>NC_135478.1:10584443-11186943 GCF_052094955.1 Ictidomys tridecemlineatus | reverse complement strand
AATCCAAAGTTTCTCCAGACATTATCAAGTATCTCCTGAAGGCATAATTACCCCTGGTGGAGCTCACTGACCTGGAGCAGAACTGGGAACTTCTTGAAGGAGTTCCCACCAAAGCTCAACTCAGGGCAGATGGATCAGCATTTTGAGCCACATTTCCACAAAGGTAAAATGAGCCCCTAATAGTAATGAGTTATCATGGACACCTGTAAAAATTAAATGAGTCTATAGTAGATTCCACCTTCAGTCCATGATGCCTTAAAACATCAAGTGTACCTCTTAGACATATCAAATGTTTCATAAAGGAAAGAGGAAATGACAATGCTTAATTTGTGATCCAAGCATGAACCTCCTAAGTGCTTTCTAGAAATGAAGCTAAGAGTTTTAGAAACTTCTCATGGTTTTATAATAAGTAAACACAAATCTCTCTCTTGATGAAAGGGAAAAGAAATTTCTTGAAGACATCAGAAAATCAGGAGCTGTGTTCCCTCATAAGCCAGGGCTTTGGAGTGCCAAGTAATCCAGCAAAGTCAGGTATCTTGGATGTTGGGGGAAATTGTTAACTAAGGATTGGGCAAAACTGCTGTGGAGGTTAGACTTCTGTGGGGGCAGGAGACTTAATGGAGAAGGAGCAATAATGACTGGATCCCCCTGATTTCTAACCTTCTCTCATGGAAACAGAGAACAGGCAGGACAATTATCTTTTCTGCCCTGACCCAGAAGGACATCAGGTGCACAGGGGTTGCAGAAACAAGAGGAGATGTAGCTAATGAGTGGAGAGAGGGAACTATAAATTCACTGTTTCCCAGAGTTTTGCTGTTGACTGTTTCCTCCATGCAGGACTAATTGACAATGGGGGAAGGTTAAAGTTTAGAGCCCAGAACTCAGTATCCAAAATTAGGAAAAAGGAAGAAGTTCTGTCAATCTCCAGAACAGCAGAGTGGCTCCAGTTCACAGGAACTCATTATATATTTTATGAATAAATAGAAAAGTTATTTAAGCCTCCAAACAACCAGCAATGATGAGAAGGAAATGTTAATTCCCTCATGAGATCAGTACCTATGTTTTACATGTACTGAACTATTCCACGGTACCCAACAACTATGAAAAATTATTACATGTTATTCAAAAATTATAAAAATTGCTTAAGGCAATAGATATACTAACTATCCTAATTTGACAAATACACCATATATATGTATATATTACACACACCTATATATTGCCGCAGTCTTGGCTGGGCACAAGATCACGAGACACTCACACCTTGTAGATTCAAACAGCAATTCTTTATTCCCGAACTCACATCGGCCCTGTACAAACACGTTCTGGCGAAATCCAAGTTCTGCCGCCCAATTCACGTCCCAAAATACTTTCTGAATTCCACGAGAACTCAAGGGGAACTCAGGCAGCAGGATACACCCTATTCCCAGCAGGAATAACCTTAAACCTGGAACTTCCCTAAACCCAAATTGTTCTTAAACCCGGATACTTCCTAAAACCTGCAGGATACACCCTAAACCTGGATCCACCCTGGTCCTTGAGCAGGGTCACCTTTCTCAAACACACTTGCAATGTCACAGCGAATTTCCAAGGCAAGTCTATTTAACATGGGGTACGCTGGCAAGGAAATTTCGATGCATCATTCCTACTTGGCAATGGCCCTCAGCAATATATAATTATCATATCTTACCTCATAAATTGGTACAACGATCATATTTTTTAAATAAAACATATTTTAAATTTTACATCAGAAACATTGTTACAAAATAAAAAGCGAATGAAAAACTGGGGTAAATATGTAATGTGTGGTATGTTTTGGAAATCTGCCTCATCATAGCAACCATTTTCTATCTATATGTAGCTGAGAACATGATATAAGCTTCACATATGCAAAATAAACTTTATTTTAAAAATAAAATTAAATCCAAAATATCAAACAGGTAGACACATATTGTTTCAAACCAATTATAACAAAAGACAACAAAAATAACCCCAGTGTGTGAACCACAGATTTAGAAGAACAAATGTGAGTGACTCATAAACATGAAAATGTGCTCCAGCTCATGAACGTACAAAGAAAATCACATTGAAATGTCAAAGCAAGCTGTGGAAACCTTACCTTGGGGTCTGCTATATTCCTAAGACTGCAGCACCCAGAGACAGAGCCCTTCTTTTGAAGACAGAATTCCAGAAGCAGGAGTTTGTATCAGTAGCTTCTACTTCCACTGAGCTTTACCACAATCATAAAGATTCTCTAGAGCCGACCTAACTTCAGGCCTGAGAGCGTGGCCTGGTTTACCCAGCTGTGGGTGGGAGCCTCTTCATCCTATCTGTGACCGCGAGCTTGTTGGCAAGTTACCAGAATCTTCTGCTTCCTCATGAAGGAGTGACTAGGACCGTTCAGAGACCATGAGTATAAGATGGTTCAGAGTGCTAGCAAATACTGAGTTTAAAATGTTTAATGGCATGTAATGATTGCATGTGCTAATGTGTGCTGTGTCAGCCCAGGCACAGAGCATGCACTGATCAAATCAGGGTAATGAGCATTGCCATTCCACATCATTTCTTTATGCTTGTAGTCCTTAAAGACTCCCAGCTGGATCCTCATGATTTATCAAATAAAACCCTCTCTCATATATCTCCCTGGATTGTGCTTCCCGTTATCCAATCTACCATCTTCTTGCCAACATTCCCAGCCTCTAGATATCTCTATTATAATTCAACACAGCTGTAGCTTAGATTCCACGGGGAAGAAAATACCTATGGAATTTCTGTGTGATTTCAAGGGACATCATACCCAAATCCTTCCATTTTTCTGCAAATACAGAATTCCATTTTTCCTCATGACTAGTATCCCACTGTGTCTATGTACACCATGTTTTTCTTATCCCCCCATCCACCGTTGGGAACCAAGGCTGGTTCCACACATAAACAAGGGGAAGCGTCCTGATAAAATGGGGGGGCCATTGTCTCTTCTGTTTTGATTTCATTTTCTCCATGTTGCTGTTACCTTCAAGGATGAGTGTCACTGAGTCTGGATTCTTTTTCTATTTCAAAGTCTCTTCTTAATTCATTTATACTTTTCCAATTAAGACTCTATATTCAACCACCCCTGTCTGAATTTACACTCCATTCAATGAAAATTCACCCAGCTTTTCAGCCCATAACTTTATGAACATTTAATAGTACAAGGAAGACCCCAAAGGAAGTCTGGAGAAAAGAGTTGCTTTAAATTTTGTATAAGCAGAAGTAGTCAAGGAGTGGATGGAGGAGGCCAGACTCTGGCCCTCAGGGTCATTCACATTTCTCTCATGGCTATTACAATGGCCCTTCACTGAGAAACTTCCTGAGGAGTGTCCCCAGGGCAACTTTCACGCCCCTGATCCTCAGACTGTAGATGAAGGGACTCATCATGGGGGTGACCACGGTGCACATCACAGAGGCCTTCAGACTTGGCATGGAGGAGAGAGTGGCTGCAGAACTGAGATAGACTTCAAGGCCACTGCTACAATATGAGCCTATGGGTCCCCCAAGGCCTCAGTGTGAAAGGTGAGTCTCCCGGATTGGTGCTGTGGGGCGGTGGAAAAACTGTAAGATGTGGGTCCAAGTGTGAAGTCCCAGGTAAGTAGGGGTGTGCCTTGAAAGGGAACAGGGGACCCCTGTCACTTCCTTTTCTGTTTTCACTCCTGCCCACAAGGTGAGCCATTTTGCTCTTCCCTCAACGATGTGACCTTTGTCACAGGTGCAAAACCATGGGGCCAACCCATCAGGGACAGGAACCCCTAAAACTATGAGCCCCAATAAACCCTTATCTTTATAAGTGAATTTCCTCAGGCATTTGGTTAATGGAAAGTGAACTCATTCTGCCAGTGCCAAAGCATAAGGAGACCACCAAGAGGTGAGACCCACAAGGGAAAAGGCTTTGGTCTCTCCCCTGGAAGATGAGATTCTCAGGGTGGAGGTGAAAATCTCAAATAAGAGAAGAGAGTCTCAGTAAGAGGCGAAACACATCACGTGACTAAAACAGCACATTGGTGTTACTGCTGAGGTTGTCTGAACAGGGAAGCTCAAGACTGTGGGATTTCCAAAGTTGTGTGGAAGGTAGAATGTGTTCACTGATGTAAAAGCCGTATTTCTAGGCTATGTTTCCATCTGTGCTGCCGTCTCTCTTAACCTGTCGACAGAAGACGGGGCAATAACCGTGAAAGGCTGTAGCTCAGCGCTCCTTACTGTCCCAGGTCTGTTGATTCCATTAGCTAACTTTTTGCATTGACCTGGAAAACAAGCTTCTCGAGGTCTGCTGCAAACCTCCACGGTCCCAGCCCGTCTAGAATGACGCAGAGACATTCACACCACGGGCTGGATGCAGCCTCTTTGGTTTGATTGTTTTCATTAGCAGAATGTTCATAAGGGTCCCTGGAGGGGGAGGAGGGCTAGAGACAGCATGCCACCATGCGGGGGAGGAAAAAGAAGTCATGATCCCAAGGGGAAAAGGAAAAAGGTGGACATGCAGACTCCTCGCCATCAGCTGTATTAGATAACTACTACTTCTTTCCTGTAGAACCTTTAAAAATCTCAAGATTAGTTGTCTATTAACATTCAGGAGCGGGAAAGGACACAGAGATCCATGGGCCCTCTGCTCAGTCTCCACAATGGTAACGTCGCGATCCACCATGGATCGCACCTCAGCCAGGATGTTAACACTGACGGTGAGGAAATCAAGTCAGCTGCCCAACGGGATACCTGTGTGCCTGTGTTTCTCCTGACTCTCTTCAGCCTAAGTGCCTATCGCCTCCCCGATAAAGAAAATGGGGCAAACATACACAATGCGGTACTATTTGGCCACAAAAAGAGTGAAATCTTGCCGGGTGTGGTAGGGCATGCCTCTAATCTCAGCAGCTCAGGGGCCGAGGCGGGAGGATCGTGAGTTCAAAGCCAGCCTCAGCAACTTAGCAAGGCTCTAAGCCACACTCTATGAGACCCTGTCTTTAAATAAAATACAAAAAAAAAAGGCTGGGGGTGTCTGGCTCCATGGTTAAATGTCCCTGAGTTCAGTCCCTGATACCAAAAAAATAAATAAAAATGGAACAGTGAGCAGATGAAATAAGCCTAACAGAGAAAGACACGTGCTGCATGTTCCCCAGGATATAGGCTGAAGTCCAAAATAAATAGTCTACTTGAAACTAGAATAGCTACTGCTGAAAGTTTGGAAGGGAGTGGGTAACAGAGGCTGTATGCAAATAATGACACTGTGTGCATACGCAGTAACATGGGCACCCCAAACTGCTAGTCAAACACAAAAAGATCGAATCATTCCATCAACTCAGGGATACTGCATTCCCTTCTACAGCCACATCCACCTCCCTCCCTTCCCGGTGCCTGACCCCCAGGACCTCGCATCCATTCACATTCCTATCTCACTGTCCTGGAGAAATGCTGTTTAGAATATGAAATTACCTACTGAGAAAATGCTGGATCCAGTGCCCTGGGGTCTGATTTCCCCGACCGCAGCAGGCACTGTGGACACCGAGCTGAGCAGAGGCAGGTCCTGATCGTGAGCACGCAGCCCATGGCTAGCTAGGAACAGGCTGGGTGTGAAGCCACATTGTCAGGACGAGGGTGGAGGGAGCCACGCAGGAAGGAGACACACAGAGATGAGAAAATGTCACCACACTTTATTCCACTGTACATTACGCACATACCCTGGGTTGTCAAATGTGGGATTTTTCCCTTGGGAGTAAAACATATGTTCATTTTTAGTCCAATATTAGTAAAATCATTTGGTATAATTTATGTCATTTGGTATAATTTATGTCACTTGAAAAGAAATTATTCTAAAAAACATGTCCTTTGGGCTAAATAAGAATTTCTAAGTATTTCTGATACAAAGATGAAAATTATTTGGGGAAAGTTAGAAAGCAGCACAATGGAGAGGAGAGGACTGGGTGTCAGAGAGTGGAGAGTACAATAAAGGGACGCATGGAATGGAATTGCATGCAGAAGTTGAAATCAGGAAACAGAAACTTCAGGGATAAAATAGAAGGACCAAGTTCTGCTTCTACCTTCTGGTAAGATGCCAGTTTCTAGCTCTGAGGCTCTGAGCCCTTCTGCAATCATGGGCACTTCTTCAGTCTCAGCACAACTGTTGCTTTCACAGTTTCTCTCTCACAGAGTCTTCTCAGAGCACTCTTGATGTCCTTGTTCCTCAGACTGTAGATAAAGGGGTTGAGCATGGGGGTGACCACGCTGTACATCACGGAGGCAGTTGCAGTGGAGTGTGAGTTTTGGGCCACAGCAGAACTAAGGTACACACCCAGGCTTGTACAATAAAATAAGGAGACCACGGAGAGGTGAGATGCACAGGTGGAGAAGGCTTTATACTTGCCCTGAGCTGAAGAGATTGCACGGATGGAGGAGAATATCTTGCAGTAAGAGTAAAGGATGCCAGTGAAGGGGCCACCAGCCAGCAAGACAGCAGCAAAATATATCACCACCTCATTGAGAAAGGTGTCAGAGCAGGCAAGATGGACCAGGTGATTAAGTTCACAGAAAAAGTGGGAGATTTGCAAATCTGTGCAGAAGGAGAGTCTCAACATCATTAAACCTTGTAACAAGGAATGAAGAGCACTCATGATCCAGGACACCAGAACCAGCAACCCACATCGCCGGGAGTTCATGATGACCAGGTAGTGCAGGGGGTAGCAGATGGCCACATACCGGTCATAGGCCATCACAGTCAGAAGATAGATGTCCAGTCCTGCAAAGAGTATGGAAAATTGCATCTGGGTGATGCAACCTGCGTAGGTAATAACCTTGCTCTGTGTCTGGATGTTCACTAGCATCTTTGGGACAGTGTTGGAGGTGAAGCAGATGTCCACAAAGGACAGGTTGGAGAGGAAGAAGTACATGGGTGTGTGCAGGTGGGAGTCTGAGATAGTGGCCAGAATGATGAGCAGGTTCCCCAGCACAGTGACCAGGTACATGGACAGGAAAAGCCCAAAGATGAGGGGCTGCAGTTCTGGGTCCTCTGAAAATCCCAGAAGAAGAAACTCTGTAATTTGTGTGTCATTTTCTTGACCCATTTAGTTGATGTAACTAAAAAAATGATGAGAAAGGAACACAATATGATTATGCAATAGTACCCTGACATACAGGCTATCATTTATGTTCTACAGTCAACATGCAAATTTCTGTTTCATGTGTGAATCTGCCCCCCTCTAGGGATACCCTTGCCACTATGATTGAGAATTCCTATATCACTTTTAGATTTTCCCCAGGAGTTTATTCAACATTTTGAATTTTTTTCATGCACTGGAGGAGTAAAATTTAGTTTTGATCATATTCCAGGAACTTTCTAGGTGATGAAAGTGCAAAGCCAATAAATAAAGAAATAATTTTCAAAAAATCAAATGTTCCTAAGTCTGATGAGGGAGAAATAGCTCAAGCCAATATATGAGGTAGAGGACTAATCATGTGGCATGCCATAGGGTAACATAAATTCGAAGGGAAAATAAACGAAGCTGTGAGGGAGAAAGCAGAGAGGGAATGCTCAGGCAAGACAAAAGCAGATAGGTGACACTTGCAAAGAGACCCCCAGGAAGAGGGGGAGGAAGCCACAAAAATATCTGTAGAAGTGTGCTCCAGTGCAAAGGACCCATGGAGAGTCAGACAGAGTCAACAGGGAACCCAGGTGACAAGCAGGATGAGCAAGAGAGAGGGACCCAAGCAGGTTTCAGAAGAACAGAGTGGCCTCGGTGCTGCTCAAGACACAGGGAGACTGTCCAGACGTTGTTGTGTTAAACGACAATTTTAAGTTGTCTGCCAAGGCACTTTGTGGGTGGGAAGCACCCTGATTTTGATCTGGCCTCTGCACTTTGAGTTACCTCTTAGAATGTATTGAGTCCAGGTCCCCTTTCTGTTAATTCTCCTCTAACCCCTAAAGACACACACACACACATACACACACACACACACACACACACACACACACACACACACACACACCACTTAAAGGTAAGCCATATGCTGGGTCTCCTGGGACCATGTTAATGCCATTCTCACCCCCAGCCACTCTGTTAGAAAGGAATGGACACCAGGAAAGCTGTTGATGCCAAATGATCTTTCTTCAAAGAGATGCACTAGTGATACCCAGAAATTCCAGTTTGTGAACGTTTCATACACATGAAAACTTGGAGTTTCCTTTCAGTGTGGCCATTTTGAACCCCTGGGCATAAAGCAATACAAAACACCAGGCAGAGAGTGGCTCAGTGGTAGAGCACTTGCGTGGCGTGCAGGAGTCCCTGGGCTCAATCCCCAGGGCTGCAAAGGAAAAAAGAAAAGGAGAGAAAGAGAAAGGAAGGAATGTAAAAATCTGCTCAATAAACTGAGACGTGAAGTGGCTCTGAGCAGGAAGAAGGCTCGTAACCTCTGTGGTCCCCCAGAGGTGATGGGGAGAAAACGAGTCCCCACTTCTGTCATTTCAAGTCCTGCCTGCCTTCTTGAGGACTAGCAAAAAATAAAATTTAAAAAGCAAAAGATCAATAAGAGTCTCAAAAGGCAAGTGTTATATCACGTATTTTTGGCACCATGACACCTGGATAATAAGCAGATATACAAAAACCAAGGGCAAAGGGAAGAAAAATTTAATAAAAAATATATGAAGGACAAGAAAATTTGAACAAATTGATATGAAGCATTCCTGTGCCATTCGATATTGATTTGACTGACTGGAGTTTATGTTTCATTTCATTGTTTACTGACACGGGAATAGTACATATTTAATGTATAGAATATGGAATTTCAATACCTATATACTGTACAATGAACAAATCAGGATATCCATGTCCATAATTAACTCAAGTATTTTATAATTTTACTATGCTAAGATTACTGAAAACCCTCCCTTATAGGTACTTGGAATTACTCAGAGTCACGCTGCTGTGGATAGAATACCAACATTATTTACTCTATTTATCTACCTGTAACTTTGTATCCATTAGTCAACTTTGCCTCCTTCTTGTTCTCCTTTGTACCACCCTCAACTCTGGAAACTTCTCTTCTTCTCTCCATTCTGGGGGATCAATAGTTTAAGATTCTACACTGAAAACCAACTGGCATTTGTCACTGTGGGGAAAAAGCTAGACCCAGAAAGTAACTATGGAGTCGGATTTTATGTGCACAGTGGCAGACAAGACAGGCCCCTTTCTTGATTTCTTGTGTGGTATATTTTCCGTTTTATCCATAGCCTTTCAGTTTTAAACTCTTAAGACAAAACCAATGAGCACAACTCAATCTTGTTGTGGTCTTTATCCAACAAAGAGCTCTTAAGAGGATATGTTATAAAATCTTCCACACATGAAAATTCTATCTTTTACATTGAATAACACCCTGGTGAAAGCTTATCCCTGAGAGCATTACATCATGCACACATTTCTTCCATCACATTGTCCAGGATTGAGGTGCAATACCCACAGGAACAGACTGCACCAGGTTAGTTTGTGGGTCTGTGTTCATAGTAGTATGTGAATAGGCTTTCAAGGTATAGAATAAAATTACAGAAAAGCAGAAGTTGTGGAGTAAACATAGATAGCAGGGGGCAGAGCAAGGTTAAACTGAGTGACTGCAAAAAAACTGTATTTAAAAATTGAACAGAGCCTCAAACATTCAGTGAATGAAGATAATAATACCAATAATTTCACAATTAAATTCGCAAAGACTTAATTGTAAAAGAACATAATGAGGAACGTTCCTCGGGTGCTAAGTTAGTAGATTTGTTGAACGAACAGGGAATTCTGCCTCACTCTTTAGGTGGAATAAAAGACAGTCATATTTCTGGTTTTTTTAGAGATCCTTGTATAGTTAAATAAAGACATAGTTGGCTCTCTACCTGGAAGAAATGACAGTGATCCCCTAGCTCACGCATCTCACTAAAAATTAAGAGGAATTAAAGACCTCAAGACTGGATTGGCTCTCAGGTGACCTTAGGTACACGTTCTTGGCTTCCAGCTTCTCTGATGCTTTCTGCAGCACCTGCTGGGCTCTCAGACTCACCTGGGTGGGTTCCAAATGGAAGGTCTCCTCATGGAACCAAATTCCTCCCTGGCTATTTGATGAGAGAGACAGAAGCTGTTTCAAGACAAGACAGCAGGGAGGGGTCAAGTAGGAGGTGAGAGGATCAAGAATTCAAAGTCAGCCTCAGCAAAAGTGAGGCACTAAGCAACTCAATGAGACCCAGACTTTAAATAAAATACAAAATAGCAAATAGGGCTGGAAACGTGGCTCAGTTGTCAGGTGCCCCTCAGTTCAAACCCCAATAAAAAAAAACTATCATAAAAGTACATAGATAGAGAAAATTACCTTAAATAAGGCAAGAAACTCAGAAGTAATAAGATAGATTGTTCACTAAATAAAAAGTAAAACTTTTTATCACCAGATGCACTCCTCCAAAACTCAAAGGAGAAACATCAAGTTAGAAAAATCCATTGAAATGCTGATCACTGTAGAAAATTAACATTTGATAACAATAAACCTCATCAAAATTCGGCTCCATCTCAGAAGTAAGAAGTACCAGCCCTTCACTCTGTGTCGTTCCTCAGCAATGCATCTTATTGTTTGGCACCTAAATGGTTGCAAAGGTCCTGGGACACATGCTCTACTTACACTGAAACCACTTTGAGCCTCCACGCCCTCTTCTGTTGGGGCTGCCTTTGCCCTCACCCCATGGTCATCAAGGACCTGCTTGGCATTGCTGAACTCTCTGTTCACTCCTCTTTTTAGCACAATAAATAAACACATCAATGAATTAATCAAATAATTCAGCAAACAGTCTCAGCAACCTCTCAGCTCTGGGCGAGAGCACTTTCCCAGATTGGATCTCAGGTGACCTTAGGTACTCGTTCTTGGATTCCAGACTCTCTGATGCCTTCCTGCAGCACCTGCTGGGCTCTCAGACTCACCTGGGTGGGTTCTGGATGGATGGTCTCCTGATGGATCCTGATTCCTCCCTGGATGTTTGGTGAGAGAGACAGAGTCTGTTTCAAGACAAGACATCTGGAAGGAGTCAATCAGCAGTCCCCAGCCAGATGCAGGACTCCAGAGAAAGCAACCACATCTCCTCCAGTCCAAGGCTGCACAGGCTGGGGAATGAGGGCAGGGGAGATACTTAACAGATCAGGGTGTCTGCTCATTAGGCACATTTCCAACCCCAAACACATCATTTCCCTGTAGGATGTTGCTGTGCACCAAAAGCAATTTTTCTTACAAATTCTGTCGTCCCGATATATACAGGGTACATGTCAGGGGAATAGTCATTATTTCTCTTTCTCATGAAATCTCCTGCCTTCCAGAAATCTAGGCTCCTAACACCTTATCCACGACCAAACCTAAAGTTTTCTCTGAAGTCTAAAGGGACAAGCCTGCCCTGTCTCATGGGTCCCTGAAGCCTGACTTGTGTTTGTGACACAGCCCCTGATATCTCCAGAAAATTTAATATTTCTGTCTTCAACAAGGGGGTGAACTTAGATCCCTTGATAAAAAGCCAAGACAACTAGAATAGTTTGTGTCATGAAACTCTAAAACAATTGAAATTGTCATGTTTTTAACCTGAGTTAAGAGCTGTCACGTAACCATGTATTCATAGGACACTTGATAATTCAAAAATATATACTTAGATCTTTTTATGCACACTGCCTTGTTATTTACAACTTATAAGAATTATCCTTTTATCAATTTTTAAATAAAAGTTCATTCCTGAAATGAACATTACTCTCCTATGTTTCTATATGAATACACAACCAGGGTAACAAGAACAGAAATTTATACTCCCTGTATGTAAGATATGTCAAAGTACATCCTATAGTCATATGTAATTTGAAAGAACAAATAAAAAATTAAAAAGTAGTATTAGAATTTTAACAGAGGTGCCAGCAACACACCAAACATTGGCCATTACAACAAGCCACTCAAACGCTTCGAGGCCTAGGAGTGGCAACTAATCCCCATAGAAGTGCAAAAGCATTAGATTGGAAGGATCCTGAAGGATGTGAAAAAACTATATGGCCATATGTATTGGATCATCTTCCCGTAAATTAATGGGGACGAGATGTCCTAGATCAATTAGGTTTGACATTAACAAATAATGTCAACCAAAATGCATGCACTATTATGGCTAGACAAGGTTTTAGGAAAGGAAAAAGATTAGAAAAACAAGAACAAGGTATAGCAGCACCAATACAAATAGATCAAGGAACAGTCAGACATGGGTTGGATTTTCAGAAAGGGCCACCGAGACAATAAAAATTACTTGGAAATCAGAAAGACCAGTATGGGCTCCTCAGTGGCCCCTGACTAAAGAAAAGATACAAGCAGCCCATGACCTGGTCAAACAACAATTAGTGGAAGGACATATACAACCTTCTGTATCTCCCCATGATACTCCCATTTTTGTCATCAAAAAGAAATCTGGTAAATGGAGATTATTGCAAGATTTAAGAGCCATTAATAATGAGATGGTTATTATGATACCTGCTCAATCGGGGATTCCTCAATTGTCTGCTTTGCCAAAAACTTGGTATGTTTTAGTTATATATATTAAAGATTGTTTTTTTTTCAATTCCAATTCATCTTGAGGATAGTCCACGTTTTGCATTTACTATCCCCATACGAACCAGGAGGGCAGCAAATTCACCATGCTTTAAATTTCAAAATAGTGAAGCAGCTAAAAGAGGCTTAGGAGAATAAGATAAATGTATCCATAATAATGGACCTTCTTGCCAAAATACTCCTGTAGAAATATTTTTTGTTGGTAGTACAATAAATAATAAAGGCAAACTTATATCAATTCTATCCAAATGCATATTTTCCATATATGTTTCAATGATTTTTAATGCCTTTCTTGCTTCAGGTGTTAACATTCAGGGTGAATTTGGATCTGATGGACCTTTTGGGATATCAAATAAAGGTCCCAACTCTCCTGTTGGTATACCTAGATAAGGCCTTATCCAATTTATGTCTCCTAATAACTTTTGAAAGTCATTAAGTGATTTGAGTTGATCTACTCGTATTTGAATTTTTGGTGGACGGACCATGGTTGAGGATAATAGAACTCCTAAATAATTAATTGGAAAATTTAATTGTACTTTATCTATTGCTATCTCTAGATTATAATTTTTTAATAAGTTTGTAAGTGTGGCATAACATTTTAGCAATGTGTTTTTAGCTTTGTGTGCTAATAATACATCATCCATATAGTGAAATATTTGTAGTTCAGGATTTTGATTTCTAAGTGGCTGGATTACTTTGTTAACATAAATTTGACACATAGTTGGGCTGTTAGCCATCCCTTGAGGGAGTATTTTCCATTCATATCTCTGATCAGGATCTTCATGATTCAGTGCAGGGATAGTAAATGCAAAACGTGGACTATCCTCAGGATGAATTGGAATTGAAAAAAAATCTTTAATATCTATAACTAAAACATACCAAGTTTTTGGCAAAGCAGACAATTGAGGAATCCCCGATTGAGCAGGTCCCATAATAACCATCTCATTATTAATGGCTCTTAAATCTTGCAATAATCTCCATTTACCAGATTTCTTTTTGATGACAAAAATGGGAGTATCATGGGGAGATACAGAAGGTTGTATATGTCCTTCCACTAATTGTTGTTTGACCAGGTCATGGGCTGCTTGTATCTTTTCTTTAGTCAGGGGCCACTGAGGAACCCACACTGGTCTTTCTGATTTCCAAGTAATTTTTATTGTCTCGGTGGCCCTTTCTGAAAATCCAACCCATGTCTGTCTGTTCCTTGATCTATTTGTATTGGTGCTGCTATACCTTGTTCTTGTTTTTCTAATCTTTTTTCCTTTCCTAAAACCTTGTCTAGCCATAATAGTGGGTACATTTTGATTGATGTTATTTATTAATGTCAAACCTAATTGATCTAGGACATCTCGTCCCCATAAATTTACAGGAAGATGATCCAATACATATGGCCATATAGTTCCTTCACATCCTTCAGGATCCTTCCAATCTAATACCATTGCACTTCTATGGGGATTAGTCGTCCACTCCTAGGCCTTGAAGCACTTGAGTGGCTTGTTGTAATGGCCAATGTTTTGGCCATTCTTGATGAGAGATGATGCTAAGGTCTGCCCATTAAATTCATGTCCTTGAATATTTAGTTTTAGCATGGGGTGAGAATCTAAATTTAAAGAAAGCATAGCCCAATCTACACCTGCGGAGCCTAATCCCCTGGAACCTCTTTCTACAGTACCACTGGAAAATTTATCGTATAGGCTGGGTATTATTAGTAACTGTGCTATTCTATCTCCTGGTGAAATTACTGATATACCCTTTGGAGAACTGGCTATAATTTTTATTTCACCTTCAGAATTGGGATCAATTACCCCAGGACTCATCATAAGTTCTTTTAGAGTAGAAGAACTGCGTCCCAATAATAAGCCTACTGTTCCTTTGGAAAGAGGTCCTTTTACCCCTGTGGGAATGATTTGAACTCCCATCTCTGGAGTTAGTACTGATCTGGCAGTGGCTCAGATGTCCAACCCTGCGCTCCCTCTGGTTTGTCTGATGAGGGATCTGATGGACAATGTGTCCTGGGCCTTACCCTGATGGGGTTGCTGGGTTCCTCCAGTGCCCCATACATTTGTGGTCGTGGGCCTCGGAGCATTGGGCCCCCCTGTCCATTTTTTGGCAATGGAGCCCGATGCCTTTCTCCACAAAATCGTGGATAAACACCTGGTCCTTGTTCGTTTTTGATAATGGAGTACCCTCTATGGTGGTTTGAGAACAGCATTCATTAGCCCAATGTCTCCCTGTTTGGCATCATGGGCAAATACCCGGTATTCTACCCCTTTGATACCTAGTTTTGTTAAACCCTCCTTCAATGGGGCAATTCCTTTTAAAATGGCCTGTTTGTTCACAATTGTAGCATGTTCTTGGCCTGGCATCTAAAGCCTGTTTTACTGCAGCTGCCACAGTTTGCCCTTCTTCATTAATGTCTCTGGCATCTAAAGCCTGTTTTACTGCAGCTGTCACGACTTGCTCTTGTTCATTAATGTCTCTACATAATTTAATATATGTGTTTAAATCTTCATGTTTCCATGGTCTAATGACTTCTCTGCACCAGCTATTCGCTTGGTCATAAGCCAGTTGTTTTATTAATGGCATTGCTTGTTCTGTATTCCCAAAAACTCTGGTAGCTGTTTGAATAAGCCTGTCTACAAATTCAGCGTAAGATTCATTAGCTCCTTGTATTACCTTAGATAATTGACCTTGTAAACCTCCATGTCTTTGTAAAGTCTTCCATGCCCTAACCGCCTCTGCAGCAATTTGTGCGTATACACCAGGATCATATGCAATTTGTTGCTGCTGATCCTCATAAGGTCCCTTTCCTAACAACATATCTAGATTTCCCTAAGGATAACCAGCTGCTGCATTTCGCCTAGCCGTTTCCTTGCAAAATTCCTCATTGGCAACCTTCCATAACAAGTATTGTCCTCCATTTATCCCAGAGACTAGCCAGGCTGAGGAAGGAGAATTGTAAATTCAAGGGCAACCTGAAGAACTTAAATGATGCTCTCAGCAACTTAGACTCTGTCTCAAAATTTAAAAATAAAATGGAATGGGATTTAGCTCATGAAGAGTGCTGCTGTATTAAATCCCCAGTACCAAAAGAAAAATTTAAAAATTAATTATTTAAATGAATAAATTTTTTAAAAAAGAATATAGGGATTGTTTTAAGTGTATAGATTACGTTGTCTAGAATGGTCATTTTATTAATATCAATTATTCCAATCTACAAATACCAAGTCTCTTTACATTTATCTGCAAATTCTTTAATTTCCTTTACCAATCTTTAGTAATTTTCACTGCATAGTTAATTCAGTTAATTTATACGTATTTCATTTACTTGGTTTTTGTTGCAATATAAGTGGGATTGTTTTGTTTCTTTCTTTTTTTTTAGTTAGTTGTATAGAAATGCCACTATTTTTTGTATATTGATTTTGTATTCTGTAGCTTTGCAGAATTTATTATTTCTAACAGTTTAAGACATCTTTAGGGTTTTCTATGTATGTGATCATATTGTCTGCAAAATAGTAATATATTTAAATTTTCTTTCCAAAAGTCCATTCTTTATGATCTGTTCTCATGCCACATTCATACCTGGGGGCTTTGAATGGTTAGGTGATCTGCCCAACTGGGCCCAAAGAGAATTAGGAGCTTAACAAGTAAATTTTAGAGGAGACTGAAATGTTCAGTTCACTAACAGAATGGAAAGGCCACAAGAGCAAGGACCAGGTGCCTGGAACATAATAGATGATCAATAAATATTTGGGCTCCACACACAGAAAATGAGAAATGTTTAAGGGGGTGGAATAGTAATCACCCTGGTTTGATCATTGTACATGATATACACATCTTGTATTATCACAGTACCTATAAATGTGTATAAAATAAGTCAACTAAATATTATCTTCAAAACATGTCATATGCAAAAGGGAATTTGATTTCTCCTTTTCCAGTTTGGATTCCCTTGTTATCTCTGGTCTGCCTGCTTTTGCTCTGACTTCCAGTATTATGGTGAATAGGACTCAGTGGGTCCTTTTTCTTAATCCAGATGTTAGAGGAAAAGTTTCCATCCTTTCTCCATTCAGTATGGTGTTACCTGTAGGTTTTTCATTGTAGTCTTTATTGTTGAGAAATATTCCTTCTTTACCTAATTTGTTGCATTTTATTGTAAAAGGGGTGTTCGGTTTTATGTTATTTCTGAATCTATCAAGCTGACCTGACAGTTTTTGCCCTTCCTTCTGTTGGCAGGAGATTCTACATTTATTGATTTGATATGTTGAACTATCCTTGCCTTCCTGTGACACGTTTCCCTGGAACATGGTCTAGCATCTTTTTGATGTACTGGTGGGCTTGGTTTGCTGGCAGTTTTACTGAGGACTTTTGCATGTATCTTCATCATGGATATCACTCTGTCGTTTTCTGGGTCCTTTTATGGTTTTGAGATGGGAGTAATGTTGACCTTATAGACTGGGGTTGTGTCTTTGATTTATTTTGGAAAGGTTTAAGAAGGCTTGCTACTAGCTCTTCAAATGTTTGGGAGAATTCAGAAGTGACACCTGAATCTTCTCAGAGGGAAACTGTCTTACTATTGACTCATTCTCCTCACTCCTTATCAGGCCATTCAGATTTTCTTCTATTTCAGATTTTCTATTTCTTCCTGTTTCAATCTTGCTAACATCTGTTTCACCTCCATCATGGTCCGAACGATGCTAGTGAACATCCAGGTACACAGAAGGGTCATTATCTAGGCGTTCCAAATCACTGGAGTATTTTTTTTTATTTTTTTATTTTTTTCAGTTTTGGAACACCTGGACAATTTAGGTATTACCGTCATAGCCTATGAGCACTTGGTAGCCACCTGTCACTCCCTGCACCACCCTGTCCTCATGATCCCCAGGCTCTGTGCCTAACCTGCTCCTCAGTGTGCTGGGAGTCCTTCCTGAGAGTCTGTGAGACAGCTTTTCTCCTGCACAGACGTGGACATCCTGAACTATTTCTCTGAACTGCTCAGGTGCTCATCTTTCCTGTTATGTACCCGTCAACAGTAACATTGTGACATGTGTCAAGGGCTTTTATCCTCTTGCTAGGATCCTTTTCTCTAATGCACAAATTGTGGCTTCTGTCCTGCGGATCTCCACAGCAGGAGGGAAGTACAAGGCCTTTTCCACCTGTGGTTCTCACCTCTCAGTTGTCTCCCTGTTCT
Organism: Ictidomys tridecemlineatus; assembly: GCF_052094955.1. Lineage (NCBI taxonomy): Eukaryota > Metazoa > Chordata > Mammalia > Rodentia > Sciuridae > Ictidomys > Ictidomys tridecemlineatus. Next base: position 11,169,152 of record NC_135478.1, on the reverse strand, counting down.
ATGGAGCCTGCCTGGGGATCTACCTCAGCTCCACAGGGACACGCACCTCCTGGACAGGGGTGTTGGCCTCCATCTGTACACTCTGGTCACCCCCATGGTGAACCCCTACATCTACAGCCTGCAGAACAGGAACATGAAGAGGGCCCTGGGAACACTCTGTGCAGCCTTCTGACCTTATGATGACAGTGATACTGATGCTGTGCCTGGACAAGTGTGATCAAAGTGATGGAACGTGGTGCTTCACAGTATGACTCTGCCTTTCCTGGCTGGGCTCCAGGGTAGACATTTTGTTTACTGTGCTTATTGGCCTTTTCCAAATATTTTTTGAAGATGGTCTTCAAGTCTTTTGCAATTTTTGTCATTTAAAAAATATTTTGTCTTTATTGGTGCATTATAGTTATGCATAATATTGGGGTTCACTTGGACACAATCACATAAGCATAGAATATAATTTGCTCCACTCAGTCACCATCTAGCCCTCCTCCCTCTCCTGTTACACTTCTCTACTCTATTGGTCTTACTTACATTTATTTATGTTGTTTATAATTAGTGTTTTATAGATATACAGAAATTGAAATTCACTGTGGTAAATTCATGTATGTATATAGCATAGTTTGTTTAATTTTATTCCACCATTCTGCCCTCCTCTCTCCCGCACAAACCTGTTTCTCTCCTTCACTGATCTCTCTCCCATTTTCAGGAATTCCCCTCCCTCCTTTTTTCCTTAGTTTGCTCTAGTTTTTGCATATGAGAGAAAAAATTCCACTCTTGACATCTGGATCTTGCTTTTTTTCACTTAGCCTGATGTTCTCTAGGTCATTCATTTGAATAAAACTCCACTGTGCATAAATTTTCTTTATGCATTCATTGGTTGACAGGCATATAGGCTAATATGAATTATCCTGCTATAAACATTGATGTGGCATTCTCATTGTAGTATACTTTTTAAAGAAATCAAAAGGAGACAGAAGGGATTGCAGAGGCAGAATGGCCTCTTGTCCAAGCTGACAGCTTTATTTATATCAATAGGTTTCATTAGGTCACTGGCATCAGTAGTACATTATTGTTCATTGTGTCCTTATGCAGGTTACAGAGTTAGCAACATTATGTAGCTTATTCCACAGTTACATACCACAGTTGCAATGTGCAATGTTAGGAGATCTGTGTAGCTCTCAAGAAAGTCCATTGTTTAAAGTTATTGTTATATGGACAGGTTCTGTTGCAGTGGAGCTTGGTGAAACATTATGGTTGTGCAACGAGAGTTTCTTTACTCCCAGGAGCTGTGTGCCTGAGATCAAGGTTGAGGCTGATAAGGCTCTAGCACAGAGCCTCCTCATGGAGGGCATTGCTACAGCAGTTAGGCATCCTGTATTTTTGGACAGAAACATTCGCAGCCACCAAGCTTTCCACAGCCATGAAGTCATCAGAGACCACAATCCCAAACACAGAACTCTTACAATACTGATTTTAGATCTTTTAGATATATACTAAGGAGTAGGACAGCTGGATGGTGTGATGGTTCCATTCTTAGTTTTCTCAAGAATCTCCATACTTCTTTCCAGAGTAGTTGTGCTTTCTTTCACTCTCTCCAACAACTTGTAATATATCTTTTCCCCACATCTTTGCCAGCATTTATTATTTTTTATATTCTTGATACTTAGCACTCTGATTGGAGTGAGATGAAATCTCAGTATAATTTAAGTTTGCATTTCCCTGGTTGGTGGAGATGTTGAGACATTTTCTTATATTTCTTGGACATTTCTATTTCTTCTTTTGAGAAACCTCTGTTTAGTTCTTTTGCCCATTTCTTAATTTAGTTATCTAGTGTTAAGTTTTTTTTTAGTTCTTTGTATGTTGTGGATATTAATCCCCGGTCTGAGCTGCAAGTGGCCAAGATCTTCTCCCATCCTGTAGATTCCCTCTACACACTCTTTGTTTCCTTTGTTGTGCAAGTGATTTTTTAATTTGATTAAAATTAAATCCCCCTTATTGATTCTTGGGAGGTGGGAGGAGGGAAGGGAAAAGGGAAATACAGGGGAGTGATACTGGCCAAATGCTATGGTTAAATTATGTGCATGTGTGAATATGTAACAACAAATCCCACCCATAACTGCAGGTATAATGCACTAACATAAAATATGGGGGAGCTGTCTTCTCTGCAATGCTTTATCAAGTATCAGATGACTCCATCTATGGGTTTGTCTCTGTGTTTTCTCTTCACTGCCACTGGTTTTCATGACTGTTTTGGTGCCACTACAATGCTCTTTTCATAATAACTATGAGAATAGTCAATGGTCAGGCAATCAGGGTAATGGGCCTCAATGAAGGTCTTGTTTGAAATGGAAAGACCACACCAGGAAACTAATCTTTAGAAACAGTAAATGGGCCCCCTGATGCCTTTTCCAAGTATAAAAACCATGAGACTTACCCTTGGGAACTTTCCAAGTCCTTTGCCCCAGACTGGGGGAAAATGGAAAGTAAAGATGACCCTGATGGGAATTACTGGAAGAGTTAAAACTCAAAAGCTAAAGGACACAGACAATGGTTTTGGTATTTTTTTCAATGCCTGCTTAATATAGATTTTGGACAATGCTCAGACCAAAAACCGTATTATCCCCTAGTGTAGCAACCAAAACCATTTTCCTGCTCTTGAGTCTCCTCCTGCATTGCAGGAGTTCCCTTCTGCTCTCACTCAAATAAATCTTACTCTGTTTATTCTTGCCTTCCATTTATTCTTTAAATTTGTGAGACAAGAACCCAGAAGGAAATTGGCAAAGCCTGTAGTCTGCGCAAACCCCTCTATCAAGAGAAGTGGGGAATCCATTTTCATCTTGCTAGGGAAACAGACAGATGCACAAGGTTAAGGGAATAGTTCTATAAAATAGGCCCACTCGGCTGATCCCCACATGCTTTCTTTTCCAAGGAGCAATTTACCTGTGGCCCTGCCTGGCCCAAGTGGACAGAATGTGTCACATTCCTCAGCAAACTATGTGTTATATGCAGAAGAAATACAGGTCCAAAATAATGTCAATAAGAGAAACTTAAGTTACTCTGAAAGGGGAGATTTTGTGAGCCTTTTCACAAACCAGATTTTGAAACTCAGGGAGATACAGGTAATGCCTTCTAACCATGAATCTATAAGAATTTGTGGCTAAGTATTCCATTAGAACCTGTCACCATGGGCCGAGATAACCTAGAGTTGTCATGACAATAGGGACATGTAAGTCTGATGTCTTCCTACTGTCAATCAAATGTCAAGAAGTGGACATGAGCAGGAATCTCCGGAAAGCTCTCTGGGATCCCCATTAAAACTGGAATTCAGGAGAGGCACTCTGTCCCTCTCCACTCTGAGGGGACCCACTCTTCTCCTTTGAGAGTTTATTAAAGGATAGGAAAAGGGAAAGGGGACACTCTCATATAGGTTACCATTTTACTTGCAAAAAATCAAAGGTCATAATGTGTATCCACATGTACACAGTTTGCAATAATCTAATCAGGCTGGTTACCATTTCCATCTTCCATTTTTTTTGATAATACATTAAATTTGTGCATATTTACAGGGTATACTTTGATTTCTCAGTATATATAATATGTACTGGTAAAATCAGGGAGATTTCCATGCCCTTATCATTACTTTGTGTTTGAAGCCTTCAAGCTCTGCTCTTCTAGCTATTTATAAAATATATAATAGATTCTTAAATATCACAGGAGTCCCATGGTACTGTAGGAAACTAGCACATATTCTGTTTCACTGTGTTTGGGTGCCTATTATCCAGCCTCCCTACCACAGCTCCGAGCCTGGTTTTAATGCCCTTGTATAAGCCACAAAGAAGCATATACACTGTGTGTCCACCTACATGTTTGTTAAATAATTTAAGCACCATAAAGGGGTGAGTGGCTCAACTTTGCTTTGATAACAAACAACACCTCCGATCTCAACACTTCCATATAAAGAGAGAGGAGTCCCTACCATGTTGCATGTAGGCGGCAGACTGTGTGACTCTGCCCAGGCCATGCTCTGCTCCATGTGCATCATCATTTGGGGATCACAGCTGAGGAACCCTCCTAGGCAAGAGGTGCTCATCATCCTAATAGAGAGAAAGACAGAGGAAGTGAAGACTCTCATGACTCCTAGCAAGGTGTGTCTCCCCACATTCTGTAAATTAATGGATGTTGCATGTATCAGTCAGGGTTCTCCAGAGAAACCAAACCAGCAGACTGACAGAGGGTAGATGGATGGACAGAAGACCGAAGGATAGAGATAAGGATAGAGACAGGATTGACTCACACAATTCCAGAGGATGAGTATTTCTATAATGTCCTCTGCAAGCTGGAGACCAGAGAAGCAAACCAGATTACTCAGTCCAAAAAGCTGGAACTCTCAGAACCAGACAGAACAATATTTCAGGCCCCAGCCAAAAGGATCAAAGCCCACAAGCTTCAGAAGATTCTGGTGCAAGTCCCACACGCCAAATACTGAAGAAACTAAAGACTGATACTTGACAGAAGCAGCAGAAGACAACCAACCCTGTTTCCAGAGGAAGAACAGAGAGAGTGTCCCCCTTCTTCCACTTTCCAGTCCCATCCTGGCCTCAGATATTTACATACTGTGTCCCACATTCAGGGAAAATCTTTCCCACTCAGTTTGCAGACCCCACAACACTCGTCTCTGGAAAGAGCCTTCCAGACACACTTGGAAGGGATTTACCAACCCTCAACATCCCTCAAACCAGTCAAGGTGGAACCCTAATTTAATCATCCACTCACCAGAGTATAGAGGCCCTCTGGGGACATTCAGTTGGATCAGATGAGACTCTGTCCAGGCTCAAAGCAGTTAGGTGGAGTGATACACTCTTCCTAGAGAAAGCAGGAGCAATAAGCAATTGTGAGGCATAACACAAATGCTATTGGGGCAGAAACAGAAAAGATATTTATGATGACATCAAAATCTGTGCGTCATGTGCTCTGGATTTGCAAGGAGGAGGAGGAGGGGAGAAATCATTTGACACAACCAGAGACATTAGCTTTACAGATATTGCCAAAATCGAAACATAGTGAAGCAGCTTCGAAGAGATTGAAAACACTTACTGTGCCTATTGGGTGCCATTATGAGTGGGTCAGAGACAGTTCCCATGAGTCCAACACAGCACAGAGTGGAGGACTCAGGCTCTGAGCTGCCTGCCTGGGTCTGGTCCACCACCCTCTCTGTCTCCTAGGAGCAGCTCAATGTTGGACTCACTTCCTGTGCCAGGAAACCCTTGTGATGTCACAGTGACCTCAGCCAATGAGGAGCAAGGTGATGGTCACAATGGCTGCTATCTGTGGAGCATCTGCTCTGGGCAGGTCATTTCCTGTGAGCTTCAACCTACGGCTTAGGTCACATAGAAACTCCATGAAGAAGGGGGAATCTACCCAGTTTGTATATAAGGAGCCAAGGTCTGTACATTTGGATTTCCTGTTATGAAGGACATGTAAAAGAGGCCAGTGTCAACTTGTCTAGGCAGAAGCTGAGCTGAGTCCACATCTGACCACCTAAGATCAGAACAGAGCTGATGGAGGCCTTCATGGTAGAGAAGGCCTAGAAGCCTGCGATTCACTCTGATGCTGGACAACAGCCTCAGTGGTCAATGGAACCATCATGTATCTGGCAATCCAACCTCTGGGTAGTCATCAAAAGCAAATGAAATTAGTATTCAAAGAGATATTTGTTCTTCGATATTCTTTGAAGAATTATTTTTAAAAAGCAAGAACTGGATTCTACCTAAGTGTCCATCTACAGATGAATGAATAATGGAAATTTGGCACACAAAAATGAAATATAATCCAGTCATAAAAATGGATGAAATCGTTCACATTCAACAAAATACATGAAACTTTTTTTGTTACATGAAATTAGGCAGATGCAGGAAGACAACTGCCATATGACCTCACTATGCAGAATCTAATTTTGGGGGGGCAGGAAAGGTACTAGATTGAACACAGTGGTGTTTTGCCACTGAGCCGTACCTCCAGTCCTTTGTGTTTTTGTTTTCGTTTTCTTTTTAGACATGATTTCACAAAGTTGCTTAGGGCCTCACTAAATTGCGGAGGCTGGCATTGAATTTATAATCCTCCTTTTCAACCTCTCAAGTCACTAAGATTACAGGTGTGTGCCATTGGATCTGTCAGAATCTAAAATATTTGATTCTATAGAAATGAAGGTTCATATGGTAGTTAGGAGGTGTGGGTGGACTTGGAAAAGGAAGTTGGGAAGATGTTGGTTGAAGGATACAATATTTAATTAGGAGGGATAAGTGAGGATAGATCTACTACTGCACACCATGGTAAGCACAGGTAACAATATGTTGAATGAATCTTGAAAAGTACCAAGAGTGAATATTGAGTATTCTTACCACAAAAATAGAAACTATTTGAAAAAATTTGTATGTAAATGAGCTATATTTATTCATTACAATATACATAGCCACATCAAAACAATATCATTTATGTCATAATGAATACAAGTTTATCTATTTAAAAAAAGGTTTTATTTATAACCAATATTAACAGGGCATTGGTTATAAATGATCAATTTCTGCCACCCTTACTACCCAAACCATAATCTGCATTCAAACCAGATCCCTGAGTGATATTGCAGAAGTTCTGGTCTGGAAAAGTATTTTTCAAACGACTCACTCTTGACCTTGGAGCTAGATACTACTACGTTATGCTACTTTGCAGGATGATGAGTGCTATCACTGACTTCAGCCTACCAGGTGCAGCACCAACTCCCCAGTTTAACAACCCAAACATCACCAATGTCTCCTGGATACACGATCACCCCTGGTGGAGAGCCACTGCTTGGAACAGGAGAACTGGGAACCCCTTGGGTAATATTCATCCTTACTCAGTTCACAACATTTGGGAAGATCACTTAATTCATCTCTGTCCTATTTGTGCAAATGTAAGATAGGTCCCTAATACTATAGACCTCATATAAAGGACAGATGTAAAAATGAAATTGCAAGGATTTATTTACAAGGATTGCAAGATTCTAACTTTAGCACAGAGTACACAAAAATAACAAGTTTATCTCTTATAATTTCTAAATGTTGCACAAATGAGTTAATGACAATGCTTAATTTGTGTTCCAAACATGAATATCATAACTGCTTTGACAAAAGCATGACGAAGTCAAGAGTTGTAGCCATTTCTCATGGTTTTCTTCCAAATGAACAAGGTTCTCTCCCTTGAAAAGGGGATAGAAAATTTCTGAAGTTACCAGGAGCTGTAATTACCCCTCTACAAGGCAGGGCTTTGGAGTACTAATGAATGGGGAACCTCAGACTGTGGAGGATTTTGTAACTAGCAAATGGCAGAAATGCCAAGGAGGTTAGATGTCCAGAGGGCAGGAGGCTTCCCAGAGAAAGAGTTAAAAAAAACAAACTTCACCATGATTTCTAACCTGGTCTCTTGGGAACATGAAATGAGCAGGAAAATTTTCCCTTCTGTGCAGACAAAAGTCCACAGGGAAATCACGAGATCAGGGAATGGAGTAACAAGAAGAATTGTACCTGATGAGCAGAACAGGGAGCTACAAATAGATGCTCAGATGATATCCCACAGAGAGAAAACCCTTGCTTTACTCCTTCCTCCTGTCTTGTCTGGGAACAGAGCTTGGTTTTCCATCACTAGCATCCAGACCAGAATTCAGACTTCCACATGGAGACTTTCTTCCCAGAGGCCCCATCCAGGTAAGTCTAAGACCCCAGCAGGTTCTGTAGGCAAGACTCACTGAGAAGGGAAGCCAACAAATTGATGGGAGGTCACCAGAGAACCAACCTAGCCCAGCCCACAGCACAGAGTTACTGTGTTTATTTCCCTACCTAATTGGTAATTCTTAGACTCTGTAATGCATGCATAGATCATTGTGAACGATTCAATGATGGAAAGCTAACTGGATGAGACTGAAGGAAGAAGTGGTATAAACAATCTCACATAAAATTGAAATAAATCCAAAGAGTTTTTCGTATATGGAATTAGAAAATTGAGAATTCGGTGTTTAGAGACGTGCAGGAAAATCTTTTTATTTTAAGTGTATTTGATCCTGTTTCTTTATTCATTACAGGATCAGACTACTGGGTTGATTACCAATATTAACCTTGCAACAACAGCTTGTGAGACAGGCATTTCACAGTCTTTTCTCTTGGGCTGGATATTCACATAACCAAAATGAATTTTATTTTTAGGTCAAAGGGAAAACTACACTACATTTTGCTACAATGCTTTCATTATTGCTGAGGCTGAATAAAGTTTATTTTATTACTCTTTGCAATTACAAATTGCTTATGCAAGTTTCTTATTTTTATCAGATCTTAGTGTTTATTTTGTGATTTCATTTTTTTCAGAATAAAATGAGTTGGGGGTTTCTTTCTCTTCCTAAGTTTACTGTTTCTATAAATTCATAGATATATTTGACAGAGGGTGTAAGTCAAAGTTTATAAATCTTGTGGACAAATCTGTTTCAATCATATTGCAGACCCAAATGTTTTTTGTTTTTTTAATTTGGGTAGTTCCTTCCCAGAGGAACTAACCAAATTAAAAGACCACAGTCTGAGGTGCCCTGTTCATTGGAACTCCAAAGCCCTGCCTTGTAGAGGGGTAACTTACAGCTCCTAGTAACTTCAGAAATTTTCTATACCCTCTTCAAGAGAGAGAACCATGTGCATTTGTTATAAAACCATGAGAAATGGTTAGTAGTAGTCAATTGACATTTATAACTTTTTCTTTCGCAGATTTTTTAATTTATTCTTTTCAGTTATATTCAACACCAGGATACACGTTGACAATATCACAAAGTGTGGAATACTACTGCCCCAATTCAGTCCCCAGTGCCGTCCCCACCCTGCCCCCACTCCACTGATTCCTCTTGGATCCATTTACAGTTTCCTTTTTTAAAAATTAGTGTCCTGTGGATACCATTTGCCATCCTATGGCAGATCTGTTTTCTCTTATTACAACTTTTTGCTTTTGGGGATTGGTTCTATTTTTAAAGTAGCCATCATCTTCTGCCCTCTTGTGACAGAAAGTCTTTTGCATTCAGCCAAAGATTGCCTTTGTCTTTCTCATAAATATGTTTGATACCTAGAAGCTTCATTACATTTATGGACATCCCCTTTTATACAAAGGAATTCTGTATACATAATAAGCATCATGGAGTTCCTGTCAGAAATCAGTGAGTCAATGCCCATGGTGCCTCTAACCCATGTGCATGGTAAGAACTCATAAATGGAGTTTTGATAATAGTTTAATCACGATTCATTATCAGAGTCATGATAACAACATTATGGCAGAACTAAAACATATGTGTTTATTTTTGGCAAGAGTTTGAAGAAAGGGGCACCTTCATGTAGAGGTATCATCTTTACTCAGCACCAAATTCCTGAATAGCCACCCTGAAATATGCATTGAAAACCAGCAGATTCAGCTGGCAATGTGGCTCAGTGAGAAGGGACTTGGCCAGTGTTCATGAGTCCCAGAGTTAGACCCCAGCACCTCCAAATATATAAATCAATAAATTTAAAAACTAGCAGATTCACATATCCCTTTACCCAGAAACTCTATTATCTAGAGTTTTACAAAATAAATTATCTAGTGTTTTATAAAATAATAAAGTGGGTGGTAAATAAAGTTGAATTATACTCTGTCATGGTATGTAAGTTTTCTTATAGTATACTCATCTAGTCATATTGTGCACTAAAGCAAACAAATAAAAAGTAATCCACCTGGACACCTGGGATAACTCTGAAATCAAAACTATGCATCCTTGCATGTACCTGAGATTTCTAATAATGTCAAACTCTGATGCTTGAAGCAGAACAGTGGTGTCCAGCAGGGAAGGAGAGGAAAGCATGGGCAGGGGAATAGAGATGTCAAGTGACAGTTATGTAAGATGTCTAATGTCCAGACCTCTGCTATGCAACTTAGTGCCTAGGGCTAGCAAGTGATATTTTGCACTTGACAATTTGTTATGGGGACAGATCTCATTTTCAGTATTCTCACCTCAGATGAAACAGAAAAACAAAGGCATGCCCTGGGAGGAGGTAAATGTGTCTCTGACTTTCATTGTAGCGATGGGACCACCAGGATTTGCATATGTCTGCACTCATCAGGTAGCTTATGTCATATATGTATACAATGTAACTACACTACAATAAAGCAGGTTAAAACAAAAGTACTAGGGACAATACATGGAAAGTGACCCTGTGCATGCTGACAGTCTTCAAATTTCAACTGTCTTAGGGAGTCCACCTTCCTCACCATACTTAGACACAACCTCTCCTCCATCTCCCTCTTGCTTGTTCTGACTGCCAGTGGCTCCCTTGTGAATACTGACATGTGCAGCTAGCACCAGCCTCAGGGCCTTTGTGCTTCTGAACTCTTCTGCCATATACCTGCTTCTGCAGTTAACCTTGTGGCTTCCCTGCTGTTGTTTGCGGTCTGTGTTCAAATACCATCTTGTCTTGCCAGGACCCCTATAAAAACAGCACTTCATCTGCTCTCCCTTTTACTTTCCTATGTTTCCTTCATTGCAGTTATAACCATCTGATATATTATAGGATCGTTTATTTTCCATTTTTAAATGATATGTGAAAATTGTGCACACTTTTGGTGTGCCTTGTGAGTTCTTCATATATGTAGGTGTTTTATAATGTTCAAATAATTCTCCAAAAACATGTAGCATTCCTTTATGGTGAAACATTTAAAATAATCTAGCTTCAATGTCAAAAACAATTGACATACTTCTTTGGGCATTACTGAATCATAGGGATATTCATATTTCAGCAACCATTCACATTGGGAGACAGTACCAGGAATATGGGGAATCACTGTGTGCATTCCTGCAAGGCATGACAAAATGTTTACTAAAATTATTGAATATGTAGTATTTATAAATCCTTCGAGAGAGAGACTTAAATTCTGAGTCAGAGATGACACATGGAATGTCCTGTGGACGACCAAGTACAAAAAATGGTCATGACATTTTTCTCTTTTTTAGTAGTTACATACAGCACATGGAATCAAAAAATGACACAAAAATTTCAGAATTTCTTCTCCAGGGAATTTCAGAGGATCCAGAACTGCAGCCCCTCATCTTTGGGCTTTTCCTGTCCATGTACCTGATCACTGTGCTGGGGAACCTGCTCATCATCCTGGCCACCATCTCAGACTCCCACCTGCACACGCCCATGTACTTCTTCCTCTCCAACCTGTCCTTTGTGGACATCTGCTTCACCTCCACCACCATCCCCAAGATGTTGGTGAACATCCAGACACAGAGAAAGGCCATAAGATATGAAGGCTGCATTGTACAGATTTATTTTTTTACATTATTTATAGTGTTGGACAACTTCCTCCTGGCCGTAATGGCCTATGACCGGTATGTAGCCATCTGTCACCCCCTGCACTACATGGTTATCCTGAACCCATATCTCTGTGGCTTGCTGACGCTGGCATCCTGGACCATGAGTGCCCTAAATTCCTTATTACAAAGCTTTATGGTATTGCGGTTATCCTTTTGTTCAAACTTGGAAATCTCCCACTTTTTCTGTGAACTTAAACAGGTGTTTCAGCGTGCCTGCTCTGACACCTTTCTCAATGAGGTGGTGTTATATTTTGCTGTTGTCTTGCTGGGAAGTGTCCCCTTCACTGGCATCCTTTACTCTTACTGCAAGATCGTGTCCTCCATACGTGCAATCTCATCAGCTCAGGGAAAGTACAAAGCCTTCTCCACCTGTGCATCTCACCTCTCTGTGGTCTCCTTATTTTATGGCACAAGCCTAGGTGTGTACCTCAGTTCTGCTGTGACCCAAAACTCACACTCTACTGCAACAGCCTCAGTGATGTACAGTGTGGTCACCCCCATGCTGAACCCTTTCATATACAGTCTGAGGAACAAGGACATCAAGAGCGCTCTGAGAAGATTCCTTTGGAGGACACCTGGAAAGGGATCAGTTGGTCCACCCCAGTAGAGTCACCTGTGAGTTCAAGGCTCCAAGTTTTGGAGCCAAAAAACATAATTCTTTAACCAGATGGTATAATAAAATGTTGATCCTTTTATTGTAATCTCCATTGCTTTGGAATCAATTTCCCTATACAATTAAAGTAACTGTTATACTAGGCTTTCTCTATTTTGTGGTCTCTCAAATTGGTTTTCATTGGTCACTTCCTACTTTCCCAAACCTATTCCCACCCTTCAGTTAAAGGTATTTGGAAATCCCCACACATATCATATCATGGGACAACATGACCTTGAGGAATAAATTTTTCTATTTTTCTTTTTTTGGTTATATATGACAGCAGAATTCATTTTGATATAATTACACCAACATGGCATACATCTTATTCTAGTTAGGATCCCATTCGTGGGGATGGATGTTAGTGGGATTCTTTCTTTTTATTTTTTCTTCTTTTCTCTTTTTCTTCTAGTACTAGCAATGAAATCCAGGCCTCATGCACACCAGGCAAGCACTCACCATCACTGAGTGAGGTCCCCAGCCCTTAGAATAAATTATTTTCAAATAACAGCACAACACATGATTTTTCTTGTCCTTTTCTAAAGAAATGCCTGTGATTCTTATGACATCAGTGAAACACTCCACTTAGAGATGAGAGCCGTTCACACCCTCCATTGTATAGCATATGAACTCTGAGACCTCAGCTTCTCACTGTGCTCATGTCACTCTTTCTGTTCCTTCTTTCTTCCTTCTTTTCCTTTTTATTTCTCCCTCTCTTCCTTTTCCCCTGCAGCCCAAGGCCTTGTGCAGGCTAAACATACGCTCCACTGGGAGCTGCGTCCTGGCTCCCATCCTGTTTCCCACATCACGACCTTCACTGTTCTTCCTGGGACGTCCACACACCAGGCTGCTCTCTAACTGGTCACTGGGTGGTGTTCCCTCTTTAGGATCCTGTTCTCTATTCAGCTCCACACACTGTCTACCATCTGGAAAAATAGTATCTGATATATTTCCAAGTAGTCTATGTGGAGAGACAGACTGAACAAACAGATTGATTCAGTATGGCCTGAGTGTCAGGTAATACCTTAAATATGATAAAGCATAATTTTAAATGAGGTGAATTTTATTGCCATGCAAAATACTTCTTGGCATGTTCTGAAGGGTGGGAGGTTTTCTTCCATATGTGGGAGGGTTTATGCATTGGGTTTCTGGAAGGGTTGATGGACTTTACTTTGTTTCGTTGAATTATCTTCCTGTTTCTACTTGGAGTCCTCTAATACTGTCTACAAATACCACCCTTCCTGTTGCACCAAGGGGCTTCCCATTTTCTGTTTTATCATAACCATGAATGAATGATATCATCCCATATCATCCCCTTTACCCTCAGGAATCAATTTGACCTTGATGATCTTTTGCACAGGAGAGCCTGAACTCCAGCCCACTCATGTGATTAAGAGTCAACCATTTTCCCATTCAAAGGCACATGTCCTCCACATCTCTTAATCAGCTGGAACCTCATTGGAGTCACTTTTTAATACAGTTGTGTGAAACCAACTTACATAACAGATTGATTATGAATGATATCATCAAGTGTCAGAACAAAAGTTAAAACTGAAAGTAGCGTATCCTTTGTTCCTTGGATCATTGTATTAGGTATCTATTGCAATATTAAAATCATCCTAAAGCCAATGGCGTAAAATAACACCATGCTTGGGCTGGAATTATGGCTCAGTGGTAGACTGCTCCTCTGGCATGTGTGAGGCCCTGCGTTCGATCCTCATCACCATATGAAAATTACTAAATTAAATAAAAGCATTGTGTCTAACTACACCTAAAAAATAAATTAAAAAAATAACACCATGGTCATCAAGTGGAGGGTGAAATTTGGAGCGTGGAGGGTGGAGGGTGGATGGTAGAGGGTGGAGGCAGGGTAGAGGGAGGGTGGAGGGTGAAGGGTGGAGACTCTCATGATACCTCTGCAAGGTATGTCTCCCCACATTCTGTAAATTAATGGATGTCACATGTATCAGTCAGGGTTCTCCAGAGAAATCAAACCAGCAAACTCACAGAGGGTAGATGGATGGACAGATGACTGATGGATAGAGATATGACTATAGAGACAGGATTGACTCACACAATTCCAGAGGATGAGTATTTCTATATTGTCCTCTGCAAGCTGGGGACAAGAGAAGCAAATCAGGTTACTCAGTCCAAAAAACTGGAACTCTCAGAACCAGTCAGAACAATAGTTCAGCCCCCAGCCATAAAGCTCAAAGACCAAGAGCTCCAGACACCTCTTGGTGCAAGGCCCACATGCCAAATACTGAAGAAATGAAAGACTGATGTTTGACAGAAGCAGCAGGAGAGAACCAACCCTGATTCCAACATGGCGGCTGGCGCGGAGAGATCAAGTCTCTGATCTCTTCAGCTGTGCAGGCATAGGGAGTCGTAAACAACCTAAATTCTGTTTCCTCAGGATCACTAGACAATGCTGAGCTGACGTGGATCTGGGGCGAGCAGTCTGGGCCTCTCAGACCACACACTGAGCCCGGATCGGCTGAATTTAAGCTCCCAATCGCCTGCTTCCCGCAGACAAACAGCTGTGACTCAGCACTAATCCATCCGGCTGAAACAACGGGTCAGCCCTTCTGATCCTACGGAGGTAAATGCCTACCGAGCCTTCATAGGTAGTGGCCACAGGTTTGAAACGGGGCTTGGGAGAGACAGTAAGGACCCATCCGTTGCATTGATCACCCGGCAAAGGGAAAGGAACTGTCGCCATTTGCAAGAGATACCACCATGGCAGAGAACTGATGTCACCAGACTGCAGCGGAGGAGATAACTTCATTGAAACCTGCGGCTACAGGTGTGTAATTCCCTAGCCTTCCCTCTCCACACATCGGGGAAACCTTAAGGGACCCTCCCAGCTTTCCCGTGAGCGCGATAGCCAGAAGGAGGGAATCAGATGTGGCGAGGGACCCGTGGCGTGGAACCCGCAGAGCGGAACTCCCGGCTACTGCTCCCACCAGTGCTGACAACTGAGGTCTCTTGCACCAGCTACCAGGGGCATGGCTACCAGAGGGCAAGTAAAATTTGCTGAGGATTCTTAGTCCAAGCTCTACAAACTTAGGATCTGAGGGAATGGCAAAGAGGGAGAGTATGCCCAGTCGTTCATGAAAACAGGGCTCCTGGGAGCAGCAGATCTGGTGTGTAGCCAGTATTGTGGTGAGTGGCACCCGTGAGAGGGGCCTGGCTAGAGGAAAAGTGAGGAAGTGACTAGACACAAGAGGAGGCCCTAGGCACTCAGGATTGGATACTCACCCAGTCTGGGAGGAGGAGCTGCTGCACAGTGATTGGTTCCCGCATATTGACAGGAGAAGCTTGGCGTGGTGGGCACAGCGCCACCTACTAGAAGAGAAGTTAATCAAACTCTAAGCCTGCATTTATTAATTTGTTTTTTTTTCTCTTTTTTTTGATTTGGGATTTTTCTTTCATTTTCATTTTTTTTCTTGTTGTTTTTTAAATTTTTTTTTCAATTTTTTAAAAATTTTTTTCTTCTAATTTTAATTTTTATTTTTTTATTATTATTTTTTAAATTTTTTTCTTTTTTATTTCCTATTTTTTTCTTCTTTTGTCTCTTCATTTCTTTTCAATTTTCTTATTCCCCCTTCTTTGAATTCTACCTGCTTACTCTCATTCGCCTTAGTGACTTCTTCCCTTCCCTTCTAATACCTTTCCTCCCAAGCATCAAATAAATTTATAGGAGTAAACAGTAACTCAGCAGTCAAACAGAACAAGAAGTAACATGAGCAGCTTAAAAAAGCAAGGAAGAAAAGGAGTACAAACAATGCAGGACAGCCTAAATACTCAGGAGGACCTAGAGTGGTCAGAAAAATGGTCATATAAAGCACTCAAGGAACACCTCAGACAGATGGAATGGAACCTTAAAGAGGATACGAGACAGCAAATTCAAGCAGCGAAAGAACACATTGAGAATGAATTACATAAACAGATAAAAGAAGAAGTTAAGCATCTTTATCAGGAGATAGAGATTATAAAAAATAATCAAACAATAATTCTAGAAATGAAGGAAACGATAAACCAAATTAAAAACTCAATTCAGAGTATCACTAACAGAGTGGAGCAAGTAGAAACCAGAACGTCAGATAATGAAGACAAAATATATCATCTTGAAAAGAGTCTAGCCAACTCAGAAAGGCTGGTAAAAAATCACGAGAAAAACATCCAAGAGTTATGGGATAACATAAAAAAAAACAAACTTACGAGTTATTGGGATAGAAGAAGGTACAGAGATTCAAACCAAGGGAATGAGTAACCTGCTGAATGAAATAATTACAGAAAACTTTCCAGAAATATAAAAGGAAACAGATAAACAAATTGAAGATGCATACAGGACACCGAGCACACAAAATCACAGTAGACCAATGCCACATTGTTATGAAGATATCCAATATACAGAACAAAGAGAAAATATTAAAAGCTACAAGAGAAAGGAGGCAGATTACATTCAGGGGTAAACCAATAAGGGTAACAGCAGATTTTTCATCACAGACGCTGAAAGCAAGAAGCTCATGGAACAATGTATTTCAAACACTGAAAGACAATGGATGCCAACCAAGAATTCTGTATCCAGCAAAATGAAGCTTCAGGTATGACAACGAAATAAAAATCTTTCATGATAAACAAAAGTTAAAAGAATTTGCAGCCAGAAAACCAGCATTGCAAAGCATTTTGAGCAGAACACTACACGAGGAAGAAATGAAAAACAAAAACCAAAACCATCAGTGGGAAGTGCCTCGGTAAAGACAGAGGGCGAGAGGAAAGATAATCATGGAGAAACAAACTAAATTTTTTTTAAAAAAAGGATAAATAATCAAACATGGCTGGAAGTACAAACTATATATCAATAGTAACTCTAAATGTTAATGGCTTAAACTCTCCAATAAAGTGACATAGGCTGGTATCATGGATTAAAAAAACAAATCCAACAATATGCTGCCTCCAGGAGACACATCTGATTGGAAAAGACATACACAGGTTGAAGGTGAAAGGATGGGAAAAAATATACCACGCACACGGTCCTCGTAAGCAAGCAGGGGTGGCCATCCTCATATCGAATAAAATCAACTTCAAGACTAAGTTAATCAAAAGGGATAAGGAAGGACATTATATACTGTTAAAAGGAACCATTCACCAACAAGACATAACAATTATCAATATTTATGCACCAAATAATGGTGCTTCGACATTCATAAAACAAATTCTCCTCAAGTTCAAGAATCAAATAGACCACAACACAATAATTATGGGTGACTTCAACACACCTCTCTCATCATTGGACAGTACCTCCAAACAAAAGTTGAATAAAGAAACTATAGAACTCAATACCACAATCAATAACCTACACTTAACTGACATATATAGAATATATCAACTATCATCAAATGGATATACTTTGTTCTCAGCAGCACATGGATCTTTCTCAAAAATAGAACATATATTATGCCATAGGGCAACCTTCAGTAAATATAAAGGGGTGGACATAATACCATGCATTTTATCTGATCATAATGGAATGAAACTGGAAATCAATGATAAAAGATGGAAGGAAAAATCCTACATCACATGGAAAATGAACAATATGTTACTGAATGATCAATGGGTTACAGAAGACATAAAGGAGGAAATAAAAAAATTCTTAGAGATAAATGAAAATACAGACACAACATATCGGAATCTATGGGACACAATGAAAGCAGTTTTAAGAGGGAAATTCTTCCCCTGGAGGTCATTCCTCAAAAAAAGAAAAAAACAACAAATAAATGAGCTCACACTTCATCTCAAAGCTCTAGAAAAGGAAGAGCAAAACAACAGCAAATGTAGCAGAAGGCAAGAAATAATTAAAATCAGAGCGGAAATCAATGAAATTGAAACAAAAGAAACTATTGAAAAAATTAACAAAACTACAAGTAGGTTCTTCAAAAAAAATAAATAAGATCAATAGACCTTTAGCCATGCTAACGAAGAGAAGAAGAGAGAGAACTCAAATTACTAACATACGGGATGAAAAAGGCAATATCACAACAGATGCTACAGAAATACAGAAGACAATTAGAAATTATTTTGAAAACCTAGATTCCAATAAAATAGAACATAGTGAAGACATCGATAAATTTCTTAAGTCATATGATTTGCCCAGACTGAGTCAGGGGGATACACACAATTTGAACTGACCAATATCAATGGATGAAATTGAAGAAGCAATCAAAAGACTACCAACTAAGAAAAGCCCAGGACCGGATGGGTATATAGCGGAGTTTTACAAAACCTTTAAAGAAGAATTAATACCAATACTTTTCAAGTTATTTCAGGAAATAGAAAAAGAGGGAGCTCTTCCAAATTCATTCTATGAGGCCAACATCACCCTGATTCTGAAACCAGGCAAAGACACCTCAAAGAAAGAAAACTACAGACCAATATCTCTGATGAACCTAGATGCAAAAATCCTCAATAAAATTCTGGCAAATCGAATACAAAAACACATCAAAAAAATTGTGCACCATGATCAAGTAGGATTCATCCCTGGGATGCAAGGATGGTTCAATATATGGAAATCAATAAATGTTATTCACCACATCAACAGACTTAAAGATAAGAACCATATGATCATCTCAATTGATGCAGAGAAAGCATTCGACAAAGTACAGCATCCCTTTATGTTCAAAGCATTAGAAAAACTAGGGATAACAGGAACTTACCTTGACATTGTAAAAGCAATCTATGATAAGCCACAAAACAGCTCCTCAGGAAAAAAAACCCTCAGAGCCCAACTGCCACCACCGGCTTCCACAAGCCCCTCACCCACACCAACCTCACCACCTCCCACAATCCTCCTGCTCTTGAGGCTGATTGGCTGGGTCGCGTGGGTGGAGCCAATGAAGTCCCCCAATGAGCAGTTCCATAGTCTGAAGGTCAGGGAAACAGCCCAATGAACATCACCACAGAGGAGCCAATCAGCTAGATGTTGCTGGGGCTGCTGTGAGCCAATCATCAGCTGGCATTCTGAAGGGCAGGGAAACAGCCCAATGAACATCACCGCAGAGGAGCCAATCAGCTAGATGTTGCTGGGGCCACTGTGAGCCAATCATCAGCTGGCAGCTGGAAGTTTGCTGGCAGCTGGAAGTTTGCTGGGGCCCCTTTGGCTGTGGCTCTCAACAGGCCAGCATCATTCTGAATGGAGAAAAGTTGAAGGCATTCCCTCTAAAATCTGGAACAAGTCAGGGATGCCCTCTCTCACCACTTCTATTTAATTTAGTCCTTGAAATACTAGCCAGAGCAATTAGACAGACAAAAGAAATTAAAGGCAAAAAAATAGGAAATGAAGAACTTAAATTATCACTATTTGAGGATGACATGATTCTATACCTAGAAGACCCAAAAGGGTCTACAAAGAAACTACTAGAACTAATAAATGAATTCAGCAAAGTGGAAGGATATAAAATCAACACGCATAAATCAAAGGCATTTCTGTATATCAGCGACAAAACTTCTGAAACGGAAATGAGGAAAAACACTCCATTCACAATATCCTCAAAAAAAAAAAAAAACTTGGGAATCAACCTAACAAAAGAGGTGAAAGATTTATACAATGAAAACTACAGAACCCTAAAGAGAGAAGTAGAAGAAGATCTTAGAAGATGGAAAAATATACCCTGTTCATGGATAGGCAGAACTAACATTATCAAAATTGCGATGCTACCAAAAGTTCTCTATAGGTTTAATGCAATGCCAATCAAAATCCCAATGGCATTTCTTGTAGAAATAGATAAAGCAATCATGAAATTCATATGGAAAAATAAAAGACCCAGAATAGCAAAAGCAATTCTAAGCAGGAAGTGTGAATCAGGTGGTATAGCAATACCAGATTTCAAACTATATTACAGAGCAATAGTGACAAAAACAGCATGGTACTGGTACCAAAACAGGTGGGTGGACCAATGGTATAGAATAGAGGTCACAGAGACTAGTCTACAAACTTACAACTACCTTATATTTGATAAAGGGGCTAAAAGCATGCAATGGAGGAAGGATAGCATCTTCAACAAATGGTGTTGGGAAAACTGGAAATCCATATGCAACAAAATGAAACTGAATCCCTTTCTCTCGCCATGCACAAAGTTAACTCAAAATGGATCAAGGAGCTTGATATCAAATCAGAGACTCTGCGTCTGATAGAAGAAAATGTTGGCTCCAATCTACATATTGTGGGGTTGGGCTCCAAATTCCTTAATAGGACACCCATGGCACAAGAGTTAATAACAAGAATCAACAAATGGGACTTACTTAAACTAAAAAGTTTTTTCTCAGCAAGAGAAACAATAAGACAGGTAAATAGGGAGCCCACATCCTGGGAACAAATCTTTACTCCTCACACTTCAGATAGAGCCCTAATATCCAGAGTATACAAAGAACTCAAAAAATTAGACAATAAGATAACAAATAACCCAATCAACAAATGGGCCAAGGACCTGAATAGACACTTCTCAGAGGAGGACATACAATCAGTCAACAAGTACATGAAAAAATGCTCACCATCTCTATCAGTCAGAGAAATGCAAATCAAAACCATCCTAAGATACCATCTCACTCCAGTAAGATTGGCAGCCACTATGAAGTCAAACAACAACAAGTGCTGGCGAGGATGTGGAGAAAAGGGTACACTTGTACATTGTTGGTGGGACTGCCAATTGGTGTGGTCAATTTGGAAAGCAGTATGGAGATTCCTGGGAAAGCTGGGAATGGAACCACCATTTGACCCTGCTATTGCCCTTCTCGGACTATTCCCTGAAGACCTTAAAAGAGCATGCTACAGGGATAGTGCCACATCGATGTTCATAGCAGCACAATTCACAATAGCTAGACGTGGAACCAACCCAGATACCCTTCAATAGATGAATGGATTAAAAAATGTGGCATTTATACACCATGTAATATTATGCAGCACTAAAAAATGACAAAATCATGGAATTTGCAGGGAAATGGATGGCACTAGAGCAGATTACGCTTAGTGAAGCTAGCCAATCCCTAAAAAAAATACCAAATGTCTTCTTTGATATAATGAGAGCAACTATGAACAGAGCAGGGAGGAAGAGAAGGAAGAAAGGATTAACATTAAACAGATACATGAGATGGGAGGGAAAGGGAGAGAAAAGGGAAATTGCATGGAAATGAAGGGAGACCCTCATTGCTATACAAAATTACATATAAGAGGTTGTGAGGGGAATGGGAAAATAAACAAAGAGACAAATGAATTACAGTAGATGGGGTAGAGAGAGAAGATGTAAGTGAAGGGGAGGGGGGATAGTAGGGGATAGGAAAGGTAGAAGAATACAACAATTACTAATAGAGCATTATGTAAAATTGTGGATGTGTAACCAATGTGATTCTGCAATCTGCATTTGGGGTAAAATTGGGAGTTCCTAACCCACTTTAATCTAATATATTAAATATGATATGTCAAGAGCTTTGTAATGTTGTGAACAATCAATAAAAAAATAAACAAAAAAAAATAAAAAAAGAGAACCAGCCCAGTTCCCAGAGGAAGAACAGAGAGAGTCTCCCCCATCTTCCACTTTCCTGTCCCATCCTGGCCTCAGATATTTACATACTGTGGCTCATATTCAGGGCAGATAATTCCCACTCAGTTTGCAGACCCCACAACACTCGTCTCTGGAAAGAGCCTTCCAGACACACTTGGAAGGGATTTACCAACCCTCAACATCCCTCAAACCAGTCAAGGTGGCACCCAAATTTAATCATCCACTCATCAGAGTCTAGAGGCCCTCTGGGGACATTCAGTTGGGTCAGACGAGACTCTGTCCAGGCCCAAAGCAGTTAGGTGGAGTGATACACTCTTCCTAGAGAAATCAGGAGCAATAAGCAATTGTGAGGCATAAAACAAATGCTATCAGGGCAGAAAGAGAAAAGATAACACATTTCTGATAACATCAAAATTTGTGAGTCATATGGTCTGAATTTGCTAGGAGGAGGAGAAGGAGGAGGAGGAGGAGGAGGAGGAGGAGGAGGAGGAGGAGGAGGAGGAGGAGGAGGAGGGGAGAAATCATTTTGACACAACCAGAGACATCAGCTTTGCAGATCTTCCGGAGAGTGAAACATAGTGAAGTAGATTAGAAGAGACTGAAAACCCTTACTGAACCTATTTGATGCCATTATGAATGGATCAGAGACAGTTCCCATGAGACCAGCACAGCAAAGGGTGGAGGACTCAGGCTCTGAGCTGCCTGCCTGGGTCCCCTCCACCACCCTCCCTGTCTCCTAGGAGCAGCTCTATGCTGGACTCACTTCCTGTGCCAGGAAACCCTTGTGATGTCACAGTGACCTCAGCCAATGAGGAGCAGGTCACAATGGCTGCTATCGGTGGAGCATCTGCTCTGGGCAGGTCATTTCCTGTGGGCTTCAACCTACGGCTTAGGTCACATAGAAACCCCATGAAGAAGGGGGATCTACCCAGTTTGTATATAAGGAGCCAAGGTCTGTACATTTGGATTTCCTGTTATGAAGGACATGTAAAAGAGGCCAGTGTCAACTTGTCTAGGCAGAAGCTGAGCTGAGTCCACATCTGACCACCTAAGATCAGAACAGAGCTGATGGAGGCCTTCATGGTGGAGAAGGCCTCAAAATGCCTGTGATTAACTCTGATGCTGGACAACAGCCTCAGTGGTCAATAATGGAACCACGATGTGATCTGGCAATCCCACCACTGGGTAGTCATCCAAAGCAAATGAAATTAGTATTTCAAAGAGATATTTGTACTTCCACATTCTTTGAAGCAATATTTTAAAAAGCAAGATCTGGATTCTACCTAAGTGTCTTTCAACAGATGAATGAATAAACGAAATGTGGCACACGTTCCAATGGAATATGATCCAGTCATTAAAATGGATAAAATCCCGTCACATTCAAAAAAATACATGGAACTTTTTTTTGTTACATGAAATTAGGCAGATACAGGAAGACAACTGCCACATGACCTCACTATGCAGAATCTAATTTTTTGGGGGGTGGGGGAGGTACTAGATTGAACTCACACGTGTTTTACCAATGAGCCACATCCCCAGCCCTTTTTGTTTTTCTCTTTACAGACATGAATTCACTAAGTTGCTTAGGGCCTCACTAAATTGATGAGGCTGGAGTCCAACTTATAATTCTCCTTCTCAACCTCTCCAGTCATTAATATTACAGTTGTGTGCCATTGGATCTGTCAGAATCTGAAATATTTGATTCTATAGAACTGGAGGTTAGAATAGTAGTTAGGAGGTATGGGTAGATTTGGGAAGGAAAGTTTGCTAAGGTGTTGGTTGAAGGTTATAATATTTAGTTAGCAGGGATAGAGGAGGAGAGATTACTACTGCACACCATGGTAAGCACAGGTAACAATATGTTGAATCTTGAAAAGTACCAAGAGTGAATATTGAGTGTGCTTACCTCAAAAATGGAAACTATGTGAAGTAAAATATATGTTAATGAGGTATATTTATTCATTCCAACATATATAACCACATCAAAACAATATCATTTATGTCATAATAAATATAATTTTATCTTTTATAAAAAGGTGATAAAGGCATTGGTTACAAATGTTCAGTTTCTGACACCCTGACCACGCAAACCATAATCTACATTTAAACCAGATCCCGGAGTAATATTGAAGAAGTTCTGGTCTGGAAAAGTATTTTTCAAACTGCCCACTGTTGACCTTGGAGCTAGATACTACTATGTTTTACTACTTTGCAGGATGCTGAGAGCCATCCCTGACTTCAGCCTACCAGGTGCAGCACCAAATCCCCAGTTTAACAACCCAAATTTCTCCAGACATCACCAATGTCTCCTGGATACACGATCACCCCTGGTGGAGAGCCACTGCCTGGAACAGGAGAACTGGGAACCCCTTGGGTAATATTCATTTTTACTCAGTTCACAACACTTGGGAACATAACTTAATTTATCTCTGTCCTATTTGTGCAAATGTAAGATAGGTCCCTAATACTATAGACCTCATATAAAGGACAGATGTAAAAATGAAATTGCAAGGATTTATTGGCAAGGATTGCAAGATTCTAACTTTAGCACAGAGTGCACAAAAATAACAAGTTTATCTCTTACAATCTCTAAATGTTTCACAAACGAGTTAATGACAATGCTTAATTTGTGTTCCAAACATGAATATCATAACTGCTTTGCCAAAAGCAGGATGAAGTCAAGAGTTGTAGCCATTTCTCATGGTTTTGTTCCAAATGAACATGGTTCTCTCCCTTGAAGAGGGGATAGAAAATTTCTGAAGTTACCAGGAGCTGTAATTACCCCTCTACAAGGCAGGGCTTTGGAGTTCCAATGAATGGGGAACCTCAGACTGTGGAGGATTTTGTAACTAGCAAATGGCAGAAATGCCAAGGAGGTTAGATGTCCAGAGGGCAGGAGGCTTCCCAGAGAAAGAGTTAAGAAGACAAAATTCACCATGAATTCTAACCTGGTCTCTTGGGAACATGAAATGAGCAGGAAAATTTTCCCTTCTGTGCAGACAAAAGTCCACAGGGAAATCATGAGATCAGGGAATGGAGTAACAAGAAGAATTGTACCTGAGGAGCAGGACAGGGAGCTACAAATAGATGCTCAGATGATATCCCACAGAGAGAAAACCCGTGCTTTACTCCTTCCTCCTGTCTTGTCTGGGGACAGAGCTTGGTTTTCCATCACTAGCATCCAGACCAGAATTCAGACTTCCACATGGAGACTTTCTTCCCAGAGGCTCCATCCAGGTAAGTCTAAGACCCCAGCAGGTTCTGTAGGCAAGACTCACTGAGAAGGGAAGCCAACAAATTGATGGGAGGTCACCGGAGAACCAACCCAGCCCAGCCGACAGCACAGAGTTACTGTGTTTGTTTCCCTACCTAATTGGTAATTTTAGACTCTACAATGCATGTATAGATCATTGTGAATGATTCAATGATGGAAAGCTAACTGGATGAGACTAAATGAAGAAGTGGTATAAACAATCTCACATAAAATTGAAACATACCCAAAGAGTTTTTCGTATATGGAATTAGAAATTTGAGTATTTGGTGTTTAGAGACGTGCAGGAAAATCTTTTTATTTTAAGTGTGTTTGATCCTGTTTCTTTATTCATTACAGGATCAGACTACTGGGTTGATTACCAATATTAACCTTGCAACAACAGCTTGTGAGACAGGCATTTCACAGTCTTTTCTCTTGGGCTGGGTATTCACATAACCAAAATGAACTTTATTTTTGGGTCAAAGGGAAAACTACACTACATTTTGCTACAATGCTTTCATTATTGCTGAGGCTGAAAAAAGTTTTTCTTACTCTTTGCAATTCCAAATTGCTTATGCAAGTTTATTATTTTTATCAGATCTTAGTGTTTATTTTGTGATTTCATTTTTTTTCAGAATAAAATGAGTTGGGGGTTTCTTTCTCTTCCTAAGTTTACTGTTTCTATAAATTCATAGATATATTTGACAGAGGGTGTAAGTCAAAGTTTAGAAATCTTGTGGACAAATCTGTTTCAATCATATTGCAGACCCAAATGTTTTTTCTTTAATTACGGTAGTTCCTTCCCAGAGGAACTACCCAAATTAAAAGACCACAGTCTGAGGTGCCCTATTCATTGGAACTCCAAAGCCCTGCCTTGTAGAGGGGTAACTTACAGCTCCAGGTAACTTCAGAAATTTTCTATACCCTCTTCAAGAGAGAGAACCATGTGCATTTGGTATAAAACCATGAGAAATGGTTAGTAGTAGTCAATTACCATTTATAACTTTTTCTTTCGCAGATTTTTTAATTTATTCTTTTCAGTTATATACAACACCAAGATACACTTTGACAATATCACAAAGTGTGGTATACTACTGCCCCAATTCAGTCCCCAGTGCCGTCCCCACCCTGCCCCCACTCCACTGATTCCTCTTGGATCCATTTACAGTTTCCTTTTTTTTTAAATTAGTGTCCTGTGGATACCATCTGCCATCCTATGGCAGATCTGTTTTCTCTTATTACAACTTTTTGCTTTTGGGGATTGGTTCTATTTTTAAAGTAGCCATCATCTTCTGCTCTCTTGTGACACAAATTCTTTTGCATTCAGCCAAAGATTGCCTTTGTCTTTCTCATAAATATGTTTTGTACCTAGAAGCTTCATTACATTTATGGGCATCCCCTTTTATACAAAGGAATTCTGTATACATAATAAACATCATGGAATTCCTGTCAGAAATCAGTGAGTCAATGCCCATGGTGCCTTTAACCCATGTGCATGGTAAGAACTCATAAATGGAGTTTTGATAATAGTTTAATCACGATTCATTATCAGAGTCATGATAACAACATTATGGCAGAACTAAAACATATGTGTTTATTTTTGGCAAGAGTTTGAAGAAAGGGGCACCTTCATGTAGAGGTATCATCTTTGCACAGCACCAACTTCCTGAATAGCCACCCTGAAATATGCATTGAAAACCAGCAGATTCAGCTGGCAATGTGGCTCAATGAGAAGGGACTTGGCCAGTGTTCATGAGTCCCAGAGTTAGACCCCAGCACCTCCAAATATATAAATCAATAAATTTAAAAACTAGCAGATTCACATATCCCTTTACCCAGAAACTCTATTATCTAGAGTTTTACAAAATAAATTATCTAGTGTTTTATAAAATAATAAAGTGGGTGGTGAATAAAGTTGAATTATACTCTGTCATGGTATGTAATTTTTCTTATAGTATACTCATCTAGTCATATTGTGCACTAAAGATAACAAAGAGAAATCCACCTGGACCTCTGGGATAACTCTAAAATCAAAATTATGCATCCTCGCATGTACCTGAGATTTCTAATAATGTCAAACTCTGATGCTTGAAGCAGAACAGTGGTGTCCAGCAGAGAAGGAGAGGAAAGCATGGGCAGGGGATTACAGATGTCAAGTGACAGTTATGTAAGATGTCTAATGTCCAGACCTCTGCTATGCAACTTAGTGCCTAGGGCTAGCAAGTGATATTCTGCACTTGACAATTTGTTATGGGGACAGATCTCATTTTCAGTATTCTCACCTCAGATGAAACAGAAAAACAAAGGCATGCCCTGGGAGGAGGTAAATGTGTCTCTGATTTTCATTGTAGTGATGGGACCACCAGGATTTGCATATGTCTGCACTCATCAGGTAGCTTATGTCATATATGTATACAATGTAACTACACTACAATAAAGCAGGTTAAAACAAAAGTACTAGGGACAATACATGGAAAGTGACCCTGTGCATGCTGACAGTCTTCAAATTTCAACTGTCTTAGGGAGTCCACCTTCCTCACCATCCTTAGACACAACCTCTCCTCCATCTCCCTCTTGCTTGTTCTGACTGCCAGTGGCTTCCTTGTGAATACTGACATGTGCAGCTAGCACCAGCCTCAGGGCCTTTGTGCTTCTGAACTCTTCTGCCATACACCTGCTTCTGCAGTTAACCTTGTGGCTTCCCTGCTGTTGTTTGCGGTCTGTGTTCAAATACCATCTTGTCTTGCCAGGACCCCTATAAAAACAGCACTTCATCTGCTCTCCCTTTTACTTTCCTATGTTTCCTTCATTGCAGTTATAACCATCTGATATGTTATAGGATCATTTATTTTCCATTTTTAAATGATATGTGAAAATTGTGCACACTTTTGGTGTGCCTTGTGAGGTCTTAATATATGTAGGTGTTTTATAATGTTCAAATAATCCTCCAAAAACATGTAGCATTCCTTTATGGTGAAACATTTCAAATAATCTATCTTCAGTGTCAAAAACAATTGACATACTTCTTTGGGCATTACTGAATCATAGGGATATTCATATTTCAGCAACCATCCACATTGGTAGACAGTACCAGGAATATGGGGAATCACTGTGTGCATTCCTGCAAGGCATGAAAAATACTCAATAAAATTATAGAATATGTAATATTTATAAATCCTTCAAGAGAGAGACTTGAATTCTGAGTCAGAGATGACACATGGAATGTCCTGTGGACGACCAAGTACAAAAATTGGTCATGACATTTTTCTCTTTTTTAGTAGTTACATACGGCACATGGAATCAAAAAATGACACAAAAATTTCAGAATTTCTTCTCCAGGGAATTTCAGATGACCCAGAAATGCAGCTCCTCGTCTTTGGGCTGTTTCTCTCCATGTACCTGGTCACTGTGCTGGGGAACCTGCTGATCATCCTGGCCACCATCTCAGACTCCCACCTGCACACACACATGTACTTCTTCCTCTCCAACCTGTCCTTTGTGGACATCTGCTTCACCTCCACCACCATCCCCAAGATGCTGGTGAACATCCAGGCACAGAGCAAGGCCATAAGATATGAAGGCTGCATCATACAGATTTATTTTTTTACATTATTTATAGTGTTGGACAACTTCCTCCTGGCCGTAATGGCCTATGACCGGTATGTGGCCATCTGTCACCCCCTTCACTACATGGTTATCCTGAACCCATATCTCTGTGGCTTGCTGACGCTGGCATCCTGGACCACGAGTGCCCTGAATTCCTTATTACAAAGCTTGATGGTGTTGCGGTTGTCCTTTTGTTCAAACTTGGAAATCCCAAACTTTTTTCTGTGAATTTAACCAGGTGGTTCAGCGTGCCTGCTCTGACACCTTTCTCAATGACCTGGTGTTATATTTTGCTGTTGTCTTCCTGGGAACTGTCCCCCTCACTGGCATCCTTTACTCTTACTGCAAGATTGTGTCCTCCATCCGTGCAATATCTTCAGCTCAGGGCAAGTACAAAGCCTTCTCCACCTGTGCATCTCACCTCTCTGTGGTCTCCTTATTTTATGGCACAAGCCTAGGTGTGTACCTCAGTTCTGCTGTGACCCAAAACTCGCGATCAGTTACGACAGCCTCAGTGATGTACAGTGTGGTCACCCCCATGCTGAACCCCTTCATCTACAGTCTGAGGAACAAGGACATCAAGAGCGCTCTGAGAAGATTCCTTTGGAGGAATCCACCCCAGTAGAGTCACCTGTGAGTTCAAGGCTCCAAGTTTTGGAGCCAAAAACCATTATTCTTTAACCAGATGGTATAATAAAATGTTGATCCTTTTATTGTAATCTCCATTGCTTTGGAATCAATTTTCCTGTACAATTAAAGTAACTGTTATTCTAGGCTTTCTGTATTTTGTGATCTCTCAAATTGATTTTCAATGGTCACTTCCTACTTTCCCAAACCTATTCCCACCGTTTAGGGGAAGGCATTTGGAAATTCCCACTCATATCATATCATGGGATAGCATTACCTTGAGGAATAAATTATTCTATTTTTTTGTTATATATGGCAGCAGAATTCATTTTGATACAATTACAACAACATGGCATACATCTTATTCTAGTTCAGATCCCATTCTTGGGGATGGATGTTAGTGGGATTCTTTCTTTTCCTTTTTCCTTCTTTTCTCTTTTTCTCCTAGTGCTGGGAATGGAACCCAGGCCTCGTGCACACCAAGCAAGCACTACCATCACTGAGCGAGGTCCACAGCCCTTAAGAATAAATTATTTTCAAATAACAACACAACACATAGTTTTTCTTGTCCTTTTCTAAAGAAATGCCTGTGATTCTTATGACACCAGTGAAACACTCCACTTAGAGACAAAAAGCTTTCCCACCCTCCATTGTATAGCATATGAACTCTGAGACCTCAGCTTCTCACTGTGCTCATGTCATTCTTTCTGTTCCTTCTTTCTTCCTTCTTTTCCTTTTTCTTCCTTCCTCTCTTCCTTTTCCCCTGCAGCCCAAGGCCTTGTGCAGGCTAAACATAGGCTCCACTGGGAGCTGCATCCTGGCTCCCACCCTGTTTCCCACATCAGGACCTTCACTGTTCTTCCTGGGACGTCCACACACCAGGCTGCTCTCTAACTGGTCACTGGGTGGTGTTCCCTCTTGAGGATCCTGTTCTCTATTCAGCTCCACACACTGTCTACCATCTGGAAAAAAAGTATCTGATATGTTTCCAAGTAGTCTCTGTGGAGAGACAGACTGAACATATAGATTGATTCAGTATGGCCTGAGTGTCAGGTAATACCTTAAATATGATAAAGCACAATTTTAAATGAGGTAAATTTTATTGCCATGGAAAATACTTCTTGGCATGTTCTGGCTCCACTCATTGAAGGGTGGGAGGTATTCTTCCACATGTGGGAGAGTTTATGCATTGGGTTTCTGGAGGGGTTGATGGACTTTACTCTGTTTCATTGAATTATCTTCCCATTGCTACTTAGAATCCTCTAACACTGTCTACAATACCACACTTCCTGTTGCACCAAGGGGCTTCTCGTTTTCTAAGTTTTACCATAATCACTCTGGGGGCCATGAATGAATAATATCATCCCATATCATCCCCTTTTCCCCCAGGAATCAATTTGACCTTGATGAGCTTTGCAAAGTAGAGCCTGAACTCCAGCCCAGTCATGTGATTCAGAGTAAACCATATTCCCACTCAAAGGCACATGTCCTTCACATCTCTTAATCATCTGGAACCTAGTTGGAGTCACTTTTAAATACAGTTGTGTGAAACCAACTTGCACAACAGATTGATTATGAATGATGTCATCAAGTGTCATAACACAAGTGAAAATTAAAAGTAGCAAGTCCTTTTTCCCTTGGATCATTGCATTAGGTATCTATTGCTATGTTAAAGTCATCCTAAAGCCAAATGGCTTAAAATAACAGTATGTTTGGGCTGGGGTCGTGGCTCAGCGGTAGACTGCTCATCTGGCATGTGTGAGGCCCTGGTTCCATTCTCAGCACCAAAAAATAAATAAGTCCATGTACACCTAAAAAATAAATATTTTTTTAAAAAAATAACACCATGCTTATCAATTGGAAGCACAGGGTAGAGGGTGGAGTGTGGAGTGTGGAGGGTGGAGGGTGAAGGGTGGAGACTCTCATGATACCTCTGCAAGGTGTGTCTCCCCACATTCTGTAAATTAATGGATGTCACATGTATCAGTCAGGGTTCTCCAGAGAAACCAAACCAGCACACTGACAGAGGGTAGATGGATGGACAGATGACTGATGGATAGAGATATGGTTATAGAGACAGGATTGACTGAACAATTCCTGAGGATGAGTATTTCTACAATGGCTTCTGCAAGCTGGAGACCAGAGAAGCAAATCAGGTTACTCAGTCCAAAAAGCTGGAACTCTCAGAACCAGACAGAACAGTAGTTCATCCCCATCCTTAAGGCTCAAAGCCCAAGAGCTCCAGATGCTTCTTGATGCAAGTCCCACATGCCAAATACTGAAGAAACGAAAGTCAGATATTTAACAGAAGCAGCAGGAGAGAAGGAGCCCTGTTTCCAGAGGAAGAACAGAGAGAGCCTCTCCCATCTTCCACTTTCCTGTCCCATCCTGGCCTCAGATATTTACATACTGTGGCTCACATTCAGGGAAGATCTTTCCCACTCAGTTTGCAGACCCCACAACACTCCTCTCTGGAAAGAGCCTTCCAGACACACTTGGAAGGGATTTACCAACCCTCAACATCCCTCAAACCAGTCAAGGTGGCACCCAAATTTAATCATCCACTCATCAGAGTCTAGAGGCCCTCTGGGGACATTCATGTGGATCAGATGAGACTCTGTCCAGGCCCAGAGTAGTTGGGTGGAATGACATGATCTTCCTAGAGAAACCAGGAGCAATAAGAAATTGTGAGGCATAAAAC
Organism: Ictidomys tridecemlineatus; assembly: GCF_052094955.1. Lineage (NCBI taxonomy): Eukaryota > Metazoa > Chordata > Mammalia > Rodentia > Sciuridae > Ictidomys > Ictidomys tridecemlineatus. The sequence continues at coordinate 11,137,349 of NC_135478.1, read as the reverse complement.
AAATGCTCTCAGGGCAGAAATAAAAAAGATAAGGCATTGCTGATGACATCAAAGTGAGTCAGGTGCACTGGATTTCCAAGAAGGAGGAGGAGGGGGAGGATGAATCTTTGACACAACCAGAGACATTGGCTTTGCAGATCTGCCCAAGAGTGAAACATAGTGAAGCAGCTTAGAAGAGACTGAAAACACTTACTGTGCCTACTTGCTGCCATTATGTGTAGGTCAGAGACAGTTCCCATGAGACCAGCACAGCACAGGGTGGAGGACTCAGGCTCTGAGCTGCCTGCCTGGGTCCCCTCCACCACCCTCTCTGTCTCCTAGGAGCAGCTCTATGCTGGACTCACTTCCTGTGCCAGGAAACCCTTGTGATGTCACATTGACCTCAGCCAATGAGGAGCAAGGTGATGGTCACAATGGCTGCTATCTGTTGAGCATCTGCTCTGGGCAGGTCATTTCCTGTGGGCTTCAACCTACGGCTTAGGTCACATAGAAACTCCATGAAGAAGGGGGATCTACCCAGTTTGTATATAAGGAGCCAAGGTCTGTACATTTGATTTCCTGTGATGGAGGACATGTAAAAGAGGCCCGTGTCAACTTGTCTAGGCAGAATCTGAGCTGAGTCCACATCTGACCACCTAAGATCAGAACAGAGCTGATGGAGGCCTTCATGGTGGAGAAGGCCTCAAAATGCCTGTGATTAACTCTGATGCTGGACAACAGCCTCAGTGGTCAATAATGGAACCACCATGTGATCTGGCAATCCCACCACTGGGTAGTCATCCAAAGCAAATGAAATTAGTATTTCAAAGAGATATTTGTACTTCCACATTCTTTGAAGCAATATTTTAAAAAGCAAGATCTGGATTCTACCTATGTGTTCATCAACAGATGAATGAATAAAGGAAATTTGGCACACAAACAATGGAATATGACCCAGCAATAAAAATGGATGAAATCCTGTCACATTCAACAAAATACATGAAACTTTTTTATTACATGAAATTAGGCAGATACAGGAAGACAACTACCATATGACCTCACTATGCAGAATCTAATTTTCTTTTTGGCAGAGGAGGTACTAGATTGAACACACAGGTGTTTTACAATTGACCCACATCCCCAGCCTTTTTTGTTTTTTTTTTTCTTTTTAGACATGATTTCACTAAGTTGCTTAGGGCCTCACTAAATTGTTGAGGCTGGAGTCAAACTTATAATCCTCCTTCTCAACCTCTGGAGTCACTAAGATTACAGGTGTGTGCCATTGGATCTGTCAGAATGTAAAATCTTTGATTCTATAGAACTGAAGGTTAGAATAGTAGTGAGAATGGTTGGGTGGATTTGGGAAGGGATGTTTGGGAAGATGTTGGTTGAAGGATACAATATTTAGTTAGGAGGGATGAGTGAGGAGAGATCTACTACTGCACACCATGGAAAGCACAGGTAACAATATGTTGAATCTTGAAAAGTACCAAGAGTGAATATTCAGTGTTCTCACCACTAAAATGGAAAATATGTGAAGTAATGTGTATGTTAATGAGCTATATTTATTCATTCCAATATACATAACCACATCAAAATATTATGATTTTTGTCACAATGAATACAATTTTATCTATTTTAAAAAGATAAAACTGGGCATTGGTTACAAATGTTCAATTTCTGACACCCTGACCACGCAAACCATAATCTACATTTAAACCAGATCCCTGAGTAATATTGGAAAAGTTCTGGTCTGGAAAGGTATTTTTCAAACGCCCCACTGTTGACCTTGGAGCTAGATACTACTATGTATTACTACTTTGCAGGATGATGAGAGCCATCCCTGACTTCAGCCTACCAGGTGCAGCACCAACTCCCCAGTTTAACAACCCAAATTTCTCCAGACATCACCAATGTCTCCTGGATACACGATCACCCCTGGTGGAGAGCCACTGCCTGGAACAGGAGAACTGGGAACCCCTTGGGTAATATTCATCCTTACTCAGTTCACAACACTTGGGAACATAACTTAATTCATCTCTGTCCTATTTTTGCAAATGTAACATAGGTCCCTAATACTATAGACCTCATATAATGGACAGATGTAAAAATGAAATTGCAAGGATTTATTGGCAAGGATTGCAAGGTTCTAACTTTAGCACAGAGTACACAAAAATAACAAGTTTATCTCTTACAATCTCTAAATGTTTCACAAATGAGTTAATACAATGCATAATTTGTGTTCCAAACATGAATTTCATAACTTCTTTGCCAAAAGCATGATGACGTCAAGAGTTGTAGCCATTTCTTATGGTTTTATACCAAATTAACATTGTTCTCTCCCTTGAAGAGGGGATAGAAAATTTCTGAAGTTACCAGGAGCTGTAATTACCCCTCTACAAGGCAAGACTTTGGAGTACTAATGAATGGGGAACCTCAGACTGTGGAGGATTTTGTAACTAGCAAATGGCAGAAATGCCAAGGAGGTTAGACGTCCAGAGGGCAGGAGGCTTCCCAGAGAAAGAGTTAAGAAGACAAAATTCACCATGATTTCTAACCTGGTCTCTTGGGAATATGGAATGAGCAGGAAAATTTTCCCTTCTGTGAAGACAAAAGTCCACAGGGAAATCATGAGATCAGGGAATGGAGTAACAAGAAGAATTGTACCTGAGGAGCAGAACAGGGAGCTACAAATAGATGCTCAGATGATATCCCACAGAGAGAAAACCAGTGCTTTAATCCTTCCTCCTGTCTTGTCTGGGGACGGAGCTTGGTGTTCCATCACTAGCATCCAGACCAGAATTCAGACTTCCACATGGAGACTTTCTTCCCAGAGGCCCCATCCAGGTAAGTCTAAGACCCCAGCAGGTTCTGTAGGCAAGACTCACTGAGAATGGAAGCCAACAAATTGATGGGAGGTCACTGGAGAGCCAACCCAGCCCAGCCCACAGCACAGAGTTACTGTGTTTGTTTCCCTACCTAATTGGTAATTTTAGACTCTGCAATGCATGTATAGATCATTGTCGAAATTCTATGATGGAAAGCTAACTGTATGAGACTGAATGAAGAAGTGGTATAAACAATCTCACATAAAATTGAAACATACCCAAAGAGTTTTACATGTAGAAAATTGATTATTATGTATGGAGGGACATGCAGGGAATTCTTTTATTGTGAAGTGTATTTGATCCTGTTTGTTTATCCATTACCGGATTGGACTAATGGGTTGCTTAACAATATTAACCTTGCAACAACAGCTTGTGAGACAGGCATCTCACAGTCTTTTCTCTTGGGCTGGGTACACACATAAACAAAACGAATTTTATTTGATAGGTGAAAGGGAAAACTAAACGACATTTTGGTGCAATGCTTTCATTATTGCTGAGGCTGAATAAAGTTTATTTTCTTACTCATTGCAATGCCAAATTGCTTATTCAAGTTTATTGTTTTTATCAGATCTTAGTGTTGATTTTGTGATTTCCTTTTTTTTTTCCAAAATAAAATGAGTTGGAGGTTTTTTTTTTTCCTCCTAAGTTTGTTGCTGACCATTTAGTGTTTCTATAAATTCATGGATGTATTTGATGGAGAGTATAAGTCAAAGTTGAAATCTTGTGGACAAATCCGTTTTAATCATATTGCAGATCCAAATGTCCAATTGCTTTTTAAATTTTATTAAATTTTTTTTTAATTTTTGAATTTAATTTAAATTTTTTTAATATTTTAGTTTCCTCTGCTTGGTTAGTAGAGTCAATTGCCTTTTATAACTTTTTTTTGGCAGGTTCTTTAATTTATTCTTTTCAGTTATATACAACACCAAGATTCACCTTGACAATATCACAAAGCCTAGAACACCACCAGCCCATTCAGTCCCCAGTGCTGTCCCCACCCTGCCCCCACCCTGCCCCCACTCCACTGATCCCTCTTGGATCCATTTACAGTTTCCTTTTTATTTTTATTTTTTTCCCATTGGTGTCCTGTGGATTCCTTTTGCCATCCTATGGCAGATCTGTTTTCTCTTATTAGAACTATTTGCTTTTGGGGATCGGTTCTATTTTTACAAGTAGCCATCATCTTCTAACACATATTCTTTTGCAGTCATCCTAAGATTGCCTTTCTCCTTCTCATAAATATGTTTTTTCACCTAGAAACTTCATTATATTTAAGGACATCCCCTTTTGGTACAAGGGAATTCTGTATACATAATAAGCATCATGGGGTTCCTGTCAGAAATCAGTGAGTCAATGCCCCCGGTGCATCTAGTCCATGTGCACGGTAAGAACTCATAAGGGGAGCTTTGAGAATATTTAATCATGATTCATCATCAGAGTCATGATAGCAAAATTATGGCAAAACTAAAACATATGTGTTCATTTTTGGCAAGGGTTTGAGGAAAGGGGAAACTTAGTGTAGATTTGTCAACTTTACACATCACCAACTTCCTGAATGGCCACCCTGAAGTATGCATTGAAAACCAGAAAATTCATCAGGGGAGGTGTCTCAGTGAGAAGGGACTTGGCTAGTGTGCATGAGTCCCAGGGTTAGACCCCAGCACCTCCAAATAAATCAATCAATAAAATTAAAAACTAGCAGACTCACATATCCCTTTACCCAGAAGCTCTATTATCTATGATTTTACCTAAAATAATAAAGTTGGTGGTAAATAAATTTTAATTATACTCTGTCATGGTATGTAATTTTTCTTATAGTATCCTCTTCTAGTCAAATTTTGCCGAAATGCTAACCAACAAAAAACCATCCCAGGGATCCAGAAAACCACCTGGATCCCTGGGATGACTATGAAATCAAATTCTGCTTCCTTGCATGTACCTGAGATATCTACTAATGTCAAACTCAGATGCGTGAAGCAGAACAGTGGTGTCCAGGCAGGAAAGAAAAAGAAAGCATGGGCAGGGGATTAACAGATGTCAAGTGACAGTTATGTAAGATGTCTAATGTCCAGACCTCTGCTATGCAACTTAATGCCTAGGGCTAGCAAGTGATATTCTACATTTGACAATTTGCTATGAGGACAGATTTCATTTTCAGTATTCTAACCTCAGATGAAACAGAAAAACAAAGTCATGCTCTGGGAGGAGATGGATGTGTCTCTGACTTTCCTTGTGGCGATGGGATCACCTGGATTTACATATGTATGCACTCATCAGATTGCATATGTCATATATGTATACAATGTAACTACACTGCAATAAAGCAGGTTCAAACAAAAGTACTAGGGGCAATATGTGGCAAGTGACCCTGTGCCTTTTGACAGTCTTCAAATTTCAACCCTCTTAGGGAGTCCACCTTCCTCACCATCCTTAGACACAACCTCTCCTCCATCTCCCTCTTGCTTGTTCTGACTGCCAGTGGCTCCCTTGTGAATACTGACATGTGCAGCTAGCACCAGCCTCATGATCTTTGTGCTGCTCATCTCTTCTGCCAGACACCTGCTTCTGCAGTTAACCTTGTGGCTTCCCTGGTGTTGTTTGCGGTCTTTGTTCAAATGCCATCTTGTCTTGCCAGGACCCTTATAAAAACAGCACCTCATCTACTCTCCCTTTTAACTGCCCATGTTTTCTTCATTGCAATGATAACGATCTGATATGTTATAGGATCATTTATTTTCCATTTTTAAATGATATATGAAAACTGTGCACACATGTGGTGTGCTGTGTGAGCTCTTAATATATGTAGGTGTTTTATAATGTTCAAATAATTCTCTAAAACATGTAGTATTCCTTTACAGTGAAACATTTAAAATAATCTAGCTCCAATGTCAAAAATAATTTATCAACTTCATTTGGCATTACTGAATCATAGGTATATTCATATTTCAGCAGCCATCCACATTGGCTAGACAGTGCCAGGAATATGAGGGATCTCTGTGTGCATTCCTGCAGGGCTCGAAAAAATGCTTATTAAAAGTATTGTATATGTAGTATTCATAAGTCCTTCAACAGAGAGACTTGAATTCTGAGTCAGAGATCGCACATAGAATGTCCTGCGTAGGACCAGGTACAAAAATTAATTATGATATTTTTCTCGTTTTTTTAGTAGTTACATACAGCACATGGAATCAAAAAATGACACAAAAATTTCAGAATTTCTTCTGCTGGGATTTTCAGAGGACCCAGAACTGCAGCCCCTCATCTTTGGGCTGTTCCTGTACATGTACCTGGTCACTGTGCTGGGGAACCTGCTCATCATCCTGGCCACCATCTCAGACTTCCACCTGCACACACCCATGTACTTCTTCCTCTCCAACCTGTCCTTTGTGGACATCTGCTTCATCTCCACCACCATCCCCAAGATGCTGGTGAACATCCAGGCACAGAGCAAGGCCATAAGATATGAAGGCTGCATCATACAGATTTATTTTTTTACATTATTTATAGTGTTGGACAACTTCCTCCTGGCCGTGATGGCCTATGACCGGTATGTGGCCATCTGTCACCCCCTGCACTACATGGTTATGCTGAACCCATATCTCTGTGGCTTGCTGGTGCTGGCATCCTGGACCACGAGTGCCCTGAATTCCTTATTACAAAGCTTTATGGTGTTGCAGTTGTCCTTTTGTTCAAACTTGGAAATCCCACACTTCTTCTGTGAACTTAACCAGGTAGTCCACCATGCCTGTTCAGACACCTTTCTCAATGACCTGGTGGCATGTCTTGCAACTGTAATACTGGCTGGTAGCCCCCTCACTGGTATCCTTTACTCTTACTCCAGGATAGCGTCCTCCATCCGTGCAATCTCATCAGCTCAGGGCAAGTACAAAGCCTTCTCCACCTGTGCATCTCACCTCTCCGTGGTCTCCTTATTTTATGGTACAAGCCTAGGTGTGTACCTCAGTTCTGCTGTGACCCAAAACTCACGCTCAGTTACGACAGCCTCAGTGATGTACACTGTGGTCACCCCCATGCTGAACCCCTTCATCTACAGTCTGAGGAACAAGGACATCAAGAGCGCTCTGAGAAGACTCCTTTGGAGGACACCTGGAAATGGGCCAGTTGGTCCACCCCAGTAGAATCACCTGTGAGTTCAGGGCTCCAAGTTTTGGAGCCAAAAACCATTATTCTTTAACTAGACTGTATAATAAAATGTTGATCCTTTTATTGTAGTCTCCATTGCTTTGGCATCAATTGCCATGTACTATTAAAATAACAGTTTATACTAGGCTTTCTGTAATTTGTGTTCTCTCAAATTTGTTTTTCTTGGTCACTTCCTACTTTTCCAATCCTATTCCCACCCTTCAGTTGAAAGCATTTGGAAATTCCCACTCATATCATATCATGGGACAACATGACCTTGAGGAATAATATTCTCTCTCTCTCTCTCTCTCTCTCTCTCTCTCTCTCTCTCTCTCTCTCTCTCTCTCTCTCTCTCTCTCTCTCTCTCGGTTATACATGGCAGCAGAATCCATTTTGATACAAATACACCAACATGGCATACATCTTATTCTAGTTCGGATCCCATTCTTGGGGATGGATGTTAATGGGATTCTTTCTTTTTCTTTTTCCTTCTTTTCTCTTTTTCTCCTAGTGCTGGGAATGGAACCCAGGCCTCGTGCACACCAGGCAAGCATTCACCATCACTGAGCGAGGTCCACAGCCCTTAAGAATAAATTATTTTCAAATAACAGCACAACACATAGTTTTGCTTGTCTTTTCCTAAAGAAATTCCGGTGAGTCTTATGACACCAGTGAAACACTCCACTTAGAGACAAGAGCCGTTCACACCCTCCATTGTATAGCATATGAACTCTGAGACCTCAGCTTCTCACTGTGCTCATGTCACTCTTTCTGTTCCTTCTTTCTTCCTTCTTTTCCTTTTTCTTCCTTTCTCTCTTCCTTTTCCCCTGCAGCCCAAGGCCTTGGGCAGGGTAAACATACGCTCCACTGGGAGCTGTGTCCTGGCTCCCACCCTGTTTTCCACATCAGGACCTTCACTGTTCTTCCTGGGACGTCCACACACCAGGCTGCTCTCTAACTGGTCACTGGGTGGTGTTCCCTCTTGAGGATCCTGTTCTCTATTCAGCTCCACACACTGTCTACCATCTGGAAAAAAAGTATCTGATATGTTTCCAAGTAGTCTATGTGGAGAGACAGACTGAACATATAGATTGATTCAGTATGGCCTGAGTGTCAGGTAATACCTTAAATATGATAAAGCACAATTTTAAATGAGGTAAATTTTATTGCCATGGAAAATACTTCTTGGCATGTTCTGGCTCCACTCATTGAAGGGTGGGAGGTTTTCTTCCATGTGTGGGAGGGTTTATGCATTGGGTTTCTGGAGGGGTTGATGGACTTTACTCTGTTTCATTGAAGTATCTTCCTGTTGCTACTTAGAATCCTCTAACACTGTCTACAAATACAACTCTTCCTGTTGCACCAAGGGGCTTCCCATTTTCTAAGTTTTATCATAACCACTATGGGGACCATAAATGAATGTTATCATCCCATGTCATCCCCTTTACCCTCAGGAATCAATTTGACCTTGATGATCTTTTGTACAGGAGAGCCTGAACTCCAGCCCACTCATGTGATTCAGAATCAACCATATTCCCATTCAAAGCCACATGTCCTCCACATCTCTTAATCAGCTGGAACCTCATTGGAGGCACTTTTTAATACAGTGTGTGAAACCAACTTGCATAACAGATTGATTATGAATGATGTCATCAAGTGTCAGAACACAAGTTACATTGAAAGTAGCAAGTCCTTTTTCCCTTGGATCATTGTATTAGGTAGCTATTGCAATATTAAAGTCATCCTAAAGCCAAATGGCTTAAAATAACACCATGCTTGGGCTGGAGTTGTGTTTCAGTGGTAGACTGCTCATCTCCCATGTGTGCAGCCCTGGGTTCGATCCTTATCACCACATAAAAATTAGTAAATAAAAAAAAGGCATTGTGTCCAACTACACCTAAAAAATAATTAAAAAAAATAGCACCATGCTCATCAAGTGGAAGAATAGGGTAGAAGGTGGAGAGTGAGGGTGGGGGGTGGAGGGTGGAGGGTGGAGGGTGGAGGGTAAGGGGTGGAGGGAGGGTAGAGGGAGGGTCGTGGGTGAAATGTTCAGACTCTCATGATACCTCTGCAAGGTGTGTCTACCCAGATTCTGTAAATTAATGTATGTAACGTGTATCAGTCAGAGTTCTCCAGAGAAACCGAACCAGCAAACTGACAGAGGGTAGATGGATGGACAGATGGCCAAGATAGAGATATGACTATAGAGACATGATTGACTCACAAAATTCCAGAGGATGAGTATTTCTATAATGTCCTCTGCAAGCTGGAGACCATAGAAGCAAATCAGGTTTCTCAGTACAAAAGGATGGAACTCTCAGAACCAGACAGAACAATAGTTCAGCCCCCAGCCATAAGGCTCAAAGCCCAAGAGCTTCAGAAGATTCTGGTGCAAGTCCCACATGCCAAATACTGAAGAAAGGAAAGTCAGATGTTTGACAGAAGCAGAAGGAGAGAACCAGCCCTCTTTCCAGAGGAGTAACAGAGAGAGTCTCCCCCTTCTTCCACTTTCCTGTCCCATCCTGGCCTCAGATATTTACATAGCGTGGCTCATATTCATGGCAGATAATTCCCACTCAGTTTGCAGACCCCACAACACTCCTCTCTGGAAAGAGCCTTCCAGACACACTTGGAAGGGATTTACCAACCCTCAACATCCCTCAAACCAGTCAAGGTGGCACCCAAATTTAATCATCCACTGACCAGAGTATAGAGGCCCTCTGGGGACATTCATGTGGATCAGATGAGACTCTGTCCAGGCCCAAAGCAGTTAGGTGGAGTGATACACTCTTCCTAGAGAAACCAGGAGCAATAAGCAATTGAGAGGCATAAAACAAATGCTATCAGGGCAGAAAGAGAAAAGATAACACATTTCTGATGACATCAAAATTTGTGAGACATATGCTCTGGATTTTCAAGAAGGAAAAGGGGGAGGGAGAAATCATTTGACACAACCAGAGACATTGGCTTTGCAGATCTTCCCGAGAGTGAAACATAGTGAAGCAGATTAGAAGAGACTGAAAACACTTACTGTGCCTACTTGCTGCCATTATGAGTGGGTCAGAGACAGTTCCCATGAGACCAGCACAGCACAGGGTGGAGGACTCAGGCTCTGAGCTGCCTGCCTGGGTCCCCTCCACCACCCTCCCTGTCTCCTAGGAGCAGCTCTATGCTGGACTCACTTCCTGTGCCAGGAAACCCTTGTGATGTCACAGTGACCTCAGCCAATGAGGAGCAAGGTGATGGTCACAATGGCTGCTATCTGTGGAGCATCTGCTGTGGGCAGGTCATTTCCTGTGGGCTTCAACCTACGGCTTAGGTCACATAGAAACCCCATGAAGAAGGGGAATCTACCCAGTTTGTATATAAGGAGCCAAGGTCTGTACATTTGATTTCCTGTGATGGAGGACATGTAAAAGAGGCCCGTGTCAACTTGTCTAGGCAGAATCTGAGCTGAGTCCACATCTGACCACCTAAGATCAGAACAGAGCTGATGGAGGCCTTCATGGTGGAGAAGGCCTCAAAATGCCTGTGATTAACTCTGATGCTGGACAACAGCCTCAGTGGTCAATAATGGAACCACCATGTGATCTGACAATCCCACCACTGGGTAGTTATCCAAAGCAAATGAAATTAGTATTTCAAAGAGATATTTGTATTTCCACATTCTTTGAAGCAATATTTTAAAAAAGCAAGATCTGGATTCTACCTAAGTGTCTTTCAACAGATGAATGAATAAAGGAAATGTGGCACACATAAGCAATGGAATATGATTCAGCAATTAAAATAAATAAAATCCTGTCATATTCAACAAAATACATGGAACTTTTTTTTTGTTACATGAAATCAGGCAGATACAGGAAGACTATTGCCATATGACCTCACTATGCAGAATCTAATTTTTTTGGGGGCAGAGGAGGAACTAGATTGAACACACAGGTATTTTACCACTGAGCCACATCCCCAGCCCTTTTTGTTTTTTCTTTTTAGACATGAATTCACTAGGTTGCTTAGGGCCTCACTAAATTGCTGAGGCTGGCATCGAACTAATAATCCTCCTTCTCAACCTTTCAAGTCATTAAGATTACAGTTGTGTGCCATTGGATGTGTCAGAATCTAAAATATTTGATTCTATAGAACTGGAGGTTCGAATAGTAGTTAGGAGGTATGGGTGGATTTGGGAAGGAAAGTTTGCAAGGATGTTGGTTGAAGGATACAATATTTAGATAGGAGGGATAAATGAGGAGAGATTACTACTGCACACCATGGTAAGCACAGGTAACAATATGTTGAATCTTGAAAAATAACAAGAGTGAATATTGAGAGTTCTTACCACAAAAATGGAAACTATGTGAAGTAAAGTGTATGTTAATGAGCTATATTTATTCATTCCAACATACATAACCACATCAAAACAATATCATTTATGTCATAATGAATACAATTTTATCTATTTTTTAAAAAGATGATCAATATTAACTGGGCATTGGTTACAAATGTTTAATTTCTGACACCCTGACCACCCAAACTATAATCTACATGCGAACCAGATCCCTGAGTGATATTGAAGAAGTTCTGGTCTGGAAAAGTATTTTTCAAACTGCCCACTGTTGACCTTGGAGCTAGATACTACTATGTTTTACTACTTTGCAGGATGCTGAGAGCCACCCCTGACTTGGGCCTACCAGGTGCAGCACCAACTCCCCAGTTTAACAACCCAAATTTCTCCAGACATCACCAATGTCTCCTGGATACACGATCACCCCTGGTGGAGAGCCACTGCCTGGAACAGGAGAACTGGGAACCCCTTGGGTAAAATTCATCCTTACTCAGTTCACAACATTGGGGAAGTCACTTAATTCATTTCTGTCCTATTTGTGCAAATGTAACATAGGTCCCTCATACTATACACCTCATATAATAGACAGGTGTAAAAATAAAATTGCAAGGATTTATTTGCAAGGATTGCAAGATTCTAACTTTAGAACACATCACACAAAAATAACAAGTTTATCTCTTACAATCTCTAAATGTTTCACAAACGAGTTAATGACAATGCTTAATTTGTGTTCCAAACATGAATATCAAAACTCCTTTGCCAAAAGCAGGATGAAGTCAAGAGTTGTAGCCATTTCTCATGGTTTTATACCAAATGAACATGGTTCTCTCCCTTGAAGAGGGGATAGAAAATTTCTGAAGTTACCAGGAGCTGTAATTACCCCTCTACAAGGCAGGGCTTTGGAGTTCCAATGAATGGGGAACCTCAGACTGTGGAGGATTTTGTAACTAGCAAATGGCAGAAATGCCAAGGAGGTTAGATGTCCAGAGGGCAGGAGGCTTCCCAGAGAAAGAGTTAAGAAGACAAAATTCACCATGATTTCTAACCTGGTCTCTTGGGAATATGGAATGAGCAGGAAAATTTTCCCTTCTGTGCAGACAAAAGTCCACAGGGAAATCACGAGATCAGGGAATGGAGTAACAAGAAGAATTGTACCTGAGGAGCAGGACAGGGAGCTACAAATAGATGCTCAGATGATATCCCACAGAGAGAAAACCCTTGCTTTACTCCTTCCTCCTGTCTTGTCTGGGGACAGAGCTTGGTTTTCCATCACTAGCATCCAGACCAGAATTCAGACTTCCACATGGAGACTTTCTTCCCAGAGGCCCCATCCAGGTAAGTCTAAGACCCCAGCAGGTTCTGTAGGCAAGACTCACTGAGAAGGGAAGCCAACAAATTGATGGGAGGTCACCGGAGAACCAACCCAGCCCAGCCGACAGCAGAGAGTTACTGTGTTTATTTCCCTACCTAATTGGTAATTTTAGACTCTGTAATACATGCATAGAACATTGTTGACAATTCTGTGATGGAAGGCTAACTGGATGAGACTGAAGGAAGAAGTGGTATAAACAATCTCACATAAAATTGAAACATATCCAAAGAGTTTTGCAAATAGGGAATTAGGAAACTGAGTATTCGGTTTGGAGAGATGTACAGGAAAATATTTTTATTGTGAAGTGTATCTGATCCTGTTTCTTTATTCATTACAGGATCAGACTACTGGGTTGCTTACCAATATTAACCTTGCAACAACAGCTTGTGAGACAGGCATTTCACAGTCTTTTCTCTTGGGCTGGATATTCACATAACCAAAATGAATTTTATTTTTAGGTCAAAGGGAAAACTAAACTACATTTTGCTACAATGCTTTCATTATTTCTGAGGCTGAATAAAGTTTATTTTCTTACTCTTTACAATTACAAATTTCTTACGCAAGTTTATTATTTTTATCAGATCTTAGTGTTTATGTGTGATTTCTTTTTTTTTCAGAATAAAATGAGTTGGAGGTTTCTTTTTCCTCCTAATTTTACTGTTTTTATAAATTCATAAATATATTGGACACAGGGTATAAGTCAAAGTTTAGAAATTTTGTGGAAAAATCTGTTTCAATCATATTGGAGACCCAAATGTCCTATTGCTTTTTTTAATTTGGGGAGTTGCTCTGCTTGGTTAGTAGTAGTCAGTTGCCATTTATAACTTTTTCTTTCACAGATTTTTAATTTATTCTTTTCAGTTATATACAATACCAGGATACACTTTGACATTATCACAAAGTGTGGAATACTACTGCCCCAATTCAGTCCCCAGTGCCGTCCCCACCCTGCCCCCACTCCACTGATTCCTCTTGGATCCTATTACAGTTTCCTTTTCTTAAATTGGTGTCCTGTGGATACCATTTGCCATCCTATGGCAGATCTGTTTTCTCTTATTACAACTTTTTGCTTTTGGGGATTGGTTCTATTTTTAAAGTAGTCATCATCTTCTGCCCTCTTGTGACACAAAATCTTTTGCATTCAGCCAAAGATTGCCTTTGTCTTTCTCATAAATATGTTTTGTACCTAGAAGCTTCATTACATTTATGGACATCCCCTTTTATACAAAGGAATTCTGTATAAATAATAAGCATCATGGTGTTCCTGTCAGAAATCAGTGAGTCAATGCCCGTGGTGCCTCTGCCCCATGTGCAAGGTAAGAACTCATAAGGGGAGCTTTGAGAATAGTTTAATCAGGATTCATCATCAGAGTCATGATAGCAAAATTATGGCAAAACTAAAACATATGCATTTATTTTTGGCAAGAGTTTGAAGAAAGGGGCACCTTTGTGTAGAGTTGTCATCTTTACACAGCACCAACTTCCTGAATGGCCACCCTGAAATATGCATTGAAAACCAGAAAATTCATCAGGGGAGGTGGCTCAGTGAAAAGGGACTTGGCTAGTGTGCATGAGTCCCAGGGTTAGACCCCAGCACCTCCAAATAAATCAATCAATAAAATTAAAAACTAGCAGACTCACGTATCCCTTTACCCAGAAGCTCTATTATCTATGATTTTACCTAAAATAATAAAGTTGGTGGTAAATAAATTTTAATTATACTCTGTCATGGTATGTAATTTTTCTGATAGTATCCTCATCTAGTCAAAGTGTGCCCAAAAGCTAACCAACAACGAGAAAACCACCTGGATCCCTGGGATGACTATGAAATCAAATTCTGCTTCCTTGCATGTACCTGAGATATCTACTAATGTCAAACTCAGATGCGTGAAGCAGAACAGTGGTGTCCAGGCAGGAAAGAGGAGTAAAGCATGGGCAGGGGATTAACAGATGTCAAGTGACAGTTATGTAAGATGTCTAATGTCCAGACCTCTGCTATGCAACTTAGTGCCTAGGGCTAGCAAGAGATATTCTGCACTTGACAATTTTCTCTGAGGACAGATTTCATTTTCAGTATTCTAACCTCAGATGAAACAGAAAAACAAAGGAATGCCCTGGGAGGAGACGGATGTGTCTCACTTTCCTTGTTGCGATGGGATCACCTGGATTTACATATGTCTGCACTCATCAGATTGCATGTGTCATATATGTATACAATGTAACTACACTGCAGTAAAGTAGGTTCAACAAAAGTACTAGGGACAATACATGGAAAGTGACCCTGTGCATGCTGACAGTCTTCAAATTTCAACTGTCTTAGGGAGTCCACCTTCCTCACCATCCTTAGACACAACCTCTCCTCCATCTCCCTCTTGCTTGTTCTGGCTGCCAGTGGCTCCCTTGTGAACAGTAACATGTGCAGCTAGCACCAGCCTCAGGATCTTTGTGCTGCTCACCTCTTCTGCCAGACACCTGCTTCTGCAGTTAACCTTGTGGCTTCCCTGCTGTTGCTTGAGGTCTGTGTTCAAATACCATCTTGCCTTGCAAGGACCCCTATAAAAACAGCACCTCATCTACTCTCCCTTTTAACTCCCCATGTTTTCTTCATTGCAATTATAATCTTATGATATGTTATAGGATCGTTTATTTTTCATTTTTAATTAATATATGAAAATTGTGCACATTTGTGGTGTGCCTTGTGAGGCTTAATATATGTAGGTGTTTTATAATGTTCAAATAATTCTCCAAAATATGTAGCATTCCTTTATAGTGAAATATTTAAAATAATCTAGCTTCTTTATCTACTTCATTTGGCATTACTGAATCATAGGGATATTCATAGTTCAGCAACCATCCACATTGGCTAGAAAGTGCCAGGAATATGGGGGATCACTGTGTGCATTCCTGCAGGGCATGAAAAAATGCTTTTTAAAATTATTGAATATGTCGTATTCAAAAGTCCTTCAAGAGAAAGACTTGAAATGTGAGTCAGAGATGGCTCATGGAATGTCCTGTGGAGAAACAGGTACAAAAATTAGTCATGACATTTTTCTCTTTTTTAGTAGTTACATACAGCACATGGAATCAATAAATGACACAAAAATTTCAGAATTCCTTCTCCAGGGAATTTCAGATGACCCAGAACTGCAGCCCCTCATCTTTGGGCTGTTCCTGTACATGTACCTGGTCACTGTGCTGGGGAACCTGCTCATCATCCTGGCCACCATTTCAGACTCCCACCTGCACACGCCCATGTACTTCTTCCTCTCCAACCTGTCCTTTGTGGACGTCTGCTTCACCTCCAACACTGTCCCAAAGATGCTGATGAACATCCAGACACAGAGTAAGGCCATAAGATATGAAGGCTGCATTGTACAGATTTATTTTTTTACATTATTTATAGTGTTGGACAACTTCCTCCTGGCCGTGATGGCCTATGACCGGTATGTGGCCATCTGTCACCCCCTGCACTACATTTTTATCATGAACCCATATCTCTGTGGCTTGCTGGCGCTGGCATCCTGGATCATGAGTGCCCTGAATTCCTTATTACAAAGCTTGATGGTGTTGCGGTTGTCCTTTTGTTCAAACTTGGAAATCCCACACTTCTTCTGTGAACTTAACCAAGTGGTTCACCATGCCTGCTCTGACACCTTTCTCAATGAGTTGATGATATATTTTTCTGCTTTCTTGCTGGGAGGTGCCCCCATCACTGGCATCCTTTACTCTTACTGGAAGATAGTGTCCTCCATCCGTGCAATCTCATCAGCTCAGGGCAAGTACAAAGCCTTCTCCACCTGTGCATCTCACCTCTCTGTGGTCTCCTTATTCTATGGCACAAGCCTAGGTGTGTACCTCAGTTCTGCTGTGACCCAAAACTCACACTCCATTGCAACAGCCTCAGTGATGTACACTGTGGTCACCCCCATGCTGAACCCCTTCATCTACAGTCTGAGGAACAAGGACATCAAGAGTGCTCTGAGAAGACTCCTTTGGAGGACACCTGGAAAGGGACCTGTTGGTCCACCCCAGTAGAGCCACCTGTGAGTTCAGGGCTCCAAGTTTTGGAGCTGAAAACCATTATTGTTTAACCAGACTGTTTAATAAAATGCTGATCCTTTTATTGTAATCTCCATTGATTTGGCATCAATTGCCCTGTACAACTAAATTAACTGTTATACTAGGCTTTCTGTAATTTTTGGTTTCGCAAATTTGTTTTCATTGGTCACTTCCTACTTTCCCAAACCTATTCCCACCCTTCAGTTGAAAGCATTTGGAAATTCCCACTCATATCATATCATGGGACAACATGACCTTGAAGAATAATTTTCTCTCTCTTTTTTTTTAATTATACATGACAGCAGAATCCATTTTGATATAATTACACCAACACGGCATACATCTTAATCTAGATAGGATCCCATTCTTGGGGGTGGATGTTAATGGGATTCTTTCTTTTTCTTTTTCCTTCTTTTCTCTTTTTCTCCTAGTGCTGGGAATGGAACCCAGGCCTCGTGCACACCAGGCAAGCACTCACCATCACTGAGCGAGATCCCCAGCCCTTAAGAATAAATTATTTTCAAATAACAGCACAACACATGGTTTTTCTTGTCCTTTTCTAAAGAAATGCCTGTGATTCTTATGACATCAGTGAAACACTCCACTTAGAGACGAGAGCTGTTCACACCCTCCATTGTATAACATATGAACTCTGAGACCTCAGCTTCTCACTGTGCTCACGTCATTCTTTCTGTTCCTTCTTTCTTCCTTCTTTTCCTTTTTCTTCCTTCCTCTCTTCCTTTTCCCCTGCAGCCCAAGGCCTTGTGCAGGGTAAACATAAGCTCCGCTGGGAGCTGCGTCCTGGCTTCCATCCTGTTTCCCACATCAGGACCTTCACTGTTCTTCCTGGGACGTCCACACACCAGGCTGCTCTCTAATGGGTCACTGGGTGGAATTCCCTCTTTAGGATCCTGTTCTCTATTCAGCTCCACACACTGTCTACCATCTGGAAAAATAGTATCTGATATGTTTCCAAGCACTCTATGTGGAGAGAAAAACTGAACAAACAGATTGATTCAGTATGGCCTGAGTGTCAGGGAATACCTTAAATATGTGAAAGCATAATCTTAAATGAGGTAAATTTTATTGCCATGGAAAATACTTCTTGGCATGTTCTGGCTCCACTCACTGAAGTGTGGGAGGTTTTCTTCCATGTGTTGGAGGGTTTATGCATTGGGTCTCTGGAGGGTTTGATGGACTTTATATTGTTTCATTGAATTATCTTCCTATTGCTATGTAGAATCCTCTAACACTGTCTACAAAAACGCCTCTTCCTGTTGCTCCAAGGGGCTTCCGGTTTTCTAAGTTTTATCATAACCATGAATGAATGATATCATCCCATATCATCCCCTTTACCCTCAGGAATCAATTTGACCTTGATGATCTTTTGCACAGGAGAGCCTGAAGTCTAGCCCACTCATCTGATTCAGAATCAACCATATTCCCATTCAAAGCCACATGTCCTCCACATCTCTTAATCAGCTGGAACCTCATTGGAGGCACTTTTTAATACAGTGTGTGAAACCAACTTGCATAACAGATTGATTATGAATGATGTCATCAAGTGTCAGAACACAAGTTAAAATTGAAAATAGCAAGTCCTTTGTCCCTTGGATCATTGCATTAGGTATCTATTGCTATGTTAAAGTCATCCTAAAGCCAAATGGTTTAAAATAACACCATGCTCGGGATGGGGTTGTGGCTCAGTGATAGACAGCTTATCTGGCATGTGTGAAGCCCTGAGCTCGATCCTCAGCACCACATAAAAATAAATAAATAGAATAAAGGCATTGTGTCCAACTACACCTAAATATATATATATTATTTTTTAAATAACACCATGCTCATCAAGTGGAAGCACAGGATAGAGGATGGAGGGTGG
Source organism: Ictidomys tridecemlineatus (assembly GCF_052094955.1). Lineage (NCBI taxonomy): Eukaryota > Metazoa > Chordata > Mammalia > Rodentia > Sciuridae > Ictidomys > Ictidomys tridecemlineatus. Next base: position 11,118,687 of record NC_135478.1, on the reverse strand, counting down.
AGGGTGGAGGGTGGAGGATGGAGGGCCGCCCTGAGCTTGGCTCGTCCTCTGAGTCTGTACTCCGCTATGAAGTCTGCATTGTATTTCCAAAGCTTACTTGTGATGTGGTGGGGAAATACAGTGCAGCTCTGTCTAGAAATCATTGAGAGTCAGTGTACTCCATTTGTACATGTAGGGTTAATCTCCTAGTTTACAAGGAAAAAACTTAATTTATTAATGTAAGCTAATTTAATGTAATTCTACTGTTCATGTAGCTTTATGTGACCCTTTGCTTTCATCCCAGTTAAAAAAGACAGTCCCACCCTTATCATTAAGTGTGACTAGCCTTATGTGCCCTACATTGTAACCTGAGATATACACTGCTTGATTTTTTAGCTAATTTATTAGAGAATAAATGACTTATAATAACCTATACAGTGTTAAATTTTCTGAGTTACAAGAGCTCCACAACAATGAAGATTATGCACAGCATGATTCCATTTGTGTGCAATTCATTAAAGTTCTCAAAAAAGGTTTAAATGTCTTGCTATATAATTGTTAAAATCTGATGTCCTTGATCCATCCTGTGGCTAGAACTGGAGGTCATTGTGTTAAGTGAAATAGCCAGGCACAGAAAGACAAGTACTATAGGATCTCAAGCAAATGAATAAAATCTATAAAAGTTGATCTCAGAAGCACAGAGAAAATGATGGTTCCCAGAGACTGAGAAGAGTAAATGGGTTTCAGGCATGGGGAAAGGTTGGCCAATGAGTACTAAGTTATAGTTGGATAGGAGAAAGGAGTTCTCGTGCTCTATTGCATAGTAGAACATTATTATAAAGATAATGTGATATCTTCTCAAAATAAGAAATACAAAGGGCCAAGAAATATGTGAAAAACAGTTCAACTTCCCTAGCAATTAGGGAAATGCACACCAAAACTACATTGAGGTTTCATCTCCAGTCAGAATGGCAATTATCAATAAAAAATAAAAGCTGGTGAAGGTGTGGGGAAAATGTACACTCATACTGCGTTGGTGAGATTGCAACTTAGCACAATCACTCTGTAAAGCAGTATGGCAATTCCTCAAGACTAGGAATGGAAACACTATATGACCTAGTTCTCCATGATATTTATCCAAAAGAACTAAAATCAGCATACTATAGTGATATAGGTACATCAATGTTCATAACAACATAATTTACAATAACCTAGTTACCGGGAACCTGTCAACAGACTAGTGGATTAAATAAAACATGCTATATATACATGATGGGGTTTTAGTCTGCAATGAAGCGGAATGAAATTATGACACTCTTTGGCAAGTGGATGGAACTGGAGAACATCATGCTGAGGGAAATAAGCCAGAGACAGACAGACAGACAGTCCAGGGTCAACTGTTCTCTCTCGTATGCAGAATTTAGAGCAAACTAAGAAGAGAAAAGGAGGGGTGATGCTATAGTTTATATTTGAAGTGTTCTTTGAAAGCTCACATACTAAACAAAGCAAAAAAAAATTTAGAGGAGAAATGTTTAGGTCGTGAGATCCTTAGCCTAATGCCTAATTAGGGATTAACGAGCAGTAACTGTAGGCAGGTAGGATGTGAGTGGAGGGTGAGTCACCACCCTCCTTCAGGGTGTATAGTTTGTCCCTGGTGAGGAAGGCACTCTCTGCTTCCTGATTGTCATGTCCCGAGTTGCTTTCTTCCATCCCACTCTTCCACCAGGATGTTCTGCCTCTCCTCAGGCCCAGAGTTAATGGAGTCAACCATCTATGGACTGAGACCAAAGAAATCATGAGCTCCAAGTGAACGTTTCCTCCTCTAAAATTGTTCTTGTCAGGTCTTTCGGTTATAGCTGCAAAATGACTAATTGAAACAGGTGACTTCGTTACAATAGAAAGGAGGTCTGTGGACCGTGGGTGGAGGAGGCAGGTGCGATGGGAAAGGAGAGGAAGGGTGGAATGGAGTTGACCAAGTTACACTATGAATGTTTATGAACATGTCACAGTGAATCTCACCTTCATGTATACCAACAAAGCATCAATTTTTAAAACAATAAATAAATTGAAAGTAGACCAGTCGACGAGTATGGTAAGGAGAAGGAGGAGAGGGAAAGGAAAATAGTGGAGACTGAAGTAGAGCAAATAAACTTCCATGTATGTATAATTATGTCAAAATGAATCTAAATATCATGTACAACATGTACTAAAAAAGATATTAAAAAGAAATTAATGTGGAGAAATTACTAATGGCACCACATACAATGAATCGTAAGAAAACTATGATCAATAATTATTTGACCACAAACTGGAAAATTTTTAGAAAAAAATAATAAATCCCTAGATGCATCTAATTTTCCATTGCTGAATCAGAAAGAAATAGAAAACAAATATGCCTGATAATGACTGAGAAGAGAAGTCTCCTAAAGAAGAAAAGCTCAGAACCCAATATCTTCACTGATAACTCCTAGCAAACATTTGAAGAACTAATAGCAAGTCTGCTCAGACTTTTACGGAAAGTTGAAGACCAGGAACTCCTCCAAACTCATTTTACGTGGCCATCATCATTCTGACACCAAAACCAGATAAAGACATAGAAAACTATAGGGCGATATCCCTGGTGAATGTACACGTGAAAATCCTCAATAAAATACCAGCAAACAAAACCCAACAGTACATCAAAAAGATTCTACCACACAATTGTGTGAGATTTATCCCAGGGATGTGAGGATGGTTCAACATATGCAAATCAACAAATGTGAAAATCACCTCCACAGAATGAAAGACAAAACTATCTCATCAACTCAATGGATGCAAAAAGAGCATTGGATAAATCCCAACAACCCTTTGTAGTAAAAATTCTCAACCAATTGGTATAGAGGGAACATTCCTCAACACAATGAAAGCTATGTATTACAGAGCCAAGCTGACATCATGCCGATTGGGCAGAAGTTGAAAACTTTTCCTCTAGGACCTGAAACAAGAAAAGAATACCTCCTCTGACTACTCATTCATCCTAGTACAGAAAGTTCCAGCCAGAGCAAGTAGAAAACAGAAATAATCAGGGCATCCTGATTGGAAAAGAGGAGGTCAAATTACCCATTTGCAATGATATATTTTAGAGTTTATTTTTAGCTGACACAAAGATCTATATGTATGGGGTGTAGAGAAAATTTATGTGCAGTGATCAAATGAGGGCTGCTAGCACTTCCTTCTCCTTAAACATTTATACTTTCCTTGCATGTCAAGCCAAAATATCTATTAAGCACCTTTGTTCAAGGCAGGGAGACCCTGCCCTTGTGCAATTTCTATTCTGTTATGGCCTGAATGTGTCTGTCTCCTCTAAAATTCTTACGTGGAAGTCCTAACTCCCAATGAGATCACTTAACCATTCTAAGCCCCAACTGCACGATTGTAGAATAAGGTTCTTAATAGCGTGAACACAAAGAATGGCCTGTAATAAAAATTGAAATGAATTTTGTAAGTCACTAATCTTAGGACAATGTGCATTAAACGATCTAAAGATATCTCTTTGAATTACCAAATGCTGAATAAATACACGACCAAATGACAGATTCGACTCATGTTATAAACATGATATTTTTGCTTGTTTTGGAGGGAGATATCACAAAGCCAAGGATTGCAGAAGTCATGGTTTTGTGTTTAGGGAATCACAGTTCACTCCCTAGTTGAAGAGAGGAGTAAGAAAGTGAACAGAGATATCGGCCTGGTCATCCCCATACGTGTCACAAGGGTTTAGGGACCCAGGTTACCTAGTCAAGACAGCATCATCCAAATTAGACCTTAGAGAAATGTCAAGTCAGGGCTGAAATTGGTGTTGGGAGTTTAGCTCTCTGGAAGGCAGAAGAGTTCGTGGAGAATCATAACAAAGTCTGATCCCCCTGAGATACAATTTGTTTGTCTTGAGAACACAGAATCGGCAAGAAAAATCCCATAGGGAAAGAATGTGCTCAGGGTTGGAACAAGAGAGAAATGTGCCTAATGAGCAGGCACACAGAGCTGTAAATATCGCCCCTTCCTTTGTCCCTTGGCGTGTGTGACCTTGTTCTGGATGGGAGGTGGCTGTTTGTCTTGGAGTCCAGTATTGGGCTCTGGGACTGCTGCTTGAACCCTCCCTGCTGTCTTGTCCATCCACATGGCTTCAGGTTCCACGGCCAACCATGCAGGGAGGGATTTGAATTTCCACACAGTTAGTGACAAATTCCATTGAGAAAAACACATCCAGGTGAGTCTTGGCTCCCAGAAGGTGCTGCAGGAAGATGCTGAGAGACTGGAAACCAAGAACGTACACCTAAGGTGGCTGAGAGCCAGCCCAGCCCAGCACTGAGAGGCTGGGGTGGTTGCTGACTGGTTTGTCTGATTAACTGGTTGATGTATTTATTCACCATGCAAAACAGAGAAGTGAGCCCTGAACTCAGCAATGCGAAGGTCATTGTAGACAGTGAGGTGATAACCCCAGAAGCCATGTTAGAAGTAGGAATGAGTGGACTGAAGTGGTTTTCAGTGTACGTAGAGTATGTGCCCATTAGGTGGAAAAGAGGAGCGTGCACTACCTGTAGAGAGAGAGTATCTCGAAGGCACTTTCATCTCTGTGATGGGGCATCATTTTGATTGGCATATGGTTATCACCTGCCCGCTTTTACCGTTACCAGATTTTCAATGGAATTTTCCTGTTTGGTGTTGTTCTTTTGTCTTTGAGAGTGATATATTTCAGCCATAATCATTTTTTAAAATTTTATTTAGTGACAAATTCCTATCACCTATTTCTGAGTTTCTTGACTTGTACAAGATGATTTTAAACTTTATGTATAGTGTTCTTGGTGTCCCTCTAAACTGTGCTCTTTAATTTCATATTGCAGTCTTCAATTCCTCTGAATTTTTGTAAGGTATGTGAGGTAATGGACCAACCACTTTTTCCTCCAGCTAAATAGTCATTTATGCCAACTTTCATTCAACCATTCAAGCTTTTCCAACAAAATTGAAATATAATCTTATCCTGTGCTGAATGTTCTTATACAGAGAGGCAGGATTCCTTGTTCATTCAACAAAGAGCAACTGAATATCTGTACAGGCCTCAATATTCAGGGAATATTCTTTTATATTCTCTTAAGTTTAGCTCTTCACCAATATAACTTTACATCTATCATGACAGCATTAAAATCTTGGTTTTATAGATCTTCTTTCCCTTGATGCTGCACTCAATTTTGTTTAATTCAGTTGTTTTAAAACTACTAAATTTAACCCGGTTTTATTCTCCTGACATGCATTTTATTTCACAACTCTGCCTCTTCCTTGGTTTTGTTGAAGATAATGCAGACATATCCACATACAGCTGTAAAAAGAAAGAGGTGAACCAAGCCAGTAAGTCTCATTTCAACCTTGCATCCAAATGTCCAGACAGAGTTCAGTGTGGTCAATGTGTGTGTGTGTGTGTGTCTAACTGAATGCCCTCAGCATGACTCACAGGCAGGACTGGACTCTGTGCTGAAGGACAGACTCCTTGTAGAGTGGGTGGGGGGTTTATAGACTGTCATCTGGGGCGGCCTTGGTCAGGTGAAGGTCACAACCAGGACTAGTCGGGCCCACTGGATTTTCTCAGAGTTCAAAATTGAAAGCAAAGGAATAATCCAGAGAGATTCCACATAAGAAAATGGAAGGGAGGGGCACTTCTGCCTCACAGGCTACGGTCCAGCTGGAGCCGTTCTGGGTCTGGCTTATTTCACAGATGGACAAATACCAATTGGTTTTCACTGTGAGATCTAAAGAGTTGATCTCATAGAAGGAGAGAATAGAATCATCATTTCCAGAGATTGGGGAGAGGAAAGATACAAAAATGGGGGGTCTGAGCAGCCAGGAGAAATAAATTTGGCAATTTTATCACATAGTTAACAATGATACATTGTATATCTCCAAACAGCTACAAGAGAGCGTTTTGAATAAATGAAATTGCAAATATCTGAGGTGGTGGATATACTCATGGCCCTGAATTGATTGTTACAGGATGTGTACATATATTGGAACTTCATATGTTACCCCATGAACTTCTGTAATTATTATGTGTCAACGAAAGATGAAATGAAATACAAACACCCCAATTAGTCAACTCAATATCTAATGGCACAGGAAAACATGACCTCTACGATTTCATACAAAAACTGGACATTCGTTGTTCTTCATGCATTTCTTTTCTGTTATTTGACCAGGTTTTCTGTATTTCCTCCTTTCTCTCTTCTTGCTGTGCTGGGATTGAACCCAGGCTGTCACGCAGGTGATTCAAGTGCTCCACCACTGAGCTTCATCTGATGCCTGATGTGTTTTGTTCTTTTTTAGTATTTCTCTATGAAGCAAGCCAAAGACCCCCACACAGGAGACTCTTACCATAATTAAGCAGAAACCCCCACCATATTTGTGACATGTAAGTTCCTCTTCTTTTCAGAAAGCTTCTTACACAGGATGTCAGGGAAAACGTCTGCATGCAGAGGATATTGTGCTTAATAATTTCCTCTTTTTGTAAATACCAGGTTTGCAGAAAAAAAGACTTGTGAAACCTCTGGTCTAGAGGATGGAACAAAACACTTGTCATTCAAAACGTCCAAGACCCTCATTTCACTTGGAATAAAGTTCAAAGAATTTCCAAAATCTTTGTCCAGAGAATGTTTTAGGCAAGAGCCCTCTAGGACTATGGCAGTCAATAAACCTGCTTCCTGAAAATTCCTTGGGTGACCATGTACTCCTTCCTGCCAATCTGCCCTATGTGGACATCTGCTTAATCTCCACCATCATCCCAAAGATGCTGGTGGACCTCCAGACACAGATCAAGGTCATTACCGATGAAGGCTGCATCATACAGATTTATATGTTTTTTACTTTATTTGTAGTGTGGGACAACTTTCTCTGACCCACATCATCTAAACACAGAGTAGGAAATAGCTCTAGCAAAAGGAAGCTCAAATAGGTTTCACGTGTTGGGGATATTCACAAGCTGGAACTTTTGGGTACCTTTTGCACACCTATGTAAAGAAAGATGATTTGATATCAACAGCTTAAACAAGGCCCATTCCTTTCTAATAACGTGACTGGGAGTGAGAAGAACAAAGTATGTTGTGTGTTTAAAGCAGGGTGGTGTGTGTGTGTGTGTGTGTGTGTGTGTGTGTTTATGTGTGTTTGTCCTTAGGGCTCAGAAGAGGTTTGACCAAGAGGGACCTGGGTTCAGTATTATTGCAAGGGGCAGATGAGTTAAATCACAAAACAACAACATCTGAGTCTCCTGCTGTCCTGAACCTCAACAGCCCCTCTGTTCTTCATTATTCTCTGACACCCACTCACGTCCCTCTCCCTCTTGATCATCTTGCTCATCACACTGGCTGCCACTGACCCTGAACATCTGAATCCAGCACCTCCCCCGGGGCCTTCGCCTGTGTACCCCTCTTGCCAGGCACACAATTTCTGCACACTGTCTTCCTCGGGGTTTCTTTGCAAGTGTCACCTCTTGTCTTGCCTGAAGCTCCAGGACAAAATAATGCTCCCTCTCTACTTTCTCCTTCAAACATGCTTTTGATTTTCCCTCATAGTAACTATTAATGCATGACACGTCACACGAGGGTTACCTTTCCCTATTTATCTTTGCTTTCCTTGGCTTGTATTGTTCCTCCCTTTTTAGATTTAAGAACACATCTTTTTTCAGCACTGATCATTCGCTGTCGGAACAGTGCCTGCAACGTGAACATCACTACATTTTATTTCTCAAATGCACCAAAGAAATTCAAATCCATAACCTCTTGGGGGAAAAGCTGAGAGTCAGACAATTGTTCCAGTTCAGAGAGGACAAGGGTCCTATGAAGGAGAGCAGAGTCACACAGAAAACAGAAATTTACATCTTGCCTATAGAACATGAAGGACGGCATTTCTTCCAGGTTCGAATTGCATAATTGTGTCATGTCCATTTTTTTCTTTTCTTATTAGTTTCATCAACCAAATGGGTCCAGAGAATGACACCCAACTTTCAGAATTCCTTCTGCTGGGATTTTCAGAGGACCCAGAACTGCAGCCCCTCATCTTTGGCCTCTTCCTGTCCGTGTACCTGGTCACTGTGCTGGGGAACCTGCTCATCATCCTGGCCACCGTCTCAGACTTCCACCTGCACACGCCCATGTACTTCTTCCTCTCCAACCTGTCCTTTGTGGACATCTGCTTCACCTCCACCATCATCCCCAAGATGCTGGTGAACCTCCAGACACAGAGCAAGGCCATTACCTATGCAGGTTGCATCACTCAGATTTATTTTTTTACATTATTTGTAGTGTTGGACAACTTCCTCCTGGCCGTGATGGCCTATGACCGCTTTGTGGCCATCTGTCACCCCCTGAACTACACAGTTATCATGAACCCCCATCTCTGTGGCTTGCTGACCCTGGCATCCTGGATCACGAGTGCCCTGAATTCCTTATTACAAAGCTTGATGGTGTTGCGGTTGTCCTTTTGTTCAAACTTGGAAATCCCCCACTTTTTCTGTGAAATTATCCAGGTGGTCCACCTTGCCTGCTCTGACACCTTTCTCAATGACCTGGTGATGTACCTGGCAGCTGTGCTGCTGGCTGGCTGTGCCTTTGCTGGTATCCTTTACTCCTACTCCAAGATCGTGTCCTCCATCTGTGCAATCTCATCAGCTCAGGGCAAGTACAGAGCCTTCTCCACCTGTGCATCTCACCTCTCCGTGGTCTCCTTATTCTACGGCACAGGCCTGGGTGTGTATCTTAGCTCTACTGTCACACAAAACTCACACTCCAATGCAGCAGCCTCCGTGATGTACAGTGTGGTCACCCCCATGTTGAACCCCTTCATCTACAGTCTGAGGAATAAAGACATCAAGAGCGCTCTGATGAGACTCATTGAAAGGGTGACAATAAAAGGGACATTTGGCCCAGGACTGGACAAATGCCCGTAGTTGAAGGTCAAAGACTCAGAGACAGTAATTGTGATTCTTTGATCAAATTATAGAAGTAGAATTCATCCTTTCTATTTGGCTGTGGAAATTTATGCTCTTTAACTTTTTTAAAATTAAATTTAGTTAATTTCCTCCATGCAACATAAATAAATTTCTTATGAAGTGTTGCCTCTCCCTAGTAGCCTAGATATTTCCCTTTGTCATTTTTCTACTTCTCAAATTTTCCTATGATATCATTATAAATATTTATATTTTGTATGTCATGGGTTAACCTGTATTTCTTAAGAATAATGTCTTCACAAGTGGCATACATCATACCAAGATTGTTTTAGTTTTAATTTTAGATAGTCATGAGTTTTATTTATTCCTATCAGGAAAACACACTTGGCAACTAAGGCTATTTCTGAAATTTATGGAAATGTCTGTTATTCGTTTGATGACCCCTACTTTAACTTCCCTTTTAAGGAATACAGATTTTAACATCCTAGCAGGTCTTAGAAATGACCATGGGGTTTTGTTCTTCCCATAGGATGATGGTTTGTTTTTAACTCACTGTCCACAGTGTCAACAATCTTCACTGGTAAAAATTAATTATCAAGGTCTGACTCTAGTGGGATTCTATGGGTAAAGACAAATCTGAACAAATAAGTTGAATCATTGTAGACTTAAAGTCAGAGATGAATGCAATGAAGCAAATTTCAAGTCATGCACTGTATTACTCTGTGAAAGATTTCTTTTGCAAGCTGTACATTGACTCACTGATGCTTGAAAGATTGGCATTTCTGTGGAAAGGGGTTTTTCATTGGAAGGAAAGGCAGGTGGCATCTTTTATAGTTTTTGGGGGATGTACTGGGGCTTGCACCACTGAATGATATCCACTGAATGATATCCCCAGTATATCCCCAGCCCTTTTTAGTTTTTATCTTGAGACAAGATCTCACTAGGTTGCTGAGGTTGGTCTCAAACTTGCAATTCTCCTGCCTCAGCCTCCTGAGTCACTGGGAATGCAGATGTGCACCTCCATGCCCAATTATCTTTTATGTTTTATTATTAATTTACTTATTTCTCCTTAAACATTTTGATACTGCCCACAAATGTGACTCCTTCCATTTCACCAAATTGAATATTTCACTTTCCTAAATTTTACCACAACCATTAAAAGGTGAGATAAAGAAGAACATCATCTACTATCAACCTTCTATGTGCTCAGTATTTTCTTTAGTCTTCATGATCACAGAGTGGCTCACAAAAGTGCCCCAGTTCCTGCTCAGTCGTGTAAATCAGGGCCCCACATTTTTCCACACACACCTACTGGTTGCTCTGCAGAGGATCTCAGTGTAGTCACTTTAAAATTGTTTTTTTTTAAATTTTAGGTAGACATAATACCTTTATTTCATTTATTTTTTTATGTGGTGTGGACGATTGAACCCCGTGCCTCACACATGCCATACAAGTGAGCCACAACTCCAGAAATCCTTTTTTAATACAATTATCTGAAGTAAACTTGGAAGGCAGAGCAGTTGTGAATGCTGTCTTCAATACCAGAAGCAACGCCAGAGCAAGTAGCAGAAGACAATTACCATGGGTTTTTCTGTTTAATTATGTTATGGCTTCAGTGTCACTCCCTTAACTACACAGTTATCAGCTACCGCTACACATCCACCCGTCTTAAAACCAACTGCTTCAGTACAATGCCATCGTGATTGAATGGAACCACGTGCTGGAGAAAACCCCTAAAGGCCGACGATGATTTGGACCAACAGGGACTTCTGTTTATTACTAATTACCTGCACACAAATACTATAGTGGTTTTATTCATAATTAACTTGGAAGCAGACAAAATGCCTTTCATAGGTAAATGGATAATCAAACTGGGGTGCATCCATACACTGGAAAAGTCATTCTTCAGAAATAGAAAGAAATGAGCTCTTGAGTCTCAGAAAGAACTGGAGGAATCTTAAATTTTCATTGCTAAGGAAAGAAGCCAATCTGGAGAGGCTACATAGCAAGTGATTCTAATCGCATGGCACACGGTTTGGGGTGCTGATCAGGGGTAGAGAGTTTGCCTTGCACACGAAGGCTCCGATGCTCTCTCAAACACTACAAAAATAACAACAACAACAAGCAAACCCACTAAATAAAAAACCAAAACTTAGGACATTCTGGAAAAGACATAACTGTAGAGATCTTTAAAATAAAATCAGTGTTTGCCAGGGATTGGGGGAAAATAGGGAGAGATAAATAGGTGTAAATGAGAATTTTGGTATAGTGAAGGTATTTCACATGACGTTGTAATGGTGAATAAATGTCATTGTACATTTGTCAAAAGCCAAAGAGAGTACAACTTAGAGAGCAGACTCTAATGCAAACCCTGCACTTTAATAATAATTATAATAGTAATATCAATTATAATGAATGTTTCACAAAGGCAGCCAGTGTGGTGAGAGGGGTGAGCAAGAGGAGGGTGATGAGAGATGGTGACAGAGAAGGCTGAATGTCAAGGCTGCCTCTTTGTATGATGAGGATTCAGGGAGTCCCTCAGGCCAGGAGTTACTGCACTGACACTTTATTAAGATGGCCATAAATGTGTCCCATCAAGTGAAAGACACCCTTCCCTAACTCCATTTGTTACCTTGAGCTGGCCTGAGTCACCTCCTGGAATATATTGAACCCAGGTCCCCTTTCTGTGAAACTTGTTCTCATACTTAATCACACACACACACACACACACACACACACACACACACACACACACACACAAACACACACACACACTGCATGTTATTCTCACTTCCACCACTAGAAGGCTCTCTTTCCCTTAAAGAATGCAAAAATGGTACCCAGAAATTCTGGTTCCTACATCTCTTATGTATGAGTGAATTTGGATTCCATCTTCTGTGGCCATTTTCTGCCATATTTTTTAAAATCAACTTTTAAAAATCTGATTAATAAACAATAGAAAGAAATTAATTAGACCGGATTGGGATAGGAAGGACTACTAAACTCAGGTATTCCCTGAGACACTATAAGCAACAGAAGGTTTCCTAATTTCCGGATACATTCCAACCATAATCACATCATCTTGATGGTAAGAAGAAATCATGAAGGAATGAAAATAAATGTATGCAGAAGACAAATGCAATGATATCTTTTTTTTAGATGGAGACATTTACAGATTGAACATTTCAAGACCAAAAAATGAGAATAAAACAAAAAGTTTTAAAACAATGAAATATACAAAAAACGCAACAGAAGCTATGCATTATTTATATAAGAAAGCAGAGAACTTGAGCTTTTTGTGCTTATCCCATATTTATTTGACCAAGTAGTTTTTTATATGATCCAATAGAAGATAAGGCAGCTCCTGTTTCCTCTCTCCTTTTTATTTTAATTGCAACTTTCATGTATCATTATCATTTTCATGTACATTTTACTAATATCTATCAACCTTATGTCCTTTATTCCATGCTAGACTACAAGATCAACTTGCTATGCTAATCCAACCTTATCTATATCTCTATTAACCTACTTGCTTATAGTGATCAGGCCACACCATAACACAACCTCCTTTTTGACAAATTGAGCAGGCAGATTCCAGTACTGGATCTGTTCTTCTTCCAGTGCACAAGACCTCCCAGGAACATATTCTGTAAAATTCTATATACACCATTGTGTCTATATCCTTCAAAACTGATAACATTTTTTGTATATTTATCCTTGAAGACAGTAACCATGCACACGTTGGCCCCGTTGTTCTCTCTATTCTCCAGGATGAGAGGGACTTCAACAGTTTTGTTGACACTTGTATTTTTACAAAAAAAAAACTTTGTGAAGATATGCACACTATGCATGAAATAGTAAAGAAGTTTTCCAAAAAACATCATGGCAGGGGAAGACATCAGGTTAATACAGTGCTTCAATGTCCACCAACAGATGAATGGATAAAGAAAATGGGGTATATATACACACAAGAAAGTATTATTCAGCCATAAAGAAGAATAAAATACTGTCATTTGCAGCAAAATGAATGAAGCTGGAGGATACCATGCTGAGAAAAATAAACTGGACAAATTAAGGCAAGTGACAAGTATTGTGTCCTCTTTCTCATATATATAAACTAAAAAAAAATTGTTCTTTTTAGTTATACATGACAGTATAGTGTATTTCAACATATTATACTACATGGAGGAGAACTTTCCATTCTTTCTGTTGTACGTGATATGGAATTTCACTGGTGCTGTATTCATAAATGAACATAGGAAAGTTATGTCCAATTCATTCTACTGTCTGCTATTCCCATTCTTCCTACAATCTCTTTATTCCTCTTTGTCTAATCCAATGAATTTCTATTCTTCCAAGCCCACACTTATTGTGAGTTAGCATCCACATATAAGAGAGAAACTTTGACCATTGGTTTTTTTGGATTAATTTATTTCATTTAACATGATAGTTTCCAGTTTCATCCATTTATTGGAAAATGCCATAACTTCATTTTTCTTTTTGGCTAAGTATTATTCCATTGTGTATATATACCTTGTTTTTTATTCATTCATCTATTAAAGCATACATAGGTTGGTTTCATATCTTAGCTATTGTGAATTAAGCTGCTACAAGCATTGATGTGGCTACATCATTGTAGTATGCTTACCTTGAGTGCTTTGGGTATAAACCTAGGAATGGTTTATATCCATTGTGTTCATGTTTACTGTCTTCAAGGATAAATAGACAAAAAAAATGTTATCAGTTTTGAAGGATAGAGATATGATGGTGTATACAGAATTTTACAGAATATGGTATAGGGAGGTCTTTGACCACTGGAAGAAGAACAGATCCAGTACTGGAATCTGCCTGCTGGACTGAGTCAAATGGTGGTTCCATTCCAGGGAAGATCTCCCATGTCTTTGAATAGGCAGAATTAATATTGTCCAAATGGCCATACTACGAAAAGTGAAATAAGTATTTGATGCAATTCCTATTAAAATTCCAATGACATTCTTCATAGGAACAGAAAAAACAGTCATGAAATTCATTTGCAAAAATAAGAGGCCCAGAATAGCCAAAGTAATCCTTAGCAAGAACAGTGAAGCAGGAGGCATCATAATAGCAGACCTTAAGTTATACTACAGAGCTATAGTAATAAAAAAACAGCATGATATTAGCATGATGCATAATAGAAGACTCAGAGACAATTCCACATAAATACAGTTATCTTATACTAGAAAAAAAGGCACAACAAACAGATTTTGGAGAAAAGGTAGCCTCTTCAACAAAAGGTGCTTGGAAAACTGGAAATCCATATGTAGCAAAATGAAAATTAAACCCCTATCTCTCATCCTGTACAAAACTCAACCCAAAGTCGAGGACTTAGGCATTAGACCAGAGACCCTGCACCTGCTAGAAGAAAAAGCAGACCCAAATCTCCACCATGTCAGCCTAGGAACCAAATTCCTCTACAATACCCCTAAAGCACAAGAAATAAAATCAAGAATCAATAAAAGGGATGGTGTCAAACTAAAAAAAATGGTGATAGAAGAAGGATTCCTAGGACTGGGGAGAGTGCAGGAGGCAAGGTGAAGAGATCACTGGTGGAAGAAGTGTGACTAGGCATGCTCAATGCACAATGTATGCCTGCATGGGAATGTCACAATGAACCCCGTAATGTGCATGATTGACATGTGTTAAGAATAATAATTTTGAAATAAAATGAATGAAGAATTGACCATTGGTAGTTCATTAGCTTAAATGAGTCTTTTTATGTTGTATACATAGATCAAAACATCACTTTTATCCCATAAATACACACATCTTATTTCTTAAAAATATAAGGGACTAAACCTGCGCTGTATTGTAAAAAAAAAATATATTTTTAATTCAATCTGCAGAAAACAACATAAAAGTCTACCTGTGGACAAGCCATCTTAAAACTTAGGAAAGAAACTCAGAAGAAAGAAGATAGACATCTATGTAACATAGAAGATGTTTTAAATTACGGACAGAATTATTTTTTTCAAAAGACTACAGAAGAATAACAATTTGTAAATATCTGTTGAGAAATTCTGAAGACTGTATAAAAACAGGTATATAGAAATAATCAGCCAATAAAAATAGTGACCAGATTTTTGGATATTTGCTCCAAATCAGTAGAAGTTTAAGAAAACAACTAAAGTGTCCTTCAAACTTTCTGGACTGGAAAAACATTTTTTTAAAACCTGTCACATTACTAGATTGGAACTTTTTAAATAGTTACCCAAGGTGGATGCTAAATCTGCTAGAAACATCAGAAGGTTTGGGGGAAAACACCTGGAGATGGTTATAAATTTGGAAAATATAGAAATTTTTTTAACTTGGATCTTCTCAGCCTCAGCACTGCTGAGATTCAGGGCCAGATCTCCATGTGGTGGGCAGCATCCCCTGTGCTCCAAACCCCCTCCCCGGTGTGCAGGAGATTCCTCTGGAAGTCAAGAGACCTTACAGAGAAGTAGTAATAAAAATGATTCACTTGACTTCTAACCTGGTCACAAGGGAAGAGAAAATTCACAAGAATGATTTTCTTTCTGCCCAGACCAATGCCCAACAGGGAAATCATACTCAGAACTGGAACAACAAGAGATAAATGGGCCTAATGAGCAGGTATAGGGAGATGCAAATATCTCTTCTGCTTGAGGGACAATAGTCCCTCAGTGTGTGCAACCTGGGGATGGACAAGACCTGGTGGTTGCTTTTGATGTCCTAAATCTGGTATGGCCACCAATACTTCACTTCGTCCTTCTGTCTTGTCTGGGGACAGAACTTCTGTCTCCATCGCCAACCACCCAGGGTAGGAGTGAAGCTTCAGAGACCTTCTTCTCAGAAACCCCCATCCAGGTGAGCCTGGGCATCCTCAGCAGGAAAGGTTTAGAGAGAACAAACGTGAGATCACCTAAGGTCAAATCCAGCTTAGTCCAATGACAAGAAATGGCTGTGCCTGTCTGCTTGGTTGACTAATGAATCATCATTAATTTATTCATAGGCTAAAATAAAAAAAAATAAATGTTAGACTCAGTAACACCAGAATGATTATTCACAGGTCAGTGATGGGAACAGAAGTCCAAATGGTGGACTGTGGAGGGAGTGGGAAGCATTGGGCACTGTTAACAAAACTGGGCCATATTCAAGTTTTTTGGTTAAGGGGGGAGGAAAATTGAGCAAGCAGGAGGTATATGAAGATGTTGCAAAAATAATTTCTTAATATTGGGAGCATTGGGTATATTTTTGTCATTAAAAATATCTGGTCAATGTGTGGCTCGCCAGTTCTGCTTTAGGACCCGGTGATGAATGACGCACTCTGCATTTTTTTTTCTCAGATTGTGTTGCTGCATATGCTGGTGCAAAGAATGTCTAATAGGTGAAAAGCATACAATTATGAGCTTTTCTTTGTAAGTTTTCCCTTTCTCATGAGGCTGCATATATTGTGGGTTTGTTAGATATGAGGTCTAAAAAAGAGGTCTCTGCAAACTCTTTGCTCTTTTATGGTACATGTGCAGGTTTTTATTCCAGTGGATGATTGGATTCTTTCAAATATAAAAACTGGAAGGTTCGTTGGTTGGTTGGTTGGTTGGTTGGTTGATTGGTTGTTTTTTAGCCAACTTTGCTTTTCAGTATTTTGCATTCTTTGTATTTATAGACCTAGTTGGGGAGAATGCATCAACCTTTAACATTTATCTCTTTGTCATGTTGGGAGTTTTCAAACTCCTGTCTTCCAGTCTTTATAAAACACGCAACCTTCTGCGGCAAAGTGTAGCCACGAGGCTGTGCTGCAGAACATTAGGACTCGCTCCACCTCTCTAATCATAGCTGGGTACCTGTTCTCAAGCCTCCCTCTGTGTTTCTTCCCTCCCGCTTCTGAGCCTCTAAAGATCACTATCCGAATCTCTACTTCTGTGAGGCTGACTTCATGAATTAGAAACCTTACTATCCCCAATGCACCAGTGAATAGACTAACATTTATAATCCCTCTGTTGGCTTCAAGTTCAAGTAGCTACTATTTGATCCATACAGTATTTAAAACCTGGTTATCTGATTCTGGAAGTTCCATATTTTATATTATTCATAACATCTCTTTCTCATTTCATCTCTACTACTGTTATACTTTGTGTATTTCTATTGTCGATTTTTGGTTGAGTCCCTTCACTCGTTTTTGCAATGTGCTGGTGTCTCCCCTCTCGCTTTCAGATAATTTGGGCCTTGCTGCCTCCCTGCTCATTCTGTGCATGAAGAAGAGAAAAGCAAGGCCGGCAAACTTCCATCACCAAGGACGCCCTCCTCCACCAGAGTCTCTGGGGACCCAGAGTGTGGTAAGCACTCCTCATCCCTCACGCCCCTCTCAGCACTCTGTTTACTGAGCAGATTGCCGGCTTATGTCTCCCTAGATCCAGAGCATAAAATGGTCATATGATGATTTGCACACCTGTGCACACCTGTGGGAAGCTTACCATTTGAGGACACTGTCTCTATTTTAAGGGGAAATATATTCTGATGTTGGCAGCTGCCTTGCAATCCATCCTTCTTCTAATCAGTATGGCAGAGACTGAGAAAATGTGCAGTAGCATTGACTTAGGATGCACCGTGGGAAGTGGTGTGTGTCGGGGGGTATGTGGGTGTGTCTTGTGGGGAGTGAGCATTCCTCAGAATGAGGTGGCTTGAATTTTCATATTCCATAATCTAACTCATCTAAAGATGTCCAAATGTGAAGCAGATGACAGAGATAAGGAGGGCTGTATTTAGTTTGAAGGATGCCTTTGAAACAAGATCAAATGCAAGGCACAGCATCTGAAAAAGGAGCCCTGCATGGTGACGTTTCAGCAGCACTGAGACCACCTCTTCCTGAACCCCCTGGCATGCTCTCCCGTCACTCTCCCCTGGCTCATCCCCCTCACCACACTGGCTTCCTTTCCAGACTTGAGCACCTGGCACAAGCACCTTTCTCGGGGTCTTTGCGCTGTCTGATCCTCCTGTGGGAGACACGCTTCCTCAGTTGACCTGTGGATCCTGCCCTGTCTGAGGTCCAAGTTCAAATGTTACCCGATTACTGCTCTTGCCTGGACCCCCATAAAGTTAGCACCCACCATCCTCCCCTTCCTTCTGTGGATGGTGTTTTCTTTAGCACACTTATCTCCATCTGAAATGTTATGTGACTCTTTCTTTATGTGCTTGTATTTGTCCCCCACCATCAGACTGTAGAAATTCTTGTTTTTCAGCACCTCTACCCATTCCCTAAGTGGACCCAGGAAGGTGGTGGGCTCTAATTACATGCTTCTCAAATTCCAACGGACTGTCTCCACAGACTGTAGGAGAGTGACTTCCTGGCTGAGGATGGACAGGAGTAAATGCATAAGATGGGGGGCATCTTCCAAAGGGGATCAGGTCCTCCATGAAATACACAAATCAATGTCGTGATTGTAAAAATGCAAATCATGGCATTTCTACAGTTCTAATTATCTATCTATCTGTGAAAATTAGATATGTCATTATTCTCTTTAATGGTAGTCACATCCTTCTAACTCAATATTTCCAGCATTCATCATTTTTCTCTTTCCACCAGATGGAACCCAGAAATAATACACAAATGTCAGAATTTCTACTGCTGGGATTTTCAGAGGACTTGGAACTTCAACCTCTTCTGTTTGGGCTTTTCCTGTCCATGTACCTGGTCACTGTGCTGGGGAACCTGCTCATCATCCTGGCCACCATCTCAGACTCCCACCTGCACACGCCCATGTACTTCTTCCTCTCAATCTTGTCTTTTGTGGACATCTGCTTCACCTCCACAAGCATTCCAAAGATGCTGGTGAACATCCAGACTCAGAGCAAGGCCATTACCTACTCAGGCTGCATCACACAGATGTACTTTTTATTGTTTTTTGCGGGGTTAGATGACTTCCTCCTGGCTGTGATGGCCTATGACCGCTTTGTGGCCATCTGTCACCCCTTGCACTACACAGTCATCATGAACCCCAGGCTCTGCATGTTGATGGTGTTGGTGTCCAGCATCATCAGTGCCCTGCATTCCCTGTTACAAAGCTTAATGGTATTGCGGCTGTCCTTCTGCATAGACATGGATATCCCACACTTTTTCTGTGAACTGAATCAGGTGGTCCACCGTGCCTGCTCTGACACCTTTCTTAATGACATGGTGATATATTTCGCAGCTGTGCTTCTGGCTATTGGCCCCCTCGCTGGCATCCTGTACTCCTACTCCAAGATCGTGTCCTCCATCCGTGCAATCTCATCAGCTCAGGGCAAGTACAAAGCCTTCTCCACCTGTGCGTCTCACCTCTCTGTGGTCTCCCTGTTTTATTGCACCTGCATTGGTGTGTACCTCAGTTCTGCTGTGACCCAAAACTCACACTCAACTGCAACAGCCTCTGTGATGTACATGGTGGTCACCCCCATGCTGAACCCCTTCATCTACAGTCTGAGGAACAAGGACATCAAAAGGGCTCTGAAATCACTCTTAGGGAGGGAGACTCTAAAAGTGCCAATTGTACTGAGACTGAAGAAGTGCCCATGATTGCAGGGCTCCGTCTTTGGAGACAGTAATTATGATTCTGGGATTAGATTGGGCAAGCCAATTTGCTCCTTCTGTGTCTCCTGTATTTTTCATGTGTTTGATATCAACTTCTCTATATAATTTAATTAACTCATTTTTCTGGAAAGGTAATTTATATATCAATTTCCGAATGTATCCTATAGTATTTTCTCCTACCTTTAACTTTATATTTTTCTTTTTATTGACACCTAATAATTATGCAGAGTTATGGGGTACAGAATAGTAATTCAACATATAATAATCAAATCAGAATAAGTGGCCTTTCCATCTCCTTATCATGTGTGTGAGTGTGTATGTATGTGTGTGTATGTGTGCATGTGTATATGTGTGTGTGTGTGTGTGTGTATGTGTTTGTGTGTTTGGAGCCTTTAAACTCCTCTCCTTTATTTCTCCATAAAACATATAGTAGGTTGTTTCAAACTATAACGCTTTCCATCTTTTCTGATATGTAAAAGTTTTTTCCTTTGTCATTTTCTTGTTTTCCCAACATATTCCCAGCCTTGGAAAAGAAGTATTCGGAAATTGCCATTCATGTCATAATGCAATATGAATTTATTTTTTTCAAGGACTAGTGGAAAATTATTTACTTATAAACTGATTGATTGATTGATTCAGCCAATCATCATTCTATGGCTGAGAAGAAAAAAGTCTGAAAGTCGTAAAAGTGTTAATATTCTACTAAAGTAAAACTTTATATAATGAAAATAAGAAACAATAGATACCTGGAATCACCATGCCTTCCTGGCCTACATAGCTCAATAATAGAAAACCCGAATTTCTTAAGAGTAATTTCTTCTGATATGGCATATAGTGTATAATTTTTTTCTTAGGTTTTTACTGTAGGAATATTTGAATTTTACTACATCTATGGGGAAAAATCTACACTTGGTTAACACTGATGTAACTTTTACGATACAAGAAAATCTGAGGCCAGCTTTTCCACATGCACTTCTATCATGATTTTCTACATTGCTGCCTTAACTGCTCTTCCTGAAATGCAGACCTTAGCATAACAGCACACTTGAAGACTGGTCATGGAGTTTCATTCCTTGTGAGGGTGCTGTGCTTTTATTGAGCACCATGTCCACAGGGCTTTCCACAGTCACTGGCAGAAATGATCAACTACGTGTCTCCAAGTGGAGCTGGCACAAAGGAAAAATTAGAACAGGAAGCCCCACCTGATGTGTCCTGGGAGTGAGAGATGACTTTAAACTGGACAAAGCAAGTTCTTACATCACAAATTTAATATCTTCCATTATAACGTGAAACATTTCTTTTATATGTCATAATCTACCTGTTGAAGTTTGAAAGATTGTTGTCCATGTGTGAGAGGCTTGCTCATTGGGTGTCAGGCTTAGAATGACATGTCCATTTTTTTAAATTATTGACCTATATTCCTGTTTATGTTTAAACACACACACACACACACACACACACACACACACTTCTGGTACTGTCTACAAATATGGCTCCCTGCATTGCTCTTGTCAGCTAAAAGGCAAGTTGAGGAACCAAACGTTAGAACCAAGTTTATTCAAGCCAAAGTGAGCGTGACCACCTGGAGAAACACCTTTCTAGTTGTGCAGAGTCAGTGCTCCAAATTGGCAGGGGATGAGGGGTCTGGTTTCATAGATACAAGAAGAACATATAGACTCAGAGAGCAGAACTGTAGTTATGAGGAGGGACTGGGAGGTTATGGGCTTGGAGATTGAGGAGACACAGGTGATGTTTTCCTGATATTTGGAAATAGCATTCATAATAACTTGATTTTCATGTTTTTTCACATAACTATATTGAAAAAGACTACCATTGAGATTCCCTTCTAAGCAACTGGGAGAGATTGTAAGAACACATATTATTAATTCTTTTCAGGCATATCTTGTATGCCTGAACCACATGTTCATCCCCAGAGGCCTGACTGGGCCTCTTATTGAATGTCTCAGATAAGTCGTCCTTTGATCATAGGATTTAAGTGAATTTAGTGCACAATATATAGAGAGAAATCCATGATAAACAATATTTAGGTTATCTATTCACCTGCATTTTGATGACTATGGCAAAAAATAGGAGGAGGAGTTATTTTGATTTTTAATGATGGAAGGAGTTATATTTGTAGACAGTGCAAATATGCCTAGAATTTTTTAAGCATAGATGAAAAGGTGAGCCAATGAAATAAGAAAATCACACCAAATTCTTCAGTACAACAAATAAACCCCATGGTGCAGAGATGAAGCTTCCACACTTCAACACTGGCTGTGTGGATGGATGCAGCTTGACAAGACCACAGCCATATTGAGTTGTAACCTCCATGGTTGCTCCAGGGTAAGCCTGGTTGGATTTTCCTGCCTAGTTGCCAAGGAAACTATAAATAAACAAGATTATTAGAGTGGTACATGGAGTTTTACAATAGGAACTGGCTCAGGGATGCATCTGATTCTTAGCTTAAGCTAAACCAGGTACATTCTGGCTCAGGTGAGGTCATTGTCCTAACCACTAAATGTGCTCCTTCTTCTGACCCAAATTACAGGGATCTACGTGGTCTTGCTGTGGTCCAGGAACATGCTCCTGCCAGTATGTTTCCAATAAATTATACCCTGTGTAATCTGGATCTCTCTGCCTCTCTTTCTTCAATCTCACAGCACGTTGGGGCTGGTTTTCGTACACAGGGGCCAGTTTTTTTTTAACAAAACAATATGCATCACCAAAAATAAGTCTTTCAGAGTAATTCAGTGTATCATTGAACATTTTGCTCCATACCATTTAAGGTCATCCCAGGTTCTAAGCCCATATTAAGTCAACCAATAAGTGAAAATTTGTCTTCAAGTGTACATTGCAATTGGAACATTTATTTGATAAATATTCTTTGCCTTTCATCACTATGATGGTATCATAGGATGCACTATGTACTCTGATCTGAATAAGAAATAACACCATGATGAGGAAAATAAAATACCACAATGCTGTGAGATCTATTAGTATGTTCAGGTCTGTGCTAGCAGAGAGAATAGTTACTGCAGAGACCGCACAAGGAATAAAGAACACAAAAGTCAAAAACTGTAGTTTCAGATTGTCTCCTATTATAAATTTATACAAATGACCTCAACTACCTAGTGTAGCTTATACCACCTTAATACAATTCATCATTATATCAGACAAATAGAAATCTCAAATATTTTTCTAATATAATCTGTTAAGAATTTGGGGAAAATAAGAAAATGACCAAAGGAAAAAGCCATTGAGTAGCAGAAAGAGCAGAATTCTTAAGTAAATGGAATTATTTAAAACACACAAAGCAGTTGAAATCAAAGAAACCAAAACATTAAGAATTTAATGGAAGGAGAAAGACCTACTTCCATGATCTAATTATGAAATCACAATTACTACCTTTGGGGATTGGAACCCTGCAATTGAAGAGGCTCTGTGAACACTGGGCCTTTGGGGCTGGAGGTGTGGCTCAGTGGTAAAGCACTTGCCTGGCATGTGTGAGGCCCTGAGTTCAATCCCTAGTACTGCAGGTAAAGAAAAAAAATGGCCCATTTATATTTTCCTCACAGGTATTTTTTCAGAGCCCTCTTGATGTCTTTGTTCCTCAGACTGTAGATGAAGGGGTTCAGCATGGGGGTGACTATACATCACCGAGGCTGCTGCACTCGAATGTGAATTATGGGTTGCAGCAGCACTGAAGTACACTCCTAGGATCGTAAAGTAAAATAAAGAGACCACAGAGAGGTGAGATGCACAGGTAGAAAATGCTTTGTACTTCCCATGAGCTGATGAGATTGAACTTATGGAGGACACTATCTTAGAATAAGAATAAAGGATGCCAGCCAGAGGGCCACCACCCAGCAGCACAGACGTAAAGTACATCACCATGTCATTAGGGAAAGTGTCAGAACAGGCAAGTTGGACCACCTGATTCAGTTCACAGAAAAAATGTGGGATTTCCAAGTCTGTGCAGAAGGACAGTCGCAACACCATTAAGCTTTGTAACAGGGCATGCAGGACACTCAGCATCCAGCACACCAGAACCAACAACATGCAGAGCCGGGTTTTCATGATTACCGTGTAGCGCAGGGGGTGACAGATGGCCACGAAGCGGTCATAGGCCATCACGGCCAAGAGGAAGTTTTCAAAGCCAGTCAAGACTATGAAAAAGTGCATCTGCATGATGCAGCCTTCAAAGCTTATGGCCTTGCTCTGTGTCTGCAGGTTCACCAGCATCTTGGGGACAGTGGTGGAGGTAAGGCAGATATCGGAAAAAGACAGGTTGCTGAGGAAGAAGTACATGGGTGTGTGCAGGTGGGAGTCCGAGGTGATTGCCAGGATGATGAGCAGGTTTCCACACACAGTGATCAGGTACATGGAGAGGAAAAGCCCAAAGAGGAAGGGTTGCCATCCAGGTTGCTCTGAAAATCCCAGAAGAAGGAATTCTGAAATGTGTGTACCATTCCTTGGTTCCATGTGGCTGCTGTAGCTACCCAAATGATAGAAAAAGACAGAAAGACCTGTATTAATAACTTTTCAGAAATTTTGTATTAGTATTTTACGATAAAGAAATTATTTTTATATTTCCTGAATGAATCTTGTCCACTCTAAGGGATCATTCTGTCATTTACAGTTACAAATTCCTTTCAATCTCTGGCTTTTCCTCAGGAGGTCGGGTATCCTATAATTATAAATTCCTTCATACATTTGAAGACTGAAAATTGAATGTAAACCTTGGTCCAGGAACTGATAATGTATGAAGAGTTCAGAAAAACAAATATCCTTGACCAGATATTTTTTAAAAATTATTTTCAAAGTAGAAGGCACAAGGATACAAACTAAAGGAATTTATAACCTTTTCAATGAAATACTACCAGAAAATTCTCCAAACTTGGGAACGAGATGAAAATCCAATACAGAAACGTTAAGAACCCTAAATAGACAAGATCATAAAATATTGACTACAAGATACATTATAATTGAAGTGTCTAATATACCAAATGAGGATAAACTTTTTAACATCACAAAAGAAAAAAATGGCAGATCATATTGAAATGTGATCCAATTAGACTTTCTTCTAATTTCTTAGTACAGACTCTAAAAGCCAGAAGGGCTTGCAATAATATATACCAAGCATTGAAAGACAATGAGTGCCAAACAAGCCTGCTATATCCAGCAAAACCAATCTTATAATTGAAGATGAAACTTAAAAAAAAACTTCTAGGAAAGCAAAAAATTGGAAGAATTTATGACCACTAAGCCAGCATTATGAAACATACTTAATGAAATATTATACAGATGATATGACAAATAAATACCAGAGTCAGGGTGTGGATGACTCTTACTAGAAGAATAAAGAAAGTCAAATCTGAATTAAACACTATGAATCCATCAAAATGTCAGAAAACAAAAATCATCACTCTATAATAATATTGAATGTAAATGGTCTAAACTCTCCAATCAAAAGACAGAGATTGACAGAAAGAATTTTAAAAAACAATAACCATATGTTGTTTACAGGTACCTCCTTTTACAGGAAAATACCTCCACAGGCTGAAGGGGAAAGGTACACCATAAATAGTGACTGAAAGCAAGCACAAGTAGCAATGCTCAAATCTGACAAAGCAGACTTTAGGCCAAAATTAAGAAAAAGAAACAAGAAGGTCACTTCATACTGCTTAAAGGAATCATCCAATAAGAAGATGTGATTGTAGAGTCAATGTCCAAAATGTTGGTGCACCTAAATATATAAATAAACTCTATTTAATATAAAGAATAAATAAAATAAAATAATACTAGGTAATTTCAACACACCTCTCTCACCAATAGACAGGTCATCTTGACATAAACTAAGTAAAGACTCTTCAGAACTCAAAAAAATACATTAATCACATAAACCTATCATATATCTAAACATTTCTGACTCACCAACACACTAAATTCACTGTCTTCTCAGTAGCACATGAAACCTTCTCTAAAATAGGTCATATTATAAAACACAAAGCAAGTTTTAGAAAGTACAGAAAAGTAGAGCTAATTCATTGAATCCTATCAGATCATAATGAAACTAAATTAAAAATTAAAAACAAGATAAAAAGAAAAAACCATTTTAAAACATGTCGATTCAACTATACACTTTCAAATGAGGACGGGATCATAGGAAGAATAGGGAATAAATTAACAAATTCTTAGAAACAAATAAGAACAGAGATACAGCACATCAAGATCTCTGGGACAGTATGAAGGCAGTTCCAAGAGAAAGGCTTATAGGGTCGAGTGCCTACATTTAAAAAAACAGAAAGCTCTCAAATAAATAATCTACTGTTACACTTCAAGGCTACAGAAGAGAAAGAACAAACTAATTCAAAATTGGTAGAAGACAAGAAATAACTAAGATCAGATCCAAAATAATGAAATTGAGAATTCAAAAAAATACAAAGGATCAGTGCCACAAAGAGTTGGTTCTTCAAAAAGATATACAAGATTGACAAACCCTTAGCCAACCTGAATAAAAGAAGAGAATATCTAAATCAATAAAATTAGAAGTGAAAAAAGGAGGTAGCACAGACATTTCTGAAATTCAGATGATTAGAAACTATTTGAAAATGCACACTCCAATAAACTGGAAAATCTAGAAAGCTGACAAATTTCTAGACACATATGACCCACCTAGATTGAACCATGAGGATGTAGAAAACCTAAACAGACTGATATCATGCAATGAGATTTAAGAACCCATTGAAAACCTTTCAACAACAACAAAAAAGCCCAGAACTAGATGGACTCTCAGCTGAGCTCTATCAGACATTTAAAAAAGAACTAATGCCCATTTCCCCCAAGTTACTCCATGACAGACAGATGGAGGGAACACTACCAAATTAATTCTATGAAGCCAGAATCACCTTGATACTCAAGCAAGACAAAGACACATCAAGAAGGAAAACTACAGACTAATATCCCTGATGAACAGATATACAAGGATACAATGTTTTAATATTGATAAAATATTAGCAACCCACATTCAAAAACACATTAAGGTGAGTGTACACCATGATCAAAATGGTTTCATCCTACAATGCCAGATTGGTTCAACATATGCAAATCCATAAATGTAATTGACTTCATAAATAGAATTACAGGCACAAATCACATGATCATCTCATTAGATGCAAAAAAAAAACAAAACTCATCACCCATTCATGATAAAAAAAAAACACTAAAGAGACTTGAGAGGTAGAAGGAACTTACCTCAATATTACCAAGGCTATATATGACAAAGACAAAGCCAACAATCACGAAGTGGAGAAAAACTGAAAGTATTTCTTTTAAAATCAGGAGCAAGACAAGGTTGTCCTCTTTCATTATTTCTGACAATTATAGATCTTGAAACTCTAGCCAGAGCAATCAAGCAAGAGAAGAAAATTAAAGGGATACAAATAGGAAAAGAAGAAGTAAAATTATCTGCTTGCTGATGACATTATCCTGAATCTAGAAGACCCCAAAACAACCACCACAAGACTTCTAGAGCTGATGGACAAATTTCAGCAAGGCAGCAGGATACAAAATCCGGTGTACATAAATCAATCACTTTACTACACTCTGATAATAAATTGAGATTTCATCTCACTCCAGACAGAATGGCAATCACCAAGTGCACAAAGAATAAATGCTGCCGAGTTGTGAAAAATGTCTCACAACCCAGAGAGTCCCTAGGAGGCTGGAAGGAAGGACAGTCTGCCATCTGTAAGGATCTACCTCCCTGTATTCCCCTGACTCCTATCATTTATCCAAAAGACAAATTAAGATGTATTTAGGGAAAATATGAACATAGAAAACAAGCCAATAATTCACAAAAGGAAATACACCAAGAACAACATTTTTGGCACTTTTCAGAGCAGCAGAATAGCCTTTTCTGTGTCTCGCCTACATTATTTACTTACTTATTCACAGGACTTGAGGGCAGGTGAGGAGGGCCTCAGTCTTCCGTTTCTCACATGGATCTTTTCTTTGCTGTTTTTAGACTTTTGGTTTTGAAATCTTTTTAACATATTCTAAATCCTTTTTAATTGACACAGAACAACTGGACTACTTGTGGACTACAGTGGAATGTTTCAATACATATAAGCATTACGTAAAGATCAGATCAGGATTGTTGGCATATCTAGCACCTTAAACACTTATCATTTCTTTGGGGAACAATTTTAAAAATCCTCTCTCACTCGCTATTCTGAAATGCACAGTTCATGGTTTTCAACCAAAGCTGCCCTACTCTGCCATAGTACTTAGAATTCCTCCCGTGGAGCTGCAGCCCTGTCTGAAGCCATCAGGCTTCCTCCTGACTTCCCCCTTCCACCACGTCCTTCCCAGCCTCTGGAAATCACTATTTCAATCTCTCCTTCTATGATTGACATACCCAATAGGCTCACTCTAGTCCTGGCTCTGGTATTTGTCCAACATGCAAAGGCCTTCCTTCTCTGAGATAATTACACCTTTTAACATTGGAATGATACTCTCCATATGACACACCCCTGAGGACTTCATGCCACTCATGCTGATTTGATGGTACTCTGTCCTTGCCATTAGAATGCGAGGTACAAATGAGCAAGAACTGTTAAGGTCCGTAAACAAGTCAAGTGGCGCCTGGCATTTTGCCAGAGGGAGTGGTTTGTGAAGTAACGCCAGCGAGCCATTAAGATGATAGAGATTCCTTAATGACTGACTGCTGTGTCTAGATTATGTCAATTAAGTTAAGCTGTGTGGGGCCTGGGGATGTGGCTCAAGCGGTAGCGCGCTTGCCTAGCATGCGTGCGGCCCGGGTTCGATCCTCAGCAGCACCACATACCAACAAAGATGTTGTGTCCGCCGAGAACTAAGAAAAAAATAAATAAATGTTAAAATTCTCTCTCTCTCTGTCCCCCTCTCTCTCACTCTCTCTTTAAAAAAAAAAAAAAAGTTAAGCTGTGTGTAATCATTAAGATGATGATTCCTTATTGATTGACTGCTTTATCTAGTTTATGTTAATTAAGATAAGCTGTGTGTATTTAGTTATGTATATATACCCCTACTGTCCTACAATACACAGCTCACACTCCTGCTGTATCAATATGCACAAGTTCCTCATCACTCGCCCCCCAGTTATTTTGCTGCAGCCGGACTGCGGCAAGAACTTCATGTGTTCTGTTCTCCCATTTTCACAATAGCATGTGAGAACATATGTGTTGTTTAGGGGGAAAATGTGAAGAAGAGAAGTTTTGAAAAAATAATTGCAAGAGAACAGAATCATGTTAAATACATTGACTTCAAAACAACTATAGCACACAAAATTGAAAGAAATACTAAACAGGAAAAGAAAAAAGATATAAAATAGCAATAACTAAACAATATCAACATGGGTTCATAATTAAATTAGCAAACACCTAGACAAAAATAATATGATATATATTGTTCCTAGAATTGCCTGGCACACACCAATGTTCAGTTATAATTTTTTGAATGAATCAGTAATTATGTCGCATTATATTTGGACCTGTATTAAATGGCAAGGCAATGTTTTAAAAGTGTAAATAGTTAAATAAAAGCTAGTATAAATGGGTATTTGGAAGAAATGGAGTTGATCTCCTAACTTTCATGTCTTATAAAAATTCAGAAGAATTAAAAACCTCAGTATAAAGGTAAATGCTATGTTTTAGATGAACATCAAGAAAACTAGATATAAAACTTATGGGTGGGTAAACTATTTTATCTAAGGTGAGAAACTAAGAAGTAAGAAATCAACTGGGGAAGAATTGTCTTTAGTAATCATTTGAGATGCTGACTGTAGAAAATTGGCATTCAATAAAAAAATGGACAAATCAATAGTGATCTCGGACACAAATCTTTGCTAAAAACCAATAATAGTTTAAGGAAACAAAAAAAAAAAAAACCTCTAAATCCACCTGAGGGGAAAACCTAAAAGAGCTGTTGTGTTAATGGGGTTGGAGGTTTTAAATGAGTGGCCAATAGGCCCTCTCTAATTTTTCTGATAGAAGTGGGAAGTGTTACAGTGTCATCAGGAACCACGTAAGCAACTATAAATATTTATTTGTGGATATTTAAAATATAGATATTAATATTTAAAACGTAGATAACATTTAGCTCAAGTTATCCCATTCAAGGGAGTGTTGTCATTCTGGACCAAATCACTGCTTCTACGCAGGATCCGGGCAGCATCACCACAATCCACTCACCCTTCCCAGTGTCCTGCCAAAGCCATCTCCAGCGATGTCTCAACGTCCTCTGGGCAGACAAAACATACCTTGCTGAGAACCACAGTTTTAAATCACAAATTCCTAAATATCTTCATAGAAATCATTCTACATTGATTCTAATATAGCAACTTAATGATAAAGAATGTCAAAGGCCATCAGAAGGGTGAATGTTGAGCCACACCATGAAGAACAATGCAGTCCCTGAAGTCAGGGAACATTAGGCAGGGAGATGGCTGAGGCTGCCTTGAGGGACTACTTATTGGAGAAGTGCAGGGGAAGGATCTAGAGGAGAAGACTGAAGGGAACTAAGTCTTTACAATGTGCACAGGACCCTTTTCTGCCTTGTATGTAAAGTGCATGAGGATGGATGTGGTTGTAACCTTGACAAAGAAGTTTTAGGAGGAAAGAATGGCTGAGACAATGCAGTTAGGTGCTA
Source organism: Ictidomys tridecemlineatus (assembly GCF_052094955.1). Classification (NCBI taxonomy): domain Eukaryota; kingdom Metazoa; phylum Chordata; class Mammalia; order Rodentia; family Sciuridae; genus Ictidomys; species Ictidomys tridecemlineatus. The sequence continues at coordinate 11,088,487 of NC_135478.1, read as the reverse complement.
TGATTTCAGAACACCTACATGTCATATCATGGAATGAAAATCCAAAACTAGATCTATGTGAAAATATAAAATATGAATGACTTAGTGACATCAGCATGGGTCACTGATTCAAGGTTAAATTGCCGAAGACTTGGAAATAAAAAAAAAAAACCATAACAGGGACTTTTTAAGATTGGTGGGAGAAGCCATATCTAATAGTATAATTTATTTCTATATGAAGACACCAGGATTTGAATACTTAGGAAAGGTAATGATAAAGAGTGTGTACCATACCAGGGCTGGAGGTAATCCAACTTTTAAAAGCAGATGTAATCATAAAGCACAAAAGGCACATTAAAGGATAACAGTGACTTGAAGACAAGTAGAAATATGCATAAAGGCTCATTCATTTGCTCACATGATGGAGAACTGTCTCCACTCTAAAAATAAATGAGAGAACCAAATAGAACCTGCTGATACATTGATGACCACAAATTCATAAACTTTCACACATTTCCCAAGTATATTTATATCACAACTCAACAAAATAGCAAGCACTAAAGTTGAGCTAAAAAATCTAATTCCTATGTTTGGGAGAAGACAATAAATATGGGAGTAGAAACCATTCTGTACCCTCCATTCAAAAGCAAAAAGTTCTCACAACAATGTTTTCAACAGAGAAAGTAAATGTCTCATCAACTTATAGATATATCGAGCCTCATGGCTCAGGATATAATTGCAAAATAAAGTTCATGAGTATAGCCATCTTTAATTGATGAAATAATTTCTAAATGTGAATGCACAGCCCGAGAGGAGAGTCTGCAATATGTATCACATATGAACTACTCTTGAGAGGTAGGGTTGAAAGGTATCCATTGGTATGAATATTCCTCATCTCCAAAAGGAAAATAATATAGCTCCATCTTACAAATAAAAACAAAATGCCCACATTTAGCTGGATATCTCCCACAGTGAGACCCTATTTCTCTACTCCCATGATTGCAAAGATCCTTGAAAACATGTGCCCTTTTTACTGAAATGACAGTCCCCCACACACACACTCCTTTTTGCAACCGAGCTTTCATTACTTTTTTTCATTGTCAAAAAGGCCCTGTGAGTTCAGTTCACACCTTCTTTTTAAGTATAATGGATAAATATGTTAAATAGTTAATTAACTTAATCCATCAATTAAGACAACAACGTTGCAAACAGCTACTGTTGACTCAGGCAAGGCAGGTTTGGCTCAGATGACTTCAGGCCCATGCTCTTAGTGTCCATCCTCTGAGCCTCTCCTGCAGGACCTTCTGGGTCTCACACTGACCTGGATGAGCACTCTGAGAGAAGGACTCTGTGTGGAAGACTGAATTCTTCCCCGAGGGGTTGGAGATGGAGACTGAAGTTCTGTCACCAGACAAGGCAGCAGATATGAGTCAAGCATTGGCTCCTGGGCCAGACTTCGGACTCCAGAAAGAACAACCATGCCCTGTCCTGACCAAGGTCACTATTGATGGCTAATAGTGCAGCCAAGATACACGTCTTCTCAGACCTTCTGTCTAGTCACCTCTCTGTTATTATTCCAGCCTATGGGCACACCATTCCCCTGGGGAACATTGTTCTGCACACAAAAAAGAAGAAGGATATTTTTTCTTGTAGATTCTGTTATCAAGAGATCAGGTTAAAACTCAGGGGAATCCAGTCTCTTCAATCTTCTCCAAGGACTCTTCTGCCTTACAGAGAACTAACCTCCTGACACCTCATTCCTGTCCCAAGCTAAAGTGTTCTCCCAAGTCTGATGCAGACAGACCTGTCTTGAGGATGGAGACAGGTCTCCAAAGCCTTGATTTGTGTTGGGGACATAATCCCTGATGTCTCCAAGAAATTGGAATTTCCTTCTTCAACGTGGATGAGAACTGTGACACTTTGATTATAAAATCATAGCTATCCATTCCTTGACTATTTTAGAAGATGAAAGAACACCCCATATTCATGGATAAGCAGAATTTGTACAAATTTCAATTCTACCAAAAACCTTATACAGACTCAATGGAATCCACATCAAAATACCAATGACATTCTTCAGAGGACAAGAAAAAAAGTCTTAAAATTTTATTGAAAAGAATAATAGACCCAAAAAGCCAGGCAAAGCAATCCTGAGAAAGAAGAGCAATGCTAGGGACATTACAATACTGGATTTCAAATTGTTCTACAGAGCTGTAGTAACAAAAACAGCACAGTATTGGCATCCAAATAGACATGAAGACCAATGGAATAGAATAAAAGACAAGAAGACAAATCCACATAGGTACAGTCATCCGATTCCTGACAAAGTTGCCAAAAATATATGCTGAAGAAAAGATAGCCAGTTTAACCAATGGTGCAGGGAAAACCAGATATCCACATGTAGAAGAACAGAAACCAGATGGCTCTCTTTCACCCTGCCCAAATGTGAACTGAAAGTGGATGAAAAACCTAGGAATTAGACCAGAAATTCTGCAACTGTTAGATGAAAGCGTGGGTTCAACACTCTAACATATTGGCATAAGCACAAATTTCCTTAACAAGACTCCTAAAAGTCAGGAAATAAAACAAGAATCAATGAGTGGATGGCCCCAAATTTAAAAGTTTCTGCACATCAAAGAAAACAAGAATGTGCTGAGAGAGAGTACAGAATGGGAGAATATCTGTGCACCTGCTCCTCAGACAGGGGAGTAATATGCAGAATATTTATGGAACTCAAAAACCCTAACACCAAGAATACAAATAAGACAATAAGTGGGCAAAAAATAAACAGACACTTCTCAAAAGAGTATATACAAATGCTCAACAAATATATGAAAAAAAATGTTTAACCTCTCTAGCAATCAGGATAATACAAATCAAAACTATATTGAGATTTCATCTCACTCCAGTTAGAATGGCAATAATCAAAAATACAAATGATGATAATTGCTGGTGATGACATGGGGAAAGAGGTACACTCATGCATTGCTATTGGGACTAAAAATTAGTACAAACACTCTGAAAGCAGTATGGATATTCCTCAAACTAGGATTTAAACCATCATATGACCCAGCTATCCCACTCCTCAGCATTTACCCAAAAGAACTAAAATTAACATACTATAGTAACAGACACATCGACGTGTACAGCAGTACAATTCCCAATAGCCAAGTTATGGAACCTGCTCTGGTGATCATCGATAGATGAATGGATAAAGAAAATGTGCTACATACACACAATGGAGGTTTACTCAGCCATAAAGAAGAATAAAATTATCAAATTTGCTGGTAAATGTATGGAACTAGATAACAATTTTGATAAGTTAAATAAGCCAGACTCAGAAAATCAGGGGTCAAGTGTTTTCTCTCATATATGGAAGATAGAGCAAAGAAAGTGGGATAAATGGGGGGAGTTGGATCTCATGAGAAGAGAGGCAAGAAGAGTGTAATAGAAAGATATTAATAGGGAGGGAGGAATGATGAGAAAGGAGAGGAAATATTGAAGAAATCTGACAAACTTACATGTGTGCATGCAGAAATACACCACAGTGAATATGTCACTGATGTATATCCCGAAAGTACCAATTAACATAAATAAATATCAATAAATAAAAGCAAGACAAGTGGAATAGAGGAAATGGAGTGTAGGAGGGAATATGGGAGGGAAAAGGAGACATAGGGCACTGATGGGGCAAATTAAATTCCAGGCATGTATGGGTGTGTCATAATGGACCCAAAAGTCCTGTATAACCACAATGCACTAAAAAGCATTTAAAAATTAAGTTAAAAAAAACTAATGAAACTGTTTTGGGGGACAGACATGGGAGAAGAGATTTGAAAGTTTTCAGATGAAGAAATAATAGTTGTTTGAGGAAGTAAATATGGTAAACGTATTCAAACATCGCACAATGTATTTGTGGATCAAACATTACAAAGTACAACATTAATGTGCACACATGTTTTATGTATCACCTAAAAATGAATTTGGAAAATTTCGGGCACAATTACAAAAATTGTCAAAAGAGACAAAGAAGAATATTGCACAAGGATAAAGTGACCCGTGCTAGAAGAGGTATAACAATTTTAAATATCTGTGTAACCAACAGTGAAACACCTAAATGTGTGAGTCAAAATTAAAAGATATGAAGGGAGAAACAGATTTCAGTACAAAGATACCAAGTCCAGCTAATCACAACAAGAAAGTTAGTGTGGAAGAACTGGACTTGAACTTCACATTAGAGCAAATGGATCCACAACATACGTTGAAAACTCCACACAGCAGCAAAGCCATACAGATTCTTCCCAAGAACAGTGGACAATTCTCCAAAGACCTTATGCTGTGCTACAAGATAAATTTAAGGGATGGACATCATATCTGGTGTCCTCTTCATTTGCAATAGTTTAAAATTAGAAGTCAACATTAGGAGCAATTTGTAGAAATTAATAAATGCAAAGCATTTTTAAAAACATGAACAACCAGCTGGTGAATGAATAAAGAAAATTTTTAAGCATATTGGAAGAAAAAAAAGAAACAAAGCATATGAAAACATAAGGGAGGAAATCTGATCTATTTTAAAGGAAATTTTTACAGAAATGAACAAATATATTTTTAAAAAAAGAAAAGAGAATGCAAATTTAAAAAATAACATTCTGCTTCAAGGAAATAGAAAAAGAAAAAAACTAAGCTCAATGTCAGCAAAAGAAGGGAAAAATAAAATCAGAGCATAAATAAATGATATTGAGACTGGAAAAACAATAAAAAAAATCAAGAAAATTAGGTTGGTCTTTGAGAAAGTTGATGAATTGACATTCTTCTGATAGAATGAGAACACAGATAAAAATGGAAATAATCATAAATGAAATTGTAACAGTACAAGTGACAAAACAAAAATACAGACTCATAAAAACTCTGTGAACTATTCTCCATTTTACTGGCAAACCTCCAAGAAAGGCATAAATCCCTGGACACATAAAACCTACCATGAACTGGAAAAGGAAGAAAAAGAAAATCTGAAAACCTGATAATGAGAGGGGAGAATGTCTCAGTAATAAGAAGATTCCCCTGTGGTACAACATTAGTTTCAAAGCCCACACACATCCTTTGTAGGAGGACTGTGCACATTCACAACTGCTCCTGCAAAACCAATGGGTCAATGAATAAATGAAAAGGCAATTTAAATTATCTTGAGAGAAACAAAAAATGGGAGCCAAACATATCAAACCAAAGGGATGCAGCAAGATCAATTCCAAGAAGAATGTTTTTAGAAATGAACAAGGACATCACAAAGGGAGAGAGATGGCAAATGAAAAACACTTTGCCACCAGAAAATAGAAAAGGAAGAACAAACCAAGCCCAAACATAACAGAAGAAGAAAATCAGAGCAGAAATTAGTGATACAGAGGCTGGGCAAACAATACAAAATATCAAAATTAGGTTGTCCTTTTAGAACGTTAACTAATTGACAATCTTCTGATAGTCTGAGAACAGAGATAACCCTGAAACAAATTAGGAATGACAGTGGAGTCATTACAACTGCACATCAGAAGTACAAACACAAGGACTTGCCACAGCAACTCTATTGTCCATCTTACTGGACAACTAGAGGAAATGCATAAAACCCTTGGCACATAAAACCTATGATGAACTGGATCTGGAAGAAAAAATAAATCTGAAAGCCTGATAATGAGAGAGGAGAATGAATCAGTAATAAGAAACTTCCCATGTGGTAAAACCAGGACCTGCTGACCTCACTGCAGAATTCCACCCAACACTTGAAGAGCTGATAGCAGCCATCTCAGACTTCTCCCGAAGGCAAAAGAGAAAAAAAGAAAAGAAAGGATGGAAATTTTTCCAGACTCAGTTTACAAGGCCAAACTTACACTGATAGCAAAGCCAGACGAGCACCCAGGCAACTATACGGCAATGTCCTTGATGAAGGTAAAGCAAAATCACAACCAAGGAGCTAGCAAACCAAACCCACGAGTACATCAGAGATTGTGCACCCTGATCACCTGGACTCTGTTAAAGGGATGCAGGTGTGTTTTTTTAATATGCAAATCAAGAAACACAGATCTTGAGCAGAAGGAAAGTTCAAATAATCTGACATTCTCCATAGATGGAGAGAAAGCATTTGCTGAAACTCAACTTCCTCTCATGGTACAAACTTTCAACCAATTAAGTGTCAGAGTCATTGACCTCCACAAAGGATGCAGATGACCAGCCCATGGCTAAGGTCATGCTGGTTGGGGAAAGACAGGTGATGTGTCCTGGAAGGTGTGGGAAAAGTCAAGGATACTCATTCTTAGTCACCCAGTTCTGCCAGTTGTCGCAAGAGCAACCAAATGAGAGGAAGAATAAGGGCAGCACATTGGAGAGGAGGAGGTCACAAGGCTCCTTGCAGATGACATGAGTGTTGAAAGTGTATTGTCATTTCACACATCATTAGTCATGTTTATAGGGAGCAGTGATAATTTGAATTGTGCATACATAAGAGAATGAATGGTGAAATCAGGACTGTTAGCATTTCTACTTCCTCGAACATTGATTTTAATCTTTGTTCATGTACCACAAATATCTGCTGAGCACTTCCTGTATTCCAGGTGCCTCCACCCTGCCTTTGTGGCCTCTGCATTCTGTTATGGACAGAATATTTGTGTGTCCTCTGAATTTCTTATGTGGAGAGCCTAATAGTGCAGGTCACGGAAGCATTCCAAGCTCCATGGCATGAAAGTAGCCTGAGGTTCAGAGCAGTATAGACCACAAAGATGTGGTTTTATGAAAACTAAATAAGAGCATTCTTAAAAGTGCAAATCTTAAGACATGGTGGCAGGAAGGGAATGAGCTGCCCCATGCCCTGCGCTGTCGCAACCGCAGATCTCACCTAGTCGGAATACTCCATCTCTGAGAGGACCCCATACAGCAGCTCTCCACAGAAATCACCAGCCCTGTGACCTCGTGTGGAGGAGGATTCTCGGCATTAGAGCAGGACCCAAAGCCCGAAGTTCTAGCCCAAGCAAGGCTTAGGGAGCACCTTAGCAGAATCACCTATCAATACATCTGCAGATTGTCAAGACTTTGTACTGCTCCCACGCAGGTGACTCAGCTGCTACCTACCTACAGCACAAAGCAATAGCCCGGCTCCCCCCACCTCACCAGGCTCCCCCCACCTCACCAGGCTCCCCACACCTCTCCAGGCTCCCCCCACCTCTCCAGGCTCCCCCCAGCTCACCAGACACCCGGGCGCTGAAAGCAGACTGCCGCCATCTTGGCTCATCTTTCTCGCCATATTATATGGGGGCAGTCCCTAGATCAGATCTCCAGTAAGTCAAGTAAGTCTCCAGACTCTGGACCCAAAACCTCAGTTCTAGCTCACGCAGGGCTCACAAGTGGCTTAGTAGAAACACCTATCAGCTCCTCTGCAGAGCTCTAGACTGCGCTGCTCCCAATCAGCTCACTCTGCTGCTGCCTATTCACAGCACTAGGCCATTGCCCAGCTCCCCCCCACTTCACCAGACACCTGGGTGCTGGAAGCAGATCGACTCCATCTTGGAAAACCTTCCTCGCCATTTTGTGGTGGGTGTGGCTATAAGATCAATCGCCATCTGAGCAGGTACCTGATTTCCAATCCCTCCCCCAAACAGTGGTGACTGGGTACAGTGACCACCCAACACAAGAACAGCTCTCAGTTGGACAGGAATGCACTGGGAACAGGGCTCCACCCACCTGGTGTGAGCCTGGGGGTGAGAGGCCCATATTTGGGACCTCATAAATAAGAGAGGGGAGGGGGGACTAAAGTCTGGAGCATAACAGAGAGTTCAGGATTTGGGAAATCTCCAGGCAAGAGAGGGAGATGTTACCGGGGGCTAAAGTCAGATGAGTGGTCACAAAAAAAGACCCGTGAGATGCTATTTCCCTGCTGGGACTGGTGGGTGGCACTCCCTGCTCCCAGATGCTGCACACCAGGTCCAGTCTTCACACCCTAGTTACTACACCCTCCTGAGGGCAGAGACACCCACTGGATGAGACAACCCCACCTACTGGATGAGAAGAGAAAGAAATGGATCTGTAAGATAATTTTTTCTCTTCTTCTTTCTCTTCTATCCTTCTATCCTCTGACCCTCACATCCCCAACATATGTAAAGTCAAGAACTCTGCATGAAATAGGACTTTGAGGACTGAGTCACCTGAATGATGTAATATAGAGGAATTGCATAAGCCCTTTTTTCTTTCTCTTTTTTCCTTTATTTTTCCTTCTTTTTTTCCTCTTTCTTTTTCTTCTCTCCTTTTTTCTTTCTTTCTTTCTCTTTTTTTTTCTTTTTCTTCCTCCCTTATCCTCCAAATTATACTATTTTAACATCCTGTACTTTTCTAAAAATATGAGTGTTTGTTTTAGCTTCTCTACTGTCTTCCCATGTAATTGTCTACCCCGACTTAACTCCTATCTCTTATCCTGCTACTAACCCTCTTCACTAGATTTCTTCTTCACATTTCCTTAGATATATTAACTATGTACCCTCACATCTTCTCCCCTCAACATATCATCCTATGCCTGACCCCAGTTCATTGTCCACCACCAGAAACGGTAAACCTTTTTATGAAACTACTGATTATTTTAAAATATACTTGAATCCAACATTTCTGGACATTGAGACTAAACTTAAATGTCTTAATAACAACAATTTGTTCATAGGTGATGTACTGTTGATATTGGGATCTGTTAACTTTGTCCTTCCCCACAAAGGAGAGATCTTGGAACCCTACAAGAGCACCACAAATCTATAGGGTAAAAACAATAACACAACACATCCACAGAGTTGGAAAGGAAGACACCTGAGCAATATGAAAAGACAAGGAAAGAAAGTACCACAAAAATCTAGACCACACATCATTAGAAGAATTGGCAGCTACAACAGAAAAAATTACACAGAAAGAGTTCAGGATATACATGGTTAAAATGTTCTGGGATATAAAAGAAGACAAAATACAAAACATAAAGGCAGTGAAAGATCACTTTGACAATGAGCTACTACATAAACAAATCCAAGAAGAAAAAAAAATCACCTCAACAGGGAGATAGAGGTTATAAAAAAAAACAGAAATCCTTGAAATGAAAGAAATAATAAACCAAATTAAAAACTCAAATGAAAGCATCACCAACAGAGTAGATCAGTTAGAACATAGATCATCAGACAATGAAGGTCAAATAAATCATCTTGAAAAGAACATAGACCACACTGCAAAAATGATAAGAAACCATGAGCAGAACATTCAAGAAATATGGAATAGCATAAAAAGGCCAAATTTAAGAGTTATTGGGATAGAGGAAGGCATAGAGGTCCAAACCAAAGGAATGAGCAATCTATTCAATGAAACAATATCAGATAACTTTCCAGACATGAAGAATGAAAAACAAATCCAAATCCAAGAAGCCTACAGGATGTCAAATGTGCAAAATCCCAACAGACCCACACCAAGGCACATTATAATGAAAATGCCCAACATACAGAGTAAGGAGAGAATTTTAAAAGCCACAAGAGAAAGGAATCAGATTATATATATAGGAGTAAACCAATTAGGATAATGGCAGATTTTTCAACATATTCCCTGAAAGCTAGAAGATACTGGAACAACATATATCAAACTCTGAAAGAAAATGGGTGCCAACCAAGAATCTTGTATCCAACAAAATTAAGCTTTAGATTTGAAGATGAAAGAAAAACCTTCCACGATAAACAAAAGTTAAAAGAATTTATAGCTAGAAAACTGGCACTACAAAACATCCTTGGCAAAATATTTCATGAAGGGGAAATGAAAAACAGCAATAAAAATCAGCAGAGGAAGGTAGTACACTAAAGGAAAAACAAAGAGGAAAACCAAGTCAAGTTAAATAACAAAAATAAACAAATATGGCTGGAAATGCAAACCATGTCTCAATAGTAACCCTAAATGTTAATGGCTTAAACCAATCAAAAGATATAAGCTATTAGATTGGATTTAAAAAGTCCCCACAATATGCTGTGTCTAGAAGACTCATCTGATAGGAAAATATATACACAGACTGAAGGTGAAAGGTTGGGGAAAATCACACCACTCACACGGACTGCAGAAGCAAGCAGAGGTTTCCATACTCATATCAAATAAAGTAGACTTCAAGCCAAGGTTAATCAATAGGGATAAAGATGGATATTATATACTGCTCAAGGGAAACATACACCAATAAGACATAACAATCATAAATATATATTCCCCAAACAATGGTGCAGCTATATTCATCAAACAATCTCTTCTCAAGTTCAAGAGTGAAATTGACCACAACACAATGATCTTGGGTGATTTTAACACTCCTCTCTCACTACTGGATATATCTTCCAAACAAAAGTTGAATAAAGAAATTATAGAACTTAATAACTTAGACTAAAGTGGCATATAGAGAATATTTCAACCTGCATCAAATGGATACACTTTCAACACATCATGCTTGGAATACTGGAAATCCATATGCAACAAAATGAAATTAAACCCCTATCTCTCACCCCCATGCTCAAAACTTAACTCAAAATGGATCAAGAGGGCTGTGGTTGTAGCTCAGTGGCAGAGCAATTGCTTTGCACATATGAGGCACTGGGTTCGATCCTCAGCACCACATAAAAATAAATAATAAAAATAGTTTTAAAAATGGATCAAGAGGCTCTGTGTCTAATAGAAGAAAAAGTAGTCCCTAATCTTCATCATGTGGAATTAGACCCCAACTTTCTTAATAAGACTCCTATAGCACAAGAATTAAAATCAAGAATCAGTTAATGGGATGGAATCAAACTAAAAAATTTTTTCTCAGCAAAAGAAACAATCTGTGAGGTGAACAGGGAGCAAATTTTTACCCCTCACACATCAGATAAAGCACTAATCTATAGGGAATATAAAAAACTCCAAAAGCTAAACACCACAAAACCCACAAATAACCCAATCAACAAATGGGCCAAGGACCAGAACAGACACTTCTTAGAATAGGATATACAATCATTCAACAAATATATGAAAAAAATGTTCATCATCGCTAGCAATCAGAGAAATGCAAATCAAAACTACTCTAAGATACCATCTCACTCCAGTCAGAATGGCAGCCATTATGAAGAAAAACAACAATAAGTGTTGGCGAGGATGTGGGGGGAAAGGCACACTCAAACTGCTAGTGGGACTGCAAACTGATGCAGCCAATATGTGAAGCAGAATAGAGATTCCTTGAAAAAACTGGGAATGGAACCACCATTTGACCCAGCTATCTCTCTCCTCAGTCTATACCCAAAGGACTTAAAAACAGCATACTACAGGGACACAGCCACATTAATGTTTATAGCAGCACAATTCACAATAGCTAAACTGTGGAACCAAACTAGATGCCCTTCAGTAGGTGAATGGATTTTTAAAATTCAGCAATAAAAGAGAATAAAATCGTGGCATTTTCAGGTAAATGGATAGCATTAGAGAAGATAATGCTAAGTGAAGTTATTCAATCCCCCCCCAAAAAATGAATGTTTTCTCTGATATAAGGTGACTGACTCATAGTCGGGTAGGGAGCAGGGAACTTGGGAGGAATAGATGAATTCTAGATAGGGAAGAGGGTTGTGAGTAGAAGACAGACGGCAGGGGGTTAGTAATGATGGGGGAATGTGATGGACATCATCATCCAAAGTACATGTATGAAGACATGAATTGTTGTGAACATACCTTACATACAGAAATATGAAAAATTGTGTTCTATATGTGCAATAAGAATTGTGAAGCATTCTGCTGACATGTATTTAAAAAATAAAATCAATTAAATTTTTTAAAGTGTAAACCTCAGGGCATTTAATATAAAAATCTGTAAAAATGTGCCTTTGAATTATCCATTCTTTTATAAACACAAGACTAAGTGATAGCTCTTAACTTGGGTGATAAACATGAAATTTCTGTTGTTTTGGAAAAAAAGCATCATGAAGTCACAGATTGCAGGAGTCATAGTCATGTATCAAGTGATCCTGGTGAACCCCCTAGTTGAAGAGAGGAAGAGAAAATTTTCTGGAGATATTGGTGTTGTGGTGTCCCCAACACAAGTTAAGCCTGTGGGGAGCAATGGTCATGATAGTTTCCTTTGTCATATACTTTGGAGAAAACTTGATATCACAAATGGAATAAAGTGTCAGGTTGTTATTTCTCTAGAAGGCAGAAGAATTCTTGGGGGAGCAGTAAAGACCAATTGACCTGGTTTTTTACCTGGTGTCTTGGGAACAGAGAATCTGCAAGAAAAAAATATATACTTCTGGTGTGGAGCAATATTCCACAGGGAGCAGACGCCTCAGGGTTGGGATAAGAAGAGGCAAAGGAGCATAATTTGCAGACACACAGTTGTAAATCTCTCCCCTGCTGCTGTCCCTCTGCTTGTACACAACCTTGGTCAGGATGGGACCAGGTTTTGTACTTCAGTGTCCTGCATGTGGACTCTGTCTTGACCCACCTGTGGCCTCGTCTGGAACAGAGCTTCAGTCTCCATGGTGCAACATCCTGGGAGGGATCTGATCCTCCACCCAGAAACCCTCCATTCAGAACCCACCCAGGTGAGTCAGAGAGCCCAGCAGGTGCTGCAGGAAGGCATCAGAGAGGCTGGAAGCCAAGGACAGATACCTAAGGTCACCCTGAGAGCCAATCCAGCCTCGCCCAGCCCTGACAGGTTGCTGAGGTGTTTGCTGCATGGTTTGATGAGTTCATTGGTGGATATGTTCACATGGTGGGAGGAGGAGGAACAGTGAGCTCCACAAGGCCAGGTCCTTGATGACCATGGGGTGAGGGCAAAGGCAGCCCCCTCAGAAGAGGGCGTGGAGGCTCAGGTGGTTTCAGGGTAAGTAGAGCACGTGTCCTGGAAATTTGCAACCAATTAGGTGGAAAGGAGAAATGCATATCATCCACGGAGGGACACACAGTGAAGGGAGGGCTCTTGGGATCTCTGAGGTGGGCACCCTTTCAATTGGCTGCTTACTATCATAAGCCTTTTTTCTATAGTTATCCACATTTTACTGAAAAATTTCAGTCACTTCTTTTTCCATATTGACTTTTGGAGTGATTTTCCTTTTTCTGGCCACAAAAGATTTTGAATTTTATGTAGTCAAACATGTTTATCTCCTTACTTCCGAAACTTTAACTTATTCTAGATGATTTTGTTCTGCTGCCCTCACGAAATGCAAATGAAAAACAAATGGTTGTTTTTCCAAGGTGTACTCTTACTCTAAAATGTGGAAGTTGTAAATTTCTCTCAGTTTTTTTGACATGTGAATTACAGGACCAACTTAATTTCCTCCAGATAGACACTGATGTAAGACTTTATTTAATTATGTAAGCTTTTCCGGTGATGTAGATACACAACTTTGTCAAATGTTAATTGTCCACTTTTACAGAATGCCTGTTTAATTTTATAAATAGCATTGAATATCGGCTTCATGCCACAACTTGCAAGGAATATTCTTTACTACATTCTTTTGTGTTTACCTGTTTGTCAATTTTCTTGTTAATCCATTCTCATAGAATTAAATTTTTGGTATTATATATATTGTTACACTGAACTTCAAAGGTTCTATTCAGTTTGTTTAATGTAGCTGTTTTGAAACACTGAATTTCCTCTGTGTTTTTCTCCTCCTCCTCCTCCTCCTCCTCCTCCTCCTCCTCCTCCTCCTCCTCCTCCTCCTCCTCCTCCTCTTCCTTCTCTTTTTTTCTTTTAGGTATTCTTGATTTAACACAGAATGGCTTAACCATTGAGCAACATCCCCAGCCATTTGTTTTTTCTTCTGAGACACAGTCTTGCAAAGTTGCTGAACTGACTTTGAACTTTCAAATCTCCCAACTCACAGAGTCCCTGGGATCACAGGGCACAGCCACTGTGCCCAACTCCCATTCTTTTTATTTCACAATTTCTTTTGTTTAATTTTATTCTCTGTCATGAACATATATTCCCACATCTCCATGACAACAGAAAGGTGAGTAAAGCTGTGAAAGCCGTGCTCTATCAGACCGACCCCAAGATGTGCAGGCGGAGCTTAGTGTGAGAAATGTGTGTGGGAGGAGATGTCCCCAGGGATTTGACACCAGCAGGGCTGGTTCTGTGGGGAGGGGTGGAATTGCAAAGGTGTGTGCAGGGCATTATAGAATGTGATCTGAGGGCAGCGGGGGTTGCAAGAGGACAGGCCCCTTCCTTAATTTACTCCTATGCTATCTATTCCCAGTCTTCACATTTGAGCTCTATGGAGAAAATAGTGGGATTTGCCTGTGGAGTTCAATTGCAAAGTCCAGAAATAGATAGCCCAGGAGACAGTTAAGATCGGGTCCTGTCTAAAGGGCTCCTGACCATATCATGACAAATTGGTATTTCTCCTTCACATCTGGCTTGTTATCCAGGAAACCAAATGCCAGTTGATTTCACTGTATGCTCTATAAAAGCTGATCTCACCTGAGTAGTGGACAGAAGGTGGTTACCAGGGACTGGGGACAGGAGGGACAGGGGAGGTGGACCAGGGGCTGCAGTCACAGGTAGGCAGGAGCAGTGAGTTCTGCTGGGACATTGTCCAGGAGGATGAGCAGAGTTCACCAGCCTGTGAACTTTAAATATCCACACGAGTGCATTTGAATGTTCTCATCACAGTGAAAACTGGTGGAGGTGGTGGATATGCTAGTCACCCTGATTTTATCATAGCCCAATGTATGTATCTATTGAAATATCACCTTGAACTGTATAAATAGACACCATTTTATGTATCCATTCAAAATGCAAAACATCAGTGACTCAGATCAGCCGTGAATGGTGCAGAACACAGCTCTGTTAATATTTCATATAAACGCCCTAGTTGTCTTGCTCTCTGCACCCCCCTTTTGAAGTTTTGGTTACTTTTTCTTTCATGCCTGTGCTTTTCTATATGAATGTTCAGCCTGTAAATTGGTGGCCCCAACAAGACATCATTATGTTCACCTACTATTTATTTTGACCTTCTGTTATTTCTGCTGGTCCTCATGAGGGTTGATTGGAGTGGAGTTTCAACCAGAAACAAGGAAGCTTTTCCTGTTCTTTTTTTTTTATTATTGTTTCCTTTCAGTTATATATTATTTTAGGATTCATTTTGACATAATCAACAAATCACAAAATCATGGAGTGTTATTTGCTCTGATTCAGTCCCCAGTACTTCCCCTTCCTCCTCTGTCTCTCTCCTCCTCCATCTCCTCTCCCTGATCTTTATTCTATTTGACAGAAATCCCCTGCTCTTCTTTATTTTTTTCTTCTTATATTCAGTTATCCAAGGACGCTCTTTCCTTCTCACAGTCTCTCATGGACACCTGAGCATATTCGACCATTTTCTCCTCAGAGCCATTTCTCTCTCTCTCTCTCTCTCTCTCTCTCTCTCTCTCTCTCTCTCTCTCTCTCTCTCTCTCTCTCTCTCTCTCTCTTTCTTCACTAAACTGATTGTGTGTTCACTTTTTAATACAGGGTGAAAAACTTTCTTGAAAACTGGAGGCCCAAGAATGAATGCGTGGGGGTCATTACCTGGGATTTCTTGACGTGATCCAGACTTTATTTTGGCGAAAAATAATTCGGCATTGACAGCTTCCCTGTCATCTTTTGTAACTAGTATGACTGAAGGTCCTGAGAAGGATAGAACATAGCAGGGGCCCAGGGAGCCAAGGACTGCAGCTGTGTGTGTGCATGTGTGTGTGTGTGTGTGTGTGTGTGTGTGTGTGTGTGAGTGTGTGTGCATATGTGTGTATGAGCCGTGTGTTTTCTTTTGACTTTAGGGGCAAGAGCAGGTTTTAGAGATAGGGGACCTGAGCTGAGAGTATTCCAGAAGGCGACTCATAACACACAACCCCTAGCATAAGGCCACTGAGAGAAATAAGCAGGGTGCTGCCCATTCACAGAAAGCTCAGGAAGCTCCTCAAAGGGGAATCTGCCTTGTCACCCTGGGACACCAGCTCACGTCCCCCTCCCTCTTGCTCATCCTCCTGCCACTCTGGCTTCCTGGTTGAACTTGAACATCAGGAACAAGCCCCTTCCTCAGACCCTCTGCACTGGCCATCCTCATTTCTGCCAGGCACACGTGTCTGCAGGTGACTCTGTGGCTTCGTCCCTGTGTTCCCAGGGGAATCACATCATGTGTCACCTAAGGGCTGACCTTACCTAACACATAGAAGGAAATGACACTCTCATTGCCCTTCACCTTAAAAGCTTCAGTGTACCCATCACCATCTGAATTTGGAACGATTATTGCTTTGCCTATGTGCATTGGCTTTACCTTCTTCCACTACTTTCCATAGATTCAAGAAACATGCAGTTTTGAGGGAGTGACCCTCATTATCCAGACAGTGCCTAGACCAGCAACATCACTAATGATATTTCTCAAATACAAGAAAGAGTTCGTGTGTAGTGATCTGTAATACAGGGCCACCTGGGGAGAGGCTGAGAGCAAGACAGGACTCCAAATGAGAGAAGGCATGGGATCCCTTAAAGGGGCAAACAATCATAAACAAACTAGAAAAGAGAGTCTTGACTACAAACTGGAAAGATGTTATTCTTTTAGTATAGTAGTGCACAACTGTGTCAAATGCTTTCTGTTTTGTTTAATTTTTTGCCAGTCACAACAGATATATGGAGCCCAAGAACAACACACTCATTCCACAATTTCTTCTTCTGGGAATTTCAGAGGACCCCACATTGCAACCCTTCCTCTTTGGGCTGTTTCTGTCCATGTACCTGGTCACTGTGCTGGGGAACCTGCTGATCATCATGGCCACCATCTCAGACTCCCACCTGCACACGCCCATGTACTTCTTCCTCTCCAACCTGTCCTTTGTGGACATCGGTTTGACCACAACGAGCATCCCCAAGATGCTGGTGAACATCCAGACCCACAGCAAGGCCATCACCTATGCGGGCTGCCTCACCCAGATATACTTTTTCATACTCTTTTGTGTTTTGGACAACTTCCTTCTGGCTGTGATGGCCTATGACCGGTATGTGGCCATCTGCCACCCACTGCACTACATGGTCATCATGAACCATCGGCTCTGTGGATGGCTGGTGTTGGCTTGCTGGGTCACAACTGTTCTCAATTCTTTGTTAGAAACTTTAATGGCCTTGAGGCTGTCCTTCTGCACAGACGTGGAGATCCCACATTTTATGTGTGAACTCAACCAGCTGGTCCAACTTTCCTGTTCCGACACCTTGCCCAATGTCATAGTGATGTATTTTGCAGCAGTGTCGCTGGCTGGTGGCCCCCTGGCTGGCATCCTGTACTCCTACTCCAAAATCGTGTCCTCCGTCCGTGCCATCTCATCAGCTCAGGGCAAGTACAAAGCCTTCTCCACCTGTGCGTCTCACCTCTCTGTGGTCTCCCTGTTCTACTCTACACTCCTGGGGGTGTACCTCAGCTCTTCCATGACCCAGAACTCACAATCCACAGCAAGAGCCTCGGTGATGTACAGCGTGGTCACCCCCATGCTGAACCCCTTCATCTACAGTCTGAGGAACAAGGACATCACGGGAGCACTGAGGAGACTCTTCCAAGGGAAGCCATAGAGGAGATATTTTCCACGTCATGCCTGTGAACACGGGCCTCAGAGACACTGGATCAGACCCTGCACTTCTTTATCCAGACCACGAAGTAGATCTTGGGCCTTCTGTTGATTTCCTGGAAGTCTGATTCTTTGTTTTCAACCTCTTTATTGTGTCCTAACCTCATTGGAAAGCTCCCTGCTCTCCCGACACCCAACATGTCTTCCCTCTCAGGTTCCTGCTTTCCCAATGTCCTTTCCCCCAGATCAGACAGTCTGGAGGTTCCCAGGAGTCTCCCATGGTGACGAGTTGCACTGGTCCAGTGGTTAGGGAACCACACTCAGAACTCAGGCCGTTTCCTTTATTTATGAAGGAGACATTCTAAGCCTTCTGTTTTCCAGGTTTCTGTTCCTGAGTCTGTGTGTTGGTGCTCTCACTGCTCATGATAATCCGGACTTCTACCCACTGGTGGTTGTACAGTAGATCATGCCCCTTTATTACGCTCACAGGGGTGCTCTTTTCTTATCTTGGTCCTTTTCTTGTGTGTGCTATATTCTTCTATAGAGAGTAACTGGTGAAATTTGCTACAAACAGCGCAGAGCCCTCAAAATGAGCAGGCATATGTGGAACCAAATTCACTGTTTGTAGATCATCTGAAAAGAATTGCTCCTGATTTTCTGGTGAATTAATTTGTACTTTAGTACCAGTTAATCAATATTTTTTTCTGAGTTGTCAAAAATAAATATAGGCATTGAATGTGTAGTCTATCCAGAAAGGCAAATTTGTGTAAATCAATTGACATTTTGTGGTCCCAAAATCCGAGAGGGCCTTATATATGTTAAACTTTCAATCATATACATTAGGCTGAGTTGCACCTTTTCCATGAATTACAAGCTTTTGATGATGTGCATCTGCTCACTGGAACATGAAACCCGTGTCATGCACGGAGGGGTCACATCAGTGGATCAGAGGACTTGGTGTCATCTTCTGAAGTATTCCTTTCACTGTCTCGGTGTTTCTGCTCAGAAGTTTCCAGTACTGCCTCTGAATATGATTCCTTCTGTTACTCTGAGCAAAACATTTCCCCATTTTTAAAATTTTTTCATAAACTTTAGCATGCAATGAACATGAATACACATCTGTGTATCCACTTTATTGTATTTTCCGTCTTGTATTTGATGTTCTCAAGTTTCTTCAGTGCTCATAAGCAAAGGTCAACATGAACAATAACTGGACTCCTGCCCAGCAATGCCCCTGGGAATGAGGACTCACACCTCAGGGGTCCAAAGGATTCCTGCAGTTATCCCTGCCCTTCCTACTCTGCTGATTACCTGGCAAGGAAACTCAACAGTTTCATTCAATTTCATTCTATCATTCCTCGCACATGTGAGACACTGGGTTCCATCCTCAGCACCACATAAAAATAAACAAATAAAAATAAAGATATTAAAATGGAAAAAATGTTGTCCTTGTGTTTTGTGCAGCTTTTAATGGTTGAGACTCTTCATATAGAAATCAAACATTCCCCTTCAGTTTTCTTATGGAATGAATTCTAGGGAGTGTCAAAAATAATGAAGCAGCGCTTGGGACTGATCAAATAATATATCATTTAGTATAATTATTTAGTAGAATTATTGTAAGAAACTAGTTTCCCTTCCTACAAAAAATGCCTTATTATCCTCTCCATCAAAGATGAAAATGTAGTTCAGTGTCTTACACATATTTATTTTTAAAGCCATTAGTCAAATAAATAGAGTAGGAAGTAGTTAGAAGTCTTTCAGTTGCAATTGATAAAAACACCAACTCAAGTGATTTAAACAAAATGGGGGTGGGATTTTTAGAGACATGGTGGTTCTCTAATCTGTGAGGTTTAGACCAGCAGTTATCAGTCCTCAGCCTCCAGTTCTGTTTTCCTGGAATTCTTTCTACTGAGCCTTTCTCAGTGTGTAGAGCTCATCCTTACCTGGGATCTCTGTATGATAGCAAATGGACTATAGCAGTTCAGATCCAACACCTCAGAAAGAGATCCTGAGGAATAAAAGAATTTGACTCCCACTACTCTCCCTTCTATTTATTTAGAGTTTCTTAAATTAGTGCTTTACAGATCTACATAAAGGTGAAATTCACTGTGGTGTACTCATTTATGAACATAGCATAATTTGGTCAATTTCATTGTATCATTCCTCCCTCTTCCCATCCTCCTTCCTCCCCCTCAATCTCCCTCCCCTGCACCATTGATCTCTCTTCTATTTTCAAAGGATTTCCCTCTCTCTTTCACCTATTTTGGTCTTGTTTCTGCATATGAGAGAGAGCATTCAGCCCTTGACTTTCTGAATCTGGATTATTTCATTTAGCATGATGCTCTCCAGTCTCATCTATCTTTAATGAAAACTCAAAACCCATTCCTCTGGATTTTTGACGTATAGGTACATTATTGTTATCTGTTGGAGTTTAAAGCAAAGCAATTCTTTGTTGTGAAGAACAGGGTATGCATACCTCCAGTGAAGCGGCAAGATTGGAATAGGAGAGGGAATGACAAGATAAAGAGAGACCTAAGGAAGGAAAGCGCCTGCTACAGACTTGGAGATTAGGGGGAGCGGGGTGCAGAGCAAGGTCAAGAGTAGACCTCTGGAAATCCCAGGGGCCCACCCTAGATAACTTTCCAGAATGTTCAACTTGAAGACCTTGGTCACCATGCATCTGTCTTTTGTCCCCAGAGCTTCTGCAGGTGCAAACCACCCTTCTCTGCTCTCCTTTCCTCCGTCCCTTACTGTGACTGCTGCATCATGAAGATGGTACCATTGAGTCCACTTCCCCACAGCTCAGTTAATGAATGTTAGACATACGATTCCCAAGCTAAGATGGTCACGAGGGAAAAAGATTTAGTTCTTCTTAGTCTAGAAATGGTGAGATGGTGGTGAAAGGCAGGAGAGAATATTCATATCTGAGAAGTCTACCTTCTACATGCAGTTGGATGCTCACTCTCTTCTCCAAGAAAAAACATAAAGTATTCTGCAGCTGCTGATGGAGGTGCAAGGAGTCATCCCTCAGGATTCCTGCAGAGATCCGCTGAATGGAAACTGACACTTGTGCTGGACCCTTAGCAGGAGATGGCCGCCATTCGCCCCCTTTCCTTTGTCCCTGACTTTTTCAACCTGTCGGTGAAGCTCTTCCCATTGAGAGGCGGGGTCTTTTCCTCCACCTTAAATCTTGGCAGGTGGAAGGAGTTTTAATGTTCTTTGTCAAACAGAAAGTGGTGAAAGTGCGAGTGTGCTTCAAGTGCCTGCCTGCATCCCTGCTGCTCGCTGTCGCATTGCTGGCTCTACCTCAAGAGTGAATGCAGGCTGGGCTGATGCAGGATGGGGACTGTGTGGACCAGAGCCCCTTTCACCAACTGTGGCTGTCCTCCCAATCTGGGTGATGTCAGCCGAGACAAACTGAGCATCTCACCTGACTCACACCTGACTATACACCTAGGAAGAGGCCAGAGACATACCAGGAAAAAGACCCAAAGACCTGTACAACCAAAGCTCCTACAGGTAAAGAAAGAAAAATGTTACCCTAAACCATTTATTTGGGGATGGTTTTTTACAAGGAATAAATAGCTCACTGATACAATAATAAATGCACATGGAACAGAAGACATTCAGAATACCCTGCTACGTCTGAAACTGGATGTTTATTCTAATACTTGAAGACAATAATCATGACTACCTGACTGTGTACATGTATTTCAAACAAATGTATTAAAAGTGAACACTGATGACTATCATTCCAGGTAACCAGGATATTTGGAAGGACAGGGATAAGTGCAAAGATAGCTTGGGCCCCTGAGGCACAAATCCTTGGGCATGAGGGGAGTTCTTGTCCATGTTATCCTTTGTTCAAGAGCATTAAAGAAACTTCAGAACACCAAAGACAAGACAGAAAACAGATAGAATAATGCGCAAGTGGTGCATATTAAGGTTAACTTCACATTAAAGTTTATGGAAAATTTTTGAAAAGGGGGAAATATTTTCCTTAGGGTACTGGAAAGAGACATAATTACAGGGAGCACTAAAAACTTCTGGGCAGAAACATAAAGATGGAGCAAGGAATACTTCAGAAAATGACACCAGGTCCACTGAAGTGACCGTCCATGCATGACATGGATTTCACACTCCAGTGAGCAGACGCACATCATCAAAAGCTGGTAATTCACAGAAAATGTATAATGGAAGATAAAATATATGATTAAATATATACATTTAGCATATGTAAGATATTTGCTGACTTGAAGATCATAAAATGTCAACTAATGAATGCAAATTTGCTTTTCTGGAGAGACTATACATATAATGCATGTTTGGTGGCAAATGTCACTAGTACTTTTAAAAATTTTTTTTAGTTGTAGATGGACACAATACCTTTATTTTCTTTATTTATATTTATGTGGTGCTGAGAATTGAACCCAGTGCCTCACACATGCTAGGTGAGTGCTGTACCACTGAGCCAGAACCCCAGCCATCAATAGTAGTTTTTACAAAAGAATATAGCACACACAAGAAAAGGACCAAGATAAGAAAAGAGCATCCCTGTGAGCGTAATAAATGGGCATGAACTATTGTACAACCACCAGTGGGTAGAAGTCCGGATTATCATGAGCAGTGAGAGCACCAACACACCCAGACTCAGGAACAGAAACCTGGAAAACAGAAGGCTTAGAATGTCTCCTTCATAAATAAAGGAAACAGCCTGAGTTCTGAGTGTGGTTCCCTAACCACTGGACCAGTGCAACTCGTCACCATGGGAGACTCCTGGGAACCTCCAGACTGTCTGATCTGGAGGAAAGGACATTGGGAAAGCAGGAACCTGAGAGGGAAGACATGTTGGGTGTCGGGAGAGCAGGGAGCTTTCCAATGAGGTTAGGACACAATAAAGAGGTTGAAAACAAAGAATCAGACTTCCAGAAAATTAACAGAAGGCCCAAGATCTACTTCGTGGTCTGGATAAAGAAGTGCAGGGTCTGGTCCATGTCTCTGAGGCCCGTGTCCACAGGCAAGACGTGGAAAATGTCTCTTCTACAGCTTCCCTCGGAAGAGTCTCCTCAGGGCTCCTGTGATGTCCTTGTTCCTCAGACTGTAGATGAAGGGGTTCAGCATGGGGGTGACCACGCTGTACATCACCGAGGCTCTTGCCGTGGATTGTGAGTTCTGGGTAATGGAAGAGCTGAGGTACACCCCCAGGAGTGTAGAGTAGAACAGGGAGACCACAGAGAGGTGAGACGCACAGGTGGAGAAGGCTTTGTACTTGCCCTGAGCTGATGAGATGGCACGGACGGAGGACACGATTTTGGAGTAGGAGTACAGGATGCCAGCCAGGGGGCCACCAGCCAGAAACACCACTGAAAAATACATCACCATGACATTGGGGAAGGTGTCAGAACAAGCCAGTAGGACCACTTGATTAAGTTCACATATAAAGTGTGGGATTTCCAGTTCCGTGCAGAAGGACAGTTGCAAAACCATTAAGCTGTGTAACAAGGAATGCAGGGTGCTCACGATGCTGGACACCAGAAGCATCAACATGCAGAACCTGGGATTCATGATGACCATGTAGTGCAAGGGGTGACAAATGGCCATGTACCGGTCATAGGCCATCACAGCCAGGAGGAAGTTATCCAAACCCCCAAAGAGCATGAAAAAGTATATCTGGGTGATGCAGCCTGCATAGGAAATGGCCTTGCTCTGTGTCTGGATGTTCACCAGCATCTTGGGGATGGTGGTGGAGGTGAGGCAGATGTCCGCAAAGGACAGGTTGGAGAGGAAGAAGTACATGGGCATGTGCAGGTGAGAGTCTGAGACGGTGGCCACGATGATGAGCAGGTTCCCCAGCACAGTGACCAGGTACATGGACAGAAACAGCCCAAAGAAGAGGGGCTGCAATGTGGGGTCCTCTGAAATTCCCAGGAGGAGAAATTTTGAAACATGTGAGGTGTTCTCTGCCTCCATGAACTTGATATGACTAACAGAGAAAGAGACAGATTATGGAATATTCACCTGTAAGAATCATATCTAATCTTTAATAGTATTCAGACTAATTTCTCTGTTTTCTGATTCAATTCCCCTTTAAGGGAAACCTTGCCTTCTCTGGTTTGGAGTCCCTGTCTCCCTCTCAGACTTTCCTCACGAGGTCTTGTACACAAATCCCTAAAGACTAACTCCTTCTTGTATTGGAGGAATCTCATGTAGTGATGAGCTGGTCCAGGCACTGTCTGGACACTGATGGGTCACTCCCAAGAAACTGAATGTCCCTTGAATCTAATGAGGGGGAAATCACAGACGAAGGTAAAGCCGATGCATGCAGGCAGAGCAATAATCCTTCCACACACAGATGGTGACAAGTACACCATAGGTCTTGAGGAGAAAGGGCACTGGGAGTGTCATTTCCTTCTGGGTGTTCAGACAAGATCAGCCAATTAGGTGACACATGGTGTGAGCCCTCCAGGAAGACAGGGAGAGAGCCACAGAGTCACCTGCAGACATGTGTGTCTGTGGAATGGTGGGTGGCCTGTGCAAAGGGCCTGGGGAAGGTGCTTGTTTCAGATGTTCAAGTTCAACCAGGAAACCAGAGTGGCAGGAGGATGAGCCAGAGGGCAAGGGACGTGAGCTGGTGTCCCAGGGTGACAAGGCACAGATTCCCCTTGAGAAGCCTCCTTTGCTGATGCATGAAGGCACAAGGAATTCTTCTGTCCAGAAGTTGTGTTTCATTAAGCTGCGTGCCAAGGTGCTCTCTGTGAGTTGGAAGGCACCCCCCATTTATTTCTCTTGGTGGCTTTATGTTCTGGTTTTTTGGAATACATTTGACCTGGATCCCATTTCTCTGAAATCTGCTCTCACCCCTATAGTCAAATGTGAGCACACACACACACACAACACACACACACACACACACAACACACACACACACACAACACACAACACTTGAAAACGGCAATCCATCACCTCTGGGAGTTGTCTTAATACTGTGATCTTCTCACCTCCAATCACACTATTTTAAAGGAATTAATAAAAAAACGGTCAATATTGAATAATTTTTCCCTAAAACAATGTATGAATGGCACACGAAATCCCAGGTTGAAAATCTCCCCCCCACATTTATCCTCAGTCTCCAATCAGCAAGGACATTTTCCATCCAGTATCGAAAGAAATATAAACAATCTTCTCAATAAGAAGGAGGGCAGTGGCGGGAGACTCAGAGGGGGAAAATGCTCTGCTAAGCTTAGGTGTCCCTGGAAGAATGTAAAAAAGGAAAAAAATCTTTGTTTCTGGCTGCAATGCAACTCCTCGATGAAGATCAGCAGAAACAGTAGAATATTGAAACCAAATTTCTCAATCAACAAAGTCAATACAAAGAGTGAATATTTATAGAGAGAAAAATAAACATGAAGGAAGAGTCAACCAAAAGCAGATATACCAAAAAAACAGAACAATTAGGGCAATTTATATGAAATATTAACAGAGATGGGTTCCTGCACCATTCACAGCTGATCTGGGTCACTGGTATTCTGCGTTTTGAATGGATACATAAAATGGCACATATTTATACAGTTCAAGGAGATATTTCAACAGATACATACATTGGGCTATGATCAAATCAGAGTGACTCGTGTAGCCACCACCTCCACCAGTTTTCACTGTGATGAGAACATTCAAATGCTCTCGTGAGGATATTTAAAGTTCATAGGCTTGTGAACTCCGCTCATCCTCCTGGGCAGTGGCCCAGCAGAACTCACTGCTCCTGCCTACCTGTGACTGCAGCCCCTGGTCCACCTCCCCTGTCCCTCCCGCCCCCAGTCCCTGGTAACCATTTTCTGTCCACTACTCAGGTGAGATCAGCTTTTATAGAGCATACAGTGGAAACCAATTAGCATTTGATTTGCTGGAGAACAAGCCAGATGTGAAGGAGAAATACCTTCACATATGATACAGACAAGAGCATATTATACAGGACCCGATCTTAATTGTCTCCTGTGCTATCTATTCCTGGACTTTGCAATTGAACTCCACAGATAAATCCCACTATTTTCTCCATGGAGTTCACTTGTGAATTCCAGGAATAGATAGCAGAGGAGTCAATGAAGGAAGGGTCCTGTCTTCAGGCAACCCCCGGCCCCCTCAGATTTCATTCCGTAATGCCCTGCACACACCTTTGCCATTCTAACCCTCCACACAGAACAAGCTCTGCTGGTGTCAAATCCCTGGGGACATCACCTTCTGCACACATTTCTTACACTGAGTTGTGCCCACACATCTCTAGGTAGGTTCAAAGAGCATCGATTTCCCAGCTGTACTCACCTTTCAGTTGTCATGGCAACGTGGGAATATGTGCTCATGATAGGGAATAAGAATAAAGAAAATAAGTTGTGAAATAAAAAAAGAATGGGAGTTGGGCACAGTGACTCACACCTGTGATCCCAGGGACTCGGGAGATTGAGTTGAGAGGATTGCAAGTTCAAAGTCAGCTCAGCCAATTCTCAAGACCTTGTCTCAAAATTAAAAAATAAAAAAGTGCTGTGGATGTTGCTCAGTGGCTAAGCCATTCTGGGTTAAATCAGGAGTACCAATAAAAAAGGAAAGGAAAGAAAAAAATGCAGAGGAAATCCAGTGTTTCAGAAAAGCTAAATTAAACAATGTTGAATTGAATTTTTACAATTAGGTGAAAAAATACATATAATACCAAAAATTCCATTCTATCAGGATATATTAATAAGCAAATTGACAAACACCATAAGGAATGCAAAGAAGAATATCCCTTGAGTGTTGTGGCATAAAGCAGGTATTCACATCCCATTTATGAAACTGAGCAGGGATTCTGAAAAACTGGACAGTTAATAGGTGACAAATTGTGTTTAAACAGAGCGGAAAATCTTAAATCCTAAAATAAAATCTGGCACCAATGTCTATCCATCTTGAGTAAAATGAATTTGGTCCCCTAGTTCACATATGTAAAAACCTCACAGAAGTTAACAACCTCCACAGGAGAGTAAATAACATATCTAGGAAAAACATCAATTAAGGGCTGGGGTAGTAGCCCAGTGGTACAGCACTTGGCTAGCATGTGCGAGGGCTTGGGTTCAACTCTCAGCACCACATAAAAATGAAAAAATAATAATAATAAAGGTATTGAGTCCAAGTTCAACTAAAACATAAATATATTTTTAAAAAATCAACTAAAAAGGTCATTTATGATTCATGAGAACAGAATAACAAAATCACCTAGAATAAGTTAATGACTCAGAAGTAAGGAGATTAACATGTTTGATTACATAAGATTTAAAATCTTTTGAGCCCAAAAATATCACTCCAAAGCCCAATATAGGGAAAAATGGAAATTTTAATTAAAATGTGGAGAATGGTAGAAAATGGGATTATCATTATAAATGTCAATCAAAAGGGTGCTTGGGGCTGGGTATGTGGCTCAAGCAGTAATGTGCTCACCTGGCATGCGTGGGGCACTGGGTTCGATCCTCAGCACCACATAAAATAAAATGAAGATGTTATGTCCACCAAAATCTGACAAATAAATATTTTTTAAATATCTCTCTCTCTCTCTCTCTTTAAAAAAAATATTATAAATTTTTAAAAGTGTGCTCCATTTTAGAGATACAAAGTGCCCTCCCTTCACTCTGTGTCCCTCCCCCTAATTGGTTGCAAAGGTCCTGGGACACGTGCTCTACTTACCCTCAAACCACCTGAGCCTCCACGCCCTCTTCTGAGGGGGCTGCCTTTGCCCTCACCCCATGGTCATCAAGGACCTGGCCTTGTGGAGCTCACTGTTCACTCCTCCTCCCACCGTGGTAAACATATCCACCAATGAACTCATCAAACCATGCAG
The DNA here is from genome assembly GCF_052094955.1 of Ictidomys tridecemlineatus. Taxonomy (NCBI): domain Eukaryota; kingdom Metazoa; phylum Chordata; class Mammalia; order Rodentia; family Sciuridae; genus Ictidomys; species Ictidomys tridecemlineatus. Next base: position 11,061,069 of record NC_135478.1, on the reverse strand, counting down.
CAAACACCTCAGCAACCTGTCAGGGCTGGGCGAGGCTGGATTGGCTCTCAGGTGACCTTAGGTATCTGTCCTTGGCTTCCAGCCTCTCTGATGCCTTCCTGCAGCACCTTCTGGGCTCTCTGACTCACCTGGGTGGGTTCTGAATGGAGGGTTTCTGGGTGGAGAATCAGATCCCTCCCAGGATGCTGCACCATGGAGACTGAAGCTCTGTCCCAGACGAGGCCACAGGGGGGTCAAGCCACAGTCCATATGCAGGACCCCAAAGTACAAAATCACGTCCCATCCTGACCAAGGTTGTGCACAAGCAGAGGGACAGCAGCCGGGGAGAGATTTACAACTGTGTGTCTGCAAATTAGGCTCCTTTGCCTCTTCTTATCCCAACCCTGAGGCGTCTGCTCCCTGTGGAATATTGCTCCACACCAAAAGCAATTTTTTTTTCTTACAGATTCTCTGTTACCAAGACACCAGGTTAAAAAAAAAAAAGAAAACAGGTCAATGGGTCTTTACTACTCCCCAAAGAATAACTCTGCCTTCTAGAGAAATAACATCCTAACACTTTATCCCAGTCCTGAAGTCTATTTTTCTCCAAAGGATATGACCATTGCTCCCCCAGGCTTGGCTTATGTTGAGGACACCCCCACCACCAATATGTCCAGAAATTTTCCTGGATAGCAACTAGGGTTCACTGGGATCCCTTGATAGATGACTGTGACTCCTGCAATCTGTGACTTCACGATGTTTTTTTCCAAAACAATAGAAATACCATGTTTATCCCCCAAGTTAAGAGCGAGCACTTAGTCGTGGTTTATAAAACATGGATAATTCAAACACATATCTTCAGATCTTTTTACATGCTATGCCCTGATATTAGCAACTTTTAAGAATGCCCTTATTTAGTTTTTGTAAAACCCCACACTTTGTGGTCTCGACTGCTCTGAACTCATTGCACTTTCATACCCACGGGGCTTGGAATGCCTCAGTGATCTGCACTATGAGGATCTCAACATCAGAAGTTCAGAGGACACAGAAATATTCAGTCCATAATAGAATGCAAAGGCCACAAAGACAGGGACGAGGTGCCTAGAATGCAGCAAGAGCTCAGCAGACATTTGGATCCATGAATGAAGACAAAATCAGAGTTTCAGGAGGCGGAAAGGCCAGCAGTCCTGATTTCACCATTGCCTCTTGTATGCACAATTCAAATTCTCTCTCTTCCCTGTAAATATGCATCATGATGTGTCAAATGGCAATATGCCTTCAACACTCATGTCATCTGCAAAGAGCTCTGTGACCTTCTCCTCTCGAATGTGCAGCCCTTGTTCTTCCTCTTGTTTGGTTGCTATGGTGACAATGGGCAGAACCGTGGTGGCTAAGAGTGGGCACCCCCTTCTCTTCCCACACCTTCCAGGACACATCACCTGTCTTTCCCCAACCAGCATGACCTTAGCCATGGGCTGGTCATCTGCATCCTTTGTGGAGGTCAATGACTCTGACACTTAATTGGTTGAAAGTTTGTATCATGAGAGGAAGTTGAGTTTCAGCAAATGCTTTCTCTCCATCTATGGAGAATGTCAGATTATTTGAACTTTCCTTCTGCTCAAGATCTGTGTTTCTTGATTTGCATATTAAAAAAACACACCTGCATCCCTTTAATAGAGTCCAGGTGATCAGGGTGCACAGTCTCTGATATACTCGTGGGTTTGGTTTGCTAGTTCCTTGGTTGTGATTTTGCTTTACCTTCATCAAGGACATTGCCATATAGTTACCTGGGTCCTCCTCTGGCTTTGCTATCAGTGTAAGTTTGGCCTTGTAAACTGAGTCTGTAAAAGTTTCCATCCTTTCTTTTCTTTCTTTCTTTTTTGCCTTTGGGAGAAGTTTGAGATGGCTGCTATCAGCTCTTCAAGTGTTGGGTGGAATTCTGCAGTGAGGTCAGCAGGTCCTGGTTTTACCACACCGGAAGTTTCTTATTACTGATTCATTCTCCTCTTTCATTATCAGGATTTCAGATTTATTATTTCTTCCTGATCCAGTTCATGGTAGGTTTAATGTGCCCAGGTATTTATGCATTTCTTGGAGGTTTTCCAGTAGGGAGAATAATAAGAGTTCATAGAGTTCCTCGAGTCTGTATTTCTGGGTTTCCATTGTAATGTCTTCAGTGTCATTTCTGGTTTATTTCAGTCTTACCTCTGTTCTCAGTCTATCAAATGATTGTCAATTTGTTAAACTTCTAAAAGGACAACCTAATTTGGTGGATGTGTTGTACTGTTTGTCCAGCCTCTGTACCATTTGTTTCTGCTCTGATTTTTTTCCTCTATTATCTTGAGACTTAGTTTGTTCTTTTTCTATTTCCTCGAGGCAAAATGTTCCTCATTGGCAATCTCTCCTTTTGTGATATCCTTGTTGTATAAACATTCTCCTTAGAATTGATCTTGCTGCATCCCTTAGGTTTCATATGTTTGGTTTCCACTTTTTTGTTTCTCTCAAGATGATTTAAATTGCCTTTTAATTTATTCATTCACCCGGGGGTTGTTCAGGAGCAGTTGTGAATATTCACAGGTCCTGCTACAATGGATGGGGGCTTTCAAATAATTGCAACTGGAAAGTTTAATACAACGAATTTGATATTCCTAAATTTTCTGAGACTTCTCTTGTGGCCCAGCTTTTGATTTTTTTTCTGTAGGATGATCCAGTTGCTTGAGATGAATCTGCACTGTTTTGCAGCTGTGTGGAATGTTCAGTGAATGTCTTGGGTCCACTTGGTCTGAAGTGGAGTTTTGCTAACTCTGTATCTCAAGTGTCTGGACATCGTGTATAAAATTCCCCTGCTCTCTTGGCTTCCCAACCTGCCCTTCCCTTCTGCTCCTTTAATATTTTCTTTGCATATTTAGGTGCTCCGCTGTGGTACATGGATCTTTAAATAGTTGTGTCCTCTTCTGACACTAGACCCTTTCTGATCACACAAAGAACTTCTTTGTCTCTTTTTACAATGTCTATAATTGAGCCTGGAATATTTCAAACTTATTTTAGCTGATACATAAAAACACATAGTTATGCACATGTCAGGTAAAACATTGTTATCCACTAGACATTTACTATTATATCATGGTAAAAACTTCAAAATCCCTCCTCCTAGCTCTTTGAAGACATCAGCACTGTCCTCCTCTGCAGACTAAAGGGTATCAAGGGTGGGAGAGGAGAGGAGGAGGTGAGGGCACCAGTGATTGAAATTGGCATAATTATGTGAGTAATAACTCCAGGAATCCCTCTTATGGGCAGAATTATAAGGCACCAACGTGAAATAAATGATAAGTGAAGGGGACACCAATAGAGTGAGGGTATCAGGGGCGGGAGGGAGGCATGGAAAGGAGAAGCATTGGGAAATGAAAGGGAGACACACATGTTATGTGCATATGGGAATATTCCACACTGAACCCCACTATCACCTGTGAGTATAAGGCGCTAATTAAAGCACCATGCAGAGGGCACAGTGCAGTATTGTCATTTATCTGATAATGTATGTGAGTCTAGCCGTATTTGAATGGAAGAAAGATGCGTGTACTTCTTCAGGGAAAGAGTGAGCCTTGGCATGGGGGGTGGGGGAAGCAAGATAAAGAACAAGCATGGGAGGGGCCCCCAGAGCTAAATTTTGCAGAATGTTCTACTTGGAGATGGTGCTGACCGTGTCCAGCACATGAAGCCTGGAGTTTCTGCAGGTACCAAACATGCTCCCCTCCTGTTCTCCTCCACCCCTTCCTGAGGTCTCCTGGGTCAGAAAGATGGGCCTAGTGAAGCTACAGATCCTCATGGACTCGGAATTTAGAGGGAAAAAGGAGTTGATTTCTTCTTAGTCTAGAAATGGTGAGATGGGCTGAAGGACAGGGGAATAGTAGAACTGAGACACTTGACCGTCTGAAGTCAACTCTACAGCTTCTCATTAAACATGTAGTTGGACACACCCTCTCTCTTCTCCAAGAAAAATTAACTCAGCTGCTGCCCATAGAGGTGGAAGGAATCATCCCTCACGATTGAGTTTGAAGAATCCCAGTAAAGAAAAAAAAAAAAACAGGAAACAGAAATGGACACTCGTGTTAGATTGCTAGCAGAGATGGCCTCAATTTACCCCCTTTCCCACGTCCCTAACTTTTTCAATGTAACTGTGAAGCTGTTCCCTTGAGAGGTGGAGTCCATCTCTCCACATTTGAAACTTTGCTGGGCTTCAGTGCCTTATTTTCGTTGACCAACAGAAAATGATGGGAAAGACAATGGGCTTCAAGGTCCCAAGTGGGTATCTGTTGCTCCCCTTTGTATGGCTGGTTCTGCCACGGGGACAAACTCAGGTTATCCTGATGTCAGATGAGAAGACATGAGGATCAGAGCCCTGTCGATCCAACCACAGTGTTAGGGATTGGATATGAGGTGTCCTTCAAAGCTCCTTGCTAGGGACTCAGAGGTAAAGCAGGTGGATTGGCAGAGCTGTGACCTAATCAGTCCACCCCAGTTTGAATGGACTGACTCAGTGGTAACCGCAAGCAGCTGGGCACTGCTAGAGGAGGCAGATCACAGGGGCATGTCCTGGAAGGATGCAGCCTCCCTGGGCACCTGCTGCTCCCTCTCTGTCTCCTGACTGGCAGGAGATGAGCACCGCTTCTCCACCAGGCATGTCCGCCATGTTGATCTCCTCATCTGAGGCCAGAGCAATGTACACAACTTCTGGAACCAGGAACCAAAATACACGTTTCCTCCTCTAAATTGTTCTCGGGTACTTTGGTCACCGTGATGCAAAGTCGGGTGATACACATAGCCAGCTTCCAACTCCATCCAGAGAACCCCACGTCTGAGATTATCACCCAGGTGATATTTGAATGGAAGAGCCACCACAGGCATATAAAGGAATCAGAGAGACATAAAGAAATGGAAACAGCCAGAAGACTTCCACCACGCACTCCAATGTGACCATAAAAAGAACAGCATTGTTTTGAACTCTTTATTTTGGGATAGTTTTCTTCATGCCAACAGCGAAACTGAAGAAATTCAGAAAAACCTGCTCTATCTTCCCTTTCCCATATCGTTCTGATATTTAAAAGCAACACTCATGACTACCTTGTTGTTCAAATTTATTTCAGGAAACTGTATCAGAAAGTGATCATGGGTGTGTAACCTGGGGAGAGAGTACTGGCGTGTTCAAGGAGGGGTGTCTTAGAACCTGCATGTACAAGTCCTCGTGCCCAGAGGCATTACTGGGCAGGAGACAAGCTCTTGTGCATGTCTTCCTCACATGGTCAACTATAAGGCCACCACTGTATGGTTCTCTACACGTTAAGGAAAAGCATTTAAGGTAGCAATTGAGAAAGGAACCAGAACAGAAAATGGAATAAAAGGTAGTCTCATAATTTCTTCTCCACAAAATAAAGAAAACATTCTGACTTGCCAAAGTGTCATTATTCCACGGGACACTGCAACTCATCAGGATAGCAGACTCATGGGAATCTGCAAATCACTTCTGAACTGAGGGGGAAGGACATTGAGAAATTAGGACTGAAAAGGGAGAGAATGGGTGAAACGAGAGAGAAGACAGCCTTTCCCAATGAGCTAACTTAAACACTAGCACAACTGAGATTAAAAGAAACTCCAGGAAATTAACAGAAGGCAGTGTCTGGTCCAGTGTCTCTGAGGCCCATGTCCACAGGCACAACTTGGAAAATATCTCCTCTATGGCTTCCCTCGGAAGAGTCTCCTCAGAGCTCCCATGATGTCCTTGTTCCTCAGACTGTAGATGAAGGGGTTCAGCATGGGGGTGACCACGCTGTACATCACCGAGGCTCTTGCTGTGGATTGTGAGTTCTGGGTAATAGAAGAGCTGAGGTACACCCCCAGGAGTGTAGAGTAGAACAGGGAGACCACAGAGAGGTGAGACGCACAGGTGGAGAAGGCTTTGTACTTGCCCTGAGCTGATGAGATGGCACGGACGGAGGACACAATCTTGGAGTAAGAGTAAAGGATACCAGCAAAGGGGCCACCTCCCAGCAACACTGCTGCAAAATACATCACTATGACATTGGGCAAGGTGTCAGAACAGGCAAGTAGGACCAGCTGGTTGAGTTCACATACAAAGTGTGGGATCTCCACATCTGTGCAGAAGGACAGCCTCAAGGCCATTAAAGTTTCTAATAAGGAATTCAGAGCAGTGGTGGCCCAGCAAGCCGACACCAGCAGTCCACAGAGCCGGTGGTTCATAATGACCATGTAGTGCAAGGGGTGACAGATGGCCACATATCGGTCATAGGCCATCACAGCCAGGAGGAAGTTGTCCAATACACAAAAGAGTACTAAAAAGAATATCTGGGCAATGCAGCCTGTGTAGGTGATGACCTTGCTCTGGGTCTGGATGTTCACCAGCATCTTTGGGACGGTGGTGGAGGTGAAGCCGATGTCCGCAAAGGACAGGTTGGCAAGGAAGAAGTACATGGGTGTGTGCAGGTGGGAGTCTGAGATGGTGGCCACGATGATGAGCAGATTCCCCAGCACAGTGACCAGGTACATAAACAGAAATAGCCCAAAGAGGAAGGGTTGCAATGTGGGGTCCTCTGAAATTCCCAGAAGAAGAAATTTTGAAATGCGTGTGTCATTGCCTGGCTCCATTTATTTAATGTGACTAATGAAAAAAAAATACAGAGAAATCATTTGGCACAATTAGGCAGTACTAACCTGAAGGAAGGGGATCTTGGAAGTGTACAATCAAGACTAACTGCTATGCTTTGTTCCTCTTTAGGGGATCCCCTGGCCACCTCCAATTTGGAGTTGCTGTCTCACTGTTTGGGTCTTTCCCCAAGAGAACCTTCATTACAGATCACTAAAGACTGACTCTTTCTTGTGTTTGAGGAATATCAGTTAGTGACAATGGTGGTCCAGGCACTGTCTAGGCAATGATAGGTCACTGCCAACAAACTGAGCGTCCCTGCAATCCAGTGAGGGGGAAATAATGGAAGGAAGTCAGAGCAAATGCTCGTTGGGGAAACAGTAATCCTTCCACATTCTGATGAAGGCCAGTACACTGAAGCTCCTAAGGAGCAGGGCAGCAGGAGGGTCATTTCCTTCTGGGTGTTCAGACAAGATCAGCCCTTAGGTGACACAGCATGTAAGCCCTCCAGAAGGACAGGGAGGGGCCACAGAGTCACCTGCAGACACATGTGCCTGGCAGAATGGAGGATGGTCAGTGCAGAGGGCCTGAGGAAGGGGCTTGTTCCTGATGTTCAAGTTCAACCAGGAAGCCAGAGTGGCAGGAGGGTGAGCAAGAGGGAGGGGGACGTGAGCTGGTGTCCCAGGGTGACAAGGCAGATTCCCCCTTGAGGACTTCCTGGGCTCTCTGTGAATTGGCAGCACCTTGTTTATTTCTCTCAGTGGCCTTATGCTAGGGGTTGTGTGTTATGAGTCGCCTTCTGGAATACTCTCAGCTCAGTTCATGTCTCCTTTCTCTAAAAACCCTAAAGTCAAGAGCAAACACACAAGTGCAAGCACACACACACACACACACACACACACACACACACACACACATTCACACACAAAACTTAAAAACATGCTGCAATCCAAGGCGTCCTGGACCCACGTCAATGTCCTGTTCTTCTCACCTTCAGTCACACTAGTTAAAATGAAAGAATGCCCAGCAAGCTGTCAACAGCACCTTATTTTTCTCTCTAAGAAGGAAAGGATGGTTCCTCTCCATTTGTCATTCTGCCGCACACATTTGTCCTTGGGCTGCCATTTGGAAAGGTGATTTCCTACTCTGCCTTCAAGGTAACAAGAAATTCTGCTCAATAAACAGAGTGAGATAAATTAGTTGGTTCTAAGGATAAAACCATGTATCTAAGATTTTGTTAGGAAAAACGAGCTTCTTGTTTCTGGCTGCCTCCCAACTCCAGGTGTATTCCAACCAGGACCAGCAAAAGTAAAAGAAAATCAAAAACACACTTCTCAAGGGACAGACCTAATATCTAGTTGGTGCCAACACACAGATTGAATGTCCATGTTTCAAAAAAAAAAGGAAGAATAAATGAAAAAAGAAATATACAAAATAACACCACACACTGGCTATTTTTATATGAAATATGAGAAAAACATGTTGTTCCTGCACATTCATTGTTCATATAAGTTAAGTGAAGTTTTTAATTTTTAATTGGCATATAACTGTGAATGTTATAGGGAACAAGACGTTTTAATAGACAGAAATATTATATACTGGTGAAATCTGGGTTTTAGCATATCCACCGTCTCAGATATTTTAATTATAATAAGAAAATTAAAATTCCTCTCTCCTGGCTATTTTAAAGTTTATAAACCATTATCATTAACGATATTTACCCTACTGTGAAATAACTCACCCAAACTTCTTCCTCCAACCCAACAGACTATAGCCACTGATCGTTCTTGGCCTTTCTGCCCCATTCTCCCCTCCCCAGTCTCTGGTAACCACTGTTCTGCCCTGTGCGTCTATGGCACAAGTTTTTTCAGGTTTCATAATAAAAAATAAAAGTTCATTGAACTAGTCAAAGGGGAATGAAGGGAAGGAAAGAGGATGGAAATAGGAAGGACAGTAGAATTAATCAGACATAGCTTTCCTATGTTTGTATATGAATACATAAGTAGTGAATTAACATCACATCCTATACAAGAATGGGATTCTGATTAGAATGAGCTATACTCCATGGATGTGTAATATGTCCAGTGCACTCTACTGTTATGAATGTCTAAAAAGAACAAATAAAAAAGATTCAAACTATAACTAAAGTGCCCTCTTAAAATATCAATTTTTGAAATTCAATGTTTTAAATTTTAAATATAAAAACATTAAAGGCTATATATGTTATGCAAAAAAATGGCATTTGACTTGCCAAGCCAGAGGCAGAAAGACAAAGGTAGATTTGTTATTGTCTGGGCAGTAGCAGATGAGACAAACACCTTTCTCCATTTTCTTGTTAACTCTCCATTTCTCCATTTTCTGGGTTATTTCAGACTTTTACTTTTGAACTCTTTGGACAAATCCTTTGGACACTGCCTCATCCTGACTGTGATCTTCATGCAACATGCAAAGGTCTCTCCAGATCAAACCCTATAATACTCTGCAGGCACTTTTACACCTCCCTTTGGCACCGAATGAAATCCTGCAGGTAGCCTGTCCCCAAGGGGCTTTACAACACACACACTTTTATTATATTGCAATAAATTTGACATTAAGATGCAAGTCCCAAATGAGCATTTTTGTTCAACTTTCTGCTTCCACAGTGGCATGTGTATATTTCTGCAGTATATACAACAAACTTGAAGAAAAAGGAAAGTTCTGAAGAATGGACAAAAACTGAAAGGTTAAATTGTGTGGTTTCAAAACAGTGTTATCAGACAAAATTGAATGAAGCATCAGACATTAAGTGAAAGAAAATATGCAATAACATCATTTGACACTATCAAGATGTAATGATGAAAAATCGGCTAGTGCCCAGATATTAAAGAACATAGCAAAGTACCTTCCTCAAATGCTAGGGCATGCAGCAGATGTCTGTTGATAGGAATTCTGTTTCAATATGTATGCACAGTGAACATGCAACAAGGTTGCCTTTGAACCGAGGAGTAAAAGCTTGAAGATCTATACAATATCCAACATGAACAGCTATGTATCTGGAAGAAAAGGAAGGTGGTTCCCAGGGGTCCCATGAACCACACAGAATGAAGTAAACAGTAATTCTGGAGAAACATCAAGAAACATTGTGTAGAGTTCACAGGTGAATAAAATCATTCTGGAAAAGGCAAGAAACTCGGGAGCAAGAAGACATCATATTATATTAAGTGAAATTTAAAATATTTTGTGCTCCCCCAAAAAGATCACTCCAAAACTCAATAGAGAAATGATAAATTGGAGAATTTCATTAAAATTCTGATAACTGTAGAAAAGAGGCTTATGATAATAACAAGACAATCAAAAAGGTGCTCTGTCTCAGAAATACATAATACCCTCCCTTTGCTGGGTGGCCCTCCTCAATAATATGCATTTCTCAAGGTCTCTGGTCATGGGTTTATATATTTAAATTTTAAATGGAGGCATTGGATTTGCAATCTGTGGAAGAGGAATGGGTGGTATGGGTGGTTCACCCGAAGCCTCCACTCCTTCTTCTGGTGGGGCTGGTTTGCCATCCCGTTATTGTGAACAAGGACCTCGTATTGCTGAGCTCACTGTTCACTTCCTTTTTCAATATGGTAAAAGAAAAGATTTAATTCACATCAGTGAATTAAACAAACAATTCTACAACCAACTACAGCAACCTCCCAGCTCTGGGCAAGGCTGGATTGGCACTTGGGTGAACTTAGGCACATGCTCTTGGCTGCCAGCCTCTCAGAAGCCTTTCTGCAGCACCCACTGGGCTCTCGGGCTCACCTGGATGGGTTTCTGGAAGGAAGTCCAAGTTCCTCCCTGGATGGTTGATGATGGACACTGAAGTGGCACTGCCAGACAAGACTGCAGGAAGGGGTCAAAGCTCAGATTCCAAAGCAGAGGTAGAGCTCTAAAGCAAGGAAGCCTACACCATCCAGACCATGGCTGCACACATGCTGGGGGACAGGGGCAGGAAGATAAGCACTCCCTGTGTGTCTCCTCATGAGGCACATTTTCCTCTTGTTATTCCAACACTCAGACATCATTTCCCTGTGGGACTTTGCTTTGCATCAGGAGCAATTTACTTTTTTACTGATTATCTGTTCCCAAGACAACAAATTAAATGCTATATGAATTAGTCATTATTACTTTTCTCCCAGAACTGACTTGCCTTCTATATATCAAACTTCCTACACCTTCCCCCAACTCACTGTGTGGTGATTTCTTTTGCATCACTGCCAAAGAAAGATGCACATTCTATCTCTCCAATTGTTTCTATTTTCTTTTTTTATTTTTAATGCATGCCAAATTGTACAAATTTATGTTATGTGATGTGATATATATATATATAATCATTAATATATATTAATGATTTATTCAGGATGATTAGCATTTTTATCATCTCAAACATTTATGATTTATTTGCATTGGAATTACTTGAAATTTTATTTTCCAGCTGTTTTGAAATTCACCATAAATTACTGTTATAGAAGATGATAGCCTTTTGCACTAACTGTATTTTCCCACCTAATCACACACTTCTTTCTATTCTCCCTCCCTCTTTACATTCCCAGACTCTGGTAACCACTATTCTACTGTCAACTTCAATTAAGTCAAATTTCTTAGCTTCCACTTAAGAGTTAGAAGATATGGTACTTTTATGTCTGTGCCCAGTTTCTTTCACTTAAAATAATATATCCTTGATACATGTTACTTCAAATGACAGGATTTATTTCATTGTCAGGGCCCTGTAACTTTACAATGTGTAAATATACCACATTTTTGTTATTGATTCATCTGTAAATGGACACTCAGGTTGAGTCCACATCTTAGTTATTGTGAAAATCCTGAAACACACATGGGAATGCAGATATCTCTTCAACATACTCATTTCCTTTCCACAGGATTTATCCTTGGTAGGAGAATTGCAGGATCAGATAGTTCTATCTTTAGATGTTTTAGGAATACCCCTACTGTTCTCCACAATGGTTGTATTAATTTACTTTCTATGAACAATGTGCAAGAGTTCCTCTTTCTCCCCATCCTCAACAGAATTTTTGTGCATGTTTTAGACTAATCATTCTAACTCAGGTTAGATGGTTTCTATTGCAGTTTTTATTGGCAATTCCATTATAATTAGTGATGGCAAACATTTATTAATTTACAGGTCCCATTTCTTTCATCTCCAAATGGATATCTAGTGTTCCCAGCACCATTTTTGTAGATGTCATCCTTTCTCCCATAAAGGTTCTTAACAACTTTACGAAAATTGGTTGGATTTAAATTTATAGATTTATATAAGGGCTCTCTATTGTATCCATTGGTCCATCTGTGTACCATACTATTTTGGTATGGTTACCAATACCATATCAGTACCATACTATACTAAGAGTACTTGCTTTGTAGTATATTTTGAAGACAGATGTTGTCATTTCTTTAACTCTGTGCTGCCTGATCAGGATTGTTTTCATTATTTGGGATTTTTAGTGCTTCCTTAATACCTTTAAGATTACTTTCTGTAATTCTGTGAATAATATCTTTGCTATATTTTGATAGGAATTGCATTGAATCCAAGGATTGCTTTGTGTAGATTGGACATTTTGACAATCTATGCTTCCAATCCATGAACATAGGATATTTTCCCTTGTGTGTGTCTTCATCAATTTCTTTCACCAATGTTTTCTACTTATTGTAGAAATCTCCTACCTCCTTGGTTTATTTTATTTCTCTGTGTTTAAAAAGCTATTGTGAATCAACTTGTTTTCTTGATTTCTATTTCAGCTAGTCATTAATGTTGTATATAAATGCTGCCGATTTCTGTTGTTGATTTTGTATCCTTCGGGTTTCCTGGATTTATCAGTTCTCATTGTTTTCCAGTGAAATCTTTCAGTTTTTCTATCTAAAAGATCATAAAGCTTGGATAACAAGTACCAAAACACAGTTTTGTAAAGGGAATAACTTCTGGTGTTCTCTCAGACAGTAAGTTCATTTTAGTTTTACAACATCTCATTATGTGTCTCATAAAGAACTAGGAAGAGAGGAGTTTGCAGGCTCCAGACAAAAGGAAATACCACGTGTTTAAGGTGATGGAAAGGCTGAAAATGCTGATTGTATTATTGCACACTGTGCACAATATCAAATTATCACTATATTCCATGAATATGTAAAATTATGTGACAACTATAGTGTTAAAAATCAGGTCACCTCAAATGAGACAACCTGACATTCTCCTGTCCAGTTTGGATGCCCTTATTATTGGAACTTCCAGAATTATGATGAAGAACAACGGTGAGAGTGAACACTCTCACCTTCTTCCACATCTTACAGGAAGAGCTTTCAACTTGTTAGATTTCATTAAATGCTCTCTCTGTATCCTTTGAGATAATCAAACATTTTTTGATCTTTATTCCATTCACATGATGTGTCACATTCATTGATTTGTGTATTAAGAATCCCCTTGTGAGAAAAATTATGTGATATAAATTCTATTTAATCATGGTGTATCATCTTTTTATTCATTCTAAATGAATAGAATGTGCTTTGGTACATCATAAATGCATGGAGTATAATTTATCATTCTTCTGGTTGTACATGATGTAGAATCCCTCCAGTCATGTAGTTATATATGTACATAGAGTAATAAGGGCTGATCCATTCTATTATCCTTCTTACCCCTGTATCCCTCTCCTCCCCTTCATTCCCCTCTGCATAATCTTAAGTAACTCTATTCTTCCCTAACCTCCCCACTTATTTTGAATTAACATCTGAATATCAAAGAAAACTTTCAGCTTTTGGATTTTGGAGATTGGCTTATTTCACTTAACATGATATTCTCCAGCTCCATCCATTTACTGACAAAAGCCATAATTTTATTCTTCTTTTAGGTAGAGTAATATTCCATCATTTATTCCACATTTTCTTTATCCATTCATCTGTTGAAGGGCACTTAGGTTGGTTCCATAGTTGAGCTATTGTGAGTTGAGCTGAGATAAACATTAATGTGACTGCATCACTGTAATATCCTGATTTTAAGTCCTTTGGGTGTAAAATGAGGAGTGGGATACCTGGGTCAAATGATGGTGCTAGTCCAAGTTTTCTGAAGAATCTCCATTCTGCTTTCCATAATAGTTGCACCAATTTTCAGTTCCACCAGCAATGTTTGAGTGTAACGTTTTCCCCAGATCCTTGCCAGCATTTATTATTGATTTGTGTATAAAGGATCCTCATGTGAGAATAATTGTTGTGCTATAAATCCTATTTTATCATGGTATATCATCTTTTTTTAATTTATTCTAATTAGTTATAAATCCACCCTCAGGACCATTAAAAACACTGTTGGGTCTATGTGATTATATTTTTTATATCCTCTCATGGAATCAAAGTCTTTATCATTATTTAATGTCCTGCTTTGTGATCTTCACAGTATTTATAACCAGCTTTAATGGCCCCAGTAGGAAGGGCACTTTTTTCCTAACTTAGAGATTCCCTCAAGGGGACAAAATTGACTGGAAATCTCCCAATCATTTCTTGTCTCCAGATTCCTAGCAGATATACATTGCCTAGAGATTACAACATTAGAAGAAAAATAAAAACTAGACAAAATGCTCTGAGAATTCCGACTCTGGAGTTCAGGACACACTGCTCATCCTGATGTCGTCCATCCACCAATCCAAGGACAGAAGGAAAATCTCTTCTGCCTCAGGAACATGACTGTGTTCTGTCTCCTGATGGGGAGGACACAGCGGCTGCCTGCACCACGCACCTGCCTGCAGGACAAGATCACAAGCTCATCTGCCCAGGACCACAGTAGAGAGAGCAGGAGCAGCAGGGTGAGGTCTCTGCAGATGAAAACAGAGGAATGAGAGGCAGGTCCTCTCGGGGCATCACCTGGGGCCAGGAAACAGGAAAGTTCACTTATTCAGAAAAGAATTTAAAAAGTACCAGTGCTCAGACAAGAAGGAAGCCCTCAGGCTGAGTGACAACCACTGATAAACAAGAGAACTATGTTATCATCTTTTTTTCAAATTTTTTATTTGTTCTAATTAGTTATATATGACAGCAGAATACCTTTCAATTCATTGTACACAAAGAAAACACAACTGTTCATTTCTCTGGTTGTACACGGTGTAGAGTCTGACCACATGTGATGATGTTTGTCTCATTTCATCATCTTTCCTACCCCCACGTCCCCTCCCCTACACTCCCTCCCCATGGCCCAGCCAAAGTTCCTCCATTTTCCCCAAACAGCTCCCATTAGGGATCATCACCCACTTATCAGAGAACATTAGGCCTTTGACACTCAATGGGTTGAGAATTTGTACCATGAAGGGAGGTTGAGTTTTAGCAAATGTTTTCTCTCCATCTATTGAGATATTTAAATATCCCAATTTAATTTAATTTAATATTTAAATATTATAATCAAGGACATTTCTGTATAGTTGTCCATGTCCTCACCTGGCTTTGCTATCACCATTATATTGACCTAGCAAAATGAGTTTGGAGGAGTTCCCATTCTTCCTTTTCTTTTCTCCTTTGGGAAAAGTTTGAGATGGTGGCTATTAGCTCCTCAAGGATCGGGTGGAATTCTGCTGTGAAGTCATCAAGTCCTAGTTTTGCCACATGTGAAATTTCTTATTACTGGTTCATTCCCCTCTCTCATTATCAGGCTTTCAGATTTTCTGCTTCTTTCTAATCCAGTTTATGGCAGGTTGTATAGGTCCAGAGATTTATGCATTTCTTGAAGTTTTTCCATTGGGGTGGATAATAGTTCACAGCAGTTCCAAGGAATTATCTTGCTAAGACAACTACAAGGTTTTATCAGTTCCGCTGTGAATCTGTATTTCTGTCATACCACTTGTAATGTTTCCAGTTGCGTTTCTGGCTTACTTCAGTCTTTTCTCTGTTCTCAGTCTATCAGAAGATTGTCAATTCATTAACCTTCTAAAAGTACAATCCAATTTTGTTGATCTTTTGTGGGGATTTTTGTTGTTGATTTCATTCTCTAAATCATTTATTTCAACTCTGATTTTATTTTTTTCTTTTATTCTGTTAACTTTGGGTTGGTTTATTCCTTTTCTATTTCTTCGAGGCAGAATGTTTTTGCATTTACAATCTCTCTCCTTTTTTAATGTCCTTGTTTAGTTCTATAAACTTTCTTCTTAGAATTCATTTTACTGCATCCATTATTGCATCGACCTACGCAGAATTAACAAAGGATCTTAAGTAGGGGGCTGCGGGAGATGGAGGAAAACACAGAAACAAAGAGAACACAGAGACATTTCTAAGTAAAGCTGGGTCCAGGTGTGACACTACCCTCTGATGGAGGAACTAGTAAAATTATAGGTGCATTGTAAATTATTCAAGGCTTGTGAGTTACCAAGAGGCTTCTTTTTTTTTTTTTTTAGTTGTAGATGGTGTGCACTAAAAGTTACAGAGCTAGAAACATTTTTGCAGCTATCCTACTGTTGCAATACAAGGAAAATCCTGCTATTACCCTGCCACACCCAAGAAGCCCATTGTACTGGAATGCCTGATGCCTGTCAGCATCAGAGCCAAGTGTCAAAGCTGTTCACATCCTCACTTTTGGGAAAGGAATGTTTCCCAGGCCCGGATTTTGCCAACACTACAGGATCAACTGATGACCAGAGGCTTGTTCACTCTCCACACATTATCTTTTTATTCTTTTTCCATTTTTATTTCTCTCAGGATACTTTAAATTTACTTTTATTTTCTTCACTGGTTGTTCAGGAGCATATTCTTCAAGGACCTTGCATTTGTAAATTTCCAGAAATTCCTATTATTTTTTATTTTTAGTTTACAATGGACCTTTTATTTTACTTAGTTATATGTGGTGCTGAGAATTGAACCCAGTGCCTCACATGGGCTAGGCAAACATGCTACCGCTGAGCAGCAACCCCAGCCCCCAAGTGTGGAGAGCAGTAACAGTGAATGGAGACCAGTGTCTGAAATTGCGGTCCCTGATGAATTCAGGGCTGTGGCATCCTTGGCGTCTGGGAAAGTTTCTGAGCAAAAGTACAGATACCCAGTTGCTATGGTAATGCCCTTTATGGGGAGGCTCCATGCTAGAGTCTTATCAGCCTCACCTTGCTCTCAGGCCCACAGCTCCTGGCAATGAAGGAATTCTCTTGCTAAGAAAACTACAATGTTTCATCAGTTCTGCTGCTACTGAACCTTTCATGAGAGCTACACAATGCTCCTAACATTGCACATTGCAACTGTAGAATGTAACTGAGAAGTAAGATGCATAATGTTGCTAACTCTGTAACTTTCATGAATACAAAGAATAATGCTTGCATAGTCTTTAATCTGACTAATGAGATATATATATAATAAAGATTACTGGCATAATTCTTTAGACCTGCTTCTCCATCAGAGACCAGCACTCCACCCAATCCCAGCTGTTAATTTCACAATCTGCATACATGAGTCATATTTCTTCCAATCTCCAATTACCTCTCACCAGAACCTGCTAGTTTGGCTGTGCTGGTCACTGCAGCCCAGAAATTCCTATTATCAATTTCTGGTTTCACACTATTAGATTTGGAAAGGACACCAGATAATATTTTCTTCTTGAGTTTGCTAAGATTTGTCTTGTAGTGCAATATAAGGTCTCAGCTTGAGAAAGTTCCACTGTGCTCAAGAAGAACTGGTATTGTTTTGCTGTTTGTGGAATGGCCAATGAGTGCCGTGGTTGCATTGGGCCTAAAGTGGAACTTAAGTCTCATGATCTCATAACTTCTGTCTGGATGATCTGAACTTGGTGCATAAAATCCCCCTATTTTCACCATTTGGCCACCTGCTTCTCCCTTCAGCTACTTTAATATTTGCTTTAAACATCTGGGTACTCCACTGTTGGGTGAATAGATATTATAATTGCTATAGCCTCTTCTAACACAGGACCCTTCCTGGTCATATAATGTCCTTCTCCTGGTCTCCCTTTACAATTTTCACAATTGTCCCTGAAAGTTTTCAATTTATATTTAGCTGAAAACAAAAATATTAAAATATATGCTTATTCACTTTTGTTCCAGATGATGGTCAACACATGCACGTATTGTGTCAGGTCCAAGTCAGGTTGTATTTATCTAATCAAGCATTTAATTAGTACATCATGGTGAAAACCTTCTGGCTTCTTGCAGTATACCACATTGTCCTCCCTCTGCACAGTGGAGAAAGGGGACCGAGCAAGAGAGGAGACACTAGAAGATGAAATCGGCAAGATTATGTTGCATGCGTGTATGAACACATCTCAATGGATACCATAGTTGTACAGAATTATAATGCATAAATGTAAAAAAATAAAAGGGGGACCAGGAGTGTAGGGAAGGGGAATCAGGAGAGGGAAGTAACAGGGGAAGTATTGGGGATTGAAAGGGAACATACTGTGTTATGAGTATGTATGACAATGCAGATGAACCCCACCATCAAGGATGATTAAATGCCACTAATGAAAACACCATTTCAAAAAGCATATGGTGCATGACTGTTGTCTATCAAGTAATATATTTGAGTCTAGCACTATTGGAATGAAATAAAAGTACATGCACATCACTAGTGAAAGAGTAAGACATGGCACAGGAGTGGGAATGGCAGGATAAAGAACAGATCCGGGGTTTGGAAAACTGTGCTACAGACACAGAGGCTCCAAAAGCTGAGGCTTGGACAGTGAAGGGGAGCACTAGGAGAGGGCCTATCAGTGAACTTTGCAGAATGTTCTACATTTTGTAGTTTGGATATGAGGTGTCCCTTAAAAGCTCCTGTGTGGGGTACTCAGAGATAAAGAAAGTGGAGTGGGAGAGCTGTGACCTAAACCATCCATCCCAGTTTGAACGGACTGAGTGGATGGTAGCTCTGGGCAGCTGGGCATTGCTATAGGAGGCGGGTCAAAGGTGCATTTCCTGGAAGGATGCAGCCTTCCTGGGCACCTTCCCGGCTGCTCCCTCTCTTTCTGCTGGCTGGCATGAGATGAGCACTGATTCTCCCCCAGGCATGTCTGCCATGATGACCTTTCTCACCTTGGGCCAGAGCCATGGACTCAATCTCTGGAACCAGGAGCCAAAACACTTTTCCTCCTCTAAATTGTTCTTGGGTATTTTGGTTACAGATATGCAGAGTTGACTAGTGCACATCAGCACCCTCGGCCTCTAACCAGTAAGACCCCAAATCTGAGAGAATCAGCCAAGGTTAGCAGAGCATCCTCGGTTGACTCTTACCTGACAACAAACCTTGAAAGGAACTGGAGGCGTGTGAAGAGATGGAAAAGACCAGAAGATAAGGAGTGATATTGGCCAAATCATGTTCTTACATTGTGTTCAGCTACAAATATGTGACGACAAATCCCATCACTATGTTCAACTGTAATGTACCAATGAAAAAAATGTGGGGGCGGGAGACCAGAAGATTTCCCAACATACACACCAATGTGAACAAAATCAAAAGCATTATTTTAAAATCATTTATTTTGGGATAATGTTCATGGTGGCAAAGCCTTGATACATAACCAGTGCAAGCAGAATGAAGATGGTCAGAATAACCTGCTACATCTTCTATTTACCATTTTCTCTGATATTTAAAAGCAATAATCCTGACTACCTTGTTGTTCACATTTATTTCAGATAGTGGTATCAATAAATAACCATGGTGGGATTGTAGGAAACCTGGAGATAGAGTACGTTATGTTTCAGCAGGACGACCCCTGAGGCATGAATCCTCATTCCCAGAAGCACTCCTGGGCAGCAGACAAGCTCTGGTGCATGCCTTTCTCACATGGTCAACCGTAAAGCCACCACTCAGTGGACCTCTACATATTAAGGAAGAGCAGTTAAGGTAGCAACACAGGAAGGAAAAAAAAGAACAGAAAATGGAAAAACTGTGGTCTCAGATTTCCTCCTTCATAAAATAAAGGAAACAGCCTCAGTGGGTTATATTCCACAGGACACTGCAGCTCATCAGAATATCCGACTCACGGAAATCTGCAAATCTCTTCTGATATGAGAAGGAAATAATTGAGAAGTTAGGACTGAAAAGGTAGAAAATGTTGGCAATCAGAGAGAAAATGATACTTCCTAATGAGCTTCCTCAAATACCAACACAGTTGAGATTAAAAGAAACTCCAAGAAATTAACAGAAGGCACAAGGTCCACTTCATGGTCTGGATAAAGAACTGCAGGGTCAGGTCCAGGGTCTCTGAGTCCTGTGTCCACAGGCACAACTTGGAAATGTCTCCTCTACAGCTTCCGTTGGAAGAGTCTCCTCAGGGCTCCCGTGATGTCCTTGTTCCTCAGACTGTAGATGAAGGGGTTCAGCATGGGGGTGACCACGCTGTACATCACCGAGGCTCTTGCTGTTGATTGTGAGTTCTGGGTAATGGAAGAGCTGAGGTACACCCCCAGGAGTGTAGAGTAGAACAAGGAGACCACAGAGAGGTGAGACGCACAGGTGGAGAAGGCTTTGTACTTGCCCTGAGCTGAGGAGATGGCACGGATGGAGGACACAATCTTGGAGTAGGAGTACAGGACCCCAACCAGAGGGCCACCTCCCAGCAAGACAGCTCCAAAATACATCACCATGTCAATGGAAAAGGTGTCGGAACAGGCAAGTAGGACCAGCTGGTTGAGTTCACATACAAAGTGTGGGATCTCCAGGTCTGTACAGAAGGACAGCCCCAAGGCCATTAAGATGTCTATTAAGGAGTTCAGAGCAGTCAAGGCCCAGCAAGCCAGCACCAGCAGTCCACAGAGCCGGCGGTTCATGATGACCATGTAGTGCAAGGGGTGACAGATGGCCACATATCGGTCATAGGCCATCACAGCCAGGAGGAAGTTATCCAAAACACCAAAGAATATGAAAAAGTATATCTGGATAATGCATCCATTATAGGTGATGACCTTGCTCTGGGTCTGGATGTTCACCAGCATCTTGGGGATGCTCGTTGTGGTGAAGCAGATGTCCGCAAAGGACAGGTTGATGAGGAAGAAGTACATGGGTGTGTGCAGGTGGGAGTCTGAGATGGTGGCCACGATGATGAGCAGATTCCCCAGCACAGTGACCAGGTACATAAACAGAAACAGCCCAAAGAGGAAAGGTTGCAATGTGGGGTCCTCAGAAATTCCCAGAAGAAGAAATTTTGTAATGCGTGTGTCATTGCCTGGCTCCATTTATTTAATATGACTTATGAAAAAAATACAGAGAAATCATTTGGCACAATTAGGCAGTACTAACCTGAAGGAAGGGGATCTTTGAAGTGTACAATCAAGACTAACTGCTATGCTTTGTTCCTCTTTAGGGGATCCCCTGGCCACCTTCAATTTGGAGTTGCTGTCTCACTGTCTCGGTCTTTCCCCAAGAGAACCTTCATTACAGATCACTAAAGACTGACTCTTTCTTGTGTTTGAGGAGTATCAGTTAGTGACAATGGTGGTCCAGGCACTGTCTAGGCAACGATAGGTCACTGCCAACAAACTGAGCATCCCTGCAATCCAGTGAGGGGGAAATAACGGAAGGAAGTCAGAGCAAATGCTCGTTGGGGAAACAGTAATCCTTCCACATTCTGATGAAGGCCAGTACACTGAAGCTCCTAAGGAGCAGGGCAGCAGGAGTGTCCTTTCTTTCTGGGTATTCAGACAAGATCAGCCCTTAGGTGACACAGCATGTAAGCCCTCCAGAAGGACAGGGAGGGGGCCACAGAGTCACCTGTAGACACGTGTGCCTGGCAGAATGGAGGATGGTCAGTGCAGAGGGCCTGAGGAAGGGGCTTGTTCCTGATGTTCAAGTTCAACCAGGAAGCCAGAGTGGCAGGAGGGTGAGCAAGAGGGAGGGGGACGTGAGCTGGTGTCCCAGGGTGACAAGGCAGATTCCCCCTTGAGGACTTCCTGGGCTCTCTGTGAATTGGCAGCACCTTGTTTATTTCTCTCAGTGGCCTTATGCTAGGGGTTGTGTGTTATGAGTCGCCTTCTGGAATACTCTCAGCTCAGTTCATGTCTCCTTTCTCTAAAAACCCTAAAGTCAAGAGCAAACACACAAGTGCACACACACACACACACACACACACACACACACACACAACTTAAAAACATGCTGCAGTCCACGGCCTTCTGGGCCCATGTCTGCCCTGTTCTTCTCCCTTTAGTCACACTATTTAAAATGAGAAATGACAGGGAAGACTCGACAGCAAATTGTTTTTCCTCAACAAAGGAAAAGACAGTCCTCAGAGCTGTCACTCTGCCACACACATTTACACGTGGGTTCCCATTTGGAAAGGTGATTTTGCACTCTGCATTCAGGGAAACAAAAAGAAATTCTGCTCCATAAAAACAAAGAGAGGAATCAAGTGGCTCTCAGGATAAAAACAGTCTATTAAACTCAGGTGTATCTGAAATTTTGTTAGAAAGAGCTTCTTGTTCTTCCTGGCTGCATCTCAACTCCAGTTACACTCCAACGAGAATCAGCAAAGGTAATTGGAAATCAAACACACATTTATCAAAGGATAGACATAAGTCTACTTGGTGCCGACACACACGTAGAATGTTCATATTTTTTTAAAAAAAGGAAGAATAAATTTAAAAAATTAATATACAAAACAACAACACAAATGGGTATTTATATAAAAAATTAGAAAACATGTGTTTCCTGCACCATTCAATGTTGACTTGAGTAACTGTGTTTACTTGTTAATTGACACACATGACCCTACATATAAAGCCTCCACTCCCTCTTCCACTGGGGCTGCCTTTGTCACCACTTTATTGTCAGCAAGGACCCTGCATTGCTGAGCTCACTGTTCACTTCCTTTTTCAACATGGTAAAAAAAATACATTGGTGAATTATTGAATAATTCAACAACCGACCACAGCAACCTCCCAGCTCTGGGCAAGGCTGGATTGGCACTTGGGTGAACTTAGGCACATGCTCTTGGCTGCCAGCCTCTCAGAAGCCTTTCTGCAGCGCCTGCTGGGCTCTCAGGCTCACCTGGATGGGTTTCTGGAAGGAAGTCCAAGTTCCTCCCTGGACGGTTGACAACGGACACTGAAGTGGCACTGCCAGGAAAGACTGCAGGAAGGGATCAAGGCTTGGATTCCAAAGCAGATGTAGATCTCTAAAGCAAGGAAGCCCACTCCACCCAGACCACGGCCGCACACATGCTGGGGGACAGGGGCAGGAAGATAAGCACTCCCTGTGTGTCTGCTCATGAGGCTCACTTCCCTCTTGTTATTCCAACACTCAGACATCATTTCCCTGTGGGACTTTGCTCTGCACCAAAAGCAATTTATTTTTTGCCAATTCTCTGTTCCCAAGATGACTAATTAAGTGCCAGGTGAATTAGTCATTATTACTTTTCTCCAAGAACTATTCTGCCTTCTATATTTCAAACCTCCCACACCTTCCCCCAATCCTGACAAAGTTTTTTCCTAAGTCTAAGACTGAGAAACCTACTTCATCGGGTCCCCTTGAGTCCCCATGGGCTTGAGCCCCATCTCCAGGAAATTGACTGTTCCTCTATTCAACCATGGATGAACTCTGATCTCTGAATACAGAATCAAGCTACTACAACCCTTGGCTTCATGAGACTTTTTCCACAACAACAAAGAAACAAAAAATATGCTTATAACACAAGCTGAAAGTTGTTATGTGGTCATATATTCATAAAAATTTTATAGTTTAAAGAGAGATATTTAGACCTTTTTATGCACATTTCCCTGAGATTAGCAGTGTGTAATAATTCCCTCATTTAGTTTTTATAAAATCTCATTCTTTGTGGTCTGTTTTGTGAACCTTGTCCTACATTCAAACCCATTGGGTCTCAGAATGCTTAAGTGGCCTGCCCCGTTGGGCCCAATGGGAGTTCCAATCTCCACACAGGAGGACTCAGAAATGTGCAGTCTCTAACAGAATGGAAACACCGTGAATTCTGTGTTCCGTGTACCTGGAACATAGCAGGTGCTCAGTGGACACTTGCTGAATGAATGAATCCACAGATCATTTCATAGAGCAAGTGCTTTGAGAGGTTAGTGGGAAATGCTGCTGAATACTGAGGAAGGTGGATGAGTGAGAATTCACTCTGATGGGAAAGAAGGCGGAAGGCTTACAAATGTGGGGGAAAGGGTTGGGGGCAGCAAATAAAGGAAGTCTATAAATTCAAAGATAGGGAATGGGCCAGCAATGACAAGGGGGCCTGAGAGGGTGATTGCTCAGTTGTCCTTGCCAGAGTGAGCCACCATGTTGGGAGAGGCCCCAATGGCTACAGACCAAGGACAATTCCTGGTGCTGAACGTGAAACCTTGTCCAATAACCAGTCAGATAACGGGAGCTGGTTCTACCAAGGGAAAAAACAGAATTCTGCCAATTTGCTGCATGAGCCCAGAGGAGACTCCTGAGCTCCCACTGAGAACATAGCCTGACCAGGGGTTTGATTTGGCCAATGTGTGAGAAGCCCTGAGCAGACAAAGCTGTCATGTATACCTAAATTCATCTGAGAATGGGCACTCCAGTTGATTCCATATCTTACCTACTGTGAAAATCCTAAAACAAACATGGGAATGCAGGTATCTCTTCAACATACTCATTTCCTTCAATGGGATTTATCCTAGGTAGGAGAATTGCAGAATCAGAGGACAGCAATGTCTTCTGCTTGTGAATCTATGAAGGTACTGAATGAGCCTGCAGGAGGGTAGGCAAAGCAATGAAATAAATCCTCTAGTTTGTAGTCAAGGCTCTGCAGAAAGGACATGAGAGAGAATCCTTATGTTTAGGAGAATGATACTCAAGGGACAGCATTGATAGAATAAAAATAATCTTCAGATAAAGAAACAGATTGCAGAAATGGGAAAACATGGCTGCAGGAAGGGAGTGAGCAAGCAGATCTCACCTAGTCTGAATATTCCATCTCTGAGAGTGTTAGAGGACCCCTAAACAGCTGCTCTCTGCAGAAATCACCAGCACTGGGACCCCAAGTGGAGCTGCAGGCCTCAGTGTTGGAGTAGGACACCTTGCGTTAGAGCAGGACCCAAAGCCCGAAGTTCTAGCCCAGGAAGACTCGGGGAGACCTTAGCAGAATCACCCATCAACACATTTGCAGATCGCCAAGACTTCACTCCGTTCCCACACCAGAAATGCAGAATCAGATAGTTCTATATTTAGATGTTTGAGGAAACTCCCTACTGTTCCCCACGATAGTTGCATTCATTTACATTCCTCTAACAGGGTAGGAGAGTTCCTCTTTCTCCCCACCCTCACCAGAATTTTTTATCATGTTTGATAATAGTCACTACAACTGGGGTTAGATGGCTTCCATTGCAGGTATTTTTTTTAAGAGAGAGAGAGAGAGAAGAGAAATTTTAATATTTATTTTTCAGTTTTCGGCAGATACATCTTTATTTTATTTTTTATATGGCAGGCATTTTTTTAATTATTTTTTTAGTTGTCAATGAGCCTTTATTTTATTTATTTATATGTGGTGCTGAGATTCAGACCCAGGACCTCACACATGCCAGGCAAGTCTCTACTATTGAGCCACAACCCCAGCCCTCCATTGCAGTTTTTATTGGAATCTCAATTATAATTAGTGATGGCAAGCATTTTTTAATTTATAGGTCTCATTTCTTTCATCTCCAGAAATATATCCAGTGTTCCCAGCACCATTTTTGTAAATATAATTCTTTCTCCCATGTATGTTAACAACTTTGTTGAAATTAGTTGAATTTAAATTTATAAATTTATGTCTCAGCTCTCTATTCTGTTCACTGGTCTGTGCCCATGCCAGTACTGTTTTATTACTATTGCTTTGTAGTATGTTTTGAAGACAAATATTGCTCTTTCTTCACCCTTATGCTTCTTGCTTAGGGTTGTTTCCATTGTTTGGATCTTTAGTGCTTTCTCAACCTCTTTAAGATTGCTTTCCTTACTTTTGTGAAGAATGTCACTGGTATTTTGATAGGAAATGCATTGAATCTATGGATTGTTTTGTGTAGATTGAACATTTTAACATTAATACTGCCAATCCACGAACATGGGCTATCTTTCCCTGTGTGTGTCTTCATCAATTTCTTTCACCAATGTTTTCTACTTACTGAAAAAATCTCCTACCTCCTTGGTTTAATTTATTTTATTTTTATTATTGTGTGTTTTTAAAGAGCTGTTTGTAAATGAGATTGTTTTCTTGATTTCTATTTCAGCTAGTTTATTATTGTTGTGTATAAATGTTGCTGATTTCTGTTGTTGACTTTATATCCTTCGGGTTTCCTGTATTTATCAGTTCTCATTGTTTCCCAGTGACATCTTCCAGTTTTTCAACCTAAAAGATCGTGAAGCTTGGATAGCAAGTACCAAAACATAGTTTTGTAAGGGGAATAACTTCTGGTGTTCTCTCAGACAGTAAGTTCACTTTAGTTTTACAACATCTCATTATGTGCCTCATGAAGAACTAGGAAGAGAGGAGTTTGCAGGCTCCACACAAAAGGAAATAGCACATGTTTAAGATGATAGAAAGGCTGATAATGGTGATTGTATTATTGCACACTGTGAACAATATCAAATTATCATGATATCCCATGAGTATGTATAATTGTGTGAGAACTATAGTGGTAAAAATCAGGTCACCTCAGATGGGACAACCTAACATTCTCCTGTCCAGTTTGGATGCCCTTATTATTGGAACTTCCAGAACTCTGATGAAGAACAATGGTGAGAGTGAACACCCTCACCTTCTTCCACATCTTACAGGAAAAGCTTTCAACTTTTCCCCATTCACTAAGCTGTCGGGTGTGGGTTCATCATATGTAGCCTTTATGTGTTGAGCTATGTTCCTCCTATGCCTAATTTGTTGAGAGTATTTTTCATCATGCAGGAAGGTTAAATTTTATCAAGTGCTCCCTCTGTATCTTTTGAGATGATCATATGGTTTTTATCCTTCATTCAATTGATGTGATGTGTCATATTTATTGATTTGAGTATGTAGGATCATCATGTGAGAAAAATTGTGGGATATTACTCCTGTTTGATCATGGTGTATAATCTTTTTTGATACACAGTACTCATTTTTTTTTGGAAAAGATACTAGATATGATTTCAATCTGCTTGAATTTTCTAAGTCTTGCTTGTGGCCCAACACATGATCTCTCCTGGGGAGTGTGCTGGAGAACAAAATGTATTCTCTTGCCAATGGTGAAAATGTTCTGTATATGTCTAATGGGTCCATTTACTTAAATGTGTGAAGTCTAGTGTTTTCCTAACTTTCTGTGCAGATTATGCAAAAGTGGTATATTGAAGTCCCTTACTATTGGGGCATTATCTCTGTCATTTCTGGATTCTATAAAAGCGTGATCTCATGAAAGTGAAAAGCAGAAGGAGGGTTACTACAGGCTAGAAAGATAAGGGAGATTAACAGATGGAGGAGACAAGTCAATAGACACAAGATTACAGATAGTAGGAAAAATTCTCATGTTCTATTGCACAGTGAGGTGACTATAGTTAGCAATAGTATGTTGTACATTTCAAAATGGCTGGCGGTGAGGACTGAATGCTCTCAGCACAAATGATAACTATGCAAGGTGACGGATGTGCTAATTATTCAAATTTGCTCATTATACCTTATATGCAACTCTACTCCAGAAATACATACAATACTCCATAAATATGTACAATAATTATGTGTCAATTAAAAACACCACTCCTCTATATTTATCCAAAAGAAGTAAAATCAGCATATACAAATACAAATTTTTATAGCAGAACAATGCAGAATAACCAAGTTATGAAATCAGCTCAGGTGCCCATCAATAGACCACAAGACAAAGAAAATGTGTCATATATACACAATGGAAATTTGCTCAGCCATAAAGAAGGATGCAATGGGGGCATTTTCTGGTGAATGGACAGAATGGAGGACATCATGCTAAGTGAAATAAGTCCTCCAGTGTCAGAAAGTCAGAGGTCAAATGATCTCTCTCATATGCAGAGATAGATTGAAATAAGAAATGTTTTAAAAGGTGGGGGATTCCCATGAAAAACAGAAGGGAGGTCCGAGGACAGATGAAGGGATCAAGGGGGAAGGAGAAGAGATGACAAAGGGAAGGAACTGCAGAATGAAATTAACCAAACTTTACTATGGGCATGTATACCACAGTGAATCCCACTTCCATACATGCTTATAATGCACCAGTTTTTAAAAAACAATAAGCTGATAAAAGGAAGACCAATAGATGAGAAGGGAGTCTGGGGTAGGAGAGGAGGGAAAATGGAAATACTGGGGATTAAAATGGGGCTGATTAAGCAATATATATATATATATAAATGTCTAAATTACCCCCACCATGATGTATTACTCTCATGAACTAATCAAAGCATGAGTTTTTTAATAATCAGTATTCTATAAAAATACTACCACTTTATCATATGTAATTGTTTTTAATAATGGGAAAACAAGAGAGAATGTAAAAAAATTTAAATTTGTTATATTCGGAAAGCTTGGACTCTAATTTAGAAATGCCATAATAAATAAATGCATTTTCATCAAAAAAGTCCCCTTACTATTCTTATATAACAATCTATTTCTCCCTTTACATCCTGAAATACTTCCTTTACATATTTGGATGATCTACTGTTGGGTCTATGTGTTTATATATTTTTTTCTCTCATGGAATCAAACCCTTTATCATTATTTAATGCCCTGCTTTGTGTTCTTTACAGTTTTTATCACCAGCTTTAATGGCTCCTGTGGGAAGGGCACTTTTTTCCCCAACTTAGAGATACCCCCAAGGGGACAAAATTGACTGGAAATTTCCCAATCATTTCTTGTCCCCAGATTCCTAGCTGATATACATTGCCTAGAGATTACAACATTAGAAGAAAAATAAAAACTAGACAAAATGCTCTGAGAATTCAGACTCTGGAGTTCAGGACACACTGCTCATCCTGATGTCGTCCATCCACCAATCCAAGGACAGAAGGAAAATCTCTTCTGCCTCAGGAACATGACTGTGTTCCGTCTCCTGATGGGGAGGGCACAGCGGCTGCCTGCACCACGCACCTGCCTGCAGGACAAGATCACAAGCTCATCTGCCCAGGACCACGGTAGAGAGAGCAGGAGCAGCAGGGTGAGGTCTCTGCAGATGAAATCGGGGGACTGAGAGGCGGCTCCTCTCGGGGCATCACCTGGGGCCAGGAAACAGGAAAGTTCACTGTGTCAGAAATTTCCAGGTGCCCAGCCTGAAAGAAGGAAGCCTCAGGGATGACTGCAGCCTTCTCTCCAAACGCCTCCCTTGCCCTCTGCTCACTCTGACCTCTTTCCACAGCCCTCTTCTTCCTCATCAGGAGCCCACTGCTAGTTCCCCTGGGGGCAATGCTGCCTTCCCCTAACGTCTTTCCCAGTGTCCACGTCTCCCGCTCTCCCACAGGTCCTGCAACATCACAGTCACCTTGCTCCACCCACTGGCATGGTCAGTGACCCCTCCATCCACCTACAGTCATTTCTGCCATGTGCACAAGTGACACCTCTCTCCTCCCGTGTGTTTCTAGGCAGACAAAATGCTGTCAATCAGCAGAAAGGACTGATAAATCTTCTGCCACTGGTAAGTGCAAATGAACATGACTTACGGTTCCTATCATATCCTGTTCACCTTCAATGAGCCAAACCCTGGTCTGTGGGTGTGACATGTTTGTACTGTATGGAATACAACCTTTATGCAGGGTGGATTGGTTAACTGCTGCAAATAAGGAAGAAAGTTAAGTCTATGTGTTATTATTTAGCCTTATCAAAAAGACTTCTGAGTAGTTAGACTTTGCAAACAGTTTTAGGTTGTTCATATGTTTCCACAACATATGAAGCTTCGGTTACTTTTTTCCTTCTGTGGTCACATTGGTTTGAAATTTCAGAACAATATTGGATAGTGGCAGCAGCAGGTGTATGATCTTCATGTAATTTCCTTAGCTTCATGTGAGAGTGGATATAGCTGATAAACAAGAGAATTATTTTTGTCATATTTAAGCAAGTTAATTGTACTTTTCCAGATCTATTTCCACAAAATTTTTTCTGCATCTAATTATATGATCCAAATTTAGCTAGAGGATCATTATCTTGCTGATTGTATTATTAGAATGAGTGACCAGCATGAAATATTCGTTGCTTTCTTGGATCATATGCCACTTGTTTATCATATTTGACACACAATGAATACACTTTGTGACTTTTTCTACTTGTGCTAATTAATGCAAATCTTGGCTGCTTTGTCTTGTAGTGCTACAGAACAAGCAGTTGTCGTTTGGTTTCAGGGTTAACATAGACTCGGAAAATTCCTTGGCACATTTATTTCCATGTGATTCCCAGTAATTTATATGCATTGAAAATAGGTGAGATTTCAAAATTACTGAATTTTAATTTTGGTGACGTTCATCATTCATGAACATCACCAAAATTAAATGAAGAAATTGACTCACCCAATAATTCATCATTGGGTGATGAATTGGGTGAGTCAATTTCTTCATTGATTGGTCCATTATACTTTTTAATTAAAAATTAACCAAACCTACAGAAAATGGGGCTTCCTCATCATTAATGGGAATTATACAGACCTGGCTTTTAACATTTCACCTAAATGGTGGTAATTACCAGGACATTTAAAGTGAAGCACAAAAGTCATTCCTAAGACACCTGAGATCAGGAAGGCTCTGACCAGGTGCAGGGGAGTCCCCAGGTCCAGTCGGCTTTGGGGAGTAAATTAGGTTTGCTGATTGAGATTTCCAGCTGGTGGTGGCAACAAAAGAGAACTACGGTCACTAAGGAACCCCAGTGTGACCCACAGCAGAAGAGGGGCCACCAAGCCAATGCCTCCTAGAGCACTGGGTCCACGCCCAGGCAGCCAGGGTCCTGAGGTGGCCGTGGACTTCGTCTAGCTGCTGCTTCTCCCCTGGGGACATTTACTTTACATGGAACCAGAAAACCACACGGGGACTCCAGGATTTCTCCTCCAGGAACTTTCTGAGAAGCCAGAGATGCAGTCGGTTCTCTCTGGGCTGTTCCTGTCCTTGTACCTGGTGACCATCTTTGGCAACCTGCTCATCATCCTGGCCATCATCTCAGACTCCCACCTGCACACGCCCATGTACTTCTTCCTCTCCAACCTGTCCTTTTCTGACATCTGCTTCACCTCCACCACCATCCCCAAGATGCTGGTGAACATCCAGACACAGAGCAAGGCCATTACCTATGCAGGCTGCATCACCCAGATGTACTTCTTCACTGTTTTTGGACTGCTGGACAATTTACTTCTTACCGTGATGGCCTATGACCGCTTCGTGGCCATCTGCCGGCCCCTGCATTACACGGTCCTCATGAGCCCCAAGCTCTGTGCTCAGCTACTTCTCCTGAGCTGGCTCGTCAGTGTGCTGGGAGCCCTTCCTGAGAGCGTGAGTGTGCTGAGGCTCTCCTTCTGCACAGACGTGGAAATCCCACACTATTTCTGTGAATTCCCTGAGGTCCTCAAGCTCGCCTGCTCTGATACTTTCGTCAATAGCGTCATATTGTACTTAGTGACGGGCATCATGGGGTTTTTCCCTCTTGCTGGGATCCTTTTCTCTTATTCTAAAATTGTTGCTTCTGTCCTGCGGATCTCCACAGCAGGAGGGAAGTACAAGGCCTTTTCCACCTGCGCTTCTCACCTCTCAGTTGTCTCCCTGTTCTATGGAACCTGCCTGGGGGTCTACCTCAGCTCCACAGGGACACGCACCTCCTGGACAGGGGTGTTGGCCTCCACCCTGTACACCTTGGTCACCCCCATGGTGAACCCCTTCATCTACAGCCTGAGGAACAGGGACATGAAGAGGGCCCTGGGAACATTTCTGTGCAGCTCCTTGTCCTCCAGCAGACAGGAATACTGACCCTGTGCCTGCACAGTGTGGTGAAGAGTGACGGAACAGGGCGCTTCACGGTGTGGACGCTGCCTCTCCTGCTAGGCTCCAATGCAGGTGCTTTGCTTTTTGTGCTTCTTGGCCATACACACAGATTTTATGATAAAGGGTGTCTATAAGTCTATTGCCTATTCTGTATTTTTTCTTCCTTTCAATCTGTAGAAGCAATTACTTGTTGGTTTGACTGTTATTGTTGTTGTTTTCTTTTGTTTTTGTTTGAGACAGGATGTCTCTGTGTTGCCCAGGCTGGTGTTAAACTCACACTCTGCCTCTGCCTCCCAAGGAACTGGGATGACAGGTGTGCACACCATGCACAGCTGCAGTTAACCTGCTCTCAGATTTGTGTGTGTCTCTGTGTGGGTGTGTGTGTCATTTTCTAACCTGGGGCCTTCCTTTTCCAGTATGTTCATGGCTCACCTGTACATTTTCAATGAAATCCAGTGTTGCTCCATTTTTAAAATTACTTTTCCATACTTTAGATCACAATTTCCGATCACAGGAACTATTTGAGCTCAGGAGGTGATAGACATGGACCCCAACTGTGGGGAGCCCCTCTGAATGCCTCACACCTTCCATCCTGAAGTGAAAGGCTCTGACCCATCACTACATTTCCTAGTGACTTGGGCATTGTCCCAGTTCAGGAAGTTGAGGGCCTGTCTTTAGATGTAGGTGACATCCCTTGGGTTGAATCACACTCACCTGTCCCTTGTAACCCTGCCCCTTCTGGCCTTTTTGGGATAGAACTTTCTAAGAACAAGGGTCCCCCCAATACAATCCCACATCTGAACGTGCTCGCTCTCTCTTGTTTGTGACTTCCTCTTGCTCTCCCATTGGGGAGCCTGAGGCCAAGAGTGGAGAAAATGTGGGTGTGATGACTAATTGTAAAATTTGTAACCAGTTCTCTGTGGTGCAGAATCAGAGAGGAAAACAGTTTACATTTCTGATGACAACAAAAGTTTACTAATTAGGGGCTGGCATTGTGGCTCAGTGGTAGAACACTTGCCTAGCACGTGTGGGGCATTGGCTTAAGCCCCAGCACCACATAAAAAAAAAAAAACTACATAAACAAAACAAAGGTATTGTGTCCAACTGGAACTAAAAATCTCTTCTAAAAAGTGTATGAATTATACTTTATGGATTTGAACCAGAAATAGTAAGTCACAATGGGGAAATAATTTGATGTGCCAAGAAACATCAGTTTTATACATTTTTCCAAGAGTGGAACATGCTAAAATAGCATTGAAGACTCTGAAAACCCTTACTGTGCCAACTCGGAGCCTTCATGAGTGGATCAGAGACGATGTTCATGAGTCTAACACAGGTGGTGGACCAAGGTTCTGAGCTGCCTTCCTGGGTCCTAGGACGATGTCCCCTGCACCACCTCCCCTGTCTCCCAGGAGCTGCTCAATGCTGTACTCCCTGTGCCAGGAAACCCTTGTGACATCACAGTGACCTGAACCAATGAGGAACAAGGTGATGGTCACAATGGCTGCTATCTCTGGAGCATCTGATCTGGGCAGGTCATTTCCTGTGAGCTACAACCTACAACTTAGTTCACACAGAAACACCATAAAGAAGGGGGGAATGACCCAGTTTGTATATAAGGAGCCAAGGTCAGTAAGTTGGACTTCCTGTCATGAGGGAAACATTCAGGATGCAAATGTCAAATTGTTTAGGCAGAAGCTGAGTTCAACAGGGTCCACATATGACAACCTAAATTCAGAACTGAGGTAGTGAGATGTTCACGGTGGAGAAGGCCTCAGAACACCTGCACCTAACTCTGACGCTGGACCACAGCCTCAGTGCTCAATAATGGAATCACCATGTGACCCCGCAGTCCCACCACTGGAAATGTTCATCCAATGCCACAGTCCGGCTGCAGCAAAATAACCGGGGGGTGACGGGCAACTTGTGTACATTGATACAGCAGGAGTGGGAGCCATTGATTATAGGACAGGAGTGGTATATATACATTACACATGGCTTATCTCAATTAACATAAACTAGATACAGCAGTCAACCAATAAGGAATCTCTATCATCTTAATGGCTTGCTGGCGTTACTTCACAAACCCACTCCCTCTGGCGAAATGCCAGGCACCATCTTGACTTGTTTACAGACCCTAACAATCCAAAGGAAATGAAGGTGACATCTCAGAGACTTCTGCACTTCCATACTCAGGGCAGCATTCACCAGAGTAGGTAGATGTGGAATCCACTTAGGTGTCTATCCATGGATGGATGGATAAAGAAAACACCATATGTATACTCAGGGGAGTATGATTCAACCATAAAAATGGAAGAACTTCTGTCAACTGTGACAACACAGATGGAAATGGAAGTCCCCAGGGAAGTGAAAGTGAGACTGAAAGACAAATGCTGCATGATCTCTCTCATTGTAGAATTATAAAACGTTAATTCATAGAAATAAAAAGAGTGAAATGGTGGTCACTGGGGACTGATGTGGTTTGTGGAGTTGTGGGGAGAGATGTTGGTCAAAGGATCTGAGGTTCAGCTAGACAGGAGGAATAGGTCAGGAGACCTACAACCTGGTGACCATAGTTAGCAACAGAATCTTTAACAGTGGTGAATGGATATCAAGTGTCTCACCACAGAAATAACAACTACAGGAAGTGATGCACATGATGATGAGCTGGATGCAGTCACTCCACAGTGCATGTGTTCTTGAAAACATTCTGTTATAGGCCATTATCACAATTTTTCTGTGTAGTATCAAAAAACAAGAGATCCACCAGCCAGGACTTGCAGACTCAATGCCAACTGGGAGCTCTTACTGTTAGGTGCAGAACAGGCTGAACTATGTAATCTGCAGGGCAGGCTGAACAAATGTTAGCTGCAGCATGGCCCACACACTCAAACCTCCCTCTGTCTGGTTCTTTATCACCTGTTTGGGTCAAGTCTGAACATTCAACCCCACTCAAGGCTGAACACTTTACCCCCCTTGTGCCAACAAGGCAGCTTGCAGACCCAGAGGCTCCATTAGATTTGGGCTATAAAAACTCCCTCCTGCCGGGCCCCCTATCTCTTTCTCTCTCTCTGTCTCTCTGTCTCTCTGTCTCTCTGTCTCTCTCTCTCTCTCTCTCTCTCTCTCTCTCTCTCTCTCTCTCTCTCTCTTCTTTCTTTTCTACTTTGTTTCACTGCTGCATAAAGATCTCTTGGTTGCTCCGAGTGTTGTGGTCTCTTTCCTTTCATTGGTGCCAAAACCCGGGAGAGGATTAAAACCCACTTTTGGGCCCCTCTTCCTTCAGAAATGCCACTCACTTAATGGCCTGAACCCATTTTCTCGATTGCCAGAACTCCATCCACCCCTGGCCTTCGATTGGTGAGTTTCCCCTTCCTGGAGCCCTAAACTCAATGGTGGTATCAGGAGGATTTGACCGTTGATTGTTGGGCAAACCTCTTTGCCCACCTGCAGGGAAGAAAACACCCCACCACAGCCTTCCAGGCCACAGTGGCCCTCAGGGACTCCTTTCTTGGGCAGATTAGACTCCTAGGTTCAAAATTATTCCCCTTCCCCTTCCCAGCTGGTAGTTTACCAACATAGACGTTGTAGGTCTCCCTCAAAGGACTGAGTAACCTCCAGGGACACAAGACAGAGAACTGAACATCACCCCACCCAGACCTTCACGGCCTCGGTGGCTCTCCTAAAGCCCTAGTCCTCCTGTGACTCCACTTTGTTTTATGACTTCATCCTATAAAACAACCATGCCAAGTAGAAGAGTCATGACTGGGGCAAAATGTTCTTTTCCTTTTGCTATAGAAACCTTTAAGAACACAAAAGTACCTAATGGGGTATTGTTTCTGTAACTAGGGTAACGGGGCTCTGTTTCTGTACCTGGGGTGACTGGGCTAACTGTGATTGGTTAGGCTTCCCTCCGCTTGACTGCACTGTCCCGCTTCTGTAACCTGGCTTGCTTTCATTGGCTAGACCCCCCGAACATCCCTTTTGCGGTTTTCAGGCTTATAAGGAGTGCCCTTGCAATTGTTCGGGGCTGATCAGGGGAACAGCTTTATGTTCTGGTCAGCCGACACTGGTGTGCTTCAATAAAGGCTTGATTCGATTATATATGAGTGGTCTGGAAGTCAGTTTATGAAACCCTGGGATGAAGCTTTAACTATAACACTCGCAACTTCAAGATTCGGCTGCTAGAGAGATGCTTACCCTCCCCTTCCTCTCTCTTCCCCTGTCTCTCTCTTTCCCCTCTTTTTGGTCCTGGGAGTATCCAGCCTCTCCAGGAGGGGTCCCGAAAAGCCTTGGCCAAGGTCTTCCACGGCTCCAGCTCCATCCAGGACAAAAGCCTCGACTGTTAGGACTCAGTGACGACAATCTCTGCAGCTCGAACCTGCCACTAAGGCACTCCTGATTTTTGGCTCTAGCAGGGACCCCCCTTTTGCCAATAAATCAGTTTCCTCCTTCTCTCTTATACTATCTTTGCATCTCCTTTCTTCTCCTCTATACTACGTTTGCGACATGGGTAATGTGTCCTCTCTGCCGGTTGACTTTCCCCTACAGTGCCTCTTGGATAACCTCAAAACCCTCTCCTTGACATTTGACATCAAACCTCAAAAATTTATTGCCGCAATCCGGCTGGGCACAGAATCACGAGCCACTCAAGCAGGAACAAAACTTTATTTTTGAAAATGCCGCCAATACCCCATATGCTTTCGGCCAGCAAGCCGGTCCACACCACGCAGTCAGCGTCTCCGGAACCGGGGGGCCAGGACCTCCCCCCGGAAAACCCTCCTACTATCCTTTCCCAACCAATGGGAACTCTCTAGGAGTCCCATTCCGTAGCAGGCCAAGGTGAACAACAGGAGTCCAATTTCCATATGAATGTAAATTTTAACATAATCATATCATCTCAATGGCTATCTGGCCGTCACCTTAACCAAAGGTGCCATGCATCATAATACTTTGCTGTGGCTCCTAGCAATTGACCAAATATAGCACCCAGGCCTGGTCCTCTTATCCCTTAGACAACCAAAACAGATGGCCCCCTTTTGGGTCCCTGGATCCCTCCATTCTAAGGGATCTCTACAATTACTGTGAGCATTCAAAAAATGGGTAAAGATGGCTTATGTCTAAGCTTTCTTCTTGCTCCCATCCAATCCTGCTCTCTGAACCTCTTGCAAACCTCTGCAAATTCTTCTAGCTGCAAACCAGCACCCACAACCACCGATCCCCAACTGTCTCCTCCTCCGGACTCCTCCACTTCTTCTGACCCTGCTGAGGAACCTCCACTCTATCACCCGGCTCAAAGAGGTCCTCACCCTCAGCCTTCTGCCCCAGCCCCTTTGCTGTCACCGCCACCTGAACAACCTGCTCTCTCCCCTCCAATTACCAGATCAAACACCTACACCACCGCCCTTCCTCTGACCCTTGCCCCTTGCTGAGGTAGCAGGTACTGAAGGAATCCCTCCACCCACTCACTCCTCTCTTCTCCTGTCAGCGCCCACACCAGGTCCCAGCAGGTCCTCTTACCAGCTAACCCAAAGCTCAAACGAGCTGAGGAGAGCCCCTGGACCCCTATCCAAGATCTGGTGAAAATGGCCTTTAAAGTTGCTTTGTCATCACTGAAAACAGGTTACTAACACTTGTCCCTTACAGGCTTTTTTGGGATACTCACTTCCGTCTTCGTCTTCCCTTCTGCTCTACCTGTTCTGCTGCTCAAGTTTTCCTTGTTAGGAAAATCCCAAACCCCTTTCCCATTATTCTTTCACATCTCCTTCCTCATTCTCAGATCCACAGCTGCTCTCAGCCCCACCTTCCCGTCTTCCCCCTCCCTACCCAGGCCCACAGAAAAGTCTTAACCGACCTTCTCCAGAATCTTCACCATGGCTGACTTTAGGACTTTCAGCAAAAAAATCTCTACAAAAGAGTGCAGTGTAGATAAACTTCCTATTTTCCTGTTGCCCTGTTTTATTTGGCCACTGGCTGGGAAAAGTCAGCACTCCAGGCGCTGGACACCCCCTTACTAGTTTTTCACAAAATATGTAAACAAGGCCTCTGGCCTTGAGTTGGGCTTCACAGAGAAGGCTACATTTCTAAGATAAGGAGGTTACCAACTGGGATCCATGGTAACAGCTGGCAGGGGGAGGAAGAAAAGGGAAGAAAAATCTTTCCCCCTTCCAGATATCCTTGAAAAATTTAACTTGCCCAGAACAGAGGGGAAAAACTGCTTTTTGTGAACTTCTGCAGACTGTGAACTTCTGAGCCCCTCCCCTTACATGCTGGGTATAAAATTCTGAAACTACCTAAACTTGGGGTTCAGGGGATTAATTGATTACAGCAGAAGCTGTGCCCTCTGAATCTGGCTGCAGCCAAATAAGACTATTTCCCTATCTTTGGAGCTATCTTAGGTGCCTTGCCTTGTCCATCCCTACAGCAGTACGATTCTATACACTTAAACATTGTTTATGTTTTCATGAAATTGTCAACAGATGTAATTAATTGTGTACTGCAAATAACAAAATATTTCTTATTAAAATGGAATAATTTGTCTAAGTTCAGAAATTTACAAGGATTTTTTCAAAGTGTGAATAAAGAAGGGGTTAACAGATGGGAAAGAGAAATTAGAAGGTTTTAGGTATCAATTTAAAAGAAGGAAAATGTGTTTCTGGATAAGAGAGTCTATGTGATTAAGTAAATAAGAGGGTTTAAGCAAGTGATAAAAAGGGTCTGTGTATGTTGGCTATATAGGTTTAAGTAAGTGCTAAAGAAGGTCTGTGTATACAACTATGGTTAAACAACAACTGTTATTTTGCAATATTGTAGTATGTTATTTCTTTAAGAGCTAAACTTGATTAATATAAAAACATCAATAGGAATTGTGGTACTACTACTCTTCTCTGTATATTAAATGTGTTTATATTTTCCAGGTACATAAGTCATTAAGATAGAAGCTTTAAAAAAATTATATCAAGCTGGTATTCTCCAAAAGATTGCATGGTAATTTTAGGCTCATAAAAATAACATATTGGAGATTTATTTATATCATTTAATGTTCTATAACTGGACCTGTTATCAATAATATAAAAATAAAGTTGTATACACTGGGGTACAATTTAAATGTAATATCATATTGTGTTAGCTAGTATTCATGTGACCTCAAGCAACAATATATAAACTTTATAAAATGATATTTAAAAACAAGGATCAGCTTCAATCTAGAACACTTTACCTAAGATTTATAAAGAGCCCTGGCTTACCTGAGATAAGGCTGTGCCTCCCATCTTACTACATGTCAGAATGACTCCAAAGTAGGCCAGACTTCAGTTAAAGCCCAGTACCCTTAATTTAAGGTGAAACTGACTTTGCTGGATGTTTAAGATCAAGACTTAAAGTTAAATTAAAATAGCCCAAAAAAAAACCAATATTTCGCTCTTACCCTCTGAGTCAGTCTGAATCCAGGGAACAGGGAACTTCTCTAAAGAGCTTTGCAACTCTGGGCCACATAACCTCCTGATCAGGGAGATTATTGAGACCACTGGAGAATGAAAAGCCAACCAGTGCTCTTGCTGTGAATAGGAGGGTCATTGGAGACAGGAGATATCCCTGATGCTTCCAAGGGAAGCCACATGGTCAAGCAAGACCTGGACCCATCCTAGCGCAAATGTCACTAGCAGAACTAAGAAGCTGTTCTCAAGTTCCCCCACGAGCGAACCCTATGGGAACTCGGCTGACTCTTAAGGATAGAGAGAAACAAAGTCAATTTTGACCAACTTGATCTTAGACACCTACCAAACACAGTTAAGCCAAAAACACAGTCATTCCTAGGAGTAATGAAGGACAAGAACAGCTAGAAAAGAGGAGACAGCAACTAGGCCAACAGGCTCCATGGGGAATGGTCAGTCAAGTATGGCCTTGGCTCCTCCCCCTCACAGGACCCCTATTAGTCCTCTTTATGTTTCTCCTAATAGGACCATGACTATTAAATTGCCTACAGAAGTTCCTGGAAGATCAGATACACAAATTCACCAACAAGCTGGTCAATCAACTTCTTCTTTAAGACTACCAGCCCTGATGCCCAAGATGGAGACCTATGACTCATGACCAACTCCTCTGGCTCCAGAGACTCTGTGCCCATCTAAAACCCTCTCTAACCCCTTTTCCAGTTTTCACAACCCCCTCTTTCACTTCCTAGGAATGAGAACTACTCTCCAGCAGGTCCACTCTGCTTATTCTGTCTGCTCTACAGTATCCCCACAAGGAAGCATCAAACCTAAACTCCCCACACTTCAGATGAGGAGCCACCAGCCAGGCAAAGACTGGTAGATCAACTTCACTCACGTGCCTAGGCACAAAAAGCTTCGCTCCCTACTTACTTTGTTTGATACATTTTCAGGTTGGATAGAAGCCTTCCCTACATCCAGGGAAACTGCTGACACTGTTACCTCCATCCTCATCCAGCAGATCATTCCCAGGTTCGAACTTCCCGCCTCCATCCAGTCAGACACAGTCCGGCCTTCACTTCTCAGGTTGTGCACCTAGTCTCCAAAGGCCTCAACATCACTTGGAGGCTCCACATCCCCACCACCCCCAATCCTTGGGTAAGGTTGAGAGGCCTAACGGCATTCTCAAGGATCATCTCACTAAATGCTATTGAACTCAGGCTCTTCTGGCCCAATCTCCTGCCACTGGCCCTCACCTGAATTCAGGCAGCCCCTAGAGCTCCCTCAGGCCTTAGCCCCTTTGAGCTACTCTCTGGGCACCCTTTCTTAATCAACCAAAGCTTTCCAATCTCTCCTCCTCCCCTTGTGTCCTATCTGCCTAATCTCACACTTCTACGCAAACTCCTAAGGGAACATGCAGACCGGTGCCTTCCTGTTCCATTCATTGCCTCAATCCCCGCACAACCACCAACTGAATTGGACCCTCTTCAACTGGGTGACTCAGTCTTACTTCAGGAACT
Source organism: Ictidomys tridecemlineatus (assembly GCF_052094955.1). Lineage (NCBI taxonomy): Eukaryota > Metazoa > Chordata > Mammalia > Rodentia > Sciuridae > Ictidomys > Ictidomys tridecemlineatus. The sequence continues at coordinate 11,020,579 of NC_135478.1, read as the reverse complement.
GGATTCTCAATTGATGGAACCTCAATGGACGGGACCCCATACAGTCACAGTTACTACCCCAATGGTGGCCAAGCTTTTGGGCCATTCCCCCTGGTACCATGTCTCCCACCTTAAAAGACACTTGTTCCAAATGTCCAGTCCTGGACTTCGACCACGCCCACCAAACAAAATTTCTCGCCAAACCTCTTCTTCTTCTACTAATCATTATTCTCTCTGAAGTTTTTTTTAAGAGAGAGAGAGAGAGAATTTTTTAATATTTATTTTTCAGTTATCGGTGGACACAACATCTTTGTTTGTATGTGGGGCTGAGGATGGAACCCGGGCCGCACGCATGCCAGGCGAGCGTGCTACCACTTAAGCCACATCCCCAGCCCCTCAAATTTTTATCTCAAACCACAGATGCTGCTTCTACATCCAAGCAACATGGCACCAGGATGACACCACCCATTCTCAGTTATGGGTCAAGGCGATTGTCCTTCCACTGGCTGCAATTGGGCTGTCACCCTTAACATTACTGAATTCAACCAAGCCACCGCAGATACTTCCTAGAGTCCCTACAACAGGAACAATGGCTGATACCAAAGATCTTCTCTGCTCAGAAATGTTTTGATGCCATTGACAACCTATGGCTTCAAGGAAACTTTATGGACTTTTCCCCTTCTGAAATAACTGTCTATAGCCACTGGATGTTATTTCTGGCTGCCCTGGTGTTCTCAGACCTGTCCCTGAACATTCCTCCACTTTTCCTTCTAGGTTCCATGCCGCCCACCATTAAGCAGGAAATAGCTAGAAAATTTTACTATGTCCCCCATGTCATTTAGAAAAGCAAAAAAGGGAAGAATGTTAGATGCAGAACAGGCTGAACTATGTTATCTGCAGGGCACGCTGAACAAATGTTAACTGCAGGATGGCCCACACACTCAAACCTCCCTCTGTCTGGTTCTTTATCACCTGTTGGCATCAAGTCTGAACATTCAACCCCACTCAAGGCTAAACACTCAACCCCTGCTCAAGGCTGAACACTTAACCCCCTCCCCCTTGTGCCAACAAGGCAGCTTGCAGACCCAGAGGCCCCATTAGATTTGGGCTATAAAAACTCCCTCCTGCAAGGCCTCTCTCTCTCCCCCTCTCTCTCTCCTCTCTATCTCTCTCTCTCTCCTTCTTTTTCTCTCTTTTCTGCTCTGTTGCACTTCTGCAATAAACTTCTCTTGGTTGCTCCGAATGTTGTGGTCCCTTTCCTTTCACTTACAAAACCACAACCTCTGGCCACACCCACCTGCCCCATCACAACCTGCATTCAACCAGATCCCCAAGTGATTCATATTCTCACTGAAGTTGGAAATATTCTGGTCTGGAAAAGTGTTTCTCAAACTCTCCACTCTCAACCTGCTAGGCACAGTGCAAATACATGTTGTAACAACCGCAACTTCCTCAGCCATTGCCACCCGTCTCCAGGAGCCTGCCGAAGTCTGGCTTGGCACAAATCAGGAGCCACTTGTCAAAAAGAAACTAACTTTATTTTTAGAACTACAAACGCCAAACAAAACAGCTCCAGGGAAAAACCCTCAGAGCCCAACTGCCACCACCGGCTTCCACCAGCCTCTCTCCCCCACACCAGCCTCTCAACCTCCCACAATCCTCCTCCTCTTGAGGCCGATTGGCTGGGTTGCGTGGGCAGAGCCAAAGAAGTCACCCAATGAGCAGCTCCGTGGAGGAGCCAATCAGCTAGATGTTGCTGGGGCAGCTGTGAGCCAATCATCAGCTGGCAGTCTGAAGGGCAGGGAAACAGCCCAATGAACATCACCGCAGAGGAGCCAATCAGCTAGATGTTGCTGGGGCAGTCTGAAGCTTGCTGGCAGCTGGAAGTTTGCTGGGGCCCCTTTGGCTGTGGCTCTCAACATCTCCCCCTCTCTGTTTAAACAACAAGCATGTGGCTTATGGACCGTGCCTGCCTTAGGTTGTCCAATACATATGGTCCTTACCCGTCTTCGGATGAGCTGACCTCAGGGCGTCAGCCTCCTGTCTTAGGTAGGTACCATTGTAATTGGATCTTACCCGTCATTGACTACCGGTCCAGTACAGCCACACCTGTGGAGAGGTCTCAGCGGGGGGGGGGGGTGAGGTTCTTTGCCTCACCTCCGTTGACCCCCAAATTTTAGCTGAATGATCATGACAAGCAGAAGGGAGGAAGATATACCAAGTCAATTGACGGTTCTGTAAGCAGTTCAGTGTAAGTTCTGTAAGCAGTTCAGTGATGGCTATTGCAGAAACTGTAGATTAGTTTTATCTTTGTCTTCACCGGCACAGGGATGAAGATAGGAATTCTGGCAATAATGACTAAAGAAAAAATTAGGTAACATTCCAGAAGACACCAAAAGAAAACAATTTTCTTAACAATTTATATTATCTTCATCGGCACTGGGATGAAGATAGAAATTCTGGCAATAATGGCTAAAGAAAAAATTAGGTAACATTCCAGAAGGCACTAAAAGAAAACAATTTTCTTAAAAGAAAACAATTTTCTTAACAATTTATATTATAGTGAGATGTTGAGAGCCACAGCCAAAGGGGCCCCAGCAAACTTCCAGCTGCCACAATTTGCCCTTGTTCATTAATGTCTCTACATAATTTAATATATGTGTTTAAATCTTCCTGTTTCCATGGTCTAATGATATCTCTACACCAACGATTCGCTTGGTCATAAGCCAGTTGTTTTATAAATGGCATTGCTTGTTCTGTATTCCCAAAAACTCTGGTAGCTGTTTGAATAAGCCTATCTACAAATTCAGCGTAAGGTTCATTAGCTCCTTGTATTATCTTAGATAATTGACCTTGTAAACCTCCAGGTTCTTGTAAAGACTTCCATGCCCTAACTGCATCTACAGCAATTTGTAAATATACACCAGGATCATATGCAAGTTGTTGCTGCCGATCCTCATAAGGTCCCTTTCCTAACAACATATCTAGATTTCTCTGAGGATAACCAGCTGCTGCATTTCGACTAGCCGTCTCCTTGCAAAATTCCTCATTGGCAACCTTCCATAACAGGTATTGTCCTCCATTTAGCACAGCTTTACACAAACTAGCCCAATCTGCTGGCGTCATGCTTAAGTTGGTAATGGATTCGACCAAGCTTACAGTGAAGGGTGCTTGAGGACCATAGGTTGCTACAGCCTCTTTTAGCTCCTTCACTGATTTGAAATTTAAACCCTGGTAAGTTCGCTGCCCTCCTACCTCAAATACAGGGCATACTTGAGATCCTGTCTCAGGATCCAAACTATCAACTGCGGGGGTTGGGAGTCTCTTAGCATATGGAGGTGGTGCTGTTGATTGGACACTTATGCCCTCTGGTGATAGAGTGCTGTTAGTAGCAGTCTCCTGTAGAGGCGGTGCTGTTGGTTGGACACTTACGCTCTCTAACAAAAGGGTCTTATTAGCAGTCACCTGTTTTAACTTTTCCCCTGATAGATTTTTCTGCTCTAAACTTCCTTCCTCTGTCTCACTATCTCGAAAGACCTTCTCTTTTACTTGAATCTTTTCCTCTTTCTGACTAGCTCGAGCTTTTACTTGAATCTTTTCCTCTGTCTGACTAACTTGAGAGACTTCCTCTTCTACTTGAATCAATATGTCTTCTTCTTCCTCTACCTCTGTCTGAACTGAAGGCTTTGGACTAAGCAAACTAGATACCAACGTCCACAATGACAATGTGCCAACTGGCAGAGTCCCTGGGTTGTTCTTTTCTATTCTTTTTAAATCTTCACCATGATGGTTCCATTGTGATATATCTAACAACTCCTCCTTAAAAAGCCATGGGCTATATTCTTGTATTATATCAACGTATGCCCTGACTGCTCTTGATTTTACTGGGAAGCTTCCTTCCTTTAACAATTTACTTAACAGTCTTTCGGTTTGTTTTTTACTAATTGCTGATCCCGTATTTCTACTATAATACAACCCAGCAAGATAACAGCAAATAAAACCGAGACAGAATCCAATAAAAATGGAACCACACAAAATCATTATATCAGCCTTTCTATCCTCCTGACGTGTGCATCCGTCCTTTCTCCCTATCTGTTCCTCAGACGCAAATAGTTTTTCCTCAGATGTGAGTGGTTTTTCTTCCCTCTTACTCATCTCCAGGGACAGGAAAGTTAAAACAAAAACGAAGCAAAACAAAAGAGGAGACTTAGAATGGCTCCCCATCCTCTCGCCCTGCCCTCAGGGGCGAGCAGTTTACTTACCCTCAGTTGCTCCCCGTGCGAGCCACCAAATGCCGAAGTCTGGCTTGGCACAAATCAGGAGCCACTTGTCAAAAAGAAACTAACTTTATTTTTAGAACTACAAACGCCAAACAAAACAGCTCCAGGGAAAAACCCTCAGAGCCCAACTGCCACCACCGGCTTCCACCAGCCTCTCTCCCCCACACCAGCCTCTCAACCTCCCACAATCCTCCTCCTCTTGAGGCCGATTGGCTGGGTTGCGTGGGCAGAGCCAAAGAAGTCACCCAATGAGCAGCTCCGTGGAGGAGCCAATCAGCTAGATGTTGCTGGGGCAGCTGTGAGCCAATCATCAGCTGGCAGTCTGAAGGGCAGGGAAACAGCCCAATGAACATCACCGCAGAGGAGCCAATCAGCTAGATGTTGCTGGGGCAGTCTGAAGCTTGCTGGCAGCTGGAAGTTTGCTGGGGCCCCTTTGGCTGTGGCTCTCAACAGGAGCCCTCATCCTGCCTGGTGGAAGACCAGTGCCCTGGAGCAGGAGAATTGGGAGGGCCAGGAGGAAAACTCATGACACTCAGTTCATCATTGGAAGCAGGTCCTGCAGGAAACGTTCAGCAAGAACAGAAGCTGACAACATCCACCCACCCAGCCCAGAGCTGAGAGAGCTGAGTGCTGACTCACTCATCTGCCACTGGTTAACATGTTTAAAACAAAAGCGACTCTCAGACTCTGCAGTGCTTAGATCATTGCTGACAACATATAATGGGAACAGAGTCCAATTGGACAAGACTGGAAAAGTGTATCAAGTATTTTCCTTAAAATGAGAACATATCCAGGGAGCTCCCCAGTAGCAGGTTGGGCAAAATGAGTCTCAGGGGTGGGGGATTGTGCAGTGAGCTGAGGGCATTTCTTCCTTTAATTTCAGCCTGGAGAGTATTCAAGCCACTTCTATATTCTTTACAAAGGTGAGACTAATGGGCTGCTCACAAATACTGCCTTGCCACCCTCCTTCAGGGGACACACTTCTCACAGCATTCGCTCTTGTACTGGGTGGTCACATGAAATAACTTTTATTTGATGTGTTAAAGTAGAAAATTGAAGGGCTTTATTTTGAAATTCTTTCCTACACTACAGGCTGAACACAATTTTTTAGGTTTTCAGCCTTTTTTTTCCTTTGGGATTGCAAATTCTTTGCTTTTATGGGAACGGGCATCTTTATATTCTGAGTACAAAGACGGAATTGGAAGTAATTTTCACTAAGGTCCTGTTTGGCATGTAGTTCTTTATATATGTTTTGACAGTTTGAGGGGGAACAGGTGAGCTTATGAATTTTATGTGGCCAAACCTATGTGTGTTCCCCTTGCTGATCCCCCTCCATTGCTTTTTATATTTAAAGTTCTGCATGATCCATGGTGATCAAGTCCCTCTTACACCATTTTGCATCTTATTTCTCATCTGTTTTTCTGAACTATTGCCTTTTGGCCTTTGGGTTGGTTCTGTTTTCATGAGCGGCAATCACCCTCTGCCCTTTTGTAGAACGTACTCTATTGCATTCAAGTGAATATCTCCCGTGTCCTTCTCATGAGCACACGTTTCATACACAGGAGTTTCATCACATCTGCAGAGATGTCCTCTCTGCACAGTTGGAATAGGCACCTGACCCCATGGGCTTCCTGCTGGGAATAGGTGGGAAGATGCAGGTGACACTCCTGGCCCACGTGCATGGTGGGAACTCATGCAGGGATCGGAGGTGACGCTCTAACCTTGGTTTTTACTCACCCCATCACTCCTGCTGCTATGTCCAGTGTCCTAAGCACATTTATACACACTTATGTTTCTACAGGATGGAATTCTATCTTTGGACTCCACTTTTTTCACTGCTCCTAAAAAAGTATGTTTTCATCATTTTATATCCAGGTGTTTTTCATTCTCAAATTACTCATGATGATGGAATCAAATAATTGTTCTTTTAATTCTTTGATGGAAAATTTTATTTTATTTTTTAAATTAATTTCTTTAAAAATAAATGACAGCAGAATTCGTTACAATTTTATTACACATATACAGCACAAATTTTTCATATCTCTAGTAAATTTTATTTTAGATTTTCAATCAATTTTGTTTAAAGATACTGTTTTGAAACTATGTGTTGATCTGGGTAGAAATCTATATCTTTAATTTTTCTCTGTATAAATGCCCACCTTTGAAAACACAAAATGAACAGAACATGGAGAATCTCTTCTTGTTTAGACCTTACTTTATAATGGAAAATGTAGGATACACAAAAATAAATGCATGTATGTGATAATGTGCCCATGGATAAATCCTCTGTAGAAAGATGACAGAAAGTCAAAATAGGTTCAGGATTTTATAGAGATCAGTCTAGATCAGGGGCACTTCAGCTCATATATTCCAAATTGGGAATGATCCTTTTAACACACCTTTGAACTCATTTTGCAATTCTTTGTTGCAGATTCTATGCTTCTGTGCTTATCAAGGATATGGGGCTGTAATGTTTCCTCTCCTGTATGGTGCTTCTGCTAAACTGAGACCCTGATAATATAGACCCCTGATCCCAACTAACAGGGAGAAAGGAGGAGGGACCCACTCTGGTCCACAGGATACCTTTGACATTGGAACAATGCGTGATTAGGCATCCATGAGACACCTCAAGTTGTCAGACTCATAGATACACAGAATAGAACAGTGGTGTCGGGCCTGGAGTAGGAGACATGTGGGCTCTGTGTCCATGGGTGTAAAGTTGTACATGGGATTAATATCCAGACACCTGCTGTGCAGCACAGAACCAGCACAATGATTATAATGGTATAATATCATAGAGGTGAAAATTCGCTCTTGGGGTAGACCTTAGGGTAAGAGGTCCTGCCAAAGGAAAACAACCACAAAATAAGAAACACAAGGGATCTGGGGACACTCGTGGAGGAGATGGGCACATCTATGACACTGAAGTGATAAAAGGACAGCCAGGGTCATGTGTGTCTGAATTTATCCTCTCATCCACATAAAGTATGTGCAGCTCCTCAGGGGTCAGCCACCTCAGTGAAGCTGCCTCCAGCAACAGTCACAAGAGGGCAGGGGAACAAAGGCCCCTCCTGAGGATCTCAGCATCTCCACAGCAGCCAGGAGCAGCTCCCTCCTCAGCATTCGCAGACGGGGCCCCCTGTGCACCCACCAGCTCACGCTTGCTGCCCCCGGGGCTCCTTTGAAACGTGGATGTGCCAGCCCAGCGCCATCCTCAGGACCCTGCGCTGTCGCCCTCCCACCAGGCCCAGGCCTATGCAGACCACCTGAGGGCACCTTCCTCTCCTGCAGGCCTCTGCTCAAGGGTCACCTTTCACCTCTCCTACTGGACCCCCATAGGACCAGCACCTCCATCTCCTTCCCTTCTGATCTCTCCATGTTTGATTCATAGTGGTTATACCATCTGACATTTTATGAGAATTTTTTTTCACTGTTATGTCCATTTACGCATATGCAAGGGATCATCACTCCAACAGGGATCATCACTTTATGGAGAAAATATTGGAAATCCTGGGCTAGAGCTGTTGTTTTTAACAGCTGTCTTTGTACATTCTTTCTCCATGATGGGATCTTAAGGACTTTTGTTTTTCAGCACACTGCGCCCATGGCCAAGCCAGTGCCTTGAACAGGATCAGAACTCAAGGCCCTTCCCCAAGGACATGGAAGAATTGCTCACTGAAACTGTAGAATACACAAAATGCTGACAAAATTGTAGTGAAGCTACCTTTTTCCTAATTCCGAATTAGGAATGAATCAGCTAATTAGAGAAGGAGTCTCCTAAATAGCAATGAAATTGGGGTCATCCTAAAGTGGGGTAGGTGCAAAAACTACTCATGTGTTATTTTTTCTCTTCACAGCACATGGAACCAAAAATTTCAAAAAATTTTCAGAATTTCTTCTGCTGGGATTTTCAGAGGATCCAGATCTGCTGCCCCTCATCTTTGGGCTTTTCCTCTCCATGTATCTGGTCACTGTGCTGGGGAACCTGCTCATCATCCTGGCCACCATCTCAGACTCCCACCTGCACACACCCATGTACTTCTTCCTCTCCAACCTGTCCTTTGTGGACATCTGCTTCACCTCCACCACCATCCCCAAGATGCTGGTGAACATCCAGACACAGAGCAAGGCCATTACCTACACAAGTTGTATCACCCAGATGACCTTTTTAAAATTATTTATGAGGTTGGTAAACTTCCTCCTGGCCATGATGGCCTATGACAGTTTTGTGGCCATCTGTCACCCCCTGAACTACTCTGTCATCATGAACCCTGGGTTCTGTGGATTTCTGGTTTGGGTGTCCTGGATCATGAGTTTTCTTTATTCCCTACTACAAAGTTGAGTGGCATTGTGACTGTCCTTCTGCACAGACTTGGAGATGCCACTTCTTTTCTGTGAAACTAAGCAGTTGGTTTATCTTGCCTGTTCTGACACTTTCTTAAATAATATGGTGCTGTAATTGTAGCCGGCTGCTCAAGGTGGTCCCCTGGCTGACATCCTTCCCTTCTACTCCAAGATTGTGTCCTACATCAGTCCAATCTCATCAGCTCAGGGCAAGTACAGAGCCTTCTCCACCTGACTCACTTCTCTGTGGTCTCCTTGTTCTATTGCACACTCCTGGGAGTGTACCTTAGTTCTTCTATTGCCCAAAATGCACACTCTAGTGCAACAGCCTCAGTGATGTACAGCATGATCACCCCCATGCTGAACCCCTTCATCTGCAGTCTGAGGAACAAGGACATCAAGAGCGCTCTGAGAAGACTCTTCGAAGACCATTTTCCTGAGTCTTAAATATGGCTTTGATCACAGAGCTCAAGACTCAGAGCAAAAAAAAAAGTTACAATATTTTGATCTGAGAGAGAGAGAGAGAAGTATGACTTGTTCCTTCTACTTGTTTTCTGGAGTTTCTCTTCCTTTAATTTCAACTTCCCTGTGAAAATAATAAAGGTCGCCCTGCTAAGCTCTCTGCTCTGAGATCTGAGCAGTCTTCCTCTCTATCATCTGCATACTCTCTCAAAGTGATTTTCATTCCTGGATTAGAGGTATTGGAACTTAACTTTCATCTCATGGGATGACTTGCATTTCTGAAAACCATTACCTCTCCCATGATGAATCATATGGAGTAATTTTTCTTTTATTGATCCTAAAACACACAGTCGTGCATGTTACTCCTGTGGGGGGAATGCATTTGACAGTTAGACGGCCTGTGTAATAATCCTATACAGGAGGGACTCCCACAGCATGGCTTTGCCCTGTGGGTCCCTCATGCCTCGGCGCATCTCCATCTCAGCTGCTCTTCCTGATGAGGCAGATTCCAACAGACCAGTGACCTTCATAGCTGAGCTTTGGCTTTTCTTCTCACCATTAGGATTCTTTTCTCTTGTCCAGCTTGGTGTCCACAGTCTCTACCATAATTACTGGCAAACGTACTTTCAAATACATGTCTCCACTTGAAGTCTAGATGGAGAGAAAAATTTAAAATGAAAGTTTGGTTACTTTGGCCTCAGAATCAGAGAGGACTTTAAATATGATGAGAAAAAAATTTCTACATTACACATTGGATTGCTATGTAAATGTGTCTTTTCGTCTTGCAAATATAGTCACTGAGGTGTGGAAGGTTGGTGTTCATGTGTTGGGGGGTTCTCTCACTGAGACTGGTCAGCATTTTGTAGGTTGCATTACTGAGTCACTGATCTGCTTGAAAACATCAGCACTGGCTAGAAATATTAATCCTTCTGTTATTCTAAGTGAAATATTCCTCCCCTTTCTGAATTTTGCCACAGCACTAGAAGGGAACTAAATGAGCAATACCTATATCCTCCATTATGTGTGTCCTTCAGGCTCAGAATGACTTCAGATCTCAAGATCAAAGGATGGCTCACAATGGAGATGAATTTCCTGCCCATCCTGTGACTTCTGGCCACAGGCTCTCCTGTGAACATGCATATTCTTTTCCTGAGCCAGACTCAGAAAACCCCCAACAGATAGTCCCATTGGGTAATAAAAACCTTATTAAACCATTTGCATTGAGGACTCCTTGTTCTGCAGCAATAGCTAGCCCTTGCAATAACTAAGGGAACAGAGATGACAGTAATAGTAATAAAGTGCCAGTACACACGCACACACACACACACACACACACACACACACACACACACACACTCACTAATATGGTTCTAACCTTGACTATTTGTTTGAGTGGAGGGCCCAGCAAATTTCTGTGAAGGGGCATATGTCTTGGGCTTCACAGGCCACATGATCTCTCCCAAAGACTCAGCTCTGCCATGAGGGTGGCAGCCATCATAGATACCAAAGGAGCAGGTGTGGCTGTCTCCCAACAAAACTTTACTTATGGAGACCAAAATTTGAACTTGATGCAAATCCACAGTGAGATGCACTGCACACTCCAGAATGAACATAGAGAGGCAAAGACTGCAGAATACCCTTGAGGTGGAACCCAGAACTGCTGGTGTCTGGGGAGAGAGAGGAGACTAATGGTTACCAGGGCTGGACAGGGAAGAGGAAGGGTAGTGAAGGTCGTCAACAGGCACAAAGTCACAATCTGGAGGAATGCGTTCTAGTGTTCTGTTGCATACTAGAGTGAATAAAGCTAATCAGAAAGTAATTTTTTAATAAAACTAAAAGAGAAGATTTTGGGTGAGCTCAACACGAAGAAATGATACGGACACATATCGTACATTTAGGATACACATTTGACAATGGCTCTGAAATGATCATTACAGATTATTGGCAATCCTGTCATGAATAAGTAATATAAAAGTAACATTTCTTAAAAAAGAAAATAATAATATTGGTGAGGATAGGAAGAATCTGGAATCTTCATGCACTACTCCTGGGAATGGAAAATGGTCCAGCCAGTGTGGAAAACAGTTTGTCAGTTCCTCAGAAGGTTAAACATAGAATTATCACCCAGCATCGTGACCCCATCCATGTGCACCCCAAAGAATGGAAAACTGGGACTCAAATGAGTGCTTGCACACCAATGTTCATAGCACATATTTAATGCTGAGTTGCAGAGGCTGGTTTTATACTTGCAATCCTCCTGCCTCAGCCTCCTGAGCCACTGGGACAAAGAGAAATTTATATTTTCTTTTTTGTTGTTGTTGTTTCAGATTTTTTTTTAATTTTTATTGGTTGTTCACAACATTACAAAGCTCTTGACATATCATATTTCATACATTAGATTGAAGTGGGTTATGAACTCCGAATTTTACCCCAAATGCAGATTGCAGAATCACGTCGGTTACACATCCACAATTTTACATAATGCCCTATTAGTAATTGTTGTATTCTGCTACCTTTCCTATCCCCTACTATCCCCCCTCCCCTTCCCTCACATCTTCTCTCTCTACCCCATCTATTGTAATTCATTTCTCTCCTTGTTTATTTTCCCATTCCCCTCACAACCTCTTATATGTAATTTTGTATAGCAATGAGGGTCTCCCTTCATTTCCATGCAATTTCCCTTTTCTCTCCCTTTCCCTCCCATCTCATGTCTCCAATTAATGTTAATCTTTTCTTCCTGCTCTTCCTCCCTGCTCTGTTCATAGTTGTTCTCATTATATTAAAGAAGACATTTGGTATTTGTTTTTTAGGGATTGGCTAGCTTCACTAAGCATAATCTGCTCTAGTGCCATCCATTTCCCTGCAAATTCCATGATTTTGTCATTTTTAAGTGCTGAGTAATATTCTATGGTGTATAAATGCCACATTTTTTATCCACTCATCTATCGAAGGGCATCGGGATTGGTTCCACAGTCTAGCTATTGAGAATTGTGCTGCTATGAACATCGATGTGGCAGTATCCCTGTAGTACGCTCTTTTAAGGTCTTCAGGGAATAGTCCGAGAAGAGCAATAGCAGGGTCAAATAGTGATTCCATTCCCAGCTTTCCCAAGAATCTCCATACTGCTTTCCAAATTGGCTGCACCAATTTGAAGTCCCACCAGCAATGTACAAGTGTACCCTTTTCTCCACATCCTCGCCAGCACTTGTTGTTGTTTGACTTCATAATGGCTGCCAATCTTACTGGAGTGAGATGGTATCTTAGGGTGGTTTTGATTTGCATTTCTCTGACTGCTAGAGATGGTGAGCATTTTTTCATGTACTTGTTGATTGATTGTATGTCCTCCTCTGAGAAGTGTCTGTTCAGGTCCTTGGCTCATTTGTTGATTGGGTTACTTGTTATCTTATTGTCTAATTTTTTGAGTTCTTTGTGTACTCTGGATATTAGGGCTCTATCTGAAGTGTGAGGAGTAAAAATTTGTTCCCAGGATGTAAGCTCCCTATTTACCTCTCTTATTATTTCTCTTGCTGAGAAAAAGCTTTTTAGTTTAAGTAAGTCCCATTTGTTGATTCTTGTTATTAACTCTTGTGCTATGGGTGTCCTATTAAGGAATTTGGAGCCCGATCCCACAATATGTAGATCGGAGCCAACATTTTCTTCTATCAGACACAGAGTCTCTGATTTGATATCAAGCTCCTTGATCCATTTTGAGTTAACTTTTGTGCATGGCAAGAGAAAGGGATTCAGTTTCATTTTGTTGCATATGGATTTCCAGTTTTCCCAACACCATTTGTTGAAGATGCTATCCTTCCTCCATTGCATGCTTTTCGCCCCTTTATCAAATATAAGATAGTTGTAACTTTGTGGATTAGTCTCTGTGTCCTCTATTCTATACCATTTTTCCACCCGCCTGTTTTGGTACCAGTACCATGTTGTTTTTGTCACTATTGCTCTGTAATATAGTTTAAAATCTGGTATTGCTATACCACCTGATTCACACTTCCTGCTTAGAATTGCTTTTGCTATTCTGGGTCTTTTATTTTTCCATATGAATTTCATGATTGCTTTCTCTATTTCTACAAGAAATGTCGTTGGGATTTTGATTGGCATTGCATTAAACCTATAGAGAACTTTTGGTAATATCGCCATTTTGATAATGTTAGTTCTGCCTATCCATGAACATGGTATATTTTTCCATCTTCTAAGTTCTTCTTCTACTTCTCTCTTTAGGGTTCTGTAGTTTTCATTGTATAAATCTTTCACCTCTTTTGTTAGGTTGATTCCCAAGTATTTTATTTTATTTTTGAGGATATTGTGAATGGAGTGTTTTTCCTCATTTCCGTTTCAGAAGTTTTGTCGCTGATATACAGAAATGCCTTTGATTTATGCGTGTTGATTTTATATCCTTCCACTTTGCTGAATTCATTTATTAGTTCTAGTAGTTTCTTTGTAGACCCTTTTGGGTCTTCTAGGTATAGAATCATGTCGTCCGCAAATAGTGATAATTTAAGTTCTTCTTTTCCTATTTTTATGCCTTTAATTTCTTTCATCTGTCTAATTGCTCTGGCCAGTGTTTTGAGAACTATGTTGAACAGAAGTGGTGAGAGAGAGCATCCCTGTCTTGTTCCAGATTTTAGAGGGAATGCCTTCAATTTTTCTCCATTCAGAATGATGCTAGCCTGAGGCTTAGCATAGATTGCTTTTACAATGTTGAGGTATGTTCCTGTTGTCCCTAGTTTTTCTAGAGTTTTGAATATAAAAGGATGCTGTACTTTCTCAAATGCTTTTTCCGCATCTATCGAGATGATCATATGGTTCTTATCTTTAAGTATATTGATGTGGTGAATAACATTTATGGATTTCCGTATATTGAACCAGCCTTGCATCCCAGGGATAAATCCTACTTGATCATGGTGTACAATTTTTTTGATTATGTTTTTGAATCTGTTTCACCAGAATTTTATTGAGGATTTTTGCATCTAGCTTCATTAGAGATATTGGTCTGTAGTTTTCTTTCTTTGAGGTGTCTTTGTCTGGTTTCGGAATCAGGGTGATGTTGGCCTCATAGAATGAATTTGGAAGAGCTCCCTCTTTTTCTATTTCCTGAAATAACTTGAAAAATATTGGTATTAATTCTTCTTTAAAGGTTTTGTAAAACTCCGCTGTATACCCATCCGGTTCTGGGCTTTTCTTGGTTGGTAGTCTTTTGATTGCTTCTTCAATTTCATCCATTGATATTGGTCTGTTCAAATTGTGTGTATCCTCCTGACTCAGTCTGGGCAAATCATATGACTTAAGAAATTTATCGATGTCTTCACTATTTTCTATTTTATTGGAATATAGGTTTTCAAAATAATTTCTCATTGTCTTCTGTATTTCTGTAGGATCTGTTGTGATATTGCCTTTTTCATCCCATATGTTAGTAATTTGAGTTCTCTCTCTTCTTCTCTTCATTAGCATGGCTAAAGGTCTGTCAATCTTATTTATTTTTTCGAAGAACCAACTTTTAGTTTTGTTAATTTTTTCAATAGTTTCTTTTGTTTCAATTTCATTGATTTCCGCTCTGATTTTAATTATTTCTTGCCTTCTGCTACATTTGCTGTTGTTTTGCTCTTCCTTTTCTAGGGCTTTGAGATGAAGTGTGAGCTCATTTATTTGTTGGTTTTTTCTTTTTTTGAGGAATGACCTTCAGGCGATGAATTTCCCTCTTAAAACTGCTTTCATTGTGTCCCATAGATTCTGATATGTTGTGTCTATATTTTCATTTATCTCTAAGAATTTTTTGATTTCCTCCTTTATGGCTTCTGTAACCCATTGATCATTCAGTAACATATTGTTCATTTTCCATGTGATGTAGAATTTTTCCTTCCTTCTTTTATCATTGATTTCCAGTTTCATTCCATTATGATCAGATAAAATGCATGGTAGTATCTCCACCCGTTTATATTTACTGAGGGTTACCCTATGGCATAATATATGTTCTATTTTTGAGAAGGAGCCATGTGCTGCTGAGAAAAAAGTATATCCATTTGATGATGGCTGATATATTCTATATATGACAGTTAAGTCTACATTATTGATTGTGGTATTGAGTTCTATAGTTTCTTTATTCAACTTTTGTTTGGAGGATCTGTCCAATGGTGAGAGAGGTGTGTTGAAGTCACCCATAATTATTGTGTTGTGGTCTATTTGATTCTTGAACTTGAGGAGAATTTGTTTTATGAATGTCGCAGCACCATTATTTGGTGCATAAATATTGATAATTGTTATATCTCGTTGGTGAATGGTTCCTTTTAACAGTATATAATGTCCTTCCTTATCCCTTTTGATTAACTTAGTCTTGAAGTCGATTTTATTCGATATGAGGATGGCCACCCCTGCTTGCTTACGAGGACCGTGTACATGGTATATTTTTTCCCATCCTTTCACCTTCAGCCTGTGTATGTCTTTTCCAATCAGATGTGTCTCCTGGAGGCAGCATATTGTTGGATTTGTTTTTTTAATCCATGATACCAGCCTATGTTGCTTTATTGGAGAGTTTAAGCCATTAACATTTAGAGTTGCTATTGATATATGGTTTGTACTTCCAGCCATGTTTGATTATTTATCCTTTTTTTAAAAAATTTAGTTTGTTGCTCCATGATTATCATTCCCCTCGCCTTCTGTCTTTACCGAGGCACTTCCCACTGATGGTTTTGGTTATTGTTTTTCATTTCTTCCTCGTGTAGTGTTTTGCTCAAAATGCTTTGCAATGCTGGTTTTCTGGCTGCAAATTCTTTTAACTTTTGTTTGTCATGAAAGATTTTTATTTCGTTGTCATACCTGAAGCTTGATTTTGCTGGATACAGAATTTTTGGTTGGCAAGCATTGTCTTTCAGTGTTTGAAATACATTGTTCCATGACCTTCTTGCTTTCAGCGTCTGTGATAAAAATCTGTTGTTAACCTTATTGGTTTACCCCTGAATGTAATCTGCCTCTTTTCTCTTGTAGCTTTTAATATTTTCTCTTTGTTCTGTATTTTGGATATCTTCATAACAATGTATCTTGGCATTGGTCTACTGTGATTTTGTGTGCTCAGTGTCCTGTATGCATCTTCAATTTGTATATCTGTTTCCTTTTTTATTCCTGGAAAGTTTTCTGTAATTATTTCATTCAGCAGGTTACTCATTCCCTTGGTTTGAATATCTGTACCTTCTTCTATCCCAATGACTCATAAGTTTGGTTTTTTTATGTTATCCCATAACTCTTGGATATTTTTCTCGTGATTTTTTACCAGCCTTTCTGAGTTGGCTAGACTCTTTTCAAGATGATATATTTTGTCTTCATTATCTGATGTTCTGGCTTCTACTTGCTCCACTCTGTTAGTGATACTCTCAATTGAGTTTTTAATATGGTTTATCGTTTCCTTCATTTCTAGAATTATTGTTTGATTATTTTTAATAATCTCTATCTCCTGATAAAGATGCTTAACTTCTTCTTTTATCTGTTTATGTAATTCATTATCAATGTGTTCTTTCGCTGCTTGAATTTGCTGTCTCGTATCCTCTTTAAGGTTCCATTCCATCTGTCTAAGGTATTCCTTGAGTTCTTTATTTGACCATTTTTCTGATGACTCTAGGTCCTCCTGAATATTTAGGCTGTCTTGCATTGTTTGTACTCCTTTTCTTCCTTGCTTTTTTAAGCTGCTCATGTTACTTCTTGTTCTGTTTGACTGTTGAGTTACTGTTTACTCCTATAAATTTGATGCTTGGGAGGAAAGGTATTAGAAGGGAAGGGAAGAAGTCACTAAAGAGAATGAGAGTAAGCAGGTAGAATTCAAGGAAGGGGGAATAAGAAAATTGAAAAGAAATGAAAAGACAAAAGAAGAAAAAAATAGGAAATAAAAAACGAAAATAATTTAAAGAAATAATAATTAAAATTAAAATTAGAAGAAAAAACATTGAAAAAAATTGAAAAAAAATTTTAAAAACAAGAAAGAAAAATGAAAATGAAAGAAAAAACCCAAATCAAAAAAAAAAAAAACCTAATAAATGCAGTCTTAGAGTTTGATTAGCTTCTCTTCCAGTACGTGGCGCTGTGCCCACCAGGCCAAGTTCTTCTGTCAATATGCGGGAACCAATCACTGTGCAGCAGCTCCTCCTCCCAGAGTAGGTGAGTCTCCAATCCTGAGTGCCTAGGGCCTCCTCTTGTGTCTAGTCACTTCCCCACTTTTCCTCTAGCCAGGCCCCTCTCACGGGTGCCGCTCACCACAATACTGGCTACACGCCAGGTCTGCTGCTCCCAGGAGCCCTGTTTTCATGGATGACTGGGCACACTCTCCCTGTCTGCCATTCCCTCAGTCCCTAAGTTTGTAGAGCTTGGGGCTGAGAATCCTCAGCCTTGTCCTCCGGTAGCCACGCCCCCAGTAGCTGGTGCAAGAGACCTCAGGTGTCAGCACTGGTGGGAGCGGTAGCCGGGAGTTCCACGCCGCGGGTCCGTCACCACGTCTGATTCCCTCCGTCTGGCTATCGCGCTCATGGAAGAGCTGGGAGGGGCCCTTACGAGAGAGCTGGAAGGGGCCCATAAGGTTTCCCCGATGTGTGGAGAGGGAAGGCTAGGGAATTACACACCTGTAGCCGAAGGTTTCAATGAAGTTATCTCCTCCGCTGCAGTCTGGTGACATCAGTTGTCTGCCATGGTGGTATTTCTTGCAAATGGCGACAGTTCCTTTCCCTTTGCCGGGTGACCAATGCAAAGGGTGGGTCCTTACTGTCTCTCCCAAGCCCTGTTTCAAACCTGTGGCCACTACCTATGAAGGCTCAGTAGGCATTTACCTCCGTAGGATCAGAAGGGCTGACCGGTTGTTTCAGCCGGATGGATTAGTGCTGAGTCACAGCTGTTTGTCTGCGGGAAGCAGGCGAATGGGAGCTTGAATTCAGCTGATCCGGGCTCAGTGTGTGTTCTGAGAGATCCAGACTGCTCGCCCCAGATCCACGTCAGCTCAGCATTGCCTAGTGATCCTGAGCAAACAGAATTTAGATTGTTTACGACTTCCTATGCCCGCACAGCTGAAGAGATCAGAGACTTGATCTCTCCACGCCAGCCCCCATGTTGCATCCTCCTATATGTTCTTAACTGAAAAAGAAAAATGAATGGCAAATAAATATCCAGCAATCAAGGAAACTGAAATTAACTTTTAAAAGAGAGCTAATATTTCAAGCATTAGTTCAGGAAAATCTGCCAAATTGATTACATTGAATAGTTGTTAGACCAGCAATGAAATGGATATTCTTAAATGTTAGATTGTGGAGTCAATTTACATAGACACTTTATTCAGCAATTTGGTACCAGTTATGAAAATTTAAGTGGTGTATACCTAAGTCCCAGCAAACACACTTTTTTTAATCTACATCACATTAAACAATTCCATTTTTACACAAAGCTCTAAGGTTTGCTGCAGTATGTTTACAAGAATGAAAAATTTCATAACATACAAGCAACCATCAATAAAGTATAGCAAAATAAATAGGGTATGTCAGTATAAATTTTTAAAATAGCACATACCTGTCCATAGTATAGCTCATATTTTTAAAAAATCTCCAATACACAAAGTTGAATGGGAAAGGCCAGTCGAAATAAAACACATATCGTTTTATCAAGTTAATACTTTTTTATTAGAAGTTTATTAAAGAACAGCAGAAAAGACTTCTTCCGGAGGAAGAAGGGGACCCAGGAGGTGGAATCCCTCAAGTTAATACTTACAATATAATATTGTATCTTTACAGGTGCAAGATGAGGAGCCTGAGTTTAGGAGAAGTGATTTGGAAACATAACAGTCCCCTTTGGGAATATAAGATTTTTTTCAATAGTGCATATACGTATTAATATTATTTACTTGTTACAAGTATCAGCTTAGAGCTTATAAGGGAGAACAGACTTCATCTTCACAACAGATGAGATTTCTGCAGGTGAACTCAGATTGGGCCAGGAAGCAATACAGAATTTGGTGTATGCACGGCACATTAGCACACTTAACAATAAAGACTGCAAAAAATAAGGTGTCTTCTGGGTATTCAAAAGAATAGTCTGATTTTTCACAGCAATTACCCATTTTATTTCAATGTGATTGTGAAAGATAAATACAGAAAAAATAATGCTAAAATTTGTAAAAAACAATAGTGGTGTGGGGACCAGGTGGCTCTGCGGGACCTGTCTTCTCAGACTTTCTAGGTGTGAGTGTTGGGAATGCCAAGTCTTCTCTCTGGTTGAGAACACGGTGCTTTTGGTGGAAACAAAACAGTAAGACACAAACTTACACAGATGCACCTTCTCCCTGCCCCAGAGGAGACTCATGTGTTGGGCTGTTTGACTTCTCCTGTGCCATCTACTGAAGCCCTGAGTTCTATATTTAATCATGAGCCTTGTTTTCATGTAAGTTACACAAGTAAGTCTAGGGATAGGTAATAAATAGATAAGTCTATTCATTCTAAACCAAGGTCCTTATGGGGCAGAAAGACCAGGAGAATGATCCTTCATGCCTGAGCTTCTAATACACAGTGTCCCACTTTCCTGTCTCAGAAGATGGGAGTCACACCACAGAAGATAGTCAGCACAGTTATTACCCAAACTAAGCAAATATTTGGAGTTCTGAGAAATTCACAGGGAACTGATCAGAGGAAGAAAGCATCCAGACCGTGATTTCCTCACTGTGGTCAATTTCGTCACGAGTCATATTTAAACTGGAAGCATACTTAACTCCAACCAGAACCAAAAGTCCTCCATCACTGGGCTGGCTGGTCTCGGCACCATGAGGAGCGGATGTCTAAGACTGATCCACGGTAAGTGGAATCGTGACCATGTGACAGGCAAGAAAGGGAGCTAGGAATCACCCAGTAAGTCCTTTGCTTCATTTCTGGCTGGTTTTCTCACTGTCCCTTAAGGGAGAGCAGGGAGGGTATTTGTAATTGATTCAGCTCTTTTTTTTAATTATTAAGTTCTCAAAGGAGAAAGTTGTTCCTAGGAAGTTACTCCCTAGCGCCAACTTTAGCACACAGGGGGGTTTCTCATTACTCCCTGATGCAGCAGGGCTCTCCAGATAAAGGAGACCAATGGGGTGCTACAGAGAGAGGGGAAGACGGTTATTTTAAGGACATGGCTCATGGAATTGTGGAGGCTGGAAGTCCAGACTCTTCCAGGTAGGTGTAGGATGGAGACCAGGGAGGAGGGGGCAGGATGGAGACCAGAGAGGAGGTGGCAGGTTGGAGACCATGGAGGAGGTGGCAGGATGGAGACCAGGGAGGAGGAGGCAGGATGGAGACCAGGGAGGAGGTGGCAGGAAGGAGACCAGGGAGGAGGTGGCAGGAAGGAGACCAGGGAGGAGGTGGCAGGAAGGAGACCAGGGAGGAGGTGGCAGGAAGGAGACCAGAGAGGAGGTGGCAGGATGGAGACCAGGGAGGAGGCGGCAGGATGGAGACCAGGGAGGAGGTGGCAGGAAGGAGACCAGGGAGGAGGGGGCAGGATGGAGACCAGGGAGGAGGCGGCAGGATGGAGACCAGGGAGGAGGTGGCAGGAAGGAGACCAGGGAGGAGGCGGCAGGATGCAGACCAGGGAGGAGGAGGCAGGATGCAGACCAGGGAGGAGGAGGCAGGATGGAGACCAGGGAGGAGGGGGCAGGATGAAGACCAGGGAGGAGGTGCAGGATGGAGACCAGGGAGGAGGAGGCAGGATGGAGACCAGAGAGGAGGAGGCAGGATGCAGACCAGGGAGGAGGAGGCAGGATGCAGACCAGGGAGGAGGCGGCAGGATGCAGACCAGGGAGGAGGGGGCAGGATGGAGACCAGGGAGGAGGGGGCAGGATGGAGACCAGAGAGGAGGGGGCAGGATGGAGACCAGGGAGGAGGAGGCAGGATGCAGACCAGGGAGGAGGAGGCAGGATGGAGACCAGGGAGGAGGCGGCAGGATGGAGACCAGGGAGGAGGTGGCAGGATGGAGACCAGGGAGGAGGTGGGAGGATGGAGACCAGGGAGGAGGTGGGAGGATGGAGACCAGGGAGGAGGGGGCAGGATGGAGACCAGGGAGGAGGGGGCAGGATGGAGACCAGGGAGGAGGGGGCAGGATGGAGATTAGGGAGGAGGGGGCAGGATGGAGACCAGGGAGGAGCTGATGTCCCATCTCAGGTCCAGAAACAGTCTGGGCCAGAACTCCGTTCTCCTCCGGGGGCCAGTCTTGGTCTCTTAGGGCCTCCATGGGTTAGATGAGCCCCACAGGAGAGGGGATTCTGCTTTCCTTGCACCTTCACATTCAATGGGGCCTCCTCTGATGAAGGCCTCACGGCAATGTTTAGCGCCTGACCAGCTGTCCAGGCAGCGCATTAGATAAACTGACCAGGAAGGAACCACCAAAACCCCTAGACTTTATTTTAGGGGTTGAGAACCAGACTCTCTTTGACTCCTTGCCTGTCTCTGTTGAACAGCAAGAGGCTCATGTACCTAAGGCCCCGTTGATTGGGGAGGGTCCCCAGGATGTGCCCTGGGAGGGGGCAGCTGCTGAGAGGCAGGAACAGCAGGAGGAGGCCCCCAGCCTGAGCCCAGCACCTGCCCACAGCACTTTCCTGTTGGGGGGTAATAGGGCACCACGGGGTCCCAGGACAAGCCGTGGGGCTGACAGTGGTGGTGGCAGATGTGGCTCTCAGGTGCCCCAGCCACAGCTGCAGGCCAGGTGGCTGGTGTGGTGTGTGTCCCTAAGGAAGGGGACAGGGCCAGAGCACCTGAGTGACCAGGCAGGGGACCTGAGAGAACAGCTGGCCCTGACCCTCCCTTCCCACCTAAAGGTCAGGGATGGTGGTAAACACCCTGACACACTGGGGTTTGTTCCCATGTGACCCTAGGACATGGGTGTCATCTTGTCCCCACTCCACAGAAAGGGAAACTGAGGCAGGGCAGTGAGGCAGCCTGCCTGTGCTCCAGGGTCTGACCAGGGCCACCAGGCTCCAGTCCCCCACCCACAGGCCAGGAGAGCCATGGCTGGAGCCCAGAGCTTGCCAGGCTCAGCCCCTTCCCACCCCCAGACCCTCTGGGAGGCGCCACCTGGGCTCCCTCTGAGGAGTGGACCATGTCCGAGCCCAGGAGGGTCCTCCGCCCCTGCCCTCCAGTGCATCACCTCCGGCCTCCTCTTTCTGCTGGGCCTGATGACCTGCCGTCTCTGTGTCACAGGGCTGCTGTGTGTCCTGCTGAGTCTCTCCAGAGCTGGAGCCCAGGGCTCTCAGGGTGAGTGTGGGGAGCAGCGTGTCCACAGCCAGAGCCTGGGAGGGGCCCTGCACCCCAGTCCAGGGAGGAGAGGCCTGGGCAGGGAGGCTCAGGGCAGCTCCCCACCTCCTGGGACCTCCTCTGGGACCCCATTGCCCCCTCCCAGCCTCTGACCAGCCTGTGCCCCCACAGCCTGTGCCCCCTGGTGCCACAGCAACACCTTGGAATGTATCTTCACCCGTGTTTGTAGCTGCAACCTGACTGTGAACTCTTCATCTGTAGTGATCTACACCCACCCCCTGGAGATCTGTCATGGTAAAGATGTTGGGGGAGGGGCCAGTGCACTTCAGAGACTTCGGTGCCCAGTGCCAGTGGGGTCATGGGTAATGATCAAGGGCTGAGCCTTTGACCTCAAGGCCATCATCAAAGACAGAAAAGAGAAAGGAAATTGTAAGATGGCAGAGAGACCAGGGAATGGCATGGCTCTGGCAGAGAGAAGACCTGGGCTCCAAGAGTTGGTCTCAGCCTGCCCTTAGGTCTGAAGAGGATGAGGCTGACCTTCTAGCCCAACACCCTTCTTGACATTGTCCCCGGTGTCCAAACTGGGAGTGTCAGCCAGAGGACTGAGATGAACAGAGCAGACTGCATGGTCTTCAGGAAAGGCTTTCTCCAGGCAAAGCACAGCCTCAGCACTGAAGCCCAAGATTCTCTCCAACAGATACTAACTCCATGTCAGACCCCATACTGGGAGGCCAGTAGGGAACAGGAGTCTCTTGCCTGAGAGACCACACACCTTTGAAAGGTGACCCTTGGTCCTATTATGTTGCAGACATCAATGAATGTTTCCAGCCCTCGAAGCTGTTCTGTGGATTTCCTTCTTACTGCCAGGGTAAAAGGTGGAGACGCTACTGCACGTGCAGCCATGGATTTCATTTCCTTTCTGAATTTGAAATGTTCATTGAAGAAAATGAGAACCATTGTCTAGGTAAGTCCCCCCCTCACCCCCACCCCACATGCAGTTCAGGGCACCAGAGCTGATCTGGGGACAGTGCCCAGTTATAGCCTCAGCACCTGGACTGTGAGATGGGGCAGCTGTGTGTGCACCTGTCACCAGCACCAGAGGCAGGGGAGGTCAAGGCACTCTGGGACCAGCTGATTGGCCCCATCCTGAAGTTCTGCCTGGGATGATGGCCGGGGTGCTTATCAGGAAACCTTGTGGACATGAGAGATGTGACGACATCATTGTTGTTTTCTGTTTTTAAAAAAAAAAACAAGGCTGGGTTGTGGCTCAGTGACAGAGCCCTTACCTTAGCAAGAGTGAGGCACTGGGTCCGATTCTCACAGGGCATATAAATAAAGTCCATTGGCAAGTAAAAAAAAAATTAAAAGAACAAGCCAGGCACCATGGCCTGTGCCTGTGGTCTCAGCTACTTGGGAGGCTGAGGCAGGAGGATCACTGGAACCCAGGAGTCCAACCCAGCCTGGGAAACAGAGTGAAGCCCCATTCCAAGGGGAAAAAATGTGGCAGGCGGGGAGAAAAAGAAGAATAATCCACAGGAAGGAAGCCCTATCTTCTAAAGCTAAAAACAAAGGTAGAGGCTGGGGTGCGGCTCCCGGGAACAGCCCTTGCCTGACATGAGCAGGACCCTGGGATCCCTCCCCAGCACTGAGAAAATCAAAACCAAACCAGAGGTAGCTTTGCTCTTGGTTCACTGTGTGACTTTAGACAAGTCGCCTCACCTCTCTGTGCTTCAGTGTGTCCATCTGCAGAAGGGGAGTCCTGGACTGGTGCATAGCTCAGTGGTAGAGCACTTGTCTAGCAGCTGCGAATTCCTGGGTCAGTCCCCAGCACCAGGGGAAGAAAGGGGGAGAGGGGAGAGTCATAAGGAGGGGGTTGAGATCCAAAGGCACTGAGCAGGTTCTGGCTCCCAGAAAGTGCTGTTAGCAATGGCTTCTGAGCTGAACAGGGCCTGGGCCAGGAGTTGTGCTCACCTGCCCTTAGGTCTGGGGGATGAGGAGCCTCCAGCCCACGCCCACCTCAGCATTGTCCCCTGGGTCCAGATCCAGGGGTGTCAGCCAGAGGACTGGGACAGAGCTATCCTGTGGCACCCAGGGGCCAAGGCCCTGGTTGACACAGGTGGTGCCCACTCCAGGCCACTGTCCCACCAGCACAGAGAGGGAGGGTGGTGTGAAGGCCAAGGTCAGAGGCAGGGATCAGCTCCCTGGGTCCAAAGCCTGGACTGGCCACCCGAGAGCAGCATGGGATCAGCAAAACCACTTCCTCTCTGGAGCCCTCCTTGTGCCTGCCCCCAGGAGCCTGGAGCCTCAGAGATACATGAGGAGGGGGCTCTCAGTGGCTCATTACTGGGGAACCCAGGGAGCTGGGGGGGGGAGGCTGAGCCCAGGATGTGGGGAATGTGGGGGTGTGGTGGAGGGTCCCCTGGGGGTGCTGCTGCAACTCATTCCCAGCTGTCCCCACGCGACCACACCCCACCTCGTCCCTTCCACCTATGGCACACCTCTGCAGCCACTGCTACCAGCTGGGAACAGGGGAGGGGACTGTGATCGCCCCATGGGGGCTGGATAGGGGCCCTTGGGGAGCATCAGCCCTGCCCTGGCCCGTCCTGCTGTTGATCCACACAGCCCGGATGAGGGGTCCCAGCAGGGCATCCTCAGGTGCAAAAATGGGTCCAGGAGACCAGAAGCCCTCCCTGCCTCATCCTGACCCCAGGAATCCCCTGGGCTCCGGGAACCTTTGGACCCTTTCTGGGACACCCAGGGCCATCTGCCATGAGCTGTCACTCACTCCTGTCTGGGGTTCTCTGAGGCTGCTGTGCTGGCCATTCACCTCAGGCCTCTGTCCTGTGGGTCCCTGTGGCACTCAAAGGGGACCTGCTTCCTGAGCATGTTCCCCTCACGTTTAGAGACCAGGAGAGATAAGACGCCAGGAAACACCCCGGGCCTCAGCTGGGAGCTGCTTCCAGAAGCTTCCTCATTTCCTGTCTGTGGCCATCTCTGATAAGGGGGAACTTCCTCCAGGGGTGGGGACAGCAAGACTCCCCGGAGACAAGCTGGGCACCTTGGAAAGGCTGTCAGTGTCCACCCACAGTTCTGAGTGCCACACCAGGAGCTGGGGGGTTCCTGGGGACGGTCAAGGGTGCATTTGTGCCGCTGTGAGGAAAGGCAGCTGGAATTGGATTCAGGCTGGGCCTGAGCACCTGGGTTTGTTTTATTTTTGTTTTTTTCTTTTGGTCCTGGGGATCTAACCCTGAGGCCTTACCACTGACCACATCCCAGCCCTTTTCACTATTTATTTGGATACAGGGTCTTGATAAATTTCTTAGGACCTCCCTGTTGTTGAGGCTGGTCTTGACCTTACAATCCTCCTGCCGCAGCCTCCTGAGTCACTGGGATTACAGTATGTGCCACCGCACCTACTTGAGCACCTCGCTTTAGTTCTTCTTGTTGTTGCTCAGTGGTGGGGTTTTTAAATTTGTATAAAACCTGCATCCATAAAACTTATCATTTTAACCACGTTCCAGTACACTAGTTCTGTGGCACTGAGAATATTCCTGTTACACAACCATCTCAGTCATGCCTCTCAACGAGTGTTTTCCTGTTTTTTTCCTTTCTTTCTTTAACTGACAATAAAATATTATACATTTTCATCATGTACAGAATGATGTTTTGAAACATGTGTGCACTCTGGGAAGGCTAAATGGAGCTGATTAGAATATGCAATGCCTCATGTGCTGTGCTGATTTATGTGGTAAGAACACTTCAAATCTAATCCCTTATGATTTCAAGAATACAGACCATTGGCCAGACCCAGTGGTGCACACCTGGGATCCAGCAGCTCTGGAGGCTGAGGCAGGAGGATCACAAATTCCAGGCCAGCCTCAACAACTTAGCAAGGCCCTAAGCAACTTATCGAGACCCTGACTCAAAATAAAAAATAAGCAGAGATGGGATGGGCTCAGAGGTAGTTCTATTTTTATTATCTGAGGACCATCCCCACTGCCTTCCATCACAGCGGGGCTCACTTACGTTCCCAGCCATGGTGCGCACAGCGTCCTTTTCTCTGACTGCTGGCCACCTGTATGCCCATCCGGCTTCCCCAACAGCCACCCAGCAGGGTGAGGTGACATTTCATCACTGTTCATTTCTAGTCCCCTGAGGATTGGTGATGGCGGGGGTTTTCTCCTGGGCCTCTGGGCCCTTCTCCTGTCGTCCTTTGAGAAGCGTCTGTTGAGGGACTTGCCCATTTGCGGATGGGGTGAGCGGGTTTCTTACTGCTGATTTGCTTGAAGAAGCTCCTCATGATACTTTGCATATTGACACCTAATAAGATGCGTGGCTTGTGAGTGTGCCTCCCGTTCCCTGAGTTGCCCCTCACTCTGTCCACTGTTTCCTTTGCTTTTCAAAAGCTGTTAGTTGGCTACGATCCCCTTGGTCCATTTGTATTTTGCTGCCTGTGCCTTGGGTCCCGTCCAAACCACCACTGACAGGCCAACGTCGCCAGCTCTCCCCTGTGCTCTCCGCTAAGCAGCTGGGCAGGTCCAATCTGACCTTCACTGTTTAATCTGAGGTGATTTTTATGTGGTGTGAGGTGAGGGTCTGATGTCCTCCTGGTTGGCATGTCCAGGGTCCCAGAAGAGTCCTTCTCATTATGTGCTCTTGGCACCTTCATCAAAAATCAGCTGTAAATACCTGAATTTTTCTGGGCTGTCTGTCCTGCTCCGTGGCTGTGTGTGTGTCCCCATACAGAACCACACTGTGTTGTCACTACAGCTTCCCAGTAGATTCTGAGGTCAAGTCATGGGATGTGCCCAGCTTTGCTCTGTTTCTGAGCACCTGGCTTTATCCTCAGGTGTTAATGATGGGTGTCACTCTGGGAAGCCCTTGGCCATGGTCTCCCACCCCCACTGCTTAGGCATCAAGGGTGGCCATCACTGCCACCTTCTCCCTGAGCGTAGACCACCTGTAGGACCCCAGTGGTGCAAGGATTCCCACAGGGGAGGGTCCAGGGAATGGCTGGGCCTCCCTCTGCCACTCCAGGATGGAGAGGAGATGTAGATCCCTTGCCAGGCCCCGCTGTGGCACAGAATCTGAACCCACATGTCCTTGGGCTCTGCTCCAGAGAGCAGAGTGGTCCTGGGATTTCCAGAGCAGCCTGGCTCAGGAGGTCCACCTGGGGTCTTAGGTCTGTCCACATCTCACAGCAGGGTCAGGCTGAGCACCTGGGTCTCTTCCCTGAGAGAAAGCACAACTTTGGGAGGTGAGCCTCTGACCCGTCGTGTTGCAGACATCACCAAATGGGGGCCATGAGAGTGCCCCATGGAAAATCTGCAGACGGCCAGGTCCTACAGGGCACAATGGCTGCCTGTGCAGCCCAGGCTGTGTGCCCATTTCTGGAGCCAAGAATCCTTTATTAATGAGAGGAGAACAGCTGCAAGGTAGGCCCCTCCCCCACCTCCCCATCATCAGGGTTGAGGTTGCCAGTCCCCCTGTGACATCTAGACGGCAGAACCCTGGTTACAGGAGTGTGCCCTGGTCTGAGGCAGGCAGGTGTGCATGTACCTGTCGCCCAGCACAGAAGCAGGGTAGCATGAATGTCATGGGCAGCTCTGTGACTGTCTGCCTGGTCCAAAACCTGCCTAGGTCCAAACCTGTTAGCTGCTTGTTATTAGTCAAGTCATTACCTCTCTTTGAACTTGGTCTACCCATCTGTACCATGAAGGTGATCATAACAGTGCCTACCTCCTGTGTCTTCCAGGAGGATTATGAAAATTACAGGTGCCTGTAAGAGAGCCTGGATAAACTGAGGATCAAGGGGACTCTGACCAGACAGGGTCCCCATGGGTGCACATTGTGTCATATGTACAAGCCTTGACCAAAGGAAAAAAGCTTTTTTTTTTAATTTTCAAAAAAGGTCCTCCTCTCCAGGTGGACACAGCCGCATCTGATGACTGGAAAGTGGGTTGGTTTTCAGCCCCTGCTTACCATGGGCTTGGGCACCCTGATGCAGTGAGCAGCCTGGACAACTGCACCTAAGGGGTCAGGATCCTCCTATGTACAAGCCCTCAGCCTCAGATGGTGGCTATTGTGCCCTCTGTGCCCCACGCTGTGTTGTTAGCTTAGAAAGAAGCAAGGGCTGGTGAGGAGAGAGGGCAGAACTCATTCAGGTGGATGGGTAGAGGCAGGGGTGAGCAGGGGTGAGGGGAAGACAACCCCATTCCCGTGGGGACCCCACTGGAAAAGAACCCTGGAGGTGAAGCCTCAGCTCAGTGAGGAGCTCAGCTGGACCCTACTCATTCCCTCCTCACCCTTCAACACTGTGGTCTTCACTGCACCTGAAGATAGGACCACTGGCCTCACAGCCCATGGAGTCAGTGATGGGCAGACCTGGTACCCACTCCCTGGGCTCCTTGTCCCTTCTTCTCCAGGAATCAGAGGGCCATGCAAAACACTTGGCTGCCCATCTCTGTTCACTCCCTAAGACTCAGAACTCCCTGTAGAGGGCCACTTCTGGACCTTCAGAACACCCCGTTGCCCATCCGTTTTGCATGAACTGCAAGGGGGAGGGATCAAGATAAGGAGCCCACAGGGAGCTCATTGCAGCACCATTCTGTCTTCTTTCCCCTGTTAGAGACTAAATGGATAACACTTGGCCCTCCCAGGGACCACAGGGACTCAGTCACACCTGGAACATTCAGTTTCACCAAAACCACAATGGACCGAGGAACCCAGCCGGGAAACTCAGTAGGTAGGAGACTCGAGGGTAGGGCACAGTCCCAGCCAACACCCCGGCCTGGAGAGGACTTGCTCTGGGCCCCATGCTTGTCTTGGCCACGCCCTCACTGGCCACGCCCTCACTGGCCACGCCCTCACTGGCCATGCCCTCACAGCCACGCCCTTCTCCACTGCTTGGCCTCATTCACTTCTCTGCTCTACTCTCTCCATCCTGACTTTGATCTGCACGTGCACATGCTCCTGCACACACCCACACACACGTGCACTTCTCCTAATGAACTACTGTCCTGTCCCAGCAGTCATGCCTGGCAACACCCGGTCTCCACACCGCTACCCTGGGACTGGGCGCCACTACCCTGGGACTGGGGGCAGCTACTCCGGGAATGGGGGCAGCTACACCTGGTCTCTGCCCCCTGGAGTCCACAGCCAGGTGAGCTGCCCAAGCCACGATAAGGAGGTGGGAATTCATGGTGCAGCACCCTGTCCACCCCTTTGCCCAAAGCTTCCCACCTACCAATGACACCTCATCTCACCTCCCCAGAGACTCATCCGCTTCACTGAAAAAGTCAACAATCTGCACAAGGATGTCAAGCCAGATCAGGCCAATGACACCATCCAGGTAAGGGCAGGATCCAGGGGAAGCAGGGGGAGACCTCCCAGAGAGAGAGGGGGACAGCTGTGGTCTGGGGGAAGGGGGACAGCCCAAGCACACTGGCATCCTGCTCTGAGCTGGCCACTCTCCCAGGGCAGGTGGAAGAGGACACTGGGAGCCACACACACAGTTGGATGCCCACATGCAATGTCTGTCCTCTTGCTCTCATCCTTGTCTTTGTCATCCTTGACAGTCATGAACCAGGACTGACCTCTGAGGAGCAAGGACCACCCAGGGAGTCCCAAACCATGCTCTCTCTATCCCCAACTGGACAGTGTCTGGGTCTGTTCTCTGGGGCTGTGTGGTCAAGCTCTTCATGTGGACCTTCTGGCCCAAGTCCTTCTGTGCCCCCATCCCTCTAGGGGGTCATGCAGGAGGTGGATGAGCTGCTGGAGACCCCTGAGGACCTGGAGACCCTGCCCCCCTCACAGAAGCACTATGTGGCCACTCACCTGCTGACAGAACTGGAGAGTGCCCTGAGACACCTGAGCAGTGATCTGCCTGATGGGACAGCAACCTTCAATTATTCTGCAGGCACCCGTAAGTCCCTGGGTCTGCGACAGCCCCTGTTCCTAGCCTCATCCTCTTCTGACCCCAGTAGAGCTGAGTGGCCACACTGTACCTCAGGGACTCACATAAATAATCACAATAGTTAAAAAGGCAGAAAACCACAAATAGTACACATTTACAATATAGTATACATTATCATCAGTAAAATGACAATAAGGGGGGCTGGGGATGTGGCTCAAGCGGTAGCGCGCACGCCTGGCATGTGTGTGGCCCGGGTTTGATCCTCAGCACCACATACACACAAAGAAGTTGTGACCGCTGAAAACTAAAAATATAAATAAATAAAAGTTAAAATTCTCTCTCTCTCTCTCTCTCTCTCTCTCTCTCTCTCTCTCTCTCTCTCTCTCTTAAAAAATGACAATAAGGAATTTTAGAGGGGCTGGGTTGTAGCTCAATGGTAGAGCATTTACCTAAAGGCACAGGGTTTGATCCTCAGCACCACATACAAATCAATAAAAGCAGTGTTGTGTCCATCTACAACTAAAAAAAAAAATACTTTTTCCTAAGAATTTTAGGTAACAAAATAGAAACAGCTCCCAAAAGCTAATTTGGAGTAATATAAATTAATCTTGCTTGATATGTAGGTATTAATTGTTTTATTGTGGTAAAATTCACTTAACAAAATCCAACATTTAAGTTCTCCATTTTAAATCCACCAATTCTACATTTAAGTGGAATCAAGAACATTCACAAACTAATGCAGCCATCACCTCCATTTCTAAGACAGTTTTCTCACTCCAAAATCAAACACAGTGCCTCCTCAGCTTTCATTCCTCATTCCTCCCCTGCCCCAACCCTGGCATCCACTCATCTGCTTGCTCTCTAATGGAGCTGCCTATTCCAGCATTTAGTAAAAAGCAATCATACAAAGTGTGACCTGTCCCTCTAGCTTCTTTATCCTAGAATAATGCTGTTGAGCGTGGCATAGCATCACTCCATCCCTTTTCATGGCTGAATATGATTGCATCCTATGGGTGTTGAGCTGACCCACTCAGCCACTGATGAACATTTGGGTGGGTTCCACTCCTTGGCTATTGTGACTTACTACTAAGAATATTGATGTATAAGAGTTTGTTTGAATAACTCTTCTCAGTGATTTGGTGTGTCTGCCATAGACTGGACTTGGTAGGTAACATGGTAATTCCATGTGTGGTTTTGGGGGAACCACCAGACTGTTTGCAAAACGGCCACACTATTTCATAGTACCACAAGCGGGGTGCAAGAATCCCCTCTCCATGGCCTCGGCTAAACATGTTACCTCCATTCATCTGGATTTTATCACAGCCGTTCTAGTGCATGAGAAGTGATGTCTCCTTGCCAGTTTGAGTTGCATCTCCCTGTTGACTGGTGATGATTAGCATCTTTTCATGTGCCTCTGGGCCATTTGTGTATCTTTTTGGAGAAATGTCTGTTCAGATTCTTTGTGCATTTGTGATTGGGTTGGTCCTTTGGTTGTTGAGTTGTAAGAGATTTTCATCTACTTTGACAGGAGACCATGATGAGATGTGCAACTTGGAAATGCTTTCTCCATCCTATGGATTATCATTTCACATCTCTGATAATAGTTTCACTTTAATGTCAGATGTTTTGAATTTTGAGGACATCTACTTTATCTACTTTCTCCTTCATGGCTTATACATTCAGTGTCATATCTAATAATCCATTGCCAAAACCAAGGTCAGAAAGATACCACTAAATTTCCTCCTATGGGCTTCAGTTCTTAGATTGTTCTATTTTGAGTTAATCTGTGTGTGTGGTGTGAGGTAGGGGTCTCAATTCCTTCTTTTTCCTTGGATATCCAGTGATCCCTCATCAGTCATTGAAGAGACTGTTCTTATGCGCATTGAACAGTCTTGGTCCCTGGCTGAAAACCAATTCACTGCAGAGCTGTAGGTTTATTTCTGGGCTCACCTTCCCCTCCATCTTCATGCCAGTACCACGCTGCTTTGCTCTCTGCTCATTTGCCATCAGTTCTGAAATCAGGAGTGTGAGTCCTCCCCCTTTGTTGCTCTTTTCAGCCATGCTTTAACTACTTGGATCTCTTGCAATGCTGTGTTAGTTTGAAGGTGAGTTTTTCTACTTGAGCAAATTATAATATTAATGGCTGTTGGGACATGGATAGGGATGACATTGACTTTGTAGATCTCTTTGGGACATGTCACCATCTTATCAATATAAAGTTTCCCCATCCATGAACACAAGGTGTCCTTGCCTTCATTTGGAGTCTTTAATGCTTTTCAAATCCTTCTGTAGTTCTCTATGTACAAGTCCTGAGTCTCTTAGTTAAATTTATTCCTAATATTTGTTAGAGATTGTTGGGTCTATGTTCATAAGGGATATAGGTCTCTTGTTTTCTTGTGATGTCTTTATCTGTTTTTACATCAAAGTAAGGTTAGCCTCAAGGAATTACTAGATGCTGTCCCCTCTTCTGTTGTTTGAAAGAGTTTAGAAAGAATTCATGTTCATTCTTCCCTACATGGTTAGTGAGATTCATCCATATTGAATTGGTGAAAATCTGATCTCACATGTTCATTTAGGAGGATTTTCACTATTGATTCAATCTCTTTACCCATTATAGGTCTCTTCAAATTTTCCAAACCTTCTTGAGTCAGTTTTGGTAGTTTCTGTGTCACTCAGAATGTGTCCATTTCATCTCAGTTATCTAATATGTTGGTGCACAATTGCTCCTATGGTTAGAATTCTTCATAACTTGAGATTTCTTACACATATATGTATACACACATATGTATACACAACACATATATACACATATATATAAAATCTGGAATTACAAAGGATTACATACATATCTGTATGTGAACACATGTGTGTTTATATATACACATATACTTGTGTGTGGTTTTAGTGAATTGGAAGTCACACATAGGTCCTTGATATATGTGATGTAACATATGTAGATATTCATATCCACATAATACACATATATATTCCTAACATAAAACTTCTTCTTCCCATGACTCATAGAACTGTCCCTGGAGGTGCAGAAGCAAGGAATTTGCAATGTCACCTTGAGTCTGAATCAGGCAAAGATGCAGCTGAACTGGAATCTGGCACAGGAGTCTTGTTACACAGGTAACATGTGAGATGGGGAGAAGGTGGATGTCCACCTTACACCAGTACCATCCCATTTGGAAGAGGCTTCAAGGTGGGAAAAGATGCCCAAAATACAGAATTAAAGACTAAAGGGTGATGTGGGTGGGAAGAGGTCACTAGAAGAGCATCCAAGGGGGAGGTTCTGGGGAGTGATGAGGCCACATTCTGTTGTGTGCACGTGTGAATGTGGAGCAGCAAGTCCCACTATTATGTATCATTATAATACAACAATTCAAAAGGGGGGAGGCCATCTAAGGAGGAGGCCCTGGAGGAGACCCTGAGACTCACCCATGGCTCATCCTGCAGGCCCTTCTGTGGTGGGCTTGGTCTCCACCCCAGGGATGGACAAGCTTCTGGCTGAGGCTCCCCTGGTCCTGGAGCCTGAGAAGCAGGTGGCTCCCCATGGGACACACAAGGACTTGCTGCCAAGAGTCTCGTCTGTCCTGCTCTCAGATGTCGTCTCAGCCTTTTTTAGCACCAATGACACCCAGAACCTCAGCTCGCCAGTTACCTTCACCTTCTCCCATCCTGTGAGTGGGGGGTGGGAGGACATGGTGTGGGAATAGCCCCAGGCCCAGGAACACCCTTGTTGTCCTCTTTACCTTGAGGTTCAGCAGGACTCCCCACAGGTGCACCTCACACAGGAAAGCCAGCCCTTCCTGGGTCAGCATCTCTGAGCACAGGAAGACCAGCTCACACCCCTGTCCCCTGTTACTACAGCTGGTGACACCTGCACCAAGGCAAGAGGTGCTCTGTGTCTTCTGGGACGACAGCCAGAATGGGAGTCACTGGACCACTGCAGGCTGCAGGACAGTGAGCACTGGAGGTGGCAGCACCACCTGCCACTGTACCCACCTCAGCAGCTTTGCCGTCCTCATGGTCCACTACCATGTGCAGGTGAGAGGCTGCCTTCAGCATCGATTGCTGTAAAACACACTTATGCAAATGTCGCTACTGAAGTAAAACAAATTTATTCCCTCACAGTTTCTGTGGGTCAGCAACCCAGCACAGGGGGATGAGTTCCTTGTACAGGTTCTAAAAGACTGACAAGATCACATCAGCCAGGGCCGCAGTCTCTTCTGGGTCTTGCAGCCCTCCTCCAGCTCCCTGGTTGCAGGCAGAGTCCAGTTCCCTTCTCTTAGCAGCTGTCAGGGGGGACCACACTCAGTTCCTAAGAGCCACCCACATTTCCTCTCCTATGGCCCTTGGTTGGTCTTCTCACAAAACACCAGTGTTCCCATCTGAAAACCAACATGAAAATGTATAGAATCCCTCTCAAGTTTTGAACCTGTTTTCCCAGGAAGAGTCCAGATGTTTAAAGCAATCGCCTGATTATTCCAAACCAGAATAAACTCCCTAATCTAAAAGTCAACAGATCAAGCCCTAAATTCCACCTGCAAAATCCCTCTACAGCAGCACCTAGATTATCAGAAAACTGAATAATTAGAAGGAGGTTAGTGTAACAGCAGGGGGTGGACATAGGAAGACCAAGTTAGAATTCTGCTTACCACCAGGGTCTGTAAGTCAACCATGGTCGGGTTTCAGGTTTACAAAAAAGGAAGGTCTGGAGAAGGTGGAGGCCAGAGGGGGTCAGGGGAGTCAGGGAGGATGGCTGGACCGGGGGCTGTTTACCTCCTCCTCTAGCCAGGGGAGTGGACACTTCTGCTTCCCCAGGTTCAGACTCTCAGGTGAGCCCACTTATGGGCATTCACTGTGAGCACCTGTGACCATGAGCATGACAAGGATCTCAGCCCAGAACTTTTCATATGTTATGGAAATTAGATTTTGCCTTTACATCACAAGTTCTCAGAATGCAGCACATGTTAACATCACTTGGAGGACTGTTTATTTTTAAGTGCTTTCTTAGGAAACAATTTCTAATTTTTAGATATGTTTCAAGAACAAAAATAGAAGAAATAGATCAGATACTTGGTTAAAGGAAGAAAGTTAATGATGATGGTAACTTAAAATTTACACTTTCCCACCTATTTCTCCAAGTCCTCTTAAAACCATGAGGAAATGAAAAGAAAACCCACCACCCCATTACTCTTTACCCAGAGGCATCTATTTTGAAAGTTTTACCTCTTTCATTTATCAGGTGTCATTCTTTCCCTCTGCTCCTCCCCTGCCTGCCTCCTAATTTCCCAATTTTGTCTTTACACCAGAGTCTCAAATGTAGCATGCACAAATGTCACCTGCAGGGTTTGTACTTTCTTTTCAAACATTTGCTTGGGAAACCATTTCAAATTTACAGATATGTTGCAAAAACAAAATCCACACAAACAACATCTGTGTGCACTTGACCCAGATGCACCTGCTTTGAAATTTTACCTTCATTGTTTAACATTTGAACATTTCCCCTCCCTCTTTCCTCTTTTCTCCTCTTTCCCTCAATTACACTGAAATAGAATTGATGGTGGGATTTTAAATATCCTCATGGCTTTAAGATGACTTTCAGAAACAAGTGGGGGAAAGGTGAACTTTAAGCTACTGTTATTAATTTTAATTTTTAACCAAGTATCTAATTCTAACTTCACAGGGACTTGTGGTCAGTAAGGAACAGGCAGAGCTGGACTGAGGCCAGTGGTGTCTGGGATGGGAGGTTAACACCTGGACACTGAGGTTCAGGTCCTGCCCTGTGGCCTCATGGGACAGGGACAGAGGGACCCTCAGCATGGGCTTCACACACACTCACTCACATATCAACATACCACCTTACTGTGCCCCAAAGTCAGGAATCCAGGGTCTCCTCCCTCAGTAAGGATTCTAACATCCGGGCCCTTCTAGCCCTTACCTGCTCAGTTCAGAAAACCTTACAGTCCAACCTTCTGAACCTGGAGCCCCTCCCCCATCAGCTTCACACCTGGACCCGGTCCCTCCATTCCTGAATCTGCTGCACCAAATGACACGGATAGCGGAGGGTCCCCCACCCCAGAGCAGGAAACGTGGCTTTGAAGGCTCCTCCCTCTGCCCCAGGATGACGACCCCGTGCTGAGCCTCATCACCTGCGTGGGGCTGGGCCTGTCGCTGCTGTGCCTGGTCCTGGCGGCCCTCACCTTCCTCCTGTGCAGAGCCATCCAGAACACCAGCACCTCCCTGCACCTGCAGCTCTCGCTCTGCCTCCTGCTGGCCCACCTGCTCTTCCTCACAGCCATCGACAGAACACAGCCCAAGGTACACAGGCATCCCCGACCCGCCCGCCCAGGGGTGCTGAACTCAGGAGCCAGGCTGCCCAGCTCCTAATCAAACAGCCTGGGTCCTGGGGAAGTCCAGAGGAGGTCGATGCCCATTTCACGTTGACGGATTCAACGAGAAAACGAACCCTCCTTACAACTCCATCACCTACATCTCGTGTTGCTTAGCAACAGGGCTTGCATCCTGGGGAAGTTCCTTCATTAGGGGACCGGGTAGGGTGAACTGAGGCAAACTCTAGATGGCATCCATCAATCACTGGACGTGGCCTCCTGATGCAATCAGGAGAGAAAAAGGAGGCAACGGGGCTGGCTTCACGCAGCACCCCATTTTACAGCAGACATTTTTTACCAGGAGAAAAAGGAGGTTCTACCGAATTTTTAATTTGGTTAATCGAGTCCTTCATTTTCAGAATTTCTATTTGGTTCATTTTTAGAATCTGGCTTTATTGAAATCATCTTCCACTTCCTGTATCTTCTCCAAATTCATTCCTTACATCTTGTTTCAGTTCGTTGAACATTTTAACTAGGAGCTTTCTAAATTCTTCTCCAACATTTTCTCTGCCGTCCTGCGTATAGAGTCAGTTGCTGGACTGCTGTGGGCTGTGTGGTTTGCTCCCTTGCTCTTTCCTGCTGCATGTAGGTCTGCCCACCTTCTGGGTTGATTATCTTCTCTGCTTTGATTCAAGGAATTACTTAATGAGCTTCTGTCTCTTAAGAGCCCAGGAATGGGTGAATATCCAGCTACTGATACTGTCATTCAATGTGCGCCCTGAGCTGCTCCCAGGATCAGCACCATTTGGAGGGAAGATACTAAACCCTGTGAACTACAGTCACTTCTAAAAAAATGAGAAAAGCATAGTGTAGTAAATGCATAAGCTGCCACATGATCATTGGTTGCCATTTGTAAGTATTAGGTCCTGCACCTCCTTGTAACCCTGCTGTTCAGTAACCAGCAGTGCAGCAGTTTTGTTCACAAGAGCATCACCACTACTGCATGAGGAACCCCGCAGAGCAGCGCTGGGAGGCTGTGACGTCACTGGGAAGCAGGCCCTTTCCAGCTCTGCTGTGATCTATGGGAGCACACATGCAGCCCATGGCTGAAGCACCACAGTGCAGCTCCTGGTGCACAGCAGAATCCCCCGCCACTGGGCACAGGGGGCGTCCCTGGCCACCCCCAGACCCTGACGCTGCCCCGGATCTCTCTCCTCCCCAGGTGCTGTGCGCGGTCACCGCGGGCGCCCTGCACTACCTCTACCTGGCCTCCTTCACCTGGATGCTGCTGGAGGGGCTGTTCCTCTTCCTCACAGCGCGGAACCTGACTGTGCTCAGTTCCTCCAGCAGAAACAGGCTCATGAGGAGGCTCATGTTCCCTGTGGGCTACGGAGTCCCGGCCGCCATCGTGGCCATATCTGCAGCAGCCAGACCTCACCTGTATGGCACCCCTGCTCGGTAAATAAGCACCCCATTGTCCTTCTCCTCTCGAGCATGTCCACGGCCTTCACTTGAACCAAAGTAGCCTTTTGAGTAT
This sequence comes from Ictidomys tridecemlineatus, assembly GCF_052094955.1. Classification (NCBI taxonomy): domain Eukaryota; kingdom Metazoa; phylum Chordata; class Mammalia; order Rodentia; family Sciuridae; genus Ictidomys; species Ictidomys tridecemlineatus. The sequence goes on along the minus strand of NC_135478.1, from coordinate 10,982,480 downwards.
TTCAGAACTTAAGATGCACAGCAACACTAACTAGTAACCCCTAGGGCATCTTTCCTATGGAAAATTATAGTAAGGATTAATTAATGAAGTCTCTCTCCTAGAAATAGCAAAGAAAAAAAATCAAAAGAAAATTTTTCGTTTTCAACTTAACCTACATTTTAACTAAATCCTATAGAATGCCCCAATTCCTCATTTGAGAAAGTAGAGTTTGTTTAAATAATCAAAGATAAAGATAATCACCAAACTTGTGATTGTGGTTACCTCGGTGACAGGAAGGATATGCAATCAGAAAGGAACAGTAGTCCTCATCATCTTCTCCTGTGGAAGGTCTTAATTGCTTAAGCTCACATGTCAGTCCTAGGGATTTCATTATAACAGGTTTAAACTTTAATGATGTAGAAAAAAATGACTTAATTACAAAACTAAAAATGAAACATAGTGCCATAAGTAAGATTTCCAGGGTGCTTATTTCATGTCAGGTGATTCTCTAGCCACTTTTATATGTATTGACTCAAATAATCCTCACATCTCTACTTACAAGTAGATGCTGTCATTAGCCTGATTTCATCAATGAGGAAATAGAAGGACAATTTAGTTAAGTGCCCAAAGGTGGCAAAACTAGCAGGTGTCCACAAACTCAAGTTTATTGCAACACTCTCCACAATAGCTGAGTCACGGAATCAGCCCAAGTGTCCCTCACAGATGAATGGAGAAAGAAGAGGTGGGGTGTGTGTGTGTGTGTGTGTGTGTGTGTGTGTGTGTGTGTGTGTGTGTGTATAATGAAATACAATTCAGCCTTAAATAAGAATTTTTTTTTAATATTTGCAGCAACAGAGATAAAAATGAGCCAGGCACAGAAAGACAAGTACCACATGTTGTCTTACATTTGTGGAAGCTAAAAAATAAATCCACCTGAAAGTAGAGCAGAGTGAATTCGAGATATCCAGAAGCGTACAGGGCAGTGGCAAGGAAAGCAGAAACGGGAGGTTGGGTTGAATCAGTGCACATGAGTGGCTCCTCCCTCCTGCTCCCACCCTTACCTTGCCCCATCCACAGGAAATCTAAATTTCATCTGTTATATTTGCTTTTTCTGTGGCATTTCACATAAATGGAATCATGAAATATGTCGAATACTAAAAGATCACATATTTCATGATTCCATTTATGTGAAATGCCAAGAAAAAGCAAATCATAACAGAAAATAGATTCCTGTGGCTGGGGGCAAGGTAAAGGGTGGGAGCAGGAGGGAGGAGCGGGTGCTGATGTGCACATGTTTCTTTCCGGAGCTCTGAGAATGTTCCACAGTTAGGTTGTGGTGAGGGCTACACAGCACCATTTTGTTCAAACAGAAACTGTGCAGTTCATTTTTCTACATTTTTTTATTGGTGTATTATAGGTGTATATAACAACGAGATTTGTTGCTACATATTTGTGCATGCACACCACATGACAAAGCAACAGAAATGTGTGCTTTCAATAAGTGAATTTTATGCTACATGAACTCCATGTCCATAAATCTGAGAAACAATTGTGGTCATTGGTCAGTTTCACTGCAGAAAAAAAGCAACTCCATTGAATGGGGCAAGACAAGCCCTTAAAACGATGTCAGGTTCACAAGACTCTCAAGCACTTTGACCATGTTCACAGTCCTCTGCCCTGCTCCAGAGCTCACTACCTCAGTAACACCCTCCCATCTTCATGTCTCCATTAACATGTGATTTCCTTGGGGAATTCTCCTTAACCATCTTAATCCCACAGACCCAGACCTTAATATGCCCTCCAGTGATTCATCCTCAGAACCTTCCATTTTTGTTTCATTGTTACAATGTGTCTACAGTGTGTGTCCTCCTGGAGGTGAGAATTGGGAGATATACAACCCTGTTTACTTTCTTGGTATCTTCAGAGCCAGACAGAAAGCCTACCACCCAGACACTCAACGTTTGTTGAGGAAAGGGAGGAAGAGATCAAAATAACTGCTCTCAGTCGTCAGGGATCAATGCACTGATTCTCTCTTTGTTAATATTTCATTTTTCTTTTTAGATGTACATGGCAGTAGAGTGTACTGTGACATATCACACATACAGGGATCTGGCTTCCCATCCTTGTGGTTGGGCATATGTGGAGTGACTCTGGTCGTGGACTCCTACATGAACACAGCAAAGTGATGTTGTTCTCTCTCTTGCTCAGCTGCTGGCTCAATCCAGAACAGGGGTTTGTGTGGGGCTTCCTTGGACCTGCCTGTGCCATCTCTTGTGTGAGTGATGTCATCAGAGTTCCTTGCTGTCCACATGAGGGTCACTAGAAGAGCAGGATTATAAGGATGATGATGAGAACAGGACTATCCTGGATTGTTAAGGGTTGGGTTGGGTTTTCCAAGACTTCTGCATCTACAAATTCTAACACTATTGTCAAATACTAAAAGCTACATGGGATAGAATGGAGAGATAACAGATTTAAATTTTTATTCAATAAAACATTGATGTGGGGGATTTGGGTGTAGCTCAAGGGCTGAGAGCTTGCCTGGCATGCACTAGGGTCTGGGTTCCCTTCACAGAACTGCAAAAGGGAAAAGAAGATATTCATAAACCTCCTGCGGTTTCTTTTGTGGGATTCTTTTTAGTTATACGAGAAGGTAGAATCCATTCTGATACAATTGCACAAGCATGGAATATACCTTATCTAGTTAGGGGCCCATTAGTGTGAATGTACATGATGGTGGGATTCACCGTGATGTGGTCATATATGTACACAGGAAAATTATGTCAGATTCATGCTGCTGTCTTTCCTCTGTGGTTTCTGAAGGTCAATTTGGTTTTCTTCCTGATGACCCTCTGGATTGTGAAGAGCAAGCTGTCCTCCATCAACAGAGATGTGTCCACCCTGCAGAACACGAGGTGAGATGGAGCAGGGGACATAACCCCACAGAGGTGGACGATGCCCAAGAGCAAAGCCATGTGCCTGGGCAGCCCCTCATGTCCCTTCTTGAGGGCTTCTGGGTGGCCCAGAATTAACAAATACCGCTGCCCTTCTACGGCTGCCATCTTAGACTCAGGGCTCTGCTGCTGATGCCCCAAAATGCCTCCATCTCTGATCCCAGCTTGGGACTCCCTCAGCCTCAGTAGGAATTGGTGTTGGCTGATCAGCAATGCTTGGACTCTTTTTCAGCTCTTCTACAGCAAAAGTGTCAAGAGCATTGTTGTTCTCCTGACAGTCGCCACGTCTCAGGCTGCACTTTCTTGCCCCACCCTCAGCTCAGAATCCTTCCCACCCTATAAGTAACTGTTCCTCCCTGTAGATAAACGCTACTCCAGTTCAGTCCTCCAGGGGGCAGAGTTGATCCTTCACTCAGCATCTTGTGGACAATTCTTGCTCTTCTGGGTTCCTCTGATTAACCTTTCAAATTTTTGCATATCATCCATTTAGTTGTATTACCACTTGAACAGAGCATACGATTAATGAAAACAGAAATTCTGTCTTCTGTTTGTTTTCTAAGATAGGGCCTCACTATGTTTCTGAGGTTGTGTGATCCTCTTGTCTCAGCCTCCTGAGGAGCTGGGAATACAGGTGTGCACCCCTGCCCTCAGCCTCTCTTTGTGATTTATGTCCAAGCCCTAGCACAGGGCATCCTCAGTAACACTGGTTAATGAAATTAGGGATCTTCATGGAAAATGAGTTTTGGGAACCAACCTTATGAAGTATCACTGTCCTGGACCCCAAATGGCATTTCAATTGTGACATATTTTTGATAGTAAAGACCAGAGTTCAGTCCAAGAAATCGCTTACATGGGACAGTAGGTGCATCCATGGGTGGAGAGGGGAATAGCCTGATTTTGTTGTGGGTGAATTATAAGCCTCCATTCTCCCCCAACCTAGGATGCTGACATTTAAAGCAATGGCTCATCTCTTCATCTTGGGCTGCACCTGGTGTCTGGGTGTCCTGCAGGTGGGCCCCATGGCCCCCGTCATGGCCTACCTCTTCACCATCGTCAACAGCCTGCAGGGCGTCTTCATCTTCCTGGTGTACTGCCTCCTCAGCCAACAGGTACCCCTGCCCAGCTCCCACCCTTGCCTCCCCACCCACACCCCTCTCTGTGAGCTAACCCAGAGTGTGGGTTGCCTCTGCAGGTCCAGGAGCAGTACAGGACATGGTTCAAGAGGATCAGGAAACGGACAGCTGAACCCGAGGCCTACACTCTGTCTAGCAAGGCTGTGTCCAACACCTCCAGACCCAGCACGGTAGGGTCACTCCCTGCTCCCAGAGCTCATGTTCCCTGGTATTGGCAGGATTTCTCTCCTCCTGTCCACAGACCATGCTTCCCCTGCCTACTGGACTCCACCATCATGCCTGCCTGTGCACTGACCTTACATGATTCTCTCTCTTTCCCTCCCATCCACCTCCTTCCCTCTTATTATCATTTTTCCCCACCCTTATCTGAGTCTCTTAAAGATCCTGGTGATGACCTTAGGCTCACCTGGACAATCCAGGCAGATTTTCTCATCCCAAGATGCTTAACATGCATGATCCCACTGATATGTGAAATGCAAACATTGATCTCATAGAAACAAAGAGCAGAACAGTGGTTCCCAGAGGCTGGGAGGAGGGGGTGGGAAAAGCTTGATGAGGTGTACTAAGTTACAGTCGGGAGAAAGAAGCTCTGTGGTGTGGCGCACAGTAGGCCGCTAGACCACAAAGTGCACTGTGCCTTTCCAACAGCTCTGAGGGGCTGGGGACCGCTCCGTGGGAGGGCTCTTGCCTGGTACGTACAAGGCCCCAGGCTCCATCCCAGCACCAAGTCTCTTAAAATTATAAAGAAAGGATTTGGGGAGTTTTTAACACAAATAACAAATGCATGTTGGAGGAGATAGTTATGTTTCACCTGATGTAAACACTCACACTGTAGACAGGCAGGAAACATCACATTATACCCTTAATATGTGCCATCTAAGTAGATTTAATGTAAAATTATATTTTTTAATCTTTAACAAACTCCTTGTTGAGAAGTCCTTATCCAGGCATGGTGACACTCACAGGCTGTGGGATTAGGGTGTGGACGTCTGTGGGTCATTGTTTTGTCTATCACACCAATTACATAGGTTGGGTTTCTCTCTCATGGAGCTGTCAAAATCTGCCTCTGGTTGTAGATAACTGAATAGATTCACACCCGCCTCCCTCCACCACAGCCCTGGGAATGATATACACATTGAGGAAAGGAAACGTCAACTTTTTATCTAGAAAATAGGAAGTCATCAGATAGGGAACAAAGGCTTCTGAAATTCAGATGATGTGATCAGGTGTTTCTACCATCTTGGGCACTGGACTGCGAGGGGCCACTCTGTTGGTGGCCTGATGTCATTTTATCTTCCAGTGTCTCCTTAAACTGGGCCTCTCCAGGGTTTCAGTTGCTGGACTCTCTTCCTCTCATTTTGGAATCCCTTCCTTCGCTCATTTCATAAAAACAAAATATTTTGTCTTATAATCAGTTCTGAGTAATTTTCTGAAGCACAGCATTCATAAGGCTCCAGTGAATCAGCCTCACTTCTGAGAAAGTACAAAATCAGCAAAATGAAATCTCATGTGGCCTCTTGATCATGCCCTGATAAATCCATTGGGCAAGAAAATTATGTGATTGAAGTGTGTGTGTGTGTGTGTGTGTGTGTGTGTGTGTGTGTGTGTGTGTGGAGAGAGAGAGAGAGAGAGAGAGAGAGAGTATCTATGTGTGTGTGTGCATGCAACATCATACCCCATAAAGGAATGATTATTATTTGTCAATTGAAATTTTTAAAAATTAGGGAGCAGGATTGTTGCTAAGACCCTCCAGTGATCATCCCCCAGGCACAATGGCTTAACAAACTCATTGTGTATTTTTGGGTTGTGTCCCATGAATATACAGAAAATAAAATGGTTACTGGAATAATGGAAATTAACTTATCCATCATCTCACATTCTTGTTTGTACATGAGCAGCTGAAATCTCTTTATCTAACAAATATTTTCTTTCCTTTTTTAAATGGAAGTTGTGAGTTATTTTCAATAATCTTATGTCATTTTTAAATAATTATCATTCCAGACTGATTAGAAAGATCACGGGAGCTACATCCTCCCTCCCCAAGGAAAATCTGAACCGCCATTTTTTAGTCATTAGGACAGGACAAAGACTCTGTGCTGTGTGTTTCAAGATATTCATGGTGTTGGCCATGTGAAGGGATTCTTGCAGGACATGATCGACATTCAACTCCTGCACAACCTGAAATCTGTCCATGCCCGACATGGTGCTGGGCAAACTCAACATCCAGATGCCATCTGCAGCCCAATTCCTCAGTTTCTCTGTTAAACATTCTTCTACTGCCCCCCTTCCTATGAGGCCTCTTCCATTCAAAAATTCTAGAAGCAAGAAAACCAGCCTCCCAGGATGCTCACATCCACAGCATTCAAAAGGACTAGAACCCGCCTTGAACTTTTTGACAAAAAACAAAATATAAATAGAAAAAAATTATAAAAATAAAATATTGTGGTGCTTACAAGGAAGAGACCTTGCTATGTGTGGGACATGGGCTTCTGAGGATGTGGAAGGCTCCCCAGAATGCCATATTCCACTCAAGATCTTCATAGTCATGAAGTAGTGGCCAAAATGCCAAGAAAATTGATCCCCAGATAATTTCCTGACAGACATGTTAGTAAGTAAGAAGTAAAGAGTAGGAGACAAGACTGGGAAGACAGGGAGATGGGCCTGGGTCACTTCCTGGGCAGCGAGTACAAACAGCACCTGCAGATATTTCCTAAGAAACTTACAAAAAGGCTATTTTTAAGTCAGGACCTATGTGACTCTGGTCCATGCCTCTCCAAGGAAGGAAAAAGGCCTGATGGACATCTAGATTGGACAAAAGGCTTCATGGACACCCAGAGGACACTGCATGGATATACTTTGTGACTTTTTCTACTTGTGCTAATTAATGCAAGTAATGGCTGCTTTGCTTTTATGGCTTCTACAGAACAAGCAGTTGTCGTTTGGTATCAGGGTTAACATAGACTTGGAAAATTCCTTGGCACATTTATTTTCATGTGATTCCCAAGACTTTATATGCATTGCAAATAGGTGAGATTTCAAAATTACTGATGATATTTCTGGGTGGTGAATTGAGTGAGTCAATTTCTTCATTGATTTGTCTATTATACTTTTTAAATAAAAATTAACCAAGCCTATAGAAAATGGGGCTTTCTCATCATTAATGGGAATGACCCAGACCCAACTTTTAACATTTCACCTAAATGGTGGTTATTACCAGGACATTTAAAAGTGAAGCACAAAAGTCATTCCTAGGACACCTGAGATCAGGAGGGCTGCTGACCATGTGCAGGGAGTACCCTAGGTCCAGTCAGCTTTGGGAACTAAATTAGGTTTGGTGACTGGGTTTTCCCGCTGGTGGTGGAAACAAAAGGGAACTAGTGGCACTAAGGAACCCCAGTGTGACCCACAGCAGAGGAGGGGCCACCAAGCCAATGCCTCCTAGAGAACTGGGTCCACGCCCAGGCAGCCAGGGTCCTGAGGTGGCCGTACACTTTCTCTAGCTGCTGCTTCTCCCCGGGGGACATTTACTTTACATGGAAACAGAAAACCCCACGGGGACTCCAGGATTTCTCCTCCAGGGACTTTCTGAGAAGCCAGAGATGCAGTTGGTTCTCTCTGGGCTGTTCCTGTCCTTGTACCTGGTGACCATCTTTGGGAACCTGCTCATCATCCTGGCCACCATCTCAGACCCCCACCTGCACACGCCCATGTACTTCTTCCTCTCCAACCTGTCCTTTTCTGACCTCTGCTTCACCTCCACCACCATCCCCAAGATGCTGGTGAACATCCAGACACAGAGCAAGGCCATTACCTACGCAGGCTCCATCACCCAGGTGTACTTCTTCACTGTTTTTGGACTGCTGGACAATTTACTTCTTACCGTGATGGCCTATGACCGCTTCGTGGCCATCTGCCGGCCCCTGCACTACACGGTCCTCAGGAGCCCCAAGCTCTGTGCTCAGTTCTTCTCCTGAGCTGGCTCATCAGTGTGCTGGGAGCCCTTCCTGAGAGCGTGAGTGTGCTGAGGCTCTCCTTCTGCACAGACGTGGGAATCCCACACTATTTCTGTGAATTCCCTGGGTCCTCAAGCTCACCTGCCCATACCTTCATCAATAGCATCATATTGTACATAGTGACAGGCATCATGGGGCTTTTCCCTCTTGCTGGGATCATTTTCTCTTATTCTAACATTGTGGCTTCTGTCCTGCGGATCTCCACAGGAGGAGGGATTTGTAAGACCTTTTCAACCTGCAGTTCTCACCTCTCTGTTGTCTCCCTGTTCTATGGAACCTGCCTGGGGATCTACCTCAGCTCCATAGGGACACGTGCCTCATGGACAGGGGTGTTGGCCTCCACCCTGTACACCTTGGTCAGCCCCATGGTGACCTTACAGGTTTTCAGCTCCTTCCAGTTTTTGAACAGGGGTAACAAGCAAAACCATTGTGTCTGCATACACGCTATCATTCCTTTTAAAACCTTAAAAGAATTAAAAATGCTTGTGGTACTTATGGCCCTAATTCCCATTTATACAAAGCTTGCTCAACTCGGTTTCCAAAACCCCTTCTGCTCAATGACTGGGTGTCCATGGCCAGGGCTTGTCTGAATGGCGGTGACTGCCTCCTCTGGGGGTCTTACTGTGCCAATTTTTGTACCGAGCATTTTGAGAGAAACACGAGTCAGAATCTTGAGACCCCTTTGGAGATGTTGATGGGAACGGGTGAATTTGCAGATTTAGAGAAGCAGCTAAACTATTATTTGGCGGTTTATGATCAGAATAATTCACATGCAAACAAAGCCTGGCAGCCAATTTCTTCCCGGGATCAGTCTAATCTAGTTTGACTAAGATAAAACAGGACTCAGAATATTCATTCTCTGACTTTGTAGAGTGTTTGTACCAAGCAGCTCACAGGTCCATGGGGGACTCAGGTGCCTGTCAGTTGGTTGGTAAGCAGCTAGCAGTGGAGAACTCAGGTAAGGCCTGCCAGGACATCCTCCTGCCTCAAAGGGAAAAGGGGACCCTCTCAGAATTTGTTTGCCTTTGTGCAGACGTTGGCCCAAGCCAATGACAAGGTTTTACACTCGTCATGGCTTTGAAGCAGGTACTGCACCCCCAAACCCAGGGATGCCATTCTCATGGGTGTTGGTAAAGATGGTGCACCCAGGACTTCTGTTCCAGGACCTAAGTCTGTAACATATTGAATAGTGGGAACCTTGAATGGTGTGCAAACCATCACCTCCAATCCCTATGAATGGCAAACCTCCAATCCCTGAAGTGGTGCGAACTCTCAGACAATAAAGAAGTAACAGCCCACTCCCCTCTGCTCCCCATCACCCCATATTGAGCCCATAAATATCAACACCCTGTTCATTCTCTCTCTCTCTCTCTTTATCTATCTATCTATCTCTGTCTCTCTCTCCCTCTATCTCTCTGTCTCTCTCTCTCCCTTCCCCTCTCCCTCCCCCTCCCCCTCTCCCTCCCCTTGTCCCTCTCCCTCTCTCTCCCCCCTCCCCCTCCCCCTTCTCTTCTGTGACTGGCCACTATGGTCCTGCTAATAAAATCTCAGGCAGGTAAATGGTTGTTTGGCTTGTTGAGTTTACAGAGCTTTCCTGCAGTTCCTACATTGATGCTGAAACCCAGGATGAAACAAAGGATGTGGATCCCCATTGCTAAAGATGGGATACCATTCCCAAACTCCATGCCTGACAATTCCTGTCACAGTCCACTCCTCTGATCACCTCCCTACATCCACCACCGACCTGCAGATTGGTGAGTGCCCCCTCCCATGAGCGCCTGAACCCCAACTCACCAGAACCAGGGAATTGGCCCTTGAGAGTCCAGCAATCCCTTGGGTGTGCTGGGGGGGAAACGCACCCCACTCAGACCCATCACGGTTGCGGTGGACCCTGGGTGCTCTGCTAGGACACCCCTGGGAATTGGCCGCCTGGAAAGTAGGATGAATTCTCCCTTTCTGACTCCTCCATCTCCCGTCGCTTGCGGCTCTCGTGGATGGGTTAGCGCAGTTGCTGCAGCCCATCTCCCCCGAGTTCTGACTTCATTCCTCCCAGAACTCCTACCAACACTCTCCTTCTGACTCTTTCATTCCACTCAAAAAAATCTCCTGACGTCAAGTTGCCTTCGGCGTCAGCCGTATTTGGGTCTCACAGATCGCACTCCCCTGGTGATGACCAGGCAGTGCCCTCTATTACCCCGTGGTGGTCGGCCATTTTGGGGACACCCACAAGACCCTCCACCCACTTGGGAGCTTCAAGGAAGTTCTTTCCAGCCTGGGCGCTTGCTCTCTCTCTCTCTCTCTCTCTCTCTCTCTCTCTCTCTCTGACTCCCATGTCACCCTTCCAGCATGGGATATTCCTCGTCCCTCCTGACCGATTCCCCCTTGTGGGGCGTCTTAGATAATTTGAAAACCCGGAGCCTGGCCCCTGATATTAAACCAAAAAGGCTCATAAAATTCTGTATCCTGGACGGGCCTGCACACCCCCTGGACATCCAAAACCTTTGGCCCACATGTGCGTCTCTGGATCTCAGTTTATTCTGATATCTTTTAATTACTGTGAGTGATAAAGAAGTGGAAGTAGATTCCTTACATGAAGGCTTTTTCCTGCTAGGATCTCACCCAAATCTCTGCACACAGTGCAAGCCTCAGCACCTCCACCTTGCTCTCCAGCCCCCTTCCTCCTCTTCTCCTCCACTCTCTGCCTCCACACTTCCCCTTTTCTTCCTCTTCTCTGCTCTCCACGTCCACTTTCCACCTGGCTGATGAACCCTTCCATACCACTCTCCCCTGCCCTCAGGCATGCTCTCCCCACTTTCACCCACTCCCACTTCCCCAGCCTCTACATGTGCAGATTCTTCTTCTGTGGACACTCCTCCTCCTCCTCCTCCAGACACTCCCCCACAACCTCCTCCCACTTCTCTTCCTTCCCCCCGGGGCCCTCCACCTCAGTTTAGTCCACCCGCCAACCGTTCATGCGCTAATGCGGCACCTAACCCACAAGTCACCACATCTCATCACCCGACTCACACTTCACAGATTGTGGCCTCACATCAAGAGGTCACCGGGCCAGATGGGATTTTTAAGGGTTTATATTCCTTTTTCGATACTTGACCTTTCTCAACTAGAAAAGAATTTTCTGGTCTTACACTGCACACTGTCTCTTACATTAAAGAGTTTCAATATTAGCCCAAGCCTACAGCCTCACCTTTCATGATCTCTATGATTCTGTCCAATCCTCTCCTCCCTGAGGAAAGGAGAAGGGTCTGGGGCCAGGCTAGGGCCTATGCAGACCAGGCTCATCAGACAGATGCCCACCATCCCCTAGGGGCCCAGGCAGTTCCAGACCAAGACCACGTTGGGGTTATAATGACCCCAAGACCTGGGACGCAGGGACCACCTCATTACCTGTCTGACGGCTGGCCTAAAGGTGGTGACACAAAAGGCTATTAACTTTGATCAACTCCAGGATGGTATCCAGGGGAAGAATGAAACCCCTTGGCCTTCCTAGATGGACTAACAAGGCTCTCTTCAGTGCACTAACACGGACCCTGAATCCCCAGATGGGAGGCAGCATCTTATGACCTGTTTTTTCTCACAAAGCTACCCTGAAATATGGGCAAAGCTAAAAACACTTAGAGAGGGGACACTTGACTCCTCAGATGGAGGTGCTGGCCACGGCCTTCAAGGCCTATCACCACAGAGATGAAAGAGCAAAACACCAAAAATACCAGATGTTGGCCCAGGGGTCACAGGGCTCCTTCAACCTATGGAAAGGGGGACACAACAACCCCCACAACGAGGAACCCCTGGACGCTGCTTTAAGTGGGGTAATGAAGGACACTGGGCTACGGCTTGCCCTAACCCCAGGTCACTGCCCAGACCGTGCCCCAGAGGCTGACATCTTGGCCACTGGGGATCAGACTGCCCCAATTCCCGGAGGGGAGCTGAAGTCAGTTCCTCACCAGTGACTTGCTGGGCCTAGCAGCCGAGGATTGACGGGGCCCTGGGTCTTCTGTCCCCACCTACTCAATCACCAAGCAGGAACCCAGGGTGGTCATCTGAGTGGATGGGCGTCCCATAAACATTTTGGTAGACACCAGGGCCACAGTCTTGGTTATGAGAGAGTTTTGAGGAACTACCTATCACCTCAAATCTCCGATTGTCGGGGTAGGGGGTCAAATCATCGTCCCACGCAGAACTCCTCTGCTTCTCCTTTTCACACCATTTTTAGGTTATGCCTCAGTGTCTGGTCCCCTTGCTGAGAAGGGATATATCATCCATCTTGAATGCCTCCAAAACCTCACCCTTATTGTCCTCCCTGACTCATATCTTAGTCATGGCTTTACTCCTTGATGAAGAAGAGACTTTACCTCTTTGTGTCTGGTGTAGAGACCCCAATGACCACCAGAACACACATTTTCCCCTCCCCTGTAAAAGAGTAGATCCAATTGTGTGGGACACTGAAACCCCATCCTCCACAAATTGCTCTCCCATGGAAGTGCATCTTAAAAACCCTAACCACGTCCCAAACCAGGCCCAATACCCACTGCTAACTGCCACTCTTAAGGGCCTAAAGCCAATCATTCAGAGCTTATGAAGAAACGGTTCCTCTGTCCAATACACTCTCCATTCAATACCCCAATTTTAGCAGTAAAAAAGCCTAATGGAACATTCTGTTCCGGTGCAGGAATTGAGATTAATAAATTGTTCAACCAGCTCTATACATCACCTGGTTCCAAAACCTTCTACTATCCTTTCCTCCATTCCTGCAAACTCCATCTGTTTTTCAGTTACTGATCTTAAAGATACCTTCTTTTCAATTCCACTATCCGTCTCTTCCCAAGACATATTTGCCTTCACCTGGACTGATCCAGAAACTAGGCATTGCCCACAGTTAACCTGGACTGTCCTGCCCCAGGGGTTTCGAGACAGCCCACCTAATTTTGGACAAGTCCTCGCTGGAGATCATGAGGATTTTTTCCCTCTATGACCCGAATCAACCCTCCTACAATATGTTGATGACCTCCTCCTCCGAAGTCCCTCATTAAAAACCTCAAAGTCTGTCACAGCCACCCTCCTGAACTTTCTTGCTCACAGAGCATATAGGGTTTCTCCACAAAAGGGGCAGCGCTCTCTCTCTCTCTCTCTCTCTCTCTCTCTCTCTCTCTCTCTCTCTCTCTCTCTCTCTCTAATTGTTTACTTAGGGTTCCACATTTACCAAGGGAAGAAAGCTATCTCAATTGATAGAAAAGATCATGAGGCAGCTGAGCGACATATGTCTTTCTCAGCAACAGGCCCTTTAGGCCAAGTTTGGGGGAAGGACTTACAGACTGGTCAGTGGAAAGGACCAGATCCAGTGATTATGTGGGGCAGAGGTCATGCTTGTATTTTTCCAGAAGGTGCTTGTCGTCCTATTTGGGTACCTGAAGGCACCATCAGGCATGGAGGGACCTATGGAAATTGACGATATGAGCCACACAAATGATTCAACTCCAAGGGAGAGCTAAAACTCCAATGATGAGGCTTGCTGCAGGAATAGCCCTGTTGGGCTGTCAGGTAAAAGGGAAGCAGGGATAAAACTATTGGAACTATTTTCCAGATCCACCTCTAGTACACCCAGTAGTGGACTGGAGAGTCCATCCCAGTATTTACTCATGTCTCATGTATGATGGGGGGATTCACAGACACTCACATTACCCCAATCATGTGACTGGATTTAATTATTCTGAAAATAGCACTCACCTACCCTTGTGTTAGTCCCACTATAAACATGCTGGCTGTCTAAAAGTGTCATTTGAGGAAAAGACAGCAGTTGGGAGACCCAGAGCAAATAATCATACAGTTAATGGAGACTCAAAACTTTATATTAAATCAGTTATTAAAATGGGACTTTCTCATAACAAACCAGCCATCTCAGCAGAATGTCCACGAATATCTCATTGTCCTAATCAGACTGCAGTAGATATTGGCACCTTTCCTAAGTGGACAGATTGTATAAATACCTTTCCAGTACAACATAAGGTGTCTAGAAAGAGTGGGTCTATTTTGGATGGGTCTCCTAAAACTGACAAGAGGCAGTTACACAAGAGAACTGCCATGACTCCTGTAGGATTTGTTAGCAACATCCTGAACTTCAGCGAAGGTGGCATTCAGAAAGATGTTTGTCGCTTAATTGCTGCCTCAGAATTCTTACGTTTTATTGACAAACTTTTAAAAGAATTTGTAGGCAAGAACTTTAAAGAAGGTTCTTGTTATGGTTTATGAGCCTGTTCAATCTCCTTGCATTTTAATTTCTGGAAATGTAAAAGTTAAATGGAAAGACGAAAGATATCTTGTAATATGTAATTACAAGACATGTAATAGAGAAAAAGGGATGCTGACACTCCACCAGCCCTCGTTTGTCTTATTACCAGGTAAGATATCAGAGCCGGGGTACACTGATGCTGATTTTCAACTCTTACAACAAATACATGCCCAGTGAGCAAGACCTAAACTCCCTCTTGGGCTCATAATAGCAGGAGTTGTTGCCTTGGTTTCTTTTATTACTTCAACAGTCACAGCTTCGGTGACTATATCTCAAAATATTCAACATGCAAACTTTCTTAATAATTTGGCTCAGAATACTCCCAAGACTACTCATAATCAAATAGATATTGATGAAAAGATTGAGACTAAGCTAAATGCCTTAGAGGCAACTATCATGAATATAGGTAATGAACTTTCAGCTTTGAAGTTCAAGGAAAGACTTAAATGTCATGGTAGCTGTGAGTATGTGTGTGTGTCACTGCGGCCAAACACAGTGCTTCACAAAGGGATTTGGAGAAGGTTAAAAAACATTTGGGGGTCTTTGGCAAAAAAACAATAACAACTTGGATCTTTTGGAGCTCCATCATCATATTCAAGATATACAAGAAAGTAATATTGATTTTCGGATCCTACTTCCTTAGCTAATCAAAAATGAAAAGAATTAAATGGCTTTAACCCTGGAAACATTCTTAGAGTCTGCATGGTACAGTCTTGTATTGTTCTCTTGCTATTAATGCTCTTTTGTATTGTAATTGTAGGATGGCCAGCCTTCAAACAAGGATTTGGGGGCTCAAAAAAGTGTACATTTTCAACGAGTGAATTTTATGCTACATAAACTACATGTCCATAAATCCATGAAAGAATTGTGGTCATTGGGTAAGTTTAGCAGCAGAAAAAAAGCAACTTATTGAATGGGGCAAGACAAGCCCTTAAAACGATGTCAGGTTCACAAGACTCTCAAGCACTTTGACCATGTTCACAGTCCTCTGCCCTGCTCCAGAGCTCACTACCTCAGTAACACCCTCCCATCTTCCTGTCTCCATTAACATGTGATTTCCTAGGGGAATTCTCCTTAACCATCTTAATCCCACAGACCCAGACCTTAATATGCCCTCCAGTGATTCATCCTCAGAACCTTCCATTTTTGTTTTATTGTTACAATGTGTCTACAGTGTGTGTCCTCCTGGAGGTGAGAATTGGGAGATATACTACCCTGTTTACTTTCTTGGTATCTTCAGAGCCAGACAGAAAGCCTACCACCAAGACACTGTTTGTTGAGGAAAGGGAGGAAGAGATCAAAATAACTGCTCTCTGTCTTCAAGGATCAATGCACTTATTCTCTCTCTTTGTTAATTTTACTTTTGTTCTTTTTAGATGTACATGGCAGTAGAGTGCACTGTGACATATCACACATACAGGGGTCTGGCTTTCCATCCTTGTGGTTCTGCATGTGTGGAGTGACTCTGGTCGTGGACTCCTTCATGAACACAGCAAAGTGATGTTTTCTTTCTTGCTCAGCTGCTGGCTCAACCCAGAACAGGGGTTTGTGTGGGGCTTCCTTGGACCTGTCTGTGCCATCTCTTGTGTGAGTGATGTCATCAGAGTTCCTTGCTGTCCACATGAGGGTCAGTAGAAGAGCAGGATTATAAGGATGATGATGAGAACAGGACTATCCTGGATTGTTAAGGGTTGGGTTGGGTTTTCCAAGACTTCTGCATCACAAATTCTAACATTATTGTCAAATACTAAAAGCTATGTGGGCTAGAATGGAGAGATAACAGATTTAAATTTTAATCAATAAAACATTGCTGTGGGGGATTTGGGTGTAGCTCAAGGGCAGAGAGCTTGCCTGGCATGAACTACGGTCTCGGTTCCCTCCACAGAACTGCAAAAGAGAAAAGAAGATATTCATAAACCTCCTGCAGTTTCTTTTGGGGGTTCTTTTTAGTTATATGTAACGGCTGAATCCATTCTGATACAATTACACAAGCATGGAATATACCTTATCTACTTAGGAGCCAATTCTCGAGAATGTACATGATGGTGGGATTCACCGTGATGTTGCCATATATGTACACAGGAAAATTATGTCAGATTCATGCTGCTGTCCTTCCTCTGTGGTTTCTTGAAGGTCAATTTGGTTTTCTTCCTGATGACCCTCTGGATTGTGAAGAGCAAGCTGTCCTCCATCAACAGAGATGTGTCCACCCTCCAGAACACGAGGTGAGATGGAGCAGGGGACACAAACCCACAGACATGAATGATGCCCAAGAGCAAAGCCATGTACCTGGAAAACCCCCTCGTGTCCCTACTGGGGGCTTTTGGGTGGCCCAGAATTAACAAATGCAGCTGCCCTTCTACGGCTGCAATCTTAGACTCGGGGCTCTGCTGCAGAAGCCCAAAAAATGCCTCCATCTCTGATCCCAGCTTGGGACTCCCTCAGCCTCAGGAGAAATTGGTGTTGGCTGATGAGCAATGCTTGGACTCTTTATCACCTCTTCTACAGCAAAAGTACCAAGAGCATTGTTGTTCTCCTGACAGTCGCCACATCTCAGGCTGCACTTTCTTGCCCCACTCTCAGCTCAGAATCCTTCCCACCCTATAAGTAACTGTTCCTCCCTATAGAAAAACGCTACTCCAGTTCAGTCCTCCAGGGGGCAGAGTTGATCCTTCACTCAGCATCTTGTGTAAAATTCATGCTCTTTCTTCTGGGTTCCTCTGATTAACCTTTCAAATTTTTGCATCTCGCTATTTAGTTGTATTACCACTTGAACAGAGCATACTATTAATAAAAACAGAAATAATGTCTTCTGTTTGTTTTCTAAGATAGGGCCTCACTATGTTCCCAAGGCTGTCTGATCCTCTTGCCTCAGCCTCCTGAGGAGCTGGGAATACAGGTGTGCACCCCTGCCTCCAGCCTGTCTTTGTGATTTATGTCCAAGCCCTAGCACAGGGCATCCTCAGTTACACTGGTTAATGAAATTATGCACTTTCATGGAAAATGAGTTTTTCTAATCCACCTTATGCAGTATCACTGTCCTGGACACCAAATGGCATTTCTATTGTGGGGTATCATTGAGAGTAAAGATCAGAGTTCAGTCCAAGAAATTGCTTACAGGGGAGAGTAGATGCATCCAAGGGTGGAGAGGGGAATAGCCTGATTTTGTTGTGGGTGCATTATAAGTCTTCATTCTCCCCCAACCTAGGGTGCTGACATTTAAAGCAATGGCACATCTCTTCATCTTGGGCTGCACCTGGTGTCTGGGTGTCCTGCAGGTGGGCCCCATGGCCCCCGTCATGGCCTACCTCTTCACCATCGTCAACAGCCTGCAGGGCGTCTTCATCTTCCTGGTGTACTGCCTCCTCAGCCAACAGGTACCCCTGCCCAGCTCCCACCCATGTCTCCCCACCTGCACCCCTCTCTGTGAGCTGACCCAGAGCGTGGATTGCCTCTGCAGGTCCAGGAGCAGTACAGGACATGGCTCAAGAGGATCAGGAAATGGACAGTTGAACCAGAGGCCTACACTCTGTCTAGCAAGGCTGTGTCCAACACCTCCAGACCCAGCACGGTAGGGTCACTCCCTGCTCCCAGAGCACACGTTCCCTGGTATTGGCAGGATTTCTCTCCTCCTGTCCACAGACCATGCTTCCCTTGCCTCCTGGGCTCCACCATCATGCCTCCCTGTGCACTGACCTTTCATGATTCTTTCTCCCTCCCTCCCATCCACCTCATTCCCACTTATTATCATTTTTCCTCACCCCTATCTGAGTCTCCTAAAGACCCTGGTGATGACCTTAGGCTCACCTGGACAATCCAGGATGATTTTCTCATCTCAAGTTGCTTAACATGCATGATCTCACTGATGGGCAAAATGCAAACATTGATATCATAGAAACAAAGAGTAGAACAGTGGTTCCCAGAGGCTGGGGAGGAGTGGGTGGGAAAAACTTGATAAGCGGGTACTAAGTTACAGTCAGGAGAAAGAAGCTCTGTGGTGTGTCACATAGTAGGTCACTAGACCACAAAGTGTGCTGTGCCTTTCCAACAGCTCTGAGGGGCTGGGGGTCACTCAGTGGGAGGCCCTTGCCTGGTACCTGCAAGGCCCCAGACTCCATCCCAGCACCAAGTCTCTTTAAAATATAAAGAAAGGATTTTGAGAGTTTTTACCACAAATAACTAATGCATGTTGGAGAACATAGTTATGTTTAACCTGATGTAAACACTCACACTGTAGACAGGCAGGAACCCTTCTCATTATATCCTTAATATGTGCCAACTAAGTAGATTTAATGTAAAATTAGATTTTTTATCTTTAACATACTCCTTCTTGAGAAGTTCCTTTTCCAGGCACGGTGACACTCACAGGCTATGGGATTAGGGTGTGGACGTCTGTGGGGTCATTATTTTGTCTATCACACCAATTACATAGTTGGGTTTCTCTCTCATGGAGCTGTCAAAATCTGCCTCTAGTTGTAGATAACTGAATAGATTCACCACTCCTCCCTCCACCACAGGAATAGGAATGATATACACATTGAGAAAAAGAAGCGTTAACTTTTTATCTATAAAAATAGGAAGTTATCAGTTGGGGAATGAAACCTTCTGAAATTCAGATGATCTGATCATGTGTTTCTACCATCTTGGGCACTGGACTGCGAGGGTCTACTCTGTTGGTGGCCTTATGTCATTTTATCTTCCAGTGTCTCCTTAAACAGGACATCTCCAGGATGTCAGTTGATGGACTCTCTTCCTCTCATTTTGGAATCCCTCCCTTGGCCCATTTCATAAAAACAAAACATTTGCTTGTAACCAGTTCTGAATAATTTTCTAAAGCACAGCATTCATAAGGCTCCAGTGAATCAGCCTCACTTCTGAGAAAGTCCAAATCAGCAAAATGAAATCTCATGTGGCCTATTGATCATACCCTGATAAATCCATCGGGCAAGAATATATTGTGATTGAAGTGTCTGTGTGTGTGTGTGTGTGTGTGTGTGTGTGTGTGTGTGTGTGTGCATGTGCACGCATGCATACAACATCATACCCTATAAAGGTAGATGATTATTATTTGACAATTGAAAATTTTAAAAATTAGGGAGGATAGTTGCTAAGACCCTCCAGTGGTCATCCCCAAGGCACAATGGCTTAACAGCTATAATTTGCATACTCATTTTTGTGTATTTTTGGGGTGTGCCCCATGAATATACAGAAAATAAAATGTTTACTGTAATAAAGGAAATTAACTTACCCATCATTGCCACAGTCTCACTGGGCACAATTTATGAGCCACTTGTCAAGCAGAAATGAACTTTATTTTTAGAACACACACACCTCACCACACAAGCTCTTCAGGAATTCCCTCAGAGCCCAACTGCCACCACCACCTTCCCACAAGCCTCTCAACCCCCCACACACTCCTCCTGCTCTTGAGGCCAATTGGCTGGGTCATGTGGGCGGGGCCAAAAAAGGTCCCCCAATGAGCAGCTCCGTGGTCTGAAAGAGCAGGGAAACAGCCCAATGAGCATCACCACAGAGGAGCCAATCAGCTGGCATCTAGAAGTTTGCTGGGGCCACTACGAGCCAATCATCAGCTGGCAGCTGGAAGCTTGCTGGAAGCTGCAAGTTTGTTGGGGCCCTTTCGGCTGTGGCTGTCAACAGTTCATCTCACATTCATATTTGTACATGAGCAGCTGAAATCTCTTTATCTAACAAATCTTATCTTTCCTATTTTAAATGGAAGCTGTGAGTTATTTTTCAATTATCTTATGTCATTTTAAAATAATTATCATTCCAGACTAATTAGAAAGATCACCAGAACTATATCCTCCTTCCCCATGGAAAATCTGAACCACCATTTTTTAGCCATTAGGACAGGACAAAGACGCTGTGCTGTGTGTTTCAAGAAATCCATGGTGTTGGCCATGTGAAGGGATTCTTGGAGGACATGATCGACATTCAACTCCTGCACAACCTGAAATGTTTCCGTGCCAGAAATGATGATGAGCAAACTCAACATCCAGATGCCACCTGCAGCCCAATTCCTCAGTTTCTCTTTAAATGATCTTCTACTGCCCACCCTTCCTATGAGGCCTCTTCAGTGCAAAAATTCTAAAAGAAAACCAGCCTCCCAAGATGCTCACATCCACAATATTCAAAAGGAATAGAACTCGCCTTAAGCTTTTTGACAAAAAATAAAATATAAACAAAAAAATTATAAAAATAAAATATTGTGGTGCCTACAAGGAAGAGACCTTGCTCTATGTGGGATGTGGGCTTCTGAGGATGTGGACGACTCCCCAGAATGCCATATTCCACTTAAGATCTTCCATAGTGGCCAAATTGCCAAGAAAATTGTTCCCTAGATAATTTCCTCACAGATATGTTAGTAAGTAAGAAGTAAAGAGTAGGAGAGAAGCCTGGGAAGAAAGAGATGGGCCTGGGTCACTTCCTGGGCAGTGAGTTCAAACAGCATCTGCAGATATTTGCTAAGAAACTTACAAAAAGGCTATCTTTAAGTTGGGACCTATATGACTCTGGTCCATGCCTTTCCAAGGAAGGAAAAAGGCATGATGGACATCTAGATTGGACAAAAGGCTTCATGGACACTGCATGATTATACATTGTGACTTTTTCTATTTCCGCTAATTAATTCAAGTACTGGCTTCTTTGTCTTGTAGGACTTCGAGAGAGCAAGCAGTTGTTGTTTGGTATCAGGGTTAACATAGACTTGGAAAATTCCATGCTGCATTTATTTCCATGTGATTCCCAATAACTCATATGCATTGCAAATAGGTGAGATTTCAAAATTACTGATGATATTTTATGAATTGGGTGAGTCAATTTCTCCATTGATTGATCCATTATACTTTTTAATTAAAAATTAACCATGCCTATAGAAAATCTGGCTTCCTCATCATTAATGGAAATTATACAGAATCAGCTTTTAACATTTTACCTAAATGGTGATTATTACCAGGACATTTAAAGTGAAGCACATTCCTAAGACACCTGAGATCAGGAAGGCTCTGACCAGGTGCAGGGAGTACCCTAGGTCCAGTCAGCTTTGGGAAAAAAATTAGGTTTGGTGACTGGGATTTCCAGCTGGTGGTGGCAACAAAAGGGAACTAGTGTCACTAAGGAACCCCAGTGTGACCCACAGCAGAGGAGGGGCCACCAAGCCAATGCCTCCTAGAGCACTGGGTCCATGCCCAGGCAGCCAGGGTCCTGAGGTGGCCGTGCACTTTCTCTAGCTGCCGCTTCTCCCCTGGGGACGTTTACTTTACATGGAACCAGAAAACCACACGGGGACTCCAGGATTTCTCCTCAAGGGACTTTCTGAGGAGCCAGAGATGCAGTCGGTTCTCTCTGGGCTGTTCCTGTCCTTGTACCTGGTGACCATCTTTGGGAACCTGCTCATCATCCTGGCCATCATCTCAGACCCCCACCTGCACACGCTCATGTACTTCCTCCTCTCCGACCTGTCCTTTTATGACCTCTGCTTCACCTCCACCACCATCCCCAAGATGCTAGGGAACATCCAGACACAGAGCAAGGCCATTACCTACGCAGGCTGCATCACCCAGATGTACTTCTTCACCATTTTTGGACTGCTGGACATGGGACTTCTTACTGTGATGGCCTATGATCACTTCGTGGCCATCTGCCGGCCCCTGCACTACACGGTCCTCACGAGCCCCAAGCTCTGTGCTCAGTTCTTCTCCTGAGCTGGCTCATCAGTGTGCTGGGAGCCCTTCCTGAGAGCGTGAGTGGACTGAGGCTCTCCTTCTGCACAGACGTGGGAATCCCACACTATTTCTGTGAATTCCCTGAGGTCCTCAAGCTCACCTGCTCACACCTTCATCAGTAGTGTCATATTGTACACAGTGACAGGCATCATGGGGCTTCTCCCTCTTGCTGGGATCATTTTCTCTTATTCTAACATTGTGGCTTCTGTCCTGCGGATCTCCACAGCAGGAGGGAAGTACAGGGCCTTTTCCACCTGTGGTTCTCACCTCTCAGTTGTCTCCCTGTTCTATGGAGCCTGCCTGGGGGTCTACCTCAGCTCCACAGGGACACGCACCTCCTGGACAGGGGTGTTGGCCTCCACCTGTACACCCTGGTCAGCCCCATGGTGACCTTACAGGTTTTCAGCTTCTTCCAGTTTTTGAACATGTTTATTGAGAAAAACCAGTTTGTCTGCGTACACGCTATCATTCCTTTTAAACACTTAAAGGAATTTAAAAATGCTTGTGGTACTTATGGCCCTAACTCGCCATTTTACAAAGAGTTCTTGACTTGGTTTGCCAAAAACCCCTTCCGCCCAATGACTGGGAGTCCATGGCCAGGGCTTGTCTGAATGGCGGGGACTTCTCCAGAGGTCTAACTGGACAGATTTTTATATGGAGCAATTTGAGAGAAACTGGAGACAGAATCTTGAGACCCCTTTGGAGATATTGATGGGAACGAGTGAATTCGCAGATTTAGAGAGGCAATTGAACTATGATTTGGAGGTTTATGATCAGAATAATTCACTTGCAAACAAGGCCTGGCAACCAATTTCTTCCCGGCATTAGTCTAATCTAGTTTGATTAAGATAAAACAGGACTCAGGAGAACCATTCTCCAACTTCGTAGCACGCTTGTACCAAGCAGCTCACAGGTCCATCAGGGACTCAGGTACCTGTGAGTTGGTTGGTAAGCAGCTAGCATTGGAGACCTCGGGTAAGGCCTGCCAGGACATCCTCCTGCCTCATAGGGAAAAGGGGACTCTCTCAGAATATTTGCCTTTGTGCAGATGTTGGCCCAACCCTTTTACACTCTCCATGGCTTTAAAGCATGTACTGCAGCCCCAACCCCAGGGACACCATTCTCATGGGTGTTGGTAAAGATGGTGCCCCCAGCACTTCTGTTCCAGGAGCTTAGGTCTTTAATGTACTGAATGGCAGGAATTTTGAATGACGCACAAACCATTACCTCCAATCCCTATGAATGGTGTGAACTTTGAATGGCCACCTCCAATCCCTGAAGTGGTGTGATCAGACTGCCCCAATTCACAGAGGGGAGCTGAGGTCAGTCACCCCACCAGTGACTTGCTGGGCCTAGCAGCCAAGGATTGATGGGGCCCTGGGTCTTCTGTCCCGACCTATTCAATCACCCAGCAGGAACCCAGGGTGGTCATCCGAGTGAATGGGCGTCCCATAAACTTTTTGGTAGACACTGGGGCCACATTCTCAGTTCTGAGAGAGTTTTGGAGAACTACCTATCCCTCTGAATCTCCGATTATTAGGGTAGGAGGTCAAACCATCATCCCACATAGAACTCCTCCCCTCACTTGCTCCGTCTCTGAGTTCTCCTTTTCACACTATTTTTAGGTGATGCCTCAATGCCCGGTCCCCTTGCTGGGAAGGGATATATTATCCATCCTGAAGGCCTCCAAAACCTTACCCTTATTGACCTCCCCTACTCATATCTTCGTCATGGCTTTACTCCTTGATGAAGAAGAGACTTTACCTCTTTGTGTCTGGTGTGGAGACCCCAATGACCACCAGAACACACATTTTCCCCTCCCTGTAAAATGGTAGATCCAATTGTATGGGACACTGAAATCCCGTTCTCGGCAAATTGCTCTCCTGGGGAAGTGCATCTTAAAGACCCTAACCACTTCCCAAACCAGGCCCAATACCCACCACCAATGGCCAGTCTTAAGGGCCTAAAGCCAATCATTCACAGCTTATTAAGAAAGGGGTTCCTCTATCCCACACACTCTCTATTCAATACCACATAATTAGGCAGTAAAAAAGCCTAATGGAGCATACCATTTGGTGCAGGACGAAAGGTTAATGAATTCTTCAACCAGACCATACATCCCCTGGTTCCAAACCCCTCTACTATCCTTTCCTCCATTCCTGCAAACTCCACCTGTTTTTCAGTTACTGATCTTCAAGATGCCTTCTTTTCGATTCCACTATCCGTCTCTTCCCAAGACATATTTGCCTTCACCTGGACTGACCCAGAAACTAGGCATTGCCCACAGTTAACCTGGACTGTCCTGCCCCAGGGGTTTCGAGACAGCCCACCTATATTTGGACACGACCTTGCTGGAGATCTTGAGGGTTTTTTTTCCCTCTATGCCCCACCTCATTCCTCCTACAATATGTTGATGACCTCTGTAGTCCACCATTAGAAACCTCAAAGTCTGACACAGCCACCCTCCTGAATTTTCTTACTCTCAGAGGATATAGGGTTTCTCCACAAAAGGTGAAGCTCTATTTCTGAGGTTGTTTACTTAGGGTTCCACATTTCCCCAGGCTCCACATTTCTATCACAACCTATAGAAAAGGTCACACTGCAGCTGAGCGCCATATGTCTTCCACAGTAACAGCCCTTTACTCTGAGTTGGGGTCGGGGGAGAGGTAAGTACAGACTGGTCAGTGGAAAGGACAAGATCCAGTGATTATGTGGGGCAGAGGTCATGCTTGTATTTTTCCAGAAGGTGCTTTTCATCCTATTTGGGTACCTGAAGGTGCCATCAGGCATGGAGGGACCTACGGAAACTGATGTTACGAGCCATACAAATGATTTGGCTCAGAATACTTCCAAGGCTCCTCATAATAAAACAAATTTTTTTTTGGTGTAAAGTCCATCTTTTTTCCTTTTTTTTTTTTTTGGTTGTTCAAAACATTACAAAGCTCTTGACAATATCATATTTTATACATTTGATTCAAGTGGGTTATGAACTCCCATTTTTACCCCGTATATAGATTGCAGAATCACATCAGTTACACATCCACGTTTTTACATAATGCCATACTAGTGACTGTTCTATTCTGCTACCTTTCCTATCCTCTACTATCCCCCTTCCCCTCCCCTCTCATCTTCTCTCTCTACCCCATCTGCTGTAATTCAATTCTCTCCCTTGTTTTTTTTCCCTTTCCCCTCACAACCTCTTATATGTAATTTTGTATAACAATGAGGGTCTCCTTCCATTTCCATGCAATTTCCCTTCTCTCTCCCTTTCCCTCCCACCTCTCGACCCTGTTTAATGTTAATCTTTTTCTCATGATCTTCCTCCCTGCTCTGTTCTTAGTTGCTCTCCTTATATCAAGGAAGACATTTGGCACTTGTTTTTTAGGGATTGGCTAACTTCATTTAGCATAATCTGCTCTAATGCCATCCATTTCCCTGCAAATGCCATGATTTTGTCATTTTTTAGTGCTGCGTAATACTACATTGTGTATAAATGCCACATTTTTTATCCATTCATCTATTGAAGGGCATCTGGGTTAGTTCCACAGTCTAGCTATTGTGAATTGTGCTGCTATGAACATCAATGTAGCAGTATCCCTATGGTACGCTCTTTTAAGGTCTTCAGGGAATAATCTGAGAAGGGCAATAGCAGGGTCAAATGGTGGTTCCATTCCCAGCTTTCCCAGGAATCTCCATACTGCTTTCCAAATTGGCTGCACCAATTTGCAGTTCCACCAGCAGTGTACAAGTGTACCCTTTTCCCCACATCCTCGCCAGCACTTGTTTTGTTTGACTTCATGGTGGCTGCCAATCTTACTGGAGTGAGATGGTATCTTAGGGTGATTTTGATTTGCATTTCTCTGACTGCTAGAGATGGTGAGCATAAAATAAATATTGATGAAAGGATTGAGACTAAGCTAAATGCCTTAGAGGCAACTATCATGAATATAGGTAATGAACTTTCAGCTTTGAAGTTCAAGGAAAGACTTAAATGTCACGCTAGCTGTGAGTATGTGTGTGTTACTGCGGCCAAATACAATGCTTCCCAATGGGATTTGGAGAAGGTTAAAAACCATTTTTTGGGTCTTTGGCAAAATAATAATAAAAACTTGGATCTTTTGGAGCTCCATCATCATATTCAAGATATACAGGAAAGTAAGATTGATTTTAGGATCCTACTTCCTTAGCTAATCAAAAATGAAAAGAATTAAATGGCTTTAACCCTAGAAACATTCTTACACTCTGCGTGGTATATTCTTGTATTGTTCTCTTGCTGTTAATTCTCTTTTGTATTGTAATTGTACGGTGGCCAGGCTTCAAATAAGGATTCAGGGACTCCAAAAAGTGATCCATCACCTGCTTTTTTTAAGTAAAAAAGGGGAAATATGTGGGAGGCCATCACAGCATATGACCAGCATTTTTATTTCCTGACTGGTGAGGCTCTGTGGGTCACTTCCCATGATCTGGCCACATCAAAGTGGACCTAGACCAAGGCCCTAATCTTGAAAGTCGTAAAAACATCACCAAATGTGTGTTTGTGCATGGGCATGCCTTTCTACATCCCCAGGGATCAAGTTACCTTACCTGTCCTTCTAACCCGCCTCTCTTGATCTTTATTGGATGGAAGTTTCTAAGAGAGTCTCCCAAATAGAGGACCACTCCTGAACCTGCTCTCTGTCTCTCTCGCCAGCCTCTTGTGACATTCTTTCCTGTCCCATTTAGGGAGGTAAAGTCAAGGGGTAGAGGAGCCTTCCCGGGACTTGAAATTAAAGGTAAATTGTGTGTCTGTGGTTTATTTGATACCTTAGGAAATTCACTCCAGCGACCCTTAGTTTAGCTGCCCAGGCTGGTCGGGGTGGCAGCCCCATTTTTAAAATTACTCTTCCTTCCTTTAGATCAGAATTTCGGATCACAAGAACTGTTTGAGCTCAGGAGGTGATAGACATGGACCCCTATATGGGGAGCCCCTCTGGATGCCTTGCACCTTCCATCCTGGAGTGACAGGCTCTGACCCATCACTACATTTCCTGGTGATTGGGCATTGTCCCAGTTCAGGAAGTTGAGGGCCTGTCTTCAGATGTAGGTGACGCCCCTTGGGCTGAATCACACTCACCTGTCCCTTGTAACCCTGCCCCTTCTGGCCTTTTGGGATAGAACTTTCTAAGAACAAGGGTCCCACCAATACAATCCCACTTCTGAACGTTCTCTCTCTCTCTCTCTCTCTCTCTCTCTCTCTCTCTCTCTCTCTCTCTCTCTCTCTCTCTCTCGACTTCCTCTTGCTCTCCCATTTGGGGAATCTGAGGCCGAGAGCGGAGGAAATGTGGGCGTGATGACTAATTATAAAATTTGTAACCAGTTCTCTGTGGTGCAGAATAGGAGAGTAAAACAGTTTATATTTCTGATAACAACAAAAATTTATTAATTAGGGGCTGGCATTGTGGCTCAGTGATAGAGCACTTGCCTAGCAAGTATGAGGCACTGGTTCAAGCCCTGCACCACATAAAAAAAAAACTAAATAAAAAAAATAAAGGTATTGTGTCCAACTAGAATTAAAAATATCTTTTTTAAAAAAGGGGTATGAATGATATTTCATGGATTTGAACCAGGAATAGTGAGCAGCAACAGAGAAATAATTTGGTGTCCAACAAACATCAGTTTTGTACATTTTCCCAAGAGTGGAACATCCTAAAATAGCATTAAAGAGTCTGAAAACCCTTACTGTGCCAACTTGGAGCCATCATGAGTGGATCAGAGACGATGTCCATGAGTCTAACACAGCACAGGGTGGTGGACCAAGGCTCTGAGCTTCCAACCTGGGTCCTGGGAGCACATCCCCTCGACCACTACTCCCTGTCTCCCAGGAGCAGCTCAATGCTGGCTCACATTCTGTGCCAGGAAACCCTTGTGACATCACAGTGACCTGGGCCAATGAGGAACAAGGTGATGGGCACAATGGCGGCTATCTCTGGAGCATCTGATCTGGGAAGGTCATTTCTCGTGAGCTTAACATACGCTTAGTTCACAGGGAAACGGCTTGAAGAAGGGGAAACGATTCAGTTTGTAAATAAGGAGCCAAGGTCAGTAAATTGGACTTTGTGTCATGAGGAAAACATTCAGGAGGCAAATATCAAATTGTTTAGGCAGAAGCTGAGCTCAACAGGGCCCACATCTGACCACCTAAATTCAGAACTGAGGTAGTGGAGAAGTTCACGGTGGAGAAGGCATCAAAACACCTGTATCTAACTCTGACACTAGACCCCAGCCTCAGTGCACAATAATGGAACCACCATGTGAACCCAAAGTCCCACCACTGGAAATGGTCATCCAAAGGAAATGAAGGTGACATCTCAGAGACTACTGGAACCCCTTATCAATGCAGAATTCACCAGAGTGGGTAGATATGGAATCCACTTAGGTGTCTATCCATGGATGAATGGATAAAGAGAACGCCATATATACTCAGGGGAGTATGATTCAACCATAAAAATGGAAGAACTTCTGTCAATTGTGACAATAAAGATAAAAATGGAAGTCCCTGTCGAAGTGAAAGTGAGTCAGGAAGACAAATGCTGCATGATCTCTCTCACATGTAGAATCATAAAATGTTAATTCATAGACATAAAAAGAGTAAAATGGTGTTCACCGGGGACTGATGTGGTTTGTGGAGTTGTGGGGAGAGATGTTGGGCAAAGGATCTGAGGTTCAGCTAGACAGGAGGAAGAGGTCAGGAGACCCACAACCTGGTGACCATAGTTAGCAACGGAATCTTTAACAGTGGAGAGTGGATATCGAGTGTCTCACCACAGAAATAATAACACAGGAAGTGATGCGCAGGATGATGAGCTGGAGCAGTCACTCCACAGTGCATGTGTTCTTGAAAACATTCTGTTATAGGCCATTATCACAATTTTACTGTGTAGTATCAAAAAAAACAAGAAAGTCCACCAGCCAGGACTGGCAGACTCAATGCAACTGGGAGCTCTTACAAAACCACAACCTCTAGCCACACCAACCTGCCCCGTCACAACCTGCATTTCAACCAGATCCCCAAGTGATTCATCTTCTCACTGAAGTTGAAAAGATTCTGGTCTGGAAAAGTTTTTTTTCTCAAACTCTCCACTCTCAACCTGCTAGGCCCAGTGCAAATCCCAAGTTGTAACAACCCCAACTTCCTCAGCCATTGCCACCCGTCTCCAGGAGCCCTCATCCTGCCTGGTGGAAGACCAGTGCCCTGGAGCAGGAGAATTGGGAGGGCCAGGAGGAAAGCTCATGACACTCAGTTCATCATTGGAGCAAGTCCTGCAGGAAACATTCAGCAAGAACAGAAGCTGACAACATCCACCCACCCAGCCTAGAGCTGAGAGCTGAGTGCTGACTCACTCATCTGCCACTGGTTTAACATGTTAAAAAGAGAAGCGACTCTCAGACTCTGTAGTGCTTAGATCATTGCTGACAACATATATGGGAACAGAGTCCCATTGGACAAGACTGGGAAAGTGTATGAAGTATTTTCCTTAAAATGAGAACATATCCAGGGAGCTCCCCATAGAAGGTTGGGCAAAATGAGTCTCAGGGGTGGGGGATTGTGCAGTGAGATGAGGGCATTTCTTCCTTTAATTTCAGCCTGGAGTGTATTCAAGCCGTTTCCATATTCATTACAAAAGTGAGACTAATGGGCTGCTCACAAATACTGCCTTGCCACCATCCATCAGGGGACACACTTCTCACAGCATCCTCTCATGCTGAGTGTTCATGAAATAAGTTTTGTATGATGGGTTAAAGTAGAAAATCGAAGGGCTTTATTTGCAATTCTTTTCTACTGTACAGGCTGAACACAATTTTTAGATTTTTAGCCTTTTTCTCTCTTTGGGATTGCAAATTCTTTGCTTTTATGGGAAGAGGTATCTTTATATTCTGAGTTCAAAGATAGAATTGGAAGTGATTTTCACTAAGGTCCTGTTTGCCATGTAGTTCTTTATATATGTTTTGACAGTTTGAGGGGGAACTTGTGAGCATATGAATTTTATGTGGCCAAACCTATGAGTGGGTCCCCTTGCTGACCCCTCTCCATTGCTTTTTATATTTAAAGTTCTGCATGATCCATGGTGATCAAGTCCCTCTTACACCATTTTGCATCTTATTTCTCATTTGTTTTTCTGAACTATTGCCTTTTGGCCTTTGGGTTGGTTCTGTTTTCATGAGCAGCAATCACCCTCTGCCCTTTTATAGAATGTACTCTATTGCATTCAAGTGAACATCTCCCATACATACACAGGAGTTTCATACACAGGAGTTTCATTACATCTGCAGAGATTTCCTCTCTGCACAGTTGGAATAGGCACCTGGCCTCATGGGCTTCCTGCTGGCAATAGGTGGGAAGATGCAGGTGACACTCCTGGCCCATGTGCGTGGTGGGATCTCATGAAGGGAGCGGAGGTGATGCTCTAACCTTGGTTTTTACTCACTCCATCACTTCTGCTGCTATGTCCAATGTCTTAACACATTTATACACACTTATGTTTCTACAGGATGAAATTGTACCTTTGGACACCACTTCTTTCACTGCTCCTAAAAAAGTATGTCTTTATAATCTTATATCCAGGTCTTTTTCAATCTGAAATTACTCATGATGACAGAATTAAATGATTGTTGTTTTGTTCTATTGATCGAAATTTTATTTTAGATTTTCAATTGATTTTGTTTCAAGAAATTATTTTGAAACCATGTGTTGCTCTGTGTAGAAAACCAAATTTATTTAATTTTTCTCTCTATCAATTCCACCTTTGAAAACACAAAATGAACAGAACAGGGAGAATCTCTTCTTGTTTGAACATTCCATTATAATAGAAAATGTAGGATACACAAAAATAAATGCATGTATGTTATGATGTCTCCAGGGATAAATCCTTTGTAGGAAGATGACAGAATGTCAAAAGAGATGCAAGATTTTATGAAGATCAGACTAGATCAAGGGCACTTCAGCTCATATATTCCAAATTGAGAATGATCCTTTTAACACACCATTGAACTCATTTTGCAATTCTTTTGTTGCAGATTCTATGCCTCGGTGTTCATCAAGGATATTGATTGGGCTATAATGCTTCTTCTCCTCTATGGTGCTGGTCTGCTAAACTGGAGATCTTGATAATACAGACTCTAAACTAACAGGGAGAAATGAGGAGGGATCCACTCTGGTCTCCTTTGACATCAGAACAATGCGTGATTATGCATCCATGCGATACCTCAAGTTGTCAGACTCATAGATACACAGAATAGAACAGTGGTGTCAGGGCCTGGAGTGGGGGACATTTGGGCTGTGTGTCCATGGGTGTAAAGTTGTACATGGGATTAATTTCCAGACACCTGCTGTGCAGCATACAACCAGCACAATGATTGTAATGATATAATATCATGCAGGTGAAAATTCACTGTTCAGGTAGACCTTACAGTAAGAGGTCTTGTCAAAGAAAAATCCATAAAACAAGAAACACGAGATCCAGGGATGTCATTGAGGAGATGGGCACATCTATGACACTGAAGTGGTAAAGGGACAGCCAGGGTCACATGTGTCTGAATTTATGCTCATCCACAAAAGTTTTGTGCAGCTCCTCAGGGGTCAGCCACCTCAGTGAAGCTGCCTCCAGCAACACTCACAAGAGCGCAGGGGAACAAAGGCCCTCCTGAGGATCTCAGCATCTCCACAGCAGCCAGGAGCAGCTGCCTCCTCAGCATTCGCAGACGGGGCCCCCTGTGCACCCACCAGCTCACGCTTGCTGCCCCCGGGGCTCCTTTGAAACATGGATGTGCCAGGCCAGCACCATCCTCAGGACCCTGCACTGTCGCCTCCCACCAGGCCCAGGCCTATGCAGACCACCTGAGGGTACCCTCCTCTCCTGCAGGCCTCTGCTCAAGGCTCACCTTTCACCTCTCTTACTGGACCCCCATAGGACCAGCACCTCCATCATCTTCCCTTCTGACCTCTCCGAGTTTGATTGCACTTGATCACAGAGCTCAAAGCCTCAGAGGAAAAAAAATTACGATATTTTCAACTGAGAGAAATTGTTAGACCAAGGGTGAAATGGATATTCTTATATGGTAGACATTAGAGTCAATTTATGCAGACACTTTATTTAGCAACTTGGTACCAGTTATGATAATTTAAGTGGTGCATACCTAAGGCCCAGCAAGCATGCTTCTTTTAATCTACATCTCATTGAAAAATCCCCATAGTTTCTCAGGACCATTCACTCAAAGGAACTCTGGCCTTGGGGTTGGCCCTTTTGCACATCACTGGGGTCCAGCAGGAGGATCACAACTTTGAGGGCTGCCTGGGCAAACTAGCAAAATCTGTCTCCATCTGGGGATAAGATGGCGGCGAATGGAGTGTGACACCCCCGTGTACCACGTCACTGCACAGGTGATTAGCGAATTTAGAATGGCCGGAAGCTATCTAGTTAGGAATGTCCAGCAAAATTGGGGTGCCCTGCAACCTAGAGGAAGAATTTCAACACCCGAGGATCAGTGATCGCGGCTCAAGTGCGAGTGAACCGTGCACTTGGCCCGCCCCAATGCCAGAACCTGTGCGCCCATGTGCCAGCAACGCAGAGAAACGGTGCTATGGTTTCTGTGGGGTCCTGCCAACTGTGCCCTCACAGTGCTCCAGGCTGAGTTCTGGTATTGAGACAGGGAGAGAAACGGTCCAGATCTGCCCTCCACACTGGACACCCCATCGAGGAAGCCAGCAGCCACCATATTGGGGAGCTGTCATCACCATTGCCAGCTTCCACCAGATCACACCCCATCGCAGCAAGTTCAGCGGTAGAACAGGTTGTGACACTCAGCCCCTCTCCCATACATCGGGGAAATCGCATAAAATCTGTCACTGGCTTTCCGTGGGCGTGAATATCAGAGGCTGGGGAAGGTTAAAGACAC
This sequence comes from Ictidomys tridecemlineatus, assembly GCF_052094955.1. NCBI lineage: Eukaryota > Metazoa > Chordata > Mammalia > Rodentia > Sciuridae > Ictidomys > Ictidomys tridecemlineatus. Next base: position 10,949,420 of record NC_135478.1, on the reverse strand, counting down.
CTGACCTCCAACTCCCCCTCCCACCAGAGGCAAAAAGGAAACCCGTCTCACCAGCTCTCGAGGGAGTGGCTATCAGAGGGAATAGGGGGCCGGTTCCCAATTCCCGCACTCCACATCCAGGAAACTGCAGGCCCAGGGAGTAGCTTGAACTGTGGAGAGGTACCACACTGGGGAAGGCCTGGCTGGCAGGAGAAGCGAGGAGACTAGAGGCCAGGAACAGCCCTAAGTGAACAGGATTGGAGAGACACCAGGTGGGAGAGGGGGAAGCCACCTCTTATGGATTGTTTCCTACAGCCCGAGGGCAAAGTCTTGGTCCAGAAAGCACAGCTCCACCTACTGGAAGCGAAGAAATTAGAAGCCTAACAGTGAGGTTTTTTATTGTAATTTTTATTTTACTTTATTTTAGTATTATCTTTATCATTTTTTCTTTTTTCTTTTCTATTTTTTTCTCTTTCTTTCTTCTCTCCCTCTCTCTTTCCTGATTTTCTGTCTTACCTTTTCCCTATCTTTCCTCCCAAGCATGACCACTCCAATTACGTGTAATTTACTAAATGCAAATAGATGAATGTTACGAGATGGTCTATAGTCTGCCTAAGCCCTTAACTATCCCCTAGTACTCCTGTCTATTCTCTTGGTAATATCTGCCTGCATTTGAACAATCCCCCAAGCTAATATATACTAACCTCCATACCATCAAATCTCCCGAACTTAATATAAAATCCTAAGTTCAAACCTCAGTTCTCCATATGCCATCCAAATCTGTAGGCCTTTAATGAAACTAATGAACTTACTTTAAATCATAATTAAATCCAACATCTCTAAACATTTTCTCCCAACACAAAGGAGAGATATTGGAGCTATACAAAACCAAAACAAATTTATAGAAGAAAATAATAGCACAGCAGTCAAACAGAGCTGGAAAGAAACATGAGCACCATGAAAAAAGGAAGAAAAGATACACAAACAATGCAAGCCAGCTTAAATTTACAGGAGATGCTAGATGCATCAGAAAAAATGGTCAAATAAAGAACTCAAGGCCTACCTGACTCAGATGGAATGGAATCTTAAAGAGATCATTAGACAGCAAATGCAAACAATGAAAGAACACCTCAACAATGAATTACACAAACAAATTCAAAAAGCAAATGAACAACTCTACAGGGATATAGAGGTTATAAAAAAAAAAACAGAAATCGTAGAAATGAAGGAAAGTATAAACCAAATTAAAAATCAAATTAAAGTATCACCAATAGAGTAGACCAAGTAGACGTCAGAATATCAGACAACAAAGACAAAATATATCATCTCAAAAAGAGTCTAGTCAACTCAGGAAGGTTGGTAAGAAATCATGAGCAAAACATCCAAGAAGTAGGGGATATAAAAAAAAAACAAATTTAAAAGTCATTGGGATAGAGGAAGATATAGAGGTCCAAACCAAAGAATGAGGAATCTGTTAAATGAACTAATTTTAGAAAACATTCCAGACAGGAAAAATGAAACGGATTTACAAATCCTAGAGGCCTACAGGACACCAAACATACAGAATCATGATAGATCAACTCCAAGACACATTGTTATGAAGATATCCAACACACAGAATGAGGAGAAAATATAAAAGCTACAAGAGAAAGGAGGCAGATTATATTTAGGGGTAAACCAATTAGGTTAATGGCAGATTTCTCATCACAGACACTGAAAGCAAGAAGATCCTGGAACAACATATTTCAAACGCTGAAAGATAATGGGTGCCAACCAAGAAGTTTGTCTCCAGCAAAACTAAGCTTCAGGTTTGACAATGAAATAAAAATCTTCGATGATAAACAAAAGTTAAAAGAATTCGCAGCCAGAAAACCAGCACTGCAAAGTATTTGGGGCAAAACACTACACGAAGAGGAAATGAAAAACAACAACAAAAAACAACAGTGGGAAGTACCTCAGTAAAGTGATGGGGGATGAAAAACTAATCAAAGAGGGAAAAAACAAACCAAATTTTAAAAATAATTAAATAAACAAACAAACATGACTGGAAGTACAAACCCTATTCAATAGACACCCTAAATGTTAATGGCTTAAACCCACCAATTAAACAACATAGGCTAGCAACCTGGATTAAAAAAGCAGACCCAACAATATGCTGCCTTCAGGAGACTCATCTGATAGGAAAAGACACACACAGGCTGACGGTGAAAAACTGGGAAAAATCATACCTTGCACATGGACCTTGGAAGCAAGCAAGGGTGGCTATACTCATATAAAATAAAATCGACTATAAGCCTAAGTTAATCAAAAGGGATAAAGAAGAACACTATATACTGTTAAAGGGAACCATTCACCAACAAGACATAACAATTATCAGTTTATATGCCCCAAACCATGGTGCTGCTACGTTCATAAAACAAACTCTCCTCAAGTTCAAGGGACAAATTGACCACAACACAATAATTACGGGTGACTTCAATACACCTCTCTCACCACTGGACAGATCTTCCAAACAAAAGTTGAATAAAGAAACTATAGAACTCAATAACACAATTAATAACCTACACTTAACTGACATATATAGGGTATATCAACCATCAGCAAGCAGATATACTTTTTTCTCAGTAGCAATGGATCCTTCTCAAAAATAGACCATATATTATGCCATAGGGCAAATCTAAGCAATTATAAAGGAGTAGAGATAATACCATGCATCTTATCTGATCATAATGGAATGAAACTGGAAATCAACAATAAAAGAAGAAGGGAAAAACCCTACATCACTTGGAGAATGAACAATATATTACTGAACAATCAATGGGTTACAGAAGACATCAAGGAGGAAATTTAAAAATTCATTGAGATAAATGAAAACACAGACACAACATATCGGAATCTATGGGACACAATGAAAGCTGTTCTAAGAGGAAAATTCATTCCTTGGAGCTCATTCCTCAAAAAAAGGAAAAACCAACAAATAAATGATCTCACACTTCATCTCAAAGCTCTTGAAAGAGAAGAGCAAAACAACAGCAAATGCAGTAGAAGGCAAGAAATAATTAAAATCAGAGCTGAAATCAATGAAATTGAAATAAGAGAAACAATTGAAAAAATTGACAAAACTAAAAGTTGGTTCTTCGAAAAAATAAATAAGATCGACAGACCCTTAGCTATGCTAAGGAAGAGAAGAAGAGAAAGGAACTCCAATTACTAGCAACAGGATGAAAAAGGCAACATCACAACAGACACTACAGAAATACAGAAGACAATTAGAAATTATTTCAAAACTTTATACGCCAATAAAATAGAAGATAGTGAAGGCATCGATAAATTTCTTAAGTCATATGATCTACCCAGATTGAGTCAAGAGGATATATACAACTTAAACAGACCAATGTCAATTGAGGAAATAGAAGAAGCCATCAAAAGACTACCAAACAAGAAAAGCCCAGGACCGGATGGGTTTTACAAAACCTTTAAAGAAGAACTAATACCAATACTTCTCAAGCTGTTTCACGAAATAGAAAAAGAGGAGTAATTCCAAATTCATTCTATGAGGCCAACATCACCCTGATTCCTAAACCAGACAAAGACACCTCAAAGAAAGAAAACTACAGACCAATATCTCTAATGAACCTAGATGCAAAAATCCTCAATAAAATTCTGGCAAATCAGATTCAAAAATATATCAAAAAAATATTGTGCACCATGTTCAAGTAGGATTTATCCCTGGGATGTAAGGCTGGTTCAATATACGGAAATCAATAAATGTAATCCACCACATCAATAGACTTAAAGATAAAAACCATAAGATCATCTCGATAGATGCAGAAAAAGCTTTCTACAAAATACAACATCCCTTTATGTTCAAAATATTAGAAAAACTAGGGATAACAGGAACTTACCTCAACACTGTAAAAGCTATTTATGCTAAGCCTCAGTCTAGCATCATTCTAAATAGAGAAAAATTGAAGGCATTCCCTCTAAAATCTGGAACAAGACAGGGATGCCCTCTCTCACCACTTCTATTCAACATAGTTCTTGAAACCCTTTGAGTTAACCTTTGAGTTAACAAAAGTTAACTCAAAATGGATCAAGGAGCTAGGATTCACAGCACAGACTCTGCATCTAATAGAAGAAAAAGTTGGCCCTAATCTCCATCTCGTGGGGTCAGGCTCCAAATTCCTTAATAGGACACCTTTAGCATAAGAGTAAAAATCAAGAATCAACAAATGGGATGTATTCAAACTAAAAAGTTTTTTCTCAGCAAGAGAAATAATAAGTGAGGTAAATAGGGAGCCTATATCCTGGGAACAAATTGTTACTCCTCACACTTCAGACAGAGCCCTAATCTCCAGAGTATACAAAGAACTCAAAAAGTTAAACAACAAAAAAACAAATAACCCAATCAACAAATGGGCAAAGGACCTGAACAGACACTTCACAGAGGAGGACATACAATCAATCAACAAGTACACAAAAAAATGCTCACCATCTCTAGCAGTCAGAGAAATGCAAATTAAAACCACTCGAAGACACCATCTCACTCCAATAAAAATGGCAGTCATTATGAAGTCAAACAATAACAAGTGCTGGTGAGGGTGTTGGGAAAAAGGTACACTTGTACATTGCTGGTGGGACTGCAAACTGGTGCAGCCAATTTGGAGGGCAGTATGGAGATTCCTTGGAAAGCTTGGAATGGAACCACCATTTGACCCAGCTATTCCCCTTCTCAGACTATACCTGAAAGACCTAAAAAGAGCATGCTACAGGGACACAGCTACATCAATGTTCATAGCAGCACAATTCACAATAGCTAGACTGTGGAATCAATCCCGATGCCCTTCAACACATGAATGGATTTTAAAAATGTGGCATTTATACACAATGGAATATTATTCAGCATTTAAAAATAACAAAATCATGGCATTTGCAGGGAAATGGATGGCACTAGAGCAAATTATGCTAAGCGAACTTAGCCAATCCCTAAAAAACAAATGCCAAATGTCTTCTCTGATATAAGGGAGGTGACTCAAAACAGAGTAGGAAGGAAGAGCATGAGAAGAAGATTACCACGAAACAAGGAAAAGATGAGAGAGGGAAAGGGAGGGAGAAGGGGAATTGCACGAAAGATGGAAGGAGACCCTCATGGGTACACAAAATACATATACGATGGTGTGAAGGGAAGAAAAAAGAGAGAGCAAGAGAGAGAGAGAGAGAGAGAGAGAAGTGTCACAGTAGAATGGGTAGAGAATAGAGATGGGAGGGGAGGGGAGGGGAGGAGGGAAAGGGAGGGCAGCAGAATACAGCTGACACTAGGATTGCTGTATGTATCACATGGATGTAAAACCAATGTGATCCTGCAATCTGTACACATGGAAAAATGAGAATTTATACCCTGTTTGAATCAAATGTATGATGTGTCAAGATCATTGTATTGTCTTGAGCAACTAATAAAAAAATCCCATGTTAACAGAAAGTATTAGGTTTGAGGCAGTATATCTACAAGAGTGAAAAATTTCAAAACATACAAGCAACCATCAATAAAGACTAGCAAAATAAATAGGGTATGTCAGTATAAATTTTAAAAAGAAGACACACCTGTCTGTAGTACAGCTCGTATGCTGCTATTTTAAAAACCTCCAATGCACAAAGTTGAATGGGAAAGGCAAGTCAAAATACAATGCATATGGTTTTTTCAAGTTAATACTTCTAGTATAATATTGTATTTTTTAAAGCTGCAAAGTGAGGAGCCTGAGTTTAGGAGCCGTGATTTAAAAATATAACAGCCCCATTAGTAATGAGAATCTTTTTCGATAGATTTTTTTAATATTATTTGTTACAAGCATCAGCTTAGGACTTATGAGAACAGATATCATATTCATAACAGATGAGATTTCTGCAAACAAACTCAGATTGGGCCTGGAAGCAATACAGAATTTGGTGTAACCTGGGGGCAGGGATATTCAAACCTACAGTGTATGCACGGCACACTAGCACACTTAACAATAAAGACTGCAAAGAATAAAGTGTCTTCTGGGTATTCAAAAGAATAATTTGATTTTTCACAGCAATTACCAAATTTATTTCAATGTGATTATGAAAAGATAAATACAAAAAAATAATACTAAAATTTGTAAAAAAAAAAAAAAAAAAACAATAGTAGTGTGGGGACCAGGTGGCTCTGCGGAACCTGCCTTCTCAGACTTTCCAGGTGTGAGTGTTGGGAATGACAAGTCTTGTCTATGGTTGGGGACACGGTGCTTTTGGTGGAAAGGAAACAGTAAGACACAAACTTACACAGACTCACCTTCTCCCTGCCCCGGAGGAGAGTCACGTGTTGGGCTGTTTGACTTCTCCTGTCCCCATCTACTGGATCCCTGAGTTCTATATTTAATCATGAGCCTTGTTTTCATGTAAGTTACACAAGTAAGTCTAGGGATAGTGATAAATAGATAAGTCTATTCATTCTAAACCAAGGTCCTTACAGGGCAAGAAGACCAGGAGGATGATCCTTCATGCCTGAGCTTCTAATGCACAGTGTCCCACCTTCCTTACTCAAAAGATGTGTGTCACCCCCAGGAGATCTTCAGCACGATTATTACCCAAACTAAGCAAATATTTGGCAACAAACCTCTGAGTTCTGAGAAATTCACCAGGGAACTGATCGGAGGAAGAAAGCACCCAGACCATGATTTCCTCACTGTGGTCAACTTCATCACGAGTCATATTTAAACAAGAAGCATTCTTAACTCCAACCAGAACCAAACGTCCTCCATCACTGGACTGGCTGGTCTCGGCATCATGAGGAGCGGATGTCTAAGACTGCTCCAGGGTAAGTGGAATCGTGACCATGTGACAGGCAAGAAAGGGAGCTAGGAATCACCCAGTAAGTCCTTTGCTTCATATTTCACTGGTTTTCTCACTGTCCCTGTTAGGGAGAGCAGGGAGGGTATTTGTAAAGAATGTCAGCTCTTTTTTTAATTATTAAGATCTCAAAGGAGAAAGTTGTTCTTACAAAGTTACTTCCTAGCTCAAACTTTAGGACATAGTGGGCATTTCTCATTGGGCTCTCTGGATAAACAGAACCAATGGGGCACTACAAAGAGAGAGGAACATGGTTATTTTTCAGATATAGCTCACACAATTGTGCAGGCTGAGAATCCAGACTCTGTCAAGTAGGTGCATGATGGAGACCAGGGAGGAGGTGGCAGGATGGAGACCAGGGGGGAGGGGGCAGGATGGAGACCAGGGAGGAGGGGGCAGGATGGAGACCAGGGAGGAGGGGGCAGGATGGAGACCAGGGAGGAGGTGCAGGATGAAGACCAGGGAGCAGCTGATGTTCCATCTCAGGTCCAGAAGCAGTCTGGGCCAGAACTCCGTCCTCCTCCGGGGGCCAGTCTTGGTCTCTTAGGGCCTCCATGGGTTAGATGAGCCCCACAGGAGAGGGGATTCTGCTTATTTGCATCTTCACATTCAATGGGGCCTCCTCTGATGAAGGCCTCACGGCAATGTTTAGCGCCTGACCAGCTGTCCAGGCAGCGCATTAGATAAACTGACCAAGAAGGAACCACCAATACCCCTAGACTTTATCTTAGGGATTGAGAACCAGACTCTCTTTGACTCCTCGCCTGTCTCTCTGTTGAACAGCAAGAGGCTCATGTACCTAAGACCTCGTTGACTTGAGGAGGGTCCCCAGGATGTGCCCCGGGAGGGGACAGCTGCTGAGAGGCAGGAACAGCAGGAGGAGGCCCCCAGCCTGAGCCCAGCACCTGCCCACAGCACTTTCCTGTTGGGGGGTAATAGGGCACCACGGGGTCCCAGGACAGGCCGTGGGGCTGACAGTGGTGGTGGCAGATGTGGCTCTCAGGTGCTCCAGCCACAGCTGCAGGCCAGGTGGCTGGTGTGGTGTGTGTCCCTGAGGAAGGGGACAGGACCAGAGCACCTGAGAGACCAGGCAGGGGACCTGAGAGAACAGCTGGCCCTGACCCTCCCTTCCCACCTAAAGGTCAGGGATGGTGGTAAACACCTGACACACTGGGGTTTGTTCCCACGTGACCTAGGACATGGGTGTCATTTGTCCCCACTCCACAGAAAGGGAAACTGAGGCGGGGCTGTGAGGCAGCCTGCCTGTGCTCCAGGGTCTGACCAGGGCCACCAGGCTCCAGTCCCCCACCCACAGGCCAGGAGAGCCACGGCTGGAGCCCAGAGCTTGCCAGGCTCAGCCCCTTCCCACCCCCAGACCCTCTGGGAGGCGCCACCTGGGCTCCCTCTGAGGAGTGGACCAGGTCCAAGCCCAGGAGGGTCCTCAGCCCCTGTCCTCCAGTGCATCAGCTCCGGCCTCCTCTCCCTGCTGGGCCTGCTGACTCGTCCTCTCTGTGTCACAGGGCTGCTGTGTGTCCTGCTGAGTCTCTCCAGAGCCGGAGCCCAGGGCTCTCAGGGTGAGTGTGGGGAGCAGCGTGTCCACAGCCAGAGCCTGGGAGGGGCCCTGCACCCCAGCCCAGGGAGGAGAGGCCTGGGCAGGGAGGCTCAGGGCAGCTCCCCACCTCCTGGGACCTCCTCTGGGACCTCATTGCCCCCTCCCAGCCTCTGACCAGTCTGTGCCCCCACAGCCTGTGCCCCCTGGTGCCCTCTGAACTCGGAATGTGTCAGCGCCACCGCCTGTCGCTGCAAGCCAGGGTTTGCCTCTTCATCTACAGAGATCTTCACTGACCCCCTGGAGATCTGTGACGGTAAAGAGGATGGGGGAGGGGCAGGGCACATCAGAGACTGCGGGTGCCCAGTGCCAGTGGGGTCATGGGTAATGGTCAAGGGCTGAGCCTTTGACCTCAAGGCCATCATCAAAGACAGAAAAGAGAAACGAAAGAGTAAGGTGGCAGAGAGACCAGGGAATTGCATGGCTTCCTGCACAGAGAGGACCTGGGCCCCAGGAGTTGGTCTCAGCCTACCCTTAGTTCTGGGGAAGGTGACTCTCAGCTTATAACCCACCCCCAACCTTGGCATTGTCCCCTGTGTCCAAACTGAGAGTGTCAGCCAGAGGACTGAGTTGAACAGAGCAGACTGTGGTCTTCAGGAAAGGCTTGCTCCAGGCAAAGCACAGCCTCAGCACTGAAGCCCAAGATTCTCTCCAATAGATACTAACTCCACGTGAAACCCCATGCTGGGGGTCAGGTAGGGAACAGGAGTCTCTTGCCTGAGAGAACACACACCTTTGGGAGGTGACCCTTGGTCCTATTATGTTGCAGACATCAATGAATGTGTGCCACCCATGAAAGTGTCCTGTGGAAAATTTGCTGACTGCCACAATATGGAGGGGAGCTACTACTGCACGTGCAGCCCGGGCTATGGGCTCCGTTCTGGGGGAACAAACTTCACTAATGAGAGTGAGAACACATGTCAAGGTAAGGCCCCCCCTCACCCCCACCCCACATGCAGTTCAGGGCACCAGAGCTGATCTGGGGACAGCGTCCAGTTATAGCCTCAGCACCTGGACTGTGAGATGGAGCAGCTGTACGTGCACCCGTCACCAGCATGAGAGGCAGGGGAGGGCCAGGGCACTCTGGGACCAGCTGCTTGGCCCCATCCTGACAGCTCTGCTTGTGACGATGGCCAGGGTGCTTATCAGGAAATCCTGTGGACATGTGAGATGTGACAACATTATTGTTGTTTTCTGTTAAAAAAAAATGCCAGGCTCCAGTGGCCTGTGCCTGTGGTCTCAGATACTTGGGAGGCTGAGGCAGGAGGATCACTAGAGCCCAGGAGTCCAACCCATCCTGGGAAATAGAGAGACCCCATCCCTAGGGGGGAAAAGTTGGGGAGAGAGACAAAAGAAAAAGAAAACCACAGGAAGGTGCCCCCTATCTTCTAAAGCTACAGACAAAGGTAGAGGCTGGGGTACGGCTCCCAGCCAGGAACTTTCCTGGCATGAGCAGGGCCCTGGACCCCCTCCCCAGCACTGAGAAAATCAAAACCAAACCAGAGGTAGCTTTGCTCTTGGTTCACTGTGTGACTTCAGTCAAGTCACCTCACCTCTCTGTGCTTCAGTGTGTCCATCTGTAGAAGGGGAGTCCTGGACTGGGGCGTAGCTCAGTGGTAGAGCACTTGTCTAGCAGGTGTGAGTCCTTGGGTGAGTCCCAGCACCAGGGGAAGAAAGGGGGAGAGGGAGAGTCATCAGGAGGGGAATGAGATCCGAAGGCACTGAGCAGGTCCTGGCTCCCAGAAAGTGCTGTTGGCAATGGCTTCTGAGCTGAACAGGGCCTGGGCCAGGAGTTGTGCTCACCTGCCCTTAGGTCTGGGGGATGAGGAGCCTCCAGCCCACGCCCACCTCAGCATTGTCCCCTGGGTCCAGATCCAGGGGTGTCAGCCAGAGGACTGGGACAGAGCTATCCTGTGGCACCCAGGGGCCAAGGCCCTGGTTGACACAGGTGGTGCCCACTCCAGGCCACTGTCCCACCAGCACAGAGAGGGAGGGTGGTGTGAAGGCCAAGGTCAGAGGCAGGGGTCAGCTCCCTGGGTCCAAAGCCTGGACTGGCCACCTGTGAGCAGCATGGGATCAGCAAAACCACTTCCTCTCTGGAGCCCTCCTTGTACCTGCCCCCAGGAGCCTGGAGCCCCAGAGATCCCATGAGGTGGGGGCTCTCAGTGGCTCATTACTGGGGAACCCAGGGAGCTGGGGGGAGGGAGGCTGAGCCCAGGATGTGGGGAATGTGGGGGTGTGGTGGAGGGTCTCCTGGGGGTGCTGCTGCACCTCATTCCCAGCTGTCCCCATGCAACCCCACCCTACCTTGTCCCCTCCACCTATGGCACACCTCTGCAGCCATTGCTACCAGCTGGGAACAGGGGAGGGGACTGTGATCGCCCCATGGGGGCTGGACAGGGGCCCTTAGGGAGCATCAGCCCTGCCCTGGCCCGTCCTGCTGTTGATCCACACAGCCCTGATGAGGGGTCCCAGCAGGGCATCCTCAGGTGCAAAAATGGGTCCAGGAGACCAGAAGCCCTCCCTGCCTCATCCTGACCCCAGGAATCCCCTGGGCTCCAGGAACCTTTGGCCCCTTTCTGGGACACCCAGGGCCATCTGCCACGAGCTGTCACTCACTCCTGTCTGGGGTTCTCTGAGGCTGCTGTGTTGGCCATTCACCTCAGGCCTCTGTCCTGTGGGTCCCTGTGGCACTCAAAGGGGACCTGCTTCCTGAGCATGTTCCCCTCACGTTTAGAGACCAGGAGAGATAAGACGCCAGGAAACACCCCGGGCCTCAGCTGGGAGCTGCTTCCAGAAGCTTCCTCATTTCCTGTTGTGGCCATCTCTGATAAGGGGGAACTTCCTCCAGGGGTGGGGACAGCAAGACTCCCCGGAGACAAGCTGGGCACCTTGGAAAGGCTGTCAGTGTCCACCCACAGTTCTGAGTGCCACACTAGGAGCTGGGGATTCCTGGGGACAGTGGAGGGTGCATTTGTGCTGCTGTGAGGAAAGGCAGGTGGGACCTGCTGGGGCCTGGGCACCTGGGGCTTTTGGTTTTCTAGTTGTTTGTTTGTTGGGGTCCTGGGGATCTAACCCTGGGGCCTTATCACTAACCACATCCCCGGCCTCCTGAGTCACTGGGAATACAGCCACCACACCTGCTTGAGCAACTCGCTTTAGTTCTTCTTGTTGCTTCCCAGTGGCAGGGTTTTCAAATTGTGATGAAACCTGCATCCATAAAACTTATCATTTTATCTACGTTCCAGTACACTAGTTCTGTGCCACTGATCCTGTTACACAGGCATCTCAGTCATCCCTCTCTACGAGTGTTTTCCTGTTTTTTTTTTCATTTCTTTATCTAACAAATAAAAATAATGTATATTTTCATCATGTACAGAATGATGTTTTGAAACATGTATGTACACTGGGATGGCTAATGAAGCGGATTAGAATTCACAATGCCTCAGGTGCTGTGCTGATTTATGTCGTAAGAACAATTCAAATCTAATCCCTTATGATTTCAAGAATACACACCATTGGCCAGACCCAGTGGTGAACACCTGGGATCCAGCAGCTCTGGAGGCTGAGGCAGGAGGATCACAAGTTTCAGGCCAGCCTCAACAACTTAGCAAGGCCCTAAGCAACTTATCGAGACCCTGCCTCAAAATAAAAAATAAGCAGAGATGGGATGGGCTCAGAGGTAGTTCTATTTTTAATATCTGAGGACCATCCCCACTGCCTTCCGTCACAGCGGGGCTCACTTACGTTCCCAGCCATGGTGTGCACAGCGTCCTTTTCTCTGACTGCTGGCCACCCATGTGCCCATCTGGCTTCCCCAACAGCTACCAGCAGGTGTGAGGTGACATTTCATCACTGTTCCTTTCTAGTCCCCTGAGGATTGGCGATGGCGAGGGATTTCTCCGGGGCCTCTGGGCCCTTCTCCTGTCGTCCTTTGAGAAGCGTCTGTTCAGGTCACTTGCCCATTTGGGGATGGGGTGAGCGGGTTTCTTACTGCTGAGTTGCTTGATCAAGCTCCTCATGATACTTTGCACATTGACACCTAATAAGATGCGTGGCTTGTGAGTGTGCCTCCCGTTCCCTGAGTTGTCCCTCACTCTGTCCACTGTTTCCTTTGCTTTTCAAAAGATGTTAGTTGGCTACGATCCCCTTGGTCCGTTTGTATTTTGCTGCCTGTGCCTTGGGTCCCGTCCAAACCATCACTGACAGGCCAACATCGCCAGCTCTCCCCTATGCCCTCCGCTAAGCAGCTGGGCAGGTCCAATCTGACCTTCACTGTTTAATCTGAGGTGATTTTTATGTGGTGTGAGGTGATGTCCTCCTGGTTGGCATATCCATGTCCCAGAAGAGTCCTTCCCATTGTGTGCTCTTGGCACCTTCATCAAAAATCAGCTGTAAATACGTGGGTTTTTCTGGGCTGTCTGTTCTGCTCCGTGGCTGTGTGTGTCCCCATACAGAACCACACTGTGTTGTCACTACAGCTTCCCAGTAGATTCTGAGGTCAAGTCATGGGATGTGCCCAGCTTTGCTCTGTTTCTGAGCACCTGGCTTCATCCTCAGGTGTTAATGATGGGTGTCACTCTGGGAAGCCATTGGCCATGGTCTCCCACCCCCACTGCTTAGGCATCAAGGGTGGCCGTCACTGTCACCTCCTCCCTGAGCGTAGACCACCTGTAGGACCCCAGTGGTGCAAGGATTCCCACAGGGGAGGGTCCAGGGAATGGCTGGCCTCTCTCTGCCACTCTCCAGAGGAGGTCAACCCAGACCCCAGGGGCCTGACCCCTGAGGACAGAGACAAATGATGGGTCCCACGCAGCAGGCCACAGGTCTGTGTCCCAGTGGAGGTGAAGAAGAGATGACAGAAATGCCTGCCACCCCTCCCCGTCCCCATGCCTTCACTCTCTCCTGCTGTCCACCCATGGCTGGCCTCCACAGGACAAGGATGCTTCACAGGGTCAGGAAGACACGTACACGGTCCCAGGGCTGCCTGGCTGGATGTCAACCCTGGGCTCTCTGGCATGGTCCTCACTCCTGTCCCTGCCTTTAAGTCTTGTCCCAGTGGGCCTGGCTAATGGATAGATCTTGGTTCCTCTCCTTGGAGCTGGGCTCTCAGAGCTAATGGGATGAGAGAACCTGTCCTGCTAGGTCACTGGGACCCAGGGACAACTCAGCCATCGAGCAGCCCTGCTAGCAGAATCAGACCAAAGACCACCCTGGAAGCCAAGACCAGCCCCACTACGGAGCTCAGCGCTTCCCCTGCACTCGGGTCCCAGGACCCATCTGGCCTCTGCTCCAAATCCTCAGGCCGGGACACATGTGGCCATGACACCCTGGCCCAGCTGGGAGCTTCCCAGGGTGGCAGAGGGCACTGGGAGGACAACAGAGGGTCTGGAGACCATGCTCCCCCTGGAGAGCCTCCTTGTGGGTTAGGAAAGGAACCTGGGGACACAGCAGGTCCACCCTATGCCAGGAACCTGGCCGACTCCCAGCCTGGGCTGACAGAGCCAAACCCTCTGATCACAACATTCGCATCCAACCCATCAAGCCACCTGAAGCTGCCGGCTGCCCACATCCTGCCCCTCTTCTTCCTCTTGCAGACGTGGACGAATGTAAGCAGAACCCCAGAATCTGCAAGGGCCGCAGCACCTGCATCAACACTCAGGGCAACTATACCTGCAAGTGTCTGCCTGGCTTTGAGCCCAACCCAGAGGACCCGAAGCTGTGCACAGGTAGAGGCCCCAGGAGGACCCCTGAGGGTGGACAGGAGCCACGGGTGCAGCAGAGGCAGGTCCTGCACCCAAGGAGGGAGAAGACCTGAGGTTCCCACGGGTCAAGGGGCTCAGGCTCAGCCTAAGGGAGGCTGCAGGGCCATCTGGCCTCAGCTCTTCCTGGTCTGTCACCTGAGAGTAAAAGAGAGTCACTTTCAGTTCAGACAAGGAGCTTCCACCATGGCCAGAAAGAGGGCGACCAGAGTCCTTAGTCAGGAATTTCCACCCCCTGGCCTCATTTCCCTCCTGGCTTCTGTAAACTGGAGACCAGGGTCATTGCTGTGCCCCTCAGGCACAGAAGCCACCTGAGGTGCTCTGAAGGTGAAGTTGAAGGTCACCAGTGAGGCACATGCAGAGGTCCTTTGTTTGAGAAGGCCACAAGATGGAGAAGTGGGTGCAGTGAGTAGGGGCATGGGAGCCGGTCAGGGGTGGGGACTGACCCCCTGCTTTGTCCTAGATGTGAATGAATGCGCCTCTGGACAAAGCCCGTGCCACAAATCCACCCACTGCCTCAACCAAATGGGCAGCTACCAGTGCCGCTGCCGACCTGGCTGGAAGCCAGTCCCCGGATCCCCCCATGGCCCCAACAACACCGTGTGCGAAGGTGGGGCTCAGAGGCCACACTCAGCGGCCCGTAGTACAGCAGGGATCACAGGGTCATGGGCAAACTGACCACGTCCAGTGCTGCAGCGCCTGCATCTGCGCCAGCTAATACTTCAGGTGCTGGACACAGACAGATGAGGTTCTGGGGGAGGAGCTGGGGTCTGTCAGGAGGCTCCCGTGGCCTCCAGGCTGCAGCTAGTGACTAACTGGGTGACGAGTTTCCACAGCCTCACAACCTGCACCTGCAAAGGGCAGGCCTGGGGCACACCAGACCTTGCACACCCCTTGACCTGGCGCCCACCTCGCAAGGGTGTGGGTCTCCAGGTGGCCAAAACAGAGCCCAGGCAGGGCACTAATGGCAGGAAGAAGTGGGTGGAGTTCGTACAGCAGAGAGCACTGGTCCTGGCTGAGGCAGGACTGACCCCTCTGTCTGTGTCCTCAGATGTGGACGAGTGCAGCTCTGGGCAGCATCAGTGCCACGAGTCCACCATCTGCACCAACACCCTGGGGTCGTACCAGTGCCACTGCCGCCCAGGCTGGGAGCTGATTCCTGGGAGCGTCAATGGCCGGAACAGCACCATCTGCAAAGGTACCCAGCCTGCCCTGACCCCAGAACCTCCCCCACCCCACACACGTGCACACCCACGTGCACATGCTCATACACACCCACACACGCACACATGCACTCCTCCTAATGAACCACTGTCCTGTCCCTGCAGTCATGCCCTTCTTCACCTGGCCTCTGCCCCCTGGAGTCCACAGCCAGGTGAGCGCCCCAGCCAGGACAGGGAGGTGGGAACCCCTGGGGCAGCACCCTGTCCACCCCTTGGCCCTGAGCTTCCCACCCACCTGTGACCCCTCATCTCACCTCCCCAGAATCTCTCCCGCTTCTTTGACAAAGTCAACAATCTGCACAGGGATTTCAAGCCAGATCAGGCCAATGAAACCATCCAGGTAAGGGCAGAACAGGGGAAGCAGGGGGAGACCTCCCACAGAGGGAGGGGGGCAGCTGTGGTCTGGGGGAAGGGGGACAGGCCCAAGCACAGTGGGGTTCTGCTCTGAGCTGGCCACTCTCCCAGGGCAGGTGGAAGAGGACACTGGGAACCACACACACTGTTGGATGCCCAGGTGCACTGTCTGTCCATTTGCTCTCATCCTAGTCTTCAGTTTTGTCATCCTTGACTGTCACAAACCAGGGCTGACCTCTGAGGAGCAAGGACCACACAGGGAGTCCCAAACCATGCTCTCTCTATCCCCAACTGGACAGTGTCTGGGTCTGTTCTCTGGGGCTGAGTGGTCTAGCTCTTCATGTGGACCTTCTGGCCAAGTCCACCTGCTCTGTGCCCCCATCCCTCCAGGGGATCATGCAGGAGGTGGATGTGCTGCTGGAGACCCCTGGGGACCTGGAGACCCTGCCCCCCTCACAGAAGCACTGCGTGGCCACTCACCTGCTGACAGGCCTGGAGAGTGCCCTGAGACACCTGAGCAGGGGTATGCCTGAGGGGACATCAACCTTCAATTATTCTGCAGGCACACGTAAGTCCCTGGGTCTGCACCACCCCCTGTTCCTAGCCTCATCCTCTTCTGATCCCACTAGAGCTGAGTGGCCACACTGTACCTCAGTGACTCACATAAATAATCACAACAGTGAAAAAGGCAGAAAACCACAAATAGTACACATTTACAGTAATAGTACACATTATCAGCAGAAAATGACAATAAGGAATTTTAGGGGGGGTGGGGTTGTAGCTCAGTGGTAGAGCACTTGCCTAGAGGCACAGAGTTCAATCCTCAGCACCACATACAAATAAGTGAATAAAGCAAAAGTGTTGTGTCCATCTACAACTAAAAAATTTTTTTTCTAAGAATTTTAGGTTACAAAATAGAAACAGCTTCTAAAAGCTAATTTGGAGTAATGTAAACTAATCTTGCTTGATATGTAGGTATTAATGTTTTATTGTGGTAAAACTCACTTAACAAGTTTCACCAATTAAGTTCACCATTTAAAATCCAGGGTTCGACATTTCATTGGATTCAAGAAAATTCACAAACTGATGCAGCCATCACCTCCATTTTAAGACATTTTTCTCCAAAATCAATCTCAGTGCCTCCTCAGCTTTCATCCCTCATTCCTCCCCTCCCCCAACCCTGGCGTCCACTCTCCTGCTTGCTGTCTTAATGGAGCTGCCTATTCCACCAATTAGTAAAAAGCAATCACACAAAGTGTGACCTGTCTCTCTAGCTTCTTTCTCCTAGAATAATGCTGTTGAGCGTGGCATAGCATCACTCCATCCCTTTTCATGGCTGAATATGACTCCATCCTATGGGTGTTAGCTGACCCACTCAGCCACTGATGAACATTTGGGTTAGTTCCACCTCTTGGCTATTGTGACTTACTACTGAGAATATTGATGTGTAAGTGTTTGTTTGAAAATTGTTCTCAGTGCTTTGGTGTGTCTGCCATGGACTGGACTTGGTAGGTAACATGGTAATTCCATGTGTAGTTCTGGGGGAACCACCAGATGTTTGCAGAGTGGCCACACTATTCCATAGTACCACCAGAGGGGTGCAAGAGTGGCCTCTCCATGGCTTCAGCTAAACATGTTACTTCCGATTCATTTGGTTTTATCACGGCTGTTCTAGTGCATGTGAGGAGATGTCTCGTTGCTGCTTGAGTTGCATCTCCCTGTTGACGGGTGATGGTTAGCACATTTTCATGAGCCTCTGGACCATTTGTGGATCTTTTTGTAGAAATGTCTGTTCAGATCCTTTGTGCATTTGTGATTGGGTTGGTCCTTTGTTGAGTTGTAAGAACTTTTCATCTATTTTGACAGGAAACCATTATGAGATGTGCACCTTGGAAATGCTTTCTCCATCCTATGGATTATCTCTTGGTCGTGCTCCTCACGACTAAAACACTCAGGGTTACTCCAGATGAACTGAGCTGCACGAAATAATCACACGAGAGACAGACATACCTTTTTCTTTGGGGTCCTCTGACAGCTCCTCTGACCTTAGGGGCCCATGGAAAGAGAGGGAGCAAGTGCTGGCCCCTTTTATTGAGGAGAAGCCATTTAAATGAGGCAAGGGGACAGGTTTCAGGAGGTTGAGTCTAGCTTCATGATGTCTGCTGTCAGCAGGTTGACTGACATCTAGGAAGGCCACACCCAAAGGCAGAGCAAGAGAAGGGGACACACACAAAGGGTGTTTCCATGGAATATTCCCTCTAAAGCAGGGCAAAGAGGTAGTATAGCTCAATCCATGGGGTGACATGCCTGTGTCTGAAGACGCATCCTCAACTTCCAGACCAGGACAATGTCCAGGTCACTGTGAGATGTACTGACCGGTCAAAGCCTCTCCACTCAGGGAAGGACAATGCGAATCATTCAGAGTGGCTGCCACATATTTTAATATCTTTGGTACCATTTCACTTTAATGTCAGATGTTTTGAATTTTGAGGACATCTACTTTATCTGCTTTCTCCTTCATGGCTTGTACATTCAGTGTCATATCTAACAATCCATTGCTAAATCCAGGGTCAGAAAGACACCACTATATTTCTTCCTATGGGCTTCAGTTCTTAGACTTTGTTCTACTTTGAGTTAATCTGTGTGTGTGGTGTGAGGTAGGGGTCCCACTTCCTTCTTTTTCCTTAGATATCCAGTAATCCCTCATCAATCACTGAAGAGACTGTTCTTATGCCCATAAAATAGTCTTGGTCCCCTGGCTGAAAGGCAATTGACCACAGAGGTGTAGGTTTATTTCTGGGCTCACCTTTCCCTCTGTCTTCATGCCAGTACCAAGCTGCTTTGCTCTCTGCTCATTTGCCGTCAGTTCTGAAATCAGGAGTGTGAGTCCTCCCCCTTTGTTGCTCTTTTCAGCCATGCTTTCACTACTTGGATCTCTTGCAATGATGTGTTAGTTTTAAGGTGAGTTTATCTATTTAATAAGCAAATTATAATATTAATGGCTGTTGGGACATGGATAGGGATGACATTAACCCTGTAGATCTCTTTGGGGCATGTCACCATCTTACCAATATAGTTTCCCCATCCATGAACACAAGGTGTCCTTGCTTTCATTTGGGGTCTTTAATGACTTTCAAATCCTTCTGTAGTTCTCTATGTACAAGTCCTGAGTCTCTTAGTTAAATTTATTCCTAATATTTTGTGAGAGATTGTTGTGTCTATGTTCATGAGAGATATAGGTCTCTTGTTTTCTTTTCTCATGATGTCTTTATCTGGTTTTGGCATCAGACTAATATTGGCTTCCAGAACTTACTAGATGCTGTCCCCTCTTCTGTTGTTTGAAAGAGTTTAGAAAGAATTCAAAGAATTTGTGTTCACTTTAACATAAACGGCTGGTAAAATCCACAATCAAAGCCATCTGATCTGAGATGTTCTCCAAGGAGGTTTTTCATTATTGATTCAATCATCTTATCCATTAAGGTCTCTTCAGGTTTTCTACTTATTCTTGAGTCAGTTTTGGTAGTTTGTGTGTCCATAAGAATTCATCCATTTCATAAAGGCTATATAATTTGTTGGTGCACATTTGCTCTTACTGTTATAATTCTTTGTAACTTCAGATTTCATATATGTATATGTTTATACGCATGTATGCATAACACATATTACACATATACATAAAATCTGAAGAAACAAAGAATTCTTATGTACATATATGCATGTGTATATATATTTGTGTCAACATATACATGTGTCTGGTTTTAGTCAATTGGAAGTTACACATAGGTCCTTGATAAATGTGATATACACGTGTACATATACAATATCCACATATACACATGGATATTCCTAACATAACTCTTCTTATTCCCACAAATCATAGAACTGTCCTTAGAGGTGCAGCAGCAAGGAGATGTCAATGTCACCTTGAGACAGAATCGGGCAAAGATGCAGCTGAACTGGAATCTGGCACAGGAATCTGGTTACACAGGTAACATCTGAAATGGGGAGAAGGTGGATGTCCACCACACACCAGTACCATCCTGTTTGGAAGAGGACTCAAGGTAGGAAAAGATGCCCAAGGATGTGAAAAAATACAGAATTAAAGACTAAAGGGTGATGTGGGTGGGAAGAGGTCACTAGAAGAGTGTCCAAAGGGGAGGTTCTGGGGAGTGATGAGGCCACATTCTGTTGTGTGCACCTGTGAATGTGGAGCAGCAAGTCCCACTATTGTGTATCATTATAATACAACAATTCAAAAGGAGCAGAGGCCATCTAAGGAGGAGGCCCTGGAGGAGACCCTGAGACTCACCCGTGGCCTCGTCCTGCAGGCCCTTCTGTGGTGGGATTGGTCTCCACCCCAGGGATGGACAAGCTGCTGGACGAGGCTCCCCTGGTCCTGGAGCCTGAGAAGCAGGTGGCTCCCCATGGGACACACAAGGACTCACTGCTGAGAGTCTCCTCTGTCCTGCTCTCAGATGTCATCTCAGCCTTTTTGAGCAACAAGGACACCCAGAACCTCAGTTCACCAGTTACCTTCACCTTCTCCCATCCTGTGAGTGGGTGGTGGGGGACCACAGGGCGGGAATAGACCCAGGCCCAGGCACACCCTTGTTGTCCTCTTAACCTTGAGGTTCAGGGGGACTCCCCACAGGTGCACCCCACACAGGAAAGCCAGCCCTTCCTGGGTCAGCATCTCTGAGCACAGGAAGACCAGCTCACACCCCTGTCCTGTTACTACAGCTGGTGACACCTGCACCAAGGCATGAGCTGCTCTGTGTCTCCTGGGACCACAGCCAGAATGGATGTGGTCACTGGGCCACTGAAGGCTGCAAGACAGCAGGCACTGGAGATGGCAGCACCACCTGCCACTGTACCCACCTCAGCAGCTTTGCCATCCTCATGGTCCACTATGATGTGCAGGTGAGAGGCTGCCTTCAGCATCGATTGCTGCAAAACACACTTCTGCAAATGTCGCTGCTGAAGTAAAACAAATTTGTTCCCTTGCGGTTCTGTGGGTCAGCAACCCAGCACAGGGGGATGAGTTCCTTGTTCAGGTTCTAAAAGACTGACATGATCACATCAGCCAGGGCCGCAGTCTCTTCTGGGTCTTGCAGCCCTCCTCCAGCTCCCTGGTTGCAGGCAGAGTCCAGTTCCCTTCTCTTAGCAGCTGTCAGGGGGGACCACACTCAGTTCCTAAGAGCCTCCCACATTTCCTCTCCTATGACCCCTGGTCGGCCTTCTCACAAAACACCAGTGTTCCCATCTGAAAAGCAGCATGAAAATGTCCTTGTATAGAATCCCTCTCAAGTTTTGAAACTGTTTTCCCAAGAAGAGTCCAGATGTTTAAAGCAATCGCCTGATCAGACCAGATCCAGGAGAATAAACTCCCTAATCTAAAAGTCAACAGATAGAGACCCAAATTCCACCTGCAAAATCCCTCTACAGCAGCACCTAGTTTATCAGAGAATTGAAGAATTAGAAGAAGGTTAGTGTAACAGCAGGGGGTGGACATAGGAAGACCAAGTTAGAATTCTGCTTACCACCAGGGTCTGTAAGTCAACCATGGTCGGGTTTCAGATTTACAAAAAAGGAAGGTCTGGTGAAGGTGGAGGCCAGAGGGGGTCAGGGGAGTCAGGGAGGAAGGCTGGACTGGGGGCTGTTTACCTCCTCCTCTAGCCAGGGGAGTGGACACTTCTGCTTCCCCCGGTTCAGACTCTCAGGTGAGCCCACTTATGGGCATTCACTGTGAGCACCTGTGACC
The DNA here is from genome assembly GCF_052094955.1 of Ictidomys tridecemlineatus. NCBI lineage: Eukaryota > Metazoa > Chordata > Mammalia > Rodentia > Sciuridae > Ictidomys > Ictidomys tridecemlineatus. The sequence continues at coordinate 10,927,865 of NC_135478.1, read as the reverse complement.
ATGAGCATGACGAGGATCTCAGCCAAGTGCCTCCGCCCCAGGAGTCCGCACATTCCAAGACCTCGCTGCCACCTCACCCAGTAGCACACTCTCATGTGTCAACTGCTTCTTTGTTCATGCAAGAGGCATGTGTTTATGCTTCAAATTTCAGACTGGATGAGAGAGGGACCATGGAGGGGTCTCCCACCCCCTCACTTAGGCATCGAGTTCCTCCTGCCTCAGACAACCAGGGCTCTCAGTGTCCCCTGCACTCTCCTAGGGCTGCCTCAGGCATATCCACAAAACACCTGTGGTTACTCTTTTTCTTAAGAAATTATTTTTAAAGATGGACACAATATCTTTATTTGATTTATTTTTTAATGTGGTGCTGAGGATTGAACCCTGTACCTCACAAGTGCCAGGCAAGCGCTCTACTGCAGAGCTGTAACCCCAGCCCCACCTGAGTTTACTCTTTGGTTCTTTTCATCCTCATAATGTTGGCAGCTATATTGGCTCATGTGGTTTACTTTTTTTTTTCTTTACATATTGGAGATTCTTCAAACCCTGTATACAAACGGCTTCACCATTACTTCTAAGGACACGCTGCATTCCATTGTGTGAATAGACTGTAAATAGTCTGTCAAATTCTTATCATTTGTTAACACAAAGAATATTGCAAAAATGACCACATGCTTCATTTATCTCTTATTTCTTGTGCATGCAGAATGTCTATTTGTTCTAATTCATAACTGCACATAAATAGACACTGCCACATTTCGACACAGAGAGGCTGAACCTGGTAAAAATCCCAGCAGGATTACATGAAGATGGGTGATGACTCACACCTCACTGCAGGGTTACTATCAACTTTTGGGGGTCCTTGTCTATCTGAGAGGTCAATGTATCTAGGGAAATACTTCTGTCCTTTTTAGCAGGAGTGGAATGGAACATCTTCTTTAAGAACCATTTCTATTTCTGCCTCTGGAAACAATTTTTGCATATCCTTGGTCCATCTTTCTAGTGGCTTATTGCAATATGTGCTGTTGATTTGCAGGAGCTTTTTATATATTACGGAAATTAGATTGTGTCTTTATATCAGATGATCTCAAAAATCAGCACATGTTAATATCACCTGAAGGACTCTTTATTTTTCAATGTTTTCTTAGGAAGCAATTTCATTTTTTTAGATATGTTTCAAGAAAAAAATAGAAGAAACCGATCAGATACTTGGTTAAAGGAAGAAAGTTAATGATGATGGTAACTTAAAATTTACACTTTCCCACGTATTTCTCCAAGTCCTCTTAAAGCCATGAGGAAATGAAAAGAGAACCCCCCACCCCATTACTCTTTACCCAGAGGCATCTATTTTGAAAGTTTTGCCTCTGTTTCCTTTATCAGGTGTCATTCTTTCCCTCTGCTCCTCCTCTGTCCTGCCTCCTAATTTCCCAATTTTGTCTTTACACCAGGGTCTCAAATGTAGCATGCACAAATGTCACCTGCAAGGTTTGTACTTTGTTTTCAAACGTTTTCTTGGGAAACCATTTCAAATTTACAGATATGTTGCAAAAACAAAATCCACACAAACAACATCTGTGTGCACTTGATCCAGATGCACCTGCTTTGAAATTTTACCTTCATTATTTACCATTTGTACATTTCCTCTCCCTCTTTCCTCTTTTCTCCTCTTCCCCTCAATTACATTAAAATAGAATTGATGGTGGGCTTTTAAATGTCCTCATGGCTTTAAGATGATTTTCAGAAAGAAGTGGGGGAAAGGTGAATTTTAAGCTACTGTTATTAATTTTAATTTTTAACCAAGTATCTAATTCTAACTACACAGGGACTTGTGGCCAGTAAGGAACAGGCAGAGCTGGACTGAGGCCAGGGGTGTCTGGGATGGGAGGTTAACACCTGGACACTGAGGTTCAGGTTCTGCCCTGTGGCCTCATGGGACAGGGACAGAGGGACCCTCAGCATGGGCTTCACACACACTCACTCACATATCAACATACCACCTTACTGTGCCCCAAAGTCAGGAATCCAGGGTCTCCTCCCTCAGTAAGGACTCTACACATCTGGGCCCTTCTAGCCCTTACCTGCTCCGTTCAGAAAACCTTACAGTCCAACCTTCTGAACCTGGAGCCCCTCCCCCATCAGCTTCACACCTGGACCCGGTCCCTCCATTCCTGAATCTGCTGCACCAAATGACAGATAGCGGAGGGGTTCCTACCCCAGAGCAGGGCAGGGCTGTGAAGGCTCCTCCCTCTGCCCCAGGACGACGACCCCGTGCTGAGCCTCATCACCTGCGTGGGGCTGGGCGTGTCGCTGCTGTGCCTGGTCCTGGCGGCCCTCACCTTCCTCCTGTGCAGAGCCATCCAGAACACCAGCACCTCCCTGCGCCTGCAGCTCTCGCTCTGCCTCCTGCTGGCCCACCTGCTCTTCCTCACGGCCATCGACAGAACCCAGCCCAAGGTACACAGGTGTCCCTGCCCCGCCCACCCAGGGGTGCTGAACTCAGGAGCCATGCTGCCCAGCTCCTAATCAATCAGCCTGGGCCCCGGGGAAGTCCAGAGGGGGTCGATGCCCATTTCACGTTGAAGGATTCAACGAGAAAATGAGCCCTCTTTACAACCCCATCACCTGCATCTCGTGTTGCTTAGCAGCAGAGCTTGCATCCTGGAGAAGTTCCTTCATTAGGGGACCCTTAGGATGAACTGAGGCAAACTCTAGATGGCATCTGTCAATCACCAGATGTGGCCTCCTGATTCAATCAGGAGACACGAAGGAGGCGACTGGGCAGGTGTCACGCGGCACCTCGTTTTACAGCAGACACTTTTTTACCAGGAGAAACAGGAGGTTTTTAATGTTTAATTTGGTTAATCGAGTCCTTCATTTTCAGAATTTCTATTTGATTCATTTTTAGAATCTGGCTTAATTGAAATGATCCTCCACTTCCTGTATCTTCTCCAGGTTCATCACTTACATCTTGTTTCAGCTCATTCAAAATTTTAACTAGGAGCTTTCTAAATTTTTCCCCAACATTTCCTCTGCTGTCGTGCCTACAGAGTCAGTTGCTGGAGTGCTGTGGGCTGTGTGGTTTGCTCCCTTGCTCTTTCCTGCTGCTTGTAGGTCTGCCCACCTCTGGGTTGATTATCTTCTCTGCTTTGATTCAAGGAATTACTTAATGAGCTTCTGTCTCTTAAGAGCCCAGAAATGTTTGAATATCCAGCTACTGATACTGTCATTCAATGTGCATCCTTAGCTGTTCCCAGGATCAGCACCATTTGGAGACAAGATACTAAACCCTGTGAACTACGGTCACTTCTAAAATAATGTGAAAAGCATAGTGTAGTAAGTGCACAAGCCGCCACATGATCATTGGTTGCCATTTGTAAGTAGTAGGTCCTGCCTGTCCTTCTGTGACCCTGCTGTTCATAAACCAGCAGTGCAGGGGGTTGGTTCACAAAAGCATCCCCACTATTGCATGAGGAACGCCACAAGGCGGCGCTGGGAGGCTGTGACATCAACATTACTGCATGAGGGAACTCTGCAGGGCAGCCCTGGGAGGCTGTGACGTCACTGGGCAGCAGGACCTCTCCAGCTCTGCTGTGACCTATGGGAGCACACATGCAGCCCATGGCTGAAGCACCACAGTGCAGCGCCTGGTGCACAGCAGAATCCCCCACCACAGGGCGCAGGGGGCCTCCTGGGCCACAGCAGACCCTGATTGTGCCCCAGGGTGTCTCTCCTCCCCAGGTGCTGTGCGCGGTCACCGCGGGCGCCCTGCACTACCTCTACCTGGCCTCCTTCACCTGGATGCTGCTGGAGGGGCTGTTCCTCTTCCTCACCGCAAGAAACCTCACTGTGCTCAGTTCCTCCAGCAGAAACAGGCTCATGAGGAGGCTCATGTTCCCTGTGGGCTACGGGGTCCCTGCCGCCATCGTGGCCATATCTGCAGCAGCCAGACCTCACCTGTATGGCACCCCTGCTCGGTAAATGCGCACCCCACTTGTCCTTCTCCTCTCGAGCATGTCCACGGCCTTCACTTGAGCCAAAGTAGCCTTTTGAGTATTTCAGAGCTTAAGATGCACAGCGACACTAACTAGTAACCCTTAGAGCATCTTCCCTGTGAAAAATTATAGTAAGGATTAATTAATAAGCAAAATCTCTCTCCTAGAAATAGCAAATATAAAAGCAAAAGAAATGCTTTTTTGTTTTTATTTTTTGTTTTTGTTTTACTTTTTTGTTTTCATTTAACCTACTTTTATCCAAATCCCAATTCCTCAGTGGCAAAAGTAGAATTGATTTAAATAATCAAACTGATAGACAAAGATAATCACCAAACTTGAGATTGTGGTTACCATGGTGACAGGAAGGATATGCAATCAGAAAGGGAGAGTAGTCCTCATCTTCTCCCGTGAAAGGTCTTATTGCTTAAGCTCACATGTCAGTCCTAGGGATTTCATTATAACAGTTTTAAACTTTAATGATGCAGAATAAAAAGGACTTAATTACAAACGTAAAAATTAAACATAGTGTCATAGTTAAGATTTACAGGGTGCTTATTTTATGCCAGGTGCTTCTCTAGCCACTTTCATATGTATTAACTCAAATAATCATCACTTCTCTACTTACAAGTAGATGTTCACATTAGCCTGATTTTATCAATGAGGCAACAGAAGTACCATTTAGTTAAGTGCCCAAAGGTGGCAAAACTAGCAGGTATCCACAAACTCAAGTTTATTGCAGCACTCTCCACAATAGCTGAGGCGCGGGATCAGCCCGAGTGCCCCTCAGAGATGAATGGAGAAAGAAGAGGTGAGATACACACACACACACACACACACACACACAATGCAATACTATTCAGCCTTAAAGAAGAATAATATTTAACATTTGCAGCAACAGGGATAAAACTGGAGGACATTATATTAAGTTAAATGAGCCAGGCACAGAAACACAAGTACCACATGTGGTCTCACATTTGTGGAAGTTAAAAAATAAATCCACCTGAAAGTACAACAGAGTGAATTCAAGAGATCTGGAAGGGTGCAGGGCAGTGTCAAGGAAAGTAGAAAAGTGAGGTTGGGATGAATCACTGCACACGATGGTCCTGGGTGGAAATACCATGCTGGGCTCCTCTAATACAGATAATTAATATGTTCATGGGCGAATTTCATCTTTAAAATGCTGCATTATGAGTGAACCTTGAAAACATCATGCTAAGTGAAAGAATGTAGTCATTAAAGATCACATATTTCATGATTCCATTATGTGAAATGCCAAGAAGAAACAAATTGATAAGAGAAAATAGATTCCTGTGGCTGGGGGCAAGGTAAAGGGTGGGAGCAGGAGGGAGGAGCGGGTGCTGATGTGCACATGGAGCTCTTTATGGAGCTCTGAGAATGTTCCACAGTTAGGTTGTGGTGATGGCTACACAGCACTGTTTTGCTCAAACAAAAACTGTGCAGTTCATTTTTCTGCATTTTTATTGGTGCTTTATAGTTGTATATAATGAAGGGATGTGTTGCTACATATTTGTGCATGCACACCACATGACAATGTAACAGAAGTGTGCACTTTCAATGAGTGAATTTTATGCTACATGAACTCCATGTCCATAAATCCATGAAAGAATTTTTGTAATTGGGTAAGTTTACCAGCAGAAAAAACGCAACACTATTGAATGGAGCAAGATGAGCCCTTAAAACGATGTCAGGTTCACAAGACTCTCAAACTCTGTGACCATGTTCACGGTCCTCTGCCCTGCTCCAGAGCTCACTACCTCAGTAACACCCTCCCATCTTCATGTCTCTGTTAACATGTGATTTCCTTGGGGAATTCTCCTTAACCATCTTAATCCCACAGACAGACCTTAATATGACCTCCAGTGATTCATCCTCAGAACCTTCCATTTTGTTTTATTGTTACAATGTGTCTACAGTGTGTATCCTCCTGGAGGTGAGACTTGGGAGATATACAACCCTGTTTACTTTCTTGGTATCTTCAGAGCCAGACAGAAAGCCTACCACCCAGACACTCAACGTTTGTTGAGGAAAGGGAGGAAGAGATCAAAATAACTGCTCTGTGTCTTCAAGGATCAATGCACTCATTCTCTCATTTTCTTAATTTTTCATTTGTTCTTTTTAGATATACATGGCAGTAGAGTGTACTGTGACATATCACACATACAGGGATCTGGCTTCCCGTCCTTGTGGTTGTGCATGTGTGGAGTGACACTAGTCGTGGACTCCTACATGAACACAGCAAAGTGATGTTGTTCTCTCTCTTGCTCAGCTGCTGGCTCAACCCAGAACAGGGGTTTGTGTGGGGCTTCCTTGGACCTGCCTGTGCCATCTCTTCTGTGAGTGATGTCATCAGAGTTCCTTGCTATCCACATGAGGGTCACTAGAAGAGCAGGATTATAAGGATGGTGATGAGAACAGGACTATCCTGGATTGTTACGGGTTGGGTTGGGTTTTCCAAGACTTCTGCATCTACAAATTCTAACGCTATTGTCAAATACAAAAGCTACATGGGCTACAATGGAGAGATAAGAAATGTAAAATTGTATTCAATAAAACTTTGCTGTGGGGGATTTGGATGTAGCTCAAAAGCAGAGAGCTTGCCTGGCATGCACTAGGGTCTGGGTTCCCTTCACAGAACTGCAAAAGGGAAAAGAAGATATTCATAAACCTCCTGAGGTTTCTTTTGGGGGGGTTCTTTTTAGTTATACGTGACGGTAGAATCCATTCGGATACAATTACACAAGCATGGAATATACCTTATCTAGTTAGGGGCCCATTCTCGTGAATGTACATGATGGTGGGATTCACTGTGATGTGGTCATATATGTACACAGGAAAATTATGTCAGGTTCATGCTGCTGTCTTTCCTCTGTGGTTTCTAAAGGTCAATTTGGTTTTCTTCCTGATGACCCTCTGGATTGTGAAGAGCAAGCTGTCCTCCATCGACAGTGATGTGTCCACCCTCCAGAACACGAGGTGAGATGGAGCAGGGGACACAACCCTACAGAGGTGGACGATGCCCAAGAGCAGAGCCATGTGCCTGAACAGCCCCTCATGTCCCTTCTCTGGGGCTTCTGAGTGACCCAAATTAACAAATGCAGCTGCGCTTCTATGGCTGCCATCTCAGACTCAGGGCTCTGCTGCTTACTCCAGTTAATCCTCCACGGGACAGAGTTGATCCTTCACTCAGCATCTTGTGGAAAATTCATGCTCTTTCTTCTGGGTTCCTCTGATTAACCTTTCAAATTTTTGCATATCATCATTTAATTGTATTAGAAACTTGAACAGAGCATACGATTAATGAAAACAGAAATTTGTCCTGTGTTTGTTTTCTAAGATAGGGCCTCACTGTGTTCCCGAGGCTGTGTGATCCTCTTGCCTCAGCCTCCTGAGGAGCTGGGGCTACAGGTGTGCACCCCTGCCCCCAGCTTCTCTTTGTGACTCATGTCCAAGCCCTAGCACAGGGCATCCTCAGTTACACTGGTTAATGAAATTAGGGATCTTCATGGAAAATGAGTTTTTGGAACTAACCTTATGAAGTATCACTGTCCTGGAAACAAAAAGGCATTTCTATTGTGAGGTATCATTGAGAGTAAAGATCAGAGCTCAGTCCAAGAAATCGCTTACAGGGGAGAGTAGGTGCATCCAAGGATGGAGAGGTGAACACCCTGATTTTACTGTGGGTGCATTATAAGCCTCCATTCTCCCCCAACCTAGGGTGCTGACATTTAAAGCAATGGCTCATCTCTTCATCTTGGGCTGCACCTGGTGTCTGGGTGTCCTGCAGGTGGGCTCCCTGGCCCCCGTCATGGCCTACCTCTTCACCATCGTCAACAGCCTGCAGGGCGTCTTCATCTTCCTGGTGTAGTGCCTCCTCAGCCAACAGGTACCCCTGCCCAGCTCTCACCCATGCCTCCCCACCCGCACCCCTCTCTGTGAGCTGACCCAGAGTGTGGGTTGCCTCTGCAGGTCCAGGAGCAGTACAGGACATGGCTCAAGAGGATCAGGAAACGGACAGCTGAACCCGAGGCCTACACTCTGTCTAGCAAGGCTGTATCCAACACCTCCAGACCCAGCACGGTAGGATCACTCCCTGCTCCCAGAGCTCATGTTCCCTGGTATTGGCAGGATTTCTCTCCTCCTGTCCACAGACCATGCTTCCCCTGCCTCCTGGACTCCACCATCATGCCTGCCTGTGCGCTGACCTTACATGATTCTCTCTCCCTCCCTCCCACCCACCTAGTTCCTGCTTATTATCATTGTGTCCCCACCCTTATCTGAGTCTCCTAAAGACCCTGGTGATGACCTTAGGCTCACCTGGACAATCCAGGACGATTTTCTCATCTCAAGATGATTAACATGCATGATCCCACTCATATGTGAAATGCAACATTGATCTCATAGAAACAAAGAGTAGAACAGTGGTTCCCAGAGGCTGGGAGAAGGGTGTGGGAAAAGCTTGATCAGTGGGTACTAAGTTACAGTCAGGAGAAAGAAGCTCTGTGGTGTGGCGCACAGTAGGCCACTAGACCACAAAGTGTGCTGTGCCTTTCCCACAGCTCTGAGGGGCTGGGGGCCACTCAGTGGGAGGCCCTTGCCTGGCATGTGCAAGACCCCAGGCTCCATCCCAGGACCAATCTCTTTAAAAGACAAAGGATTTTTGAGAGTTTTTACCACAAATAACAAATGCATGTTGGAGGAGATAGTTATGTTTCACCTGATGTAAACACTCACACTGTAGACAGGCAGGGAAACATCACATTATACCCTTAATATGTGCCAAATAAATAGATTTAATGTAAAATTAGATTTTTTAATCTTTAACATACTCCTTGTTGAGAAGTTCCTTTTCCAGGCATGGTGACACTCACAGGCTGTGGGATTAGGGTGTGGACGTCTGTGGGGTCATTGTTTTGTCTATCACACCAATTACATAGGTTGGCTTTCTCTCTCATGGAGCTGACAAAATCCTGCCTCTAGTTGTAGATAATTGAATAGATTCACCCCCACCTCCCTCCACCACAGCCCTGGGAATGATACACACATTGAGGAAAGGAAACGTCAACTTTTTATCTAGAAAATAGGAAGGCATCAGATAGGGAACAAAGGCTTCTGATTTCAGATGATGTGATCAGGTGTTTCTACCATCTTGGGCTCTGGACCATGAAGGACCACTCTGTTGGTGGCCTGATGTCATGTTATCTTCCAGTGTCTCCTTAAACTGGTCCTCCCCAGGATGTCAGTTGATGGACTCTCTTCCTCTCATTTTGGAATCCCTCCCTTGGCTCATTTCATAAAAACAAAACATTCTGTCTTGTAACCAGTTCTCAATAATTTTCTGGATCACAGCATTCATAAGGCTCCAGTGAATCAGCCTCACTTCTGAGAAATTCCAAAATCAGCAAAATGAAATCTCATGTGACCTCTTGATCATGCCCTGATAAATCCATTGGGCAAGAAAATATTATGATTGAACTGTGTGTGTGTGTGTGTGTGTGTGTGTGTGTGCGCACGTTCGACATCATACCCCATAAAGGTAGATGATTATTATTTGTCAGTTGAAAATTTTAAAAATTAGGGAGCAGGATGGTGGCTAAGACCCTCCAGTGGTCATCCCCCAGGCACAATGGCTTAACAGCTATAATTTACAAACTCATTGTGTATTTTTGGGGTGTGCCACATGAATATACAGAAAATAAAATAGTTCCAATAATAAAGAAAATTAACTACCCATCATCTCACATTCTTGTTTGTACATGAGCAGCTACAATCTCTTTATCTAACAAATCTTTTCTTTCCCTTTTTAAATGGAACTTGAGTTATTTTCCATAATCTAATGCATTTTTCAATAATTATCATTCCAGACTAATTAGAAACATCACCAGAGCTACAGCCTCCTTCCCCATGGAAAATCTGAACCGCCATTTATTAGCCATTAGGACAGGACAAAGACTCTGTGCTGTGTGTTTCAAGATATTCATGGTGTTGGCCACGTGAAGGGATTCATGGAGGACATGATCAACATTCAACTCCTGCACAACCTGAAATCTGTCCATGCCCGACATGGTGCTGGGCAAACTCAACATCCAGATGCCATCTGCAGCCCAGTTCTTCAGTTTCTCTGTTAAACGTTCTTCTACTGCCCCCCTTCCTATGAGGCCTCTTCCATGCAAAAATTCTAGAAGAAAACCACCCTCCCAGGATGCTCACATCCACAACATTCAAAAGGAATAGAACTTGCCTTAATTTTTTAACAAAAAATAAAATATAAACAGAAAAAAATATATAAAAATAAAATATTATGGTGCCTACAAGGAAGAGACCTTGCTCTGTGTGGGATGTGGGCTTCTGAGGATGTGGAAGGCTCCCCAGAATGCCATATTCCACTTCAGATCTTCCATAGTCGTGAAGTAGTGGCCAAATTGCCAAGAAAATTGACCCCCAGATAATTTCCTGACAGACATGTTAGTAAGTAAGAAGTAAAGAGTAGGAGACAAGACTGGGAAGACAGGGAGGTGGGCCTGGGTCACTTCCTGGGCAGCGAGTACAAACAGCACCTGCAGATATTTGCTAAGAAAATTACAAAAAGACTATTTTTAAGTCAGGACCTAAGTGACTCTGGTCCATGCCTCTCCAAGGAAGGAAAAAGGCCTGATGGACATCTTGATTGGACAAAAGGCTTCATGGACACCCCATGGACACTGTGTGCATATACTTTGTGACTCTTTCTATTTGTGCTAATTAATGCAAGTAATGGCTGCTTTGCTTTTAGGGCTTCTACAGAACAAGCAGTTGTCATTTGGTATCAGGGTTAACATAGACTTGGAAAATTCCTTGGCACATTATTTTCATGTGATTCCCAAGACTTTATATGCATTGCAAATAGGTGAGATTTCAAAATTACTGATGATATTTCTGGGTGATGAATTGGGTGAATCAACTTCTTCACTGATTGGTCCATTATACTTTTTAAATAAAAATTAACCAAGCCTATAGAAAATGGGGCTTTCTCATCATTAATGGGAATGACCCAGACCCAACTTTTAACATTTCACCTAAATGGTGGTTATTACCAGGACATTTAAAAGTGAAGCACAAAAGTCATTCCAAAGACACCTGAGATCAGGAAGGCTCTGACCAGGTGCAGGGAGTCCCCTAGGTCCAGTCGGCTTTGGGAACTGAATCTAAACAGACACTTCACAGAGGAGGATAGACAATCAATTAATAAGTACACAAAAAGTGCTCACCATCTCTAGCTATCAGAGAAATGCAAATTAAAACCACTCAAGAGAAACCATCTCACTCCAGTAAGAGGGGCAGCCATTATGAAGTCAAACAACAACAAGTGCTGGCGAGGATGTGGGGAAAGAGGTACACTTGTACATTGCTAGTGGGACTTCAAACTAGTGCAGCCAATTTGGAGGGCAGTATGGAGATTCCTGGGAAAGCTGGGAATGGAACAACCATTTGAGCCAGTTATTCCCCTTCTCAGACTATACCCAAAAGACCTAAAAAGAGCATACTTCAGGAACACAGCTACATCAATGTTCATAGCAGCACAATTCACAGTAGCTAGACTGTGGAACCAACCCAGATGCCCTTCAACAGATGAATAGATTAAAAAATGTGGCATTTATACACAATGGAATCTTACTCAGCATTAAAAAATAACAAAATCATGGCATTTGCAGGGAAATGGATGGCACTAGAGCAGATTATGCTAAGAGAAGTTAGCCAATCCCTAAAAAACAAATGCCGAATGTCTTCTCTGATATAAGGGAGGTGACTCAAAACAGAGCAGGGAGGAAGAGCATGAGAAGAAGATTACCACAAAACAAGGAAAAGAGGAGGGAGGGAAAGGGAGGGAGAAGGGGAATTGCACGGAAGACAGAAGGAGACCCTCATGGGTACACAAAATACATATACGATGGTGTAAAGGGACGAGAGAGAGAGAGAGAGAGAGAGAGAGAGAGAGAGAGAGAGAGAAGTGTCACAGTAGAATGGGTATAGAATAGAGATAGGAGGGGAGGGGAGGGGAGGGGGATAGGGAGGGCAGCAGAATACAACTGCCACTAGGATGGCTGTATGTATACACATGGATGTAAAACCAATGTGATCCTGCAATCTGTACATGTGGAAAAATAAGAATTCATACCCTGTTTGAATCAAATGCATGATGTGTCAAGATCATTTTATTGTCTTGAGCAACTAATAATAAAAATAAATAAGTTAGGTTTGGTGACTGGGTTTTCCAGCTGGTGGTGGCAACAAAAGGGAACTAGTGGCACTAAGGAACCCCAGTGTGACCCACAGCAGAGGAGGGGCCACCAAGCCAATGCCTCCTAGAGCACTGGGTCCACGCCCAGGCAGCCAGGGTCCTGAGGTGGCCGTGGACTTTCTCTAGCTGCTGCTTCTCCCCTGGGGACATTTATTTACATGGAACCAGAAAACCCCACGGGGACTCCAGGATTTCTCCTCCAGGGACTTTCTGAGAAGCCAGAGATTCAGTCAGTTCTCTCTGGGCTGCTCCTGGCCTTGTACCTGGTGACCATCTTTGGCCTCCTGATCATCATCCTGGCCACCATCTCAGACCCCCACCTGCACACGCCCATGTACTTCCTCCACTCCAACCTGTCCTTTTCTGACCTCTGCTTCACCTCCACCACCATCCCCAAGATGCTGGTGAACATCCAGACACAGAGCAAGGCCATTACCTATGCAGGCTGCATCACCCAGATGTACTTCTTCACTGTTTTTGGACTGCTGGACAACAGGCTTCTTACCGTGATGGCCTATGACCGATTCGTGGCCATCTGCCGGCCCCTGCACTACACGGTCCTCAGGAGCCCCAAGCTCTGTGCTCAGTTCTTCTCCTGAGCTGGCTCGTCAGTGTGCTGGGAGCCCTTCCTGAGAGCGTGAGTGGACTGAGGCTCTCCTTCTGCACAGACGTGGAAATCCCACACTATTTCTGTGAATTCCCTGAGGTCCTCAAGCTCACCTGCTCATACCTTCATCAATAGCGTCATATTGTACATATTGACAGGCATCATGGGGTTTTTCCCTCTTTCTGGGATCATTTTCTCTTATTCTAAAATTGTGGCTTCTGTCCTGCGGATCTCCACAGCAGGAGGGAAGTGCAAGGCCTTTTCCACCTGTGGTTCTCACCTCTCAGTTGTCTCCCTGTTCTATGGAACCTGCCTGGGGGTCTACCTCAGCTCCACAGGGACATGCGCCTCCTGGACAGGGGTGTTGGCCTCCACCTGTACACCCTGGTCACCCCCATGGTGACCTTACATGTTTTCAGCTTCTTCCAGTTTTTGAACAGGGTTATCGAGCAAAACCAGCGTGTCCGCGTTCACACTATCATTCCTTTTAAAACCTGAAAAGAATTTTAAAATGCTTGAGGTACTTATGGCCCTAATTCCCATTTATACAAAGCTTGCTCAACTCGGTTTCCAAAACCCCTTCCGCCCAATGACTGGGTGTCCCTGCCAGGGCTTGTCTGAATGGCGGGGACTTCTCTGGTGGTCTTACTGGACCAATTTTTGTACTGAGCAGTTTGAGAAAAACAGGAGTCAGAATCTTGAGACCCCTTTGGAGATGTTGATGGGAATGGGTGAATTTGCAGATTTAGGGATGCAGTTCAACTATGACTTGGTGGTTTATGATCAGAATAAATCACAGGCAAACAAGGCCTGGCAGCCAATTTCTTCCCGGGATCAGTCTAATCTAGTTTGACTAAGATAAATCAGGGCTCAGAAGAACTATTCTCCGACTTTCTGGCGTGCTTGTACCATGCATCTCACAGGTCCGTGGGGGACTCAGGGGCCTGTGAGTTGGTTGGTAAGCAGCTACCATTGGAAAATGCAGGTAAGGCCTGCCAGGACATCCTCCTGCTTCATAGGGAAAAGGGGACCCTCTCAGAATTTGTTCGCATTTGTGCAGACATTGGCCCTACTCTTTTACCCTCACCATGGCTTTAAAGCAGGTACTGCAGCCTCAAACCCAGGGACGCCATTCTCATGGATGTTGGTAAAGATGGTGCCCCCAGCGCTTCTGTTCCAGGAGCTTAGGTCTGTGATGTACTGAATGGCGGGAATTTTGAATGGCGCACTATCTATCACCTCCAATCCCTATGAATGGTGTGAACTTTGAATGGCCACTTCCGATCCCTGAAGTGGTGCAAACTCTTGGCCAATAAAGAAGTAACAACCCACTTGCTCTGCTCTCCCTCACCCCCATGAAGACCATAAATATCAACACCCTGTTCATGCTCGCTCACTCACACTCACTCTCTCTCTCTCTCTTCCCCTCTCCCTCTCTCTCTCTCCCTCCCTCCCTCCCTCTCTCCCTCCTTACCTCCCCCTCTCCCTCTCCCCTCCCCCCCTCTCTCTCTCCTCCCTCCCCCTTCCCCTTCCCCTTCTGCGACTGGCCACTAAGGTCAAAATCTCGGGCAGCTCAACAGTTGTTTCAGCTTGTTGAGTTGACAGAGCTTTTCCACCATTCCTACGTTGGTGCCAAAACCTGGGAGGGGATCCCCCTTGCTGAAGGCAGAACCCCATTCCCAAACTCCAAGCCCAACTTTTCCTGTTGCAGTCCACTCCTCTGGTTGCCTGCCTGACATCCACCACCGACCTGCAGATTGGTGAGTTTCCCCTCCCATGAGCGCCTGAACCCTAACTCACCAGAACCAGGGAATTGGCCGTTGAGTGTCTGGCAATTGCTCTGGGTGTTTTAGGGGGGAACGCACCCCACTCAGACCCATCAGGGTTGCGATGGACCCCAGACGCTCTACTAGGACACCCCTGGGAACTGACCACCTGGGACGTAGATGAATTCTCCCTTTGTGACTCCTCCGTCTCCTGCGTCTCCCCTCACTCTCTGCTGCCCAGGATGGGTTAGCGCAGTTGCTGCAGCCGGTCTCACCCGAGTTCTGACCATTATGCCCAGAACTCCTTCCAACAGTCTCCTTCTGACCCTCAATCTGCTCGGGAGCTTCCCTGAAGCTCTTTTTGGCCCTGGGGGTCTCTCTCTCTCTCTCTCTCTCTCTCTCTCTCTCTCTCTCTCTCTCTCTCTCTCTCTCTCGTTGTTTACTTAGGGTTCCACATTTCCCAAGGGAAAAAAGCTATCACAACTGATAGAAAAGGTCACACTGCAGCTGAGCAACATGTCTTCCACAGCAACAGGCCCTTTAGGCCAAGTTTTGGGGAAGGACTTTTGGGGGAAGAGAGTTTTGGGGAACTACCTATCCCTTAGATAGTTCCCCAAACTACCTAAGGGAACTACCTAAGGGATAGTTCACTTACAAACTAGTGAATGGAAAGGACAAGATCCAGTGATTATGTGGGGCAGAGGTCATGACTGTAGTTGTCCAGAAGGGTACCTGAAGGTGCCATCAGGCGTGGAGGGACCTACAGAAATTGATGTTACAAGCCAAACAAATGATTCGACTCCAATGGAGACCTAAAGCTCCGATAATGAGGCTTGCTGCAGGAATAGCCCTGTTGGGCTGTCAGGCAAAAGGGAATCAGGGAGAAACCTACTAGAAGTATTTCCAGATCCACCTCTAGTACACCCAGCAGTGGACTGGAGAGTCCATCCCAGTATTTACTCATGACTCATATATGATGGGAGGATGCACAGACACATTACCCCAAACCATGTGACTGGATTTAATTATTTTGACTATAGTGCCCACCTACCCTTGTGTTGGTCCCACTATAAACATGATGGTTGTCTAACACTGTCATTTAAGGAAAAGACAGCAGTTGGGAGACCCAGACCAAATAATCCTACTCTTAAAGGAGACTCAAAACTTTATATTAAATCAGTTTCTAAAATGGGACAGTCTCATAACAAACCAGTCATCTCAGCAGAATGTCCACGAGTATCTCATTGTCCTAATCAGTCTGTGATAGAAATTGGCACTATTCCTAAGTGGACAGATTGTATAAATACCTTTCCAGGACATCGTAAGGTGTCTAGAAAGAGTGGGTCTATTTTGGATGGGTCTCCTAAAACTGACAAAAGGCAGTTACACAAGAGGACTGCCATGACTCCTGGAGGATTTGTTAGCAACATCCTGAACTTCAGCGAAGGTGACATTCAGAAAGATGTTTGTCACTTAATTGCTGCCTCAGATTCTTACATTTTATGGACAAACCTTTACCAGAATTTGTGGAAAAGAACTCTAAGGAAGGTTCTTCTTATAGCTTATGAGCCTAGTTCAATCTCCTTGCATTTTAATTGCTGGAAATGTAAAAGTTAAATGGAAAGATGAAGGCTATCTTGCTACATGTGGGAAATGTAATTTAACTCAATGTGTCACCAGATATAATACAGGAAAAAGGACGCTGACACTCCATCAGCCCTCATTTGTCTTATTACCAGCTAAGATTTCAGAGTCGTGGTACATTGATGCTGATTTTCAAGTCTTACACAAATACACACCCAGTGAGCCAGACCTAAATGTCCTCTTGGGCTCATAATAGTGGGAGTTGTTGCCTTGGTTTCTTTCATTGCTTCAACTGTCACAGCTTTGGTGACCATAAATCAAAATATTCAACAAGCAAACTTTGTTAATAATTTGGCTCAAAATACTTCAAGGCACCTCATAATCAAATAGATATTGATGAAAGGATTGAGACTAAGCTAAATGACTGAGGCAACTGTCATAAATATAGGTAATGAACTTTCAGCTTTGAAGTTCAAGGAAAGACTTAAATGTCATGGTAGCTGTGAGTATGTGTGTGTTACTGCGGCCAAACACAATGCTTCCCAAAGGGATTTGGAGAAGGTTAAAAATGATTTTGGGTCTTTGGTAAAATAATAATAACAACTTGGATCTTTTGGAGCTCCATCATCATATTCAAGATATACAGGATAGTAAGATTGATTTTGGGAACCTACTTCCTTAGCTAATCAAAAATTAAAAGAATTAAATGGCTTTAGCCCTGGGAACATTCTTACACTCTGCATGGTATATTCTTGTATTGTTCTCTTGCTGTTAATTCTCTTTTGTATTGTTATTGTAGGATGACCAGCCTTAAAACAAGGATTCAGGGACTCAAAAAAATGACCCATCACCTGCTTTTTTCAAATAAAAAGGGGGAAATATGTGGGAGGCTGTCACAGCATGTGACCTGCATTTTTCTTTCCTGATTGGTGAGGCTCTGTGGGTCACTTCCCGTGATCTGGCCACATCAAACTGTACATAGACTGAGTCCCAGATCTTGAAAGTCGTAAAAACGTCACCAAATGTGTCTTCATGTGTGGTGTGCCTTCCTACATCCCCAGGAATACAGTTACCTTACCTGTCCTGTAACCCGCCCCTCTTGATCTTTATTGGATGGAAATTTCTAAAGAAGGCGAGTCTCCCTAATAGAGGACCACTCCTGAACCTGCTCGCCGTCTCTCTCGCCAGCCTCTTGTGACATTCCTCGCTGTCCCATTTGGGGAGCTTGAGGCCAGGGGTAGAGGAGACTTCCCGGGACTTGAACTAAAGGTAAATTGTGTGTCTGTGGTTTATTTGATACCTTAGGAAATTCACTCCAGCGACCCTTAGTTGAGCTGCCCAGGCTGGTCGGGGTGGCAGCTCCATTTTTAAAATTAGTTCTCCTTCCTTTAGATCAGGATTTCAGATCACAAGAACTGTTTGAGCTCAGGAGGTGATAGTCATGGACCCCAACTGTGGGGAGCCCCTCTGAATGCCTCACACCTTCCATCCTGAAGCGAGAGGCTCTCACCAATCACTACATTTCCTGGTGACTTGGCATTGTCCCAATTCAGGAAGTTGAGGGCCTGTCTTCAGACGTAGGTGACGCCCCTTGGGCTGAATCACACTCACCTGTCCCTTGTAACCCTGCCCCTTCTGGCCTTTTTGGGATAGAACTTTCTAAGACCAAATTCCCCCCAGTACAATCCCACTTCTGAACGTGCTCACTCTCTCTCTCGTTTGTGACTTTCTCTTTCTCTCCCATTTGGGGAACCTGAGGCTGAGAGTGGAGAAAATGTGGGTGTGATGACTAACTGGAAAATTTGTAACCAGATCTCTGTGGGGCAAAATCAAAGAGGAAAACAGTTTCTATTTTTGATGACAACAAAATTTACTAATTAGGGGCTGGCATTGTGGTTCAGTGGGCTGGTGTTGTGGCTCAGTGGTAGAGCACTTGCCTAGCACATGTGAGGCACTGGATCAAGCCCTGCACCACATAAAAAATTAAATAAACAAAATAAATGTATTGTGTCCAACTGGGGCTAAAAATATCCTTTTTAAAAAGGAGAGAGGAGAGAGAGAGACAGAGAGAGAGAGACAGAGAGAGAGAGAGAGAGAGAGAGAGAGAGAAAGAGAGAGAGAGAGAGAATATTTTAACATTTATTTTTGGTTTTCGGTGGACACATCTTTATTTTATTTTTATGTGGTGGTAAGAATTGAACCCAGTACCCTGTGCATCCCAGGTGAGCACGTTACCACTAAAGCCACATCCTCAGCCATAAAAATATCTTTTTTTAAGTGAATGAATGATATTTTATGGATTTGAACCAGAAATAGTGAGACGCAATGGGGAAATAATTTGCTGTGCCAAGAAACATCTCCCCACTTTCACCCCCTCCCACTTCCCCATCCTCTACATCTGCAGCTTCTTCTATGAACACCACTCCTCCTCCTCCTCCTCCTCCTCCTCCTCCTCCTCCTCCTCCTCCTCCTCCTCCTCCTCCTCCTCCTCCTCCTCCTCTCGACACTCCTACCACTTCTGTTCCTTCCCCCCGGGTCCCTCCACCTCAGTTTAGTCCACCCGCCAACCGTTCATGCGCTAATGCAGCACCTAACCCACAAGTCACCACATCTCATCACCCGACTCACACTTCACAGGTTGTGGCCCCACTTCAAGAGGTCACCAGGTGAGAGAAAAGGGGAATTGCATGGAAAAGGAAAGAGAACCTCATTGTTATAAAAAACTACATATAAGAGGTTGTGAGGGGAATTGGGAAAAAAACAAGGAGAGAAACGAATTACAGTAGATGGGATAGAAAGAGAAGATGGGGGGAGGGGAGGGAGGATAGTAGAGGATAGGAAAGGTAGCAGAATACAACAGTTACTAGTATGGCAGTATGGAAAAACGTGGATGTATAACCGATGTGATTCTGCAATCTGTATTTGGGGTAAAAATGGGAGTTCATAACTCACTTGAAACTAATGTTTGAAATATGATATGTCAAGAGCTTTGTAATGTTTTGAAAAACCAATACAAAAAGTGTATTCAATCAAAAAAAAAAGAAACTATTACATTGACTTCTTTATGCTAAGCATTAGCATTATAGAAACTTCAAATGGGGTTTTCACCCAATAGCCAAAAACAATAAAGTTCTCAAAAAAATTTTTTTTAAAAAAAAAAAAAGAGGTCCCAGGCCAGATGCGATTTTTTAAGGGTTTATTCTCCTATTTTGATGCTTGACCTTTCTCAACTAGAAAAGAATTTTCTGGACTTACACTGCACACTGTCTCTTACATTAAAGAGTTTCAATATTAGCCCAAGCCTACAGCCTCACCTTTCATGATCTCTATGATTCTGTCCAATCCTCTCCTCCCTGAGGAAAGGAGAAGGGTCTGGGGCCAGGCTAGGGCCTATGCACACCAGGTTCATCAGACGGATGCCCACCATCCCCTAGGGGCCCAGGCAGTTCCAGACCAAGACCACATTGGGGTTATAATGACCCCAAGACCTGGGACGCAGGGACCACCTCGTTACCTGTCTGACGGCTGGCCTAAAGGCAGTGACACAAAAGGCTATTAACTTTGATCAACTCCAGGAAGTCGTCCAGGAGAAGAATGAAACCCCTCGGCCTTCCTGGATGGACTAACAAGGCTCTCTTCAGTGCACTAACACGGACCCTGAATCCCCAGATGGGAGGCAGCATCTTATGACCAGTTTTTCTCACAAAGCTACCCTGAAATATGGGCAAAGCTAAAAACAATTAGAGAGGGGACACTTGACTCCTGAGATGGAGATGGGGGCCACGGCCTTCAAGGCCTATCACCACAGAGATGAAAGAGCAAAACACCAAAAATACCAGATGTTGTCCCAGGGGTCACAGGGCTCCTTCAACCTATGGAAAGTGGGACACAACAACCCCCACAACAAGGAACCCCTGGACCCTGCTTTAATTGAGGAATGAAGGACACTGGGCTACGGCTTGCCCTAACCCAGGTCACTGCCCAGACCGTGCCCCAGATGCCGACATCTTGGCCACTGGGGAACAGACTGCCCCAATTCCCGGAGGGGAGCTGAAGTCAGTTCCTCACCAGTGACTTGCTGGGCCTAGCAGCCGAGGATTGACGGGGCCCTGGGTCTTCTGTCCCCACCTACTCAATCACCAAGCAGGAACCCAGGGTGGTCATCTGAGTGGATGGGCGTCCCATAAACATTTTGGTAGACACCAGGGGCACAGTCTTGGTTATGAGAGAGTGTTGAGGAACTAGCTATCACCTCAAATCTCCGATTGTCGGGGTAGGGGGTCAAATCATCATCCCATGCAGAATTCCTCTGCTTCTCCTTTTCACACCATTTTTAGGTTATGCCTCAGTGTCTGGTCCCCTTGCTGGGAAGGGATATATCATCCATCTTGAATGCCTCAAAAACCTTACCCTTACTGTCCTCCCCGACTCATATCTTCGTCATGGCTTTACTCCTTGATGAAGAAGAGACTTTACCTCTTTGTGTCTGGTGTGGAGACCCCAATGACCACCAGAACACACATTTTCCCCTCCCTGTAAAATGGTAGATCCAATTGTATGGGACACTGAAACCCCGTTCTCGGCAAATTGCTCTCCCATGGAAGTGCATCTTAAAGACCCTAACCACTTCCCAACCAGGCCCAATACCCACTGCCAATGGCCACTCTTAAGAGCCTAAAGCCAATTATTCAGAGCTTATGAAGAAACGGTTCCTCCTTCCCACACACTCTCCATTAAATACCCCAATTTTAGCAGTAAAAAAGCCTAAAAAAAACACACCATTTGGCGCAGGAATTGAGATTAATCAGTTGTTCAACCAGCCCTATACATCGCCTGATTCCAAACCCCTCTACTATCCTTTCGTCCATTCCTGCAAACTCCACCTGTTTTTCAGTTACTGATCTTAAAGATGCCTTCTTTTCGATTCCACTATCTGTCTCTTCCCAAGACATATTTGCCTTAACCTGGACTGATCCAGAAACTAGACATTGCCCACAGTTAACCTGGACTGTCCTGCCCCAGGGGTTTCGAGACAGCCCACCTAATTTTGGACAAGTCCTCGGTGGAGATCATGAGGACTTTTTCCCTCTATGCCCCGAATCAACCCTCCTACAATATGTTGATGACCTCCTCCTCCGAAGTCCCTCATTAAAAACCTGAAAGTCTGTCAGAACCTATGGAAATTGATGATACGAGCCACACAAATGATTCAACTCCAAGGGAGAGCTAAAACTCCAATGATGAGGCTTGCTGCAGGAACAGCCCTGTTGGGCTGTCAGGTAAAAGGGAATCAGGGAGAAACCTATTGGATATATTTTCCAGATCCACATCTAGTACACCAGCAGTGGACTGGAGAATCCATCCCAGTATTTACTCAGACTCATATATGATGGGAGGACTTACAGACACTCATATAACTCCCAATCATGTGACTGGATTTAATTATTCTGACTATACGCCCACCTACCCTTGTGTTGGTCCCACTGTAAACATGCTGGCTGTCTAAAAGTGTCATTTGAGGAAAAGACAGCAGTTGGGAGACCCAGACCAAATAATCCTACTGTTAATGAAGACCCAAAACTTTATATTAAATCAGTTATTAAAATGGGACATTCTCATAACAATCCAGTCATCTCAGCAGAATGTCCACGAATATCTCATTGTCCTAATCAGTCTGCAGTAGATATTGGCACCTTTCCTAAGTGGAGAGATTGTATAAATACCTTTCCCAGTTCAACATAAGGTGTCTAGAAAGAGTGGGTCTATTTTGGATGGGTCTCCTAAAACTGACAAAAGGCAGTTACACAAGAGAACTGCCATGACTCCTGGAGGATTTGTTAGCAACTCCTGAACTTCAGCGAAGGTGGCATTCAGAAAGATGTTTGTTGCTTAATTGCTGCCTCAGAATTCTTACATTTTATGGACAAACCTTTACCAGAATTTGTAGGCAAGAACTGTAAACAAGGTTCTGGTTATGGTTTATGAGCCTGTGTTCAATCTCCTTGTGTTTTAATTTCTGGAAATGTAAAAGTTAAATGGAAAGATAAAAGATGTCTTGTAACATGTAGGAAATGTAATTTAATAGAAGAAAAGGGATGCTGACACTCCATCAGCCCTCCTTTGTCTTACTACCAGCTAAGATTTCAGAGCCTGGGTACACTGATGCTGATTTTCAACTCTTACAACAAATACACGCCCAGTGAGCAAGACCTAAACCCCCTCTTGGGCTCATAATAGCGGGAGTTGTTGCCTTGGTTTCTTTTATTACTTCAACAGTCACAGCTTCGGTTACTATATCACAAAATATTCAACATGCAAACTTTCTTAAAAATTGGGCTCTGAATACTCCCAAGGCTACTCATAATCAAATAGATATTGATGAAAAGACTGAGACTAAGCTAAATGCCTTAGAGGCAACTATCATGAATATAGGTAACTTTCAGCTTTGAAGTTCAAGGAAAGACTTAAATGTCACGCTAGCTGTGAGTATGTGTGTGTCACTGTGGCCAAATACAATGCTTCCCAATGGGATTTGAAGAAGGTTAAAAACCATTTTGGGGTCTTTGGCAAAATAATAACAACAACTTGGATCTTTTGGAGCTCCATCATCATACTCAAGATATGCAAGAAAGTAAGATTGATTTTCGGATCCTACTTCCTTAGTTAATCAAAAATTAAAAGAATTAAATGGCTTTAACCCTGTAAACATTCTTACACTTGGCATGGTATATTCTTGTATTGTTCTCCTGCTGTTAATGCTCTTTTGTATTGTAATTGTAGCATGGCCAGCCTTCAAACAAGGATTTGGGGGCTCAAACAAGTGAACCATCACCTGCTTTTTTCAGATAAAAAAGGGATAATATGTGGGAGGCTGTCACAGCATGTGACCTGCATTTTTCATTCCTGATTGGTGAGGCTCTGTGGGTCACTTCTCATGATCTGGCCACATCAAAGTGGACATAGACCAAGGCCCTGATCTTGAAAGTCGTATAAACGTCACAAAATGTGTCTTCCTACATCCCCAGGGATTGAGTTACCATACCTGTCCTTGTAACCTGCCTCTCTTCATCTTTATTGGATGGAACTTTCTAAGAGAGTCTCCCAAATAGAGGACCACTCCTGAACCTGCTCGCCATCTCTCTCGCCAGCCTCTTGTGACATTCCTTCCTGTCCCATTTAGGGAGGTAAAGTCAAGGGGTAGAGGAGCTTTCCCGGGACTTGAATTAAAGGTAAATTGTGTGTCTGTGGTTTATTTGATACCTTAGGAAATTCACTTTAGCGACCCTTAAAGCTGCCCATGCTTGTTGGGTGTGGCAGCTCCATTTTTTAAATTACTCTTCCTTCCTTTAGATCAGGATTTCGGATCACAAGAACTGTTTGAGCTCAGGAGGTGATAGACATGGACCCCCATGTGGGGAGCCCCTCTGAATGCCTCGCGCCTTCCATCCTGGAGTGACAGGCTCTGACCCATCACTACATTTCCTAGTGACTTGGGCATTCTCCCAGTTCTGGAAGTTGAGGGCCTGTCTTCAGATGTAGGTGACGTCCCTTGGGTTGAATCACACTCACCTGTCCCTTGTAACCCTGCCCCTTCTGGCCTTTTGGGATAGAACTTTCTAAGAACAAGGGTCCCCCCAATACAACCCCACTTCTCAATGTGCTCGCTCTCTCTCTCTCTCGTGACTTCCTGTTGCTCTCCCATTTGGGGAACCTGAGGCTGAGAGTGGAGAAAACGTGGGCGTGATGACTAATTGGAAGATTTGTAACCAGTTCTCTGTGGTGCAGAATCAGAGAGGAAAACAGTTTATATTCCTGGTGACATCAAAAGTTTACTAATTAGGGGCTGGCGTTGTGGCTCAGTGATAGAGCACTTGCCTAGCATGCATGAGGCACTGTTCAAGCCCTGCACAACATTAAAAAAAACTGAATAAACAAAATAAAGGTATTGTGTCCAACTGGAACTAAAAACACCTTTTTCAAAAAGTGCATGAATGATGTTTTATGAATTTGAACCAGGAATAGTGAGAAGCAACAGAGAAATAATTTGATGTGCCAACAAACATCAGTTTTGTACATTTTCCCAAGAGTGGAACATCCTAAAATAGCATTAAAGAGTCTGAACACCCTTACTGTGCCAACTTGGAGCCATCATGAGTGGATCAGAGACGATGTCCATGAGTCTAACACAGCACAGGGTGGTGGACCAAGGCTCTGAGCTTCCTGCCTGGGTCCTGGAAGCACATCCCCTCAACCACCACTCCCTATATCCTAGGAGCAGATCAATGCTGGCCTTTCTGTTCCAGGAAACCCTTGTGACATCACAGTGACCTGGGCCAATGAGGAACAAGGTGATGGTCACAATGGCTGCTATCTGTGGAGCATCTGATCTGGGAAGGTCATTTCCTGTGAGCTTTAACATACAGCTTAGTTCTGAGGGAAACTCCATGAAGAAGCAGAAATGACCCAGTTTATAAATAAGGAGCCAAGGTCAGTAAGTTGACTTCCTGTCATGAGGAAAACATTCAGGATGCAAATGTAAAATTGTCTAGGCAGAAGCTGAGTTCAACAGGATCCACATCTGACCACCTAAATTCAGAACTGAGGTAGTGGAGAAGTTCACGGTGGAGAAGGCCTCAGAACACCTGCACCTAACTCTGACGCTGGACCCCAGCCTCAGTGCTCAATAATGGAATCACCATGTGACCCCGCAGTCCCACCACTGGAAATGGTCACCCAAAGGAAGTGAAGGTGACATCTCAGAGACTTCTGCACTTCCATATCTCTGCAGCATCGACCAGAGTAGGCAGATATGGAATCCACTTAGGTTCTATCCATGGATGGATGGATAAAGAGAACGTCATATATATACTCAGGGGAGTATGGTTCAACAATAAAAATGGAAGAACTTCTGTCAATTGTGACAGCACAGATGGAAATGGAAGTCCCCAGCAAAGTGAAAGTGAGACAGGAAGACAAATGCTGCATGATCCCTCTCACATGTGGGATCATAAAATATTAATTCATAGAAATAAAAAAGTGAAATGGTGGTCACAAGGGTCTGATGTGGTTTGTGGAGTTGTGGGGAGAGATGTTGGTCAAAGGATCTGAGGTTCAGCTAGACAGGAGGAAGGGTTCAGTAGACCCACAACCTGGTGACCATAGTTAGCAACAGAATCTTTAACAGTGGTGAGTGGATATCGAGTGTCTCACCACAGAAATAATAACACAGGAAGTAATGCGCAGGATGATGAGCTGGAGCAGTCACTCCACAGTGCATGTGTTCTTGAAAACATTCTGTTATAGGCCATTATCACAATTTTACTGTGTAGTATCAAAAAAACAAGAGAGTCCACCAGCCAGGACTGGCAGACTCAATGCCAACTGGGCGCTCTTACAAAGCCACAACCTCTGGCCACACCAACCTGCTAGGCACAGTGCAAATCCCAAGTTGAAACAACCGCAACTTCCTCAGCCATTGCCACCCGTCTCCAGGAGCCCTCATCCTGCCTGGTGGAAGACCAGTGCCCTGGAGCAGGAGAATTGGGAGGGCCAGGAGGAAAGCTCATGACACTCAGTTCATCATTGGAGGCAGGTCCTGCAGGAAATGTTAGCAAGAACAGAAGCTGACAACATGGACCCACCCAGCCCAGAGCTGGGAGCTGAGAGCTGACTCACTCATCTGCCACTGGTTAACATGTTAAAAAGAGAAGCGACTCTCAGACTCTGCAGTGCTTAGATCACTGCTGACAACATATAATGGGAACGGAGTCCCATTGGACAAGACTGGGAAAGTGTATCAAGTATTTTCCTTAAAATGAGAACATATCCAGGGAGCTCCCCATAGCAGGTTGGGCAAAATGAGTCTCAGGGGTGGGGGATTGTGCAGTGAGGTGAGGGCATTTCTTCCTTTAATTTCAGCCTGGAGTGTATTCAAGCCATTTCCATATCATTACAAAGGGGAGACTAGGGCTGGGGTAGTGGCTAAGTGGTGAGCACTCGCCTAGTACAAGGCCCTGGTTTCGATCCTCAGCACCACATAAAAATAAATAAGCAAAATAAAGGTATTGTGTACAATTAAAAAATAAATATTCAAAAATATTTTTTAAAAGGAGGTGAGACTAATGGGCTGCTTACAAATACTGCCTTGCCACCATCCTTCAGGGGACCACATCTCACACCATCCTCTCTCTTGCTGGGTGGTCATGGAATAACTTTTATTTCACGGGTTAAAGTAAAAAATTGAAGGGCTTTATTTGCAATTCTTTCCTTACTGTACAGGCTAAGAACAATTTTTAGATTGTGAGCCTTTTTCTGTCTTTGGTATTGCAAATTCTTTGCTTTTAGAGAATGGGCATCTTTATATTCTGAGTTCAAACAAAGAATTGGAAGTGATTTTCACTAAGGTCCTGTTTTCCAAGTAGTTCTTTATATATGTTTTGACAGTTTAGGGGGAGCAGGTGAGCTTATGAATTTTATGTGGCCAAATCTATGAGTGGGTCCTCTTGCTGACCCCCCTCCATTGCTTTTTATATTCAAAGTTCTGCATGATCCATGGTGATCAAGTCCCGCTTAGACCATTTTGCATCTTATTTCTCATCTGTTTTTCTGAACTATTGCCTTTTGGCCTTTGGGTTGTTTCTATTCTATGAGCATCAATCACCCTCTGACTTTTTGTAGAACGTACTCTGTTGCATTCAAGTGAACATCTCATGAGCACATGTTTCATACACAGGAGTTTCGTTACACCAGAATAGAACAGTGGTGTCAGGGCCTGGAGTGGGGGACATGTGGGCTCTCTGTCCATGGGTGTAAAGTTGTACATGGGATTAATTTCCAGACACCAGCTGTGCAGCACAGAACCAGCACAATGATTGTAATGGTATAATATCATAGAGGTGAAAATTCACTCTTGGGGTAGACCTTAGGGTAAGAGGTCCTGCCAAAGGAAAAAAAAACACAAAATAAGAAACACAGGGTTCTGGGGACACTCATGGAGGAGATGGGCACATCTATGACACTGAAGAGGTAAAAGGACAGCCAGGGTCACGTGTGTCTGAATTTATCCTCTCATCCACATAAAGTATGTGCAGCTCCTCAGGGGTCAGCCACCTCAGTGAAGCTGCCTCCAGCAACACTCACAAGAGGGCAGGGGAACAAAGGCCCCTCCTGAGGATCTCAGCATCTCCACAGCAGCCAGGAGCAGCTCCCTCCTCAGCATTCCCAGACGGGGCCCCCTGTGCACCCACCAGCTCACTCTTGCTGCCCCCGGGGCTCCTTTGAAACATGGATGTGCCAGGCCAGCGCCATCCTCAGGACCCTGCACTGTCACCCTCCCACCAGGCCCAGGCCTATGCAGACCACCAGAGGGCGCCCTCCTCTCCTGCAGGCCTCTGCTCAAGGGTCACCTTTCACCTCTCCTACTGGACCCCCATAGGACCAGCACCTCCATCCCCTTCCCTTCTGACCTCTCCGTGTTTGATTGCTGTTGATCACAGAGCTCAAAGCCTCAGAGGAAAACAAATTTCAATACTTTGATCTGAGAGAGAGAAGTAAGACTTGTTCCTTCTCCTTGTTCTCTGGAGTTTCTCTTCCTTTGATTTCAACTTCACCCTGCTGAGCTCTCTGCTCCCTCTGAGATCCGAGCAGTCGTCCTCTCTATCATCTGCTTACTCCCTGAAAGTGACTTTTCAATCCTGAATTAGAGGTATTGGAACTTCACTTTCTTCTCATGGGATCACATGCTTTTCTGAAAACCATTTCCTCTCCCATGATGGATCATATGGAGTAATATTTCTTTTATTGATACTAAAACACACAGTCGTGCATGGTACTCCTGTGGGGGGAATGCATTTGACAGTTAAGATGACCTGTGTAATAATCCTATACAGGAGGGACTCCCACAGCATGGCTTTGCCCTGTGGGTCCCTCATGCCTCTGCGCGTCCCCATCTCAGCTGCTCTTCCTGATGAGGCAGATTCCAACAGACCAGTGAGCTTCATGGCTGAGCACTGGCTTTTCTTCTCACCATTGGAATTCTTTTCTCTTGCCCAGCTTGGTGTCCACAGCCTCTACTATAATCACTGGCAAAGCTTATTTTCAAATATATGTCTCCACTTGAAGTCTACCTGGAAAGGAAAACTTAAAAGTTTGGTTACTTTGGCCTCAGAATCAGAGAGGTCTTTAAATATGATGAGAAAGAACGTCTACATTACACATTGTGTTGCTACGTAAAATATGTCTTTTCATCTTGCAAACATAATCACTGAGGTGTGGAAGGTTGGTGTTCGTGTATTGGGGGTTCTCTCACTGAGACTGGTCAGCATTTTGTAGGTTGCATTATTGAGTCACTGATCTGCTTGAAAATGTGTACTGCTGCCTAGAAATATTAACCCTGGTTTTTTAATTTATTTTTTAAAAATAAATGACAGAGGAATGCATTACAACTCTTTTTACACATATACAGCACAATTTTTCATATCTCTGGTTGTATATAATGTATATATACAATTCGTGTCTTCATTCATGTACTTTGGATAATGATGTCCATCACATTCCACCATCCTTGCTAACCCCCTTCCATTAATTTAAGTGAAATATTGCTCCCCTTTCTGAATTTTGCCACAGCACTAGAAGGGTACTAAATGAGCAATACCTGTATCCTCCATATATGTGTCCTTCAGGCTCAAAATGACTTCAGTCCTCAAAATCAAAGGATGGCTCATAAGGGAGATGAATTTCCTGCCCATCCTGTGATTTCTGGCCACAGGCTCTCCTGTGAACATCCATATTTTTTTCCTAAGCCAGACTCAGAAAACCCCCAACAGGTATTCCCATTAAAACCCCATTATACCATTGGCATTGAGGACTGCTTGTTCTGCAGCAATAGCTAGCCCTTGCAATAACTAAAGAGAACAGAGCTGAGGGTGATTGTAATAGAGTGCCAGTTTCTTTGTTTGGTTGGTTGGTTTTTGGTATTTGTTCTGATTTTAAAGACAATAGTCATAAATACAAAAGGTGGGGTGAAATGATCACTGTCAGGTTTCTGTTCTCACGACTAAACGGCTCAGGGGTCACTCCAGGTAAACTGGGCTAATTGGGCTGTATGAAATAACCACACAAGAGACACAAGTACCTTTTTCTTTGGGGTCACTGTGACGCCTCCTCTGACCTTATGGGTCCACAGGAAGAGAGAGAGAGAGAAAGAGCACACGCTGACCACTTTTATTGAGGAGAAGTTATTGAAATGAGGCAAGGGGTCAGGTTTTAGGGGGCTGAATCTATCTTCATGACGTCCACTGTCAGCAGGTTGACTGACACCTGGGTAGGCCACACCCAAGGGCACAGTAAGAGAAGGGGACACACTCAAGGCACTTCCATGGAAGATTCTACCCTAAACAGGACAAGGGGTTATAATACAAAGGAACAGGTGAGCATAGCTTCACCCAGGGGGCTGTAACAAGACACACCCATGTAAGAGACGGACCCTCGAACCCAAGAAGGGTGGGGAAAGCTCTGCCACATTTCTGTGACTGAGCACCTCAGCATCCACCCGGGGAGTGTGACTCAGTCAAGTTCAAGGTTGGTCTCCCACAGATCACAGGTAGCACAGAGGAGGGCTTGGACACCTGTGGGGGACTGTCCTTCTGTCCATCACATCCTCCACCCACCCAGCAGCTCTGACCTAGAGAAGCTAATGCAACACACACACACACACACACACACACACACACACACACACTCACTAACATGGTTCTCACCTTGCCTACTTGCTTGAATGGGGAACCCAGCAAACTTCTGTGAAGGGGCAGATAGTCAATATCTTGGGCTTCACAGGCCACATGGTCTCTCACAGTGACTCAGCTCTGCCTTGAGGGTGGCAGTCACCATAGATACCAAAGGAACAGGTGTGGCTGTCTCCCAACCAAATTTTACTTGTGGAGACCAAAATTTGAACCTGATGCAAAACCACAGTGAGATGCACTTCACACCCCAGAATGAACATAGAGAGGCACAGACTGCAGAATCCCCCTTGAGGTGGAACCCGGAACTGCTGGTGTCTGGGGAGCAGAGAGGAGACTAATGGTTACCAGGGCTGGACAGGGAAGAGCAAGGGTAGTGAAGGTCGTCAACAGGCACAAAGTCACAATCAGGAGGAATGCGTTCTGGTGTTCTGTTGGATTCTAGAGTCACTAAAGCTAATCAGAATGTAATTGTTTTTAGTCAAGAAGAGAAGATTTTTGGATGATCTCAGCACAAAGAAACGATATGTGTTTAGGTTGCACACTTGGCAATGGCCCTGAAATGATCATTACACATTATTGACAATTCTGTTGTGAATAAGTAATACAAAAAGCAACATTTTAAACTGGAGACTCTTTGTCTAATAGAAGAAAAAGTAGGCCCTAATCTTCATCATGTGGGATTAGGTCCCAACTTCCTTAATAAGACTCCTGTGGTGCAAGAATCAAAACAAAGAATCAATACATAGGATGGATTCAAACTAAAAAGTTTCTACTCAGCAAAAGAAACAATCTGTGAGGTGAATAGACAGCCTACATCCTGGGAGAAAATTTCTACCCCTCACACATCAGATACAGCACTAATCTCTAGGGTATATAAAGAGCTCAAAAAGCTAAGCACCAAAAAAAAACAAATAACTCAATCAACAAATGGGCCAAGGACCTGAACAGACACTTCTCAGAAGAGGATTTACAATCAGTCAACAAACACATGAAAAAATGTTTACCATTGCTAGCAATTAGAGAAATGCAAATCAAAACTACTTAAGACATCATCTCACTCCAGTCAGAATGGCAGCTATTATGAAGACAAACAACAAGAAGTGTTGGCGAGGATGTGGGGGAAAAGGCACACTCATACATTGCTGGTGGGACTGCAAATTGGTGCAGCCAATATGGAAAGCAGAATGGAGATTCCTTAGCAAACTGGGAATGGAACCACCTTTTGACACAGCTATCCCTCTCCTCAGACTATACCCAAAGGACTTAAAAACCAGCATACTACAGGGACACAGCCACATCAATATTTAAAGGAGCACAATTCACAATAGCTAAACTGTGGAGCCAACTGGATGCCCTTCAGTGGATGAATGGATAAGAACTGTGGCCTATATACACAATGGAATTTTACTCAGCAATAAAAGAGAATAAAATCATGGCATTTGCAGGTAAATGGATGGCATTGGAGAAGATAATGCTAAGTGAAGTTAGTCAATCCAAAAAAAAACAAATGCTGAATGTTTTCTTTGATATAAGGTTGCTGATTCGTAGTGGGATAGGGAGAGGGAGCATGGGAGGAATAGGTGAACTCTAGATAGGGCAGAGGGGTGGGAGGGAAAGGGAGGGGGCAGGGGATCAGCAAGGATGGTGGAATGTGATGGACATTATTATCCACAGCACATGTATGAAGACACGAATTGGTGTCAACTTAATTTATATACAACTAGAGATATGAAAAATTGTGCTGTATACGTGTAATAAGAATTGTAATTCATTCCACTATTACTTATTTTTTTAAAACTCAATAAAAATTTAAAAATAAAAAGCACGACAATGAATTCTAATTCTGAATGACTCAGATAAAAAGAAAACATTGAAATTGTTCAAGTTCATAGATGTAGGAAAGAAAGTTTTTTAAAAATGTAGAAATAAGTAGAAATTTCACCAAGAATGAAGAACTGTACCATTTGTAAAAAAGAGAGAGAAAAAGAAGAAGAAAAGAAAAAAGTAACATTTTTAAAAAAGAAAATAATAATATTGGTGAGGATGGGAAGAATCTGGAATCCTCATGCACTACTCCTGGGAATGGAAAATGGTCCAGCCAGTGTGGAAAACAGTTTGGCAGTTCCTCAGAAAGTTAAACAGAGAACTATCACATCACCCAGCATCTTGACACAATCCATGTGCACCCCAAAGAATGGAAAACTGGGACTCAAACAGGTGCTTGCACACCAGTGACCACAGCAGCATTATTTAGTGCTGAATTGCTGAGGCTGGCTTGATACTTGAAATCCTCCTGCCTCAGCATCCTGAGCCACTGGGACAAAGAGAAATTTATATGTTCTTAACTGAAAGAGAAAAACAAATGGTAAATAAATACACAGCAATCAAGGAAACTGAAATTAATTTTAAAAAGGAAGCTAATATTTCAAGCATTAGTTTAGGAAAATCTGCCAAATTGATTATATTTAATAGTTGTTAGATCAGGGGTGAAATGGATATTCCTGATAGTAGATATTGGAGTCAATTCATGTAGACACTTTATTCAGCAATTTGGTACCACTTATGAAAATTTAAGTGGTGCATACCTAAGGCCCACCAAACACACTTATTTGATCTACATCACATTAAACAATCCCATGTTCACCGAAAGCTATTAGGTTGGCTGCGATATATTTGTAAGCGTGAAAAATTTCATGACATACAAGCAACCATCAATAAAGAATAGCAAAATAAATAGGGTATGTCAGAATAAATTTTAAAAAGAGGACACACCAGTCCATAGTACAGCTCATATGCTGATTTTTAAAAAACCTCCAATCCATAAAGTTGAATGGGAAAGGCAAGTCAAAATATAATGCATATGGTTTTGTCAAGTTGATACTTACAGTATAATATTGTATCTTTTTACAGGTGCAAGGTGAGGAGCCTGAGTTTAGGAGCAGTGATTTAAAAATACAACAGCCCCAATAGTAATGAGATTTTTTCAATAGTGCATATACTTATTAATATTATTTAGTTGCTACAAGTGTCAGCTTAGAACTTATAAGGGAGAACACATACCATATTTATAACCGATGAGATTTCTGCAAGTGAACTCAAATTGGGCCAGGAAGCAATACAGAATTTGGTGTAACCTGGGGGCAGGGACATTCTAACCTACAGTGTATGCACGGCACACTAGCACACTTAGCAAGAAAGACTGCAAAGAATAAGGTGTTTTCTGGGTATTCAGAAGAATAGTCCTATTTTTCACAGCAATTACCCATTTTTATTTCAATGTGATTATGAAAGATAAATACAGAAAAAACAAAACTAAAATTTGTAACAAACAATAGTAGTGTGGGGACCAGGTGGCTCTGTGGGACCTGCCTTCTCAGACTTTCCAGGTGTGAGTGTTGGGAATGACAAGTCTTGTCTCTGGTTGGGGACATGGTGCTTTTGGTGGAAAGGAAACAGTAAGACACAAACTTACACAGACTCACCTTCTCCCTGCCCCGGAGGAGAGTCACGTGTTGGGCTGTTTGACTTCTCCTGTCCCCATCTACTGAAGCCCTGAGTTCTATATTTAATCATGACCCTTGTTTTCATGTAAGTTACACAAGTAAGTCTAGGGATAGGTGATAAATAGATAAGTCTATTCATTCTGAACCAAGGTCCTTACAGGGCAAGAAGACCAGGAGGATGATCCTTCATGCCTGAGCTTCTAATGCACAGTGTCCCACCTTCCTTACTCGAAAGATGTGTGTCACCCCCAGGAGATCTTCAGCACGATTATTACCCAAACTAAGCAAATATTTGGCAACAAACCTCTGAGTTCTGAGAAATTCACCAGGGAACTGATGGGAGGAAGAAAGCATCCAGACCTTGATTTCCTCACTGTGGTCAACTTCGTCACGAGTCATATTTAAACTGGAAGCATTATTAACTCCAATCAGAACCAAAAGTCCTCCGTCACTGGGCTGGCTGGTCTCGGCACCATGAGGAGCGGATGTCTAAGACTGATCCATGGTAAGTGGAATCATGACATGTGACAGGCAAGAAAGGGAGCTAGGAGCCACCAGCAAGTCCGTCGTTAATTTTTGACTGGTTTTCTCACTGTCCCTTTAAAGGAGAGCAGGGAGGGTGTTTATAAAGAATGGCAGCTCTTTTTTTTAATTATTAAGTTCTCAAAGGAGAAAGTTGTTCCTAGGAAGTTACTCCCTAGTGCCAACTTTAGCACACAGGGGGGTTTCTCATTACTCCCTGATGCAGCAGGGCTCTCCAGATAAAGGAGACCAATGGGGTGCTACAGAGAGAGGGGAAGAGGGTTATTTTAAGGACATGGCTCATGGAATTGTACAGGCTGAGAAGTCCAGACTCTGCCAGGTAGATGCAGGATGGAGACCAGAGAGGAGGAGGCAGGTTGGAGACCAGGGAGGAGGAGGCAGGATGGAGACCAGAGAGGAGGAGGCAGGATGGAGACCACGGAGGAGGTGGCAGGATGGAGACCACGGAGGAGGTGGCAGGATGGAGACCAGGGAGGAGGTGGCAGGATGGAGACCAGAGAGGAGGAGGCAGGTTGGAGACCAGGGAGGAGGTGCAGGATGGAGACCAGAGAGGAGGAGGCAGGATGGAGACCAGGGAGGAGGTGCAGGATGGAGACCAGAGAGGAGGAGGCAGGTTGGAGACCAGGGAGGAGGAGGCAGGATGGAGACCAGAGAGGAGGAGGCAGGATGCAGACCAGGGAGGAGGTGGCAGGATGGAGACCAGGGAGGAGGGGACAGAATGGAGACCAGGGAGGAGGTGGCAGGATGGAGACCAGAGAGGAGGAGGCAGGTTGGAGACCAGGGAGGAGGAGGCAGGATGGAGACCAGAGAGGAGGAGGCAGGATGCAGACCAGGGAGGAGGTGCAGGATGGAGACCAGAGAGGAGGAGGCAGGATGGAGACCAGGGAGGAGGTGGCAGGATGGAGACCAGGGAGGAGGGGACAGAATGGAGACCAGGGAGGAGGGGGCAGGAAGGAGACCAGGGAGGAGGAGGCAGGATGGAGACCAGGGAGGAGGTGCAGGATGGAGACCAGAGAGGAGGAGGCAGGATGGAGACCAGGGAGGAGGTGGCAGGATGGAGACCAGGGAGGAGGGGACAGAATGGAGACCAGGGAGGAGGTGGCAGGATGGAGACCGGGGGGAGGTGGCAGGATTGAGACCAGGGAGGAGGGGGCAGGAAGGAGACCAGGGAGGAGGTGCAGGATGGAGACCAAGGGGGAAGTGGCAGGATGGAGACCATGGAGGAGGGGGAAGGATGGAGACCAGGGAGGAGGGGACATGATGGAGACCAGGGAGGAGGAGGCAGGATGGAGACCAGGGAGGAGGAGGCAGGATGGAGACCAGGGAGGAGGTGCAGGATGGAGACCAGAGAGGAGGAGGCAGGATGGAGACCAGGGAGGAGGTGGCAGGATGGAGACCAGGGAGGAGGGGACAGAATGGAGACCAGGGAGGAGGTGGCAGGATGGAGACCGGGGGGAGGTGGCAGGATTGAGACCAGGGAGGAGGGGGCAGGAAGGAGACCAGGGAGGAGGTGCAGGATGGAGACCAGGGAGGAGGGGGCAGGATGGAGACCAGGGAGGAGCTGATGTCCCATCTCAGGTCCAGAAACAGTCTGGGCCAGAACTCCGTCCTCCTCCAGGGGCCAGTCTTGGTCTCTTAGGGCCTCCATGGGTTAGAGGAGCCCCACAGGAGAGGGGATTCTGCTTATTTGCATCTTCACATTCAATGGGGCCTCCTCTGATGAAGGCCTTAGGGCAATGTTTAGCGCCTGACCAGCTGTCCAGGCAGCGCATTAGATAAACTGACCAGGAAGGAACCACCAATACCCCTAGACTTTATTTTAGGGATTGAGAACCAGACTCTCTTTGACTCCTCGCCTGTCTCTCTGTTGAACAGCAAGAGGCTCATGTACCTAAGGCCCCATTGATTGAGGAGGGTCCCCAGGATGTGCCCTGGGAGGGGGCAGCTGCTGAGAGGCAGGAACAGCAGGAGGAGGCCCCCAGCCTGGGCCCAGCACCTGCCCACAGCACCTTCCTGTTGGGGGTGATAGGGCACCACGGGGTCCCAGGACAGGCCGTGGGGCTGACAGTGGTGGTGGCAGATGTGGCTCTCAGGTGCTCCAGCCACAGCTGCAGGCCAGGTGGCTGGTGTGGTGTGTGTCCCTGAGGAAGGGGACAGGGCCAGAGCACCTGAGAGACCAGGCAGGGGACCTGAGAGAACAGCTGGCCCTGACCCTCCCTTCCCACCTAAAGTTCAGGGATGGTGGTCAACACCCTGACACACTGGGGTTTGTTCCCACGTGACCTAGGACGTGGGTGTCATTTGTCCCTACTCCACAGAAGGGAAACTGAGGCAGGGCAGTGAGGCAGCCTGCCTGTGCTCCAGGGTCTGACCAGGGCCACCAGGCTCCAGTCCCCCACCCACAGGCCAGGAGAGCCACGGCTGGAGCCCAGAGCTTGCCAGGCTCAGCCCCTTCCCACCCCCAGACCCTCTGGGAGGCGCCACCTGGGCTCCCTCTGAGGAGTGGACCAGGTCTGACCCCAGGAGGGTCCTCAGCCCCTGCCCTCCAGTGCATCACCTCCGGCCTCCTCTTCCTGCTGGGCCTGCTGACCCGCCCTCTCTGTGTCTCAGGGCTGCTGTGTGTCCTGCTGAGTCTCTCCAGAGCCGGAGCCCAGGGCTCTCAGGGTGAGTGTGGGGAGCAGCGTGTCCACAGCCAGAGCCTGGGAGGGGCCCTGCACCCCAGTCCAGGGAGGAGAGGCCTGGGCAGGGAGGCTCAGGGCAGCTCCCCACCTCCTGGGACCTCCTCTGGGACCCCATTGCCCCCTCCCAGCCTCTGACCAGTCTGTGCCCCCACAGGCTGTAACTCCCGGTGCCCTCTGAACTCGGAATGTGTCAGTGCCTCCGCCTGTCGCTGCAAGCCAGGGTTTGCCTCTTTGTCCACAGAGATCTTCACTGACCCCCTGGAGATCTGTGACGGTAAAGAGGATGGGGGAGGGGCAGGGCACATCAGAGACTGCGGGTGCCCAGTGCCAGTGGGGTCATGGGTAATGGTCAAGGCTGAGCCTTTGACCTCAAGGCCATCATCAAAGACAGAAAACAGAAAGGAAACAGCAAGATGGCAGAGAGACCAGGGAATGGCATGGCTTCCTGCACAGAGAGGACCTGGGCCCCAGGGTTTGTCTCAGCCCGCTGTTAAGTCTGGGGAAGGTGACACTGAGCTTGTAGCCCACACACTACCTTGGCCTTGTCCCCTGTGTCCAAACTGGGAGTGTCAGCCAGAGGACTGAGATGAACAGAGCAGACTGTGTGGTCTTCAGGAAGGGCTTGCTCCAGGCAAAGCACAGCCTCAGCACTGAAGCCCAAGGTTCTCTCCAATAGATACTAACTCCACATGAGACCCCATGCTGGGGGTTTAGGAAGGGAACAGGAGTCTCTTGCCTGAGAGAACACACACCTTTGGGAGGTGACCCTTGGTCCTATTATGTTGCAGACATCAATGAATGTGT
Organism: Ictidomys tridecemlineatus; assembly: GCF_052094955.1. Classification (NCBI taxonomy): domain Eukaryota; kingdom Metazoa; phylum Chordata; class Mammalia; order Rodentia; family Sciuridae; genus Ictidomys; species Ictidomys tridecemlineatus. Next base: position 10,890,350 of record NC_135478.1, on the reverse strand, counting down.
GCCACCCATGAAAGTGTCCTGTGGAAAACTTGCTGACTGCCAGAATGTGGAGGGGAGCTACTACTGCACGTGCAGCCCGGGCTATGAGCTCCGTTCTGGGGGAACAAACTTCACTAAAGCGAGTGAGAACACATGTCAAGGTAAGGCCCCCCCTCACCCCCACCCCACATGCAGTTCAGGGCACCAGAGCTGATCTGGGGACAGCGCCCAGTTATAGCCTCAGCGCCTGGACCGTGAGATGGGGCAGCTGTGCGTGCACCTGTCACCAGCACGAGAGGCGGGTGCCACAGTCTGGCTGGGCACAAAACCACGAGCCACTCAAGCAGGAACAAACTTTATTTCCAAACTCCCCCGAACGCCACCCACGCGGCCCTCTCAGGAACACCACACACCAACAGGAACTCCCTCCACCAGAACTTCACCAACCAACCAACCCGAACTCTCCCGGAATCCGAGGCAGCAGGAGCCGCCCTATACACAGCCTGTTTCAATCCAGCAACCCAGTCACAGCAATTATACACAGCTTAACTCAATTATCATCATCTCCACGGCTCGCCTCGCAACCATCACTTCTGGCAAAATGCCAGGGGCCATTCCGACTGGACTGTGGCTCTCAACAGGTGGGGGAGGGTCGTTCTGGGACCAGCTGCTCGGCCCCATCCTGACAGCTCTTCCTGTGACGATGGCCAGGAAACCCTGCGGACATGTGAGATGTGATGACATCATTGTTATTTTCTGTTAAAAAAAAAAAATCCAGGCACCAGTGGCCTGTGCCTGTGGTCTCAGATACTTGGGAGGCTGAGGCAGGAGCATCACTAGAGCCCAGGAGTCCAACCCAACCTGGGAAACAGAGAGACCCCATCCCTAGGGGGGAAAGTGGGGGAGAGAGAAAAAGAAAAAGAAAACCACAGGAACGAGCCCCTATATCCTAAAGCTACAAAAAAAGGTAGAGGCTTGGGTGCGACTCCCGGGAACAGCCCTTGCCTGGCATGAGCAGGGCCCTGGGCCCCCTCCCCAGCACTGCAGAAAATCAAAACCAAAACCAGAGGTAGCTTTGCTCTTGGTTCACTGTGTGATTTAGACAAGTCACCTCACCTCTCTGTGCTTCAGTGTGTCCATCTGTAGAAGGGGAGTCTTGGACTGGGGCGTAGCTCAGTGGTAGAGCACTTGTCTAGCAGGTGCCAGTCCCGGGTTCAGTCCCCAGAACCAGGGGAAGAAAAGGGAAGAGGGGAGAGTCATCAGGAGGGAAATGAGAACAAAGGCACTGAGCAGGTCCTGGCTCCCAGAAAGTGCTGTTGGCAATGGCTTCTGAGCTGAACAGGGCCTGGGCCAGGAGTTGTGCTCACCTGCCCTTAGGTCTGGGGGATGAGGAGCCTCCAGCCCACGCCCACCTCAGCATTGTCCCCTGGGTCCAGATCCAGAGGTGTCAGCCAGAGGACTGGGACAGAGCTATCCTGTGGCACCCAGGGGCCAAGGCCCTGGTTGACACAGGTAGTGCCCACTCCAGGCCACTGTCCCACCAGCACAGAGAGGGAGGGTGGTGTGGAGACCAAGGTCAGAGGCAGGGGTCAGCTCCCTGGGTCCAAAGCCTGGACTGGCCACCCGAGAGCAGCATGGGATCAGCAAAACCACTTCCTCTCTGGAGCCCTCCTTGTACCTGCCCCCAGGAGCCTGGAGCCCCAGAGATCCATGAGGTGGGGGCTCTCAGTGGCTCATTACTGGGGAACCAGGGAGCTGGGGGGAGGCTGAGCCCAGGATGTGGGGAAATGTGGGAGTTGGTGGAGGGTCTCCTGGGGGTGCTGCTGCACCTCATTCCCAGCTGTCCCCACGTGACCCCACCCCACCTTGTCCCCTCCACCTATGGCACACCTCTGCAGCCACTGCTACCAGCTGGGAACAGGGGAGGGGACTGTGATCACCCTGTGGGGGCTGGACAGGGGCCCTTAGGGAGCATCAGCCCTGCCCTGGCCCGTCCTGCTGTTGATCCACACAGCCCTGATGAGGGGTCCCAGCAGGGCATCCTCAGGTGCAAAAATGGGTCCAGGAGACCAGAAGCCCTCCCTGCCTCATCCTGACCCCAGGAATCCCCTGGGCTCCGGGAACCTTTGGTCCCTTTCTGGGACACCCAGGGCCGTCTGCCATGAGCTGTCACTCACTCCTGTCTGGGGTTCTCTGAGGCTGCTGTGCTGGCCATTCACCTCAGGCCTCTGTCCTGTGGGTCCCTGTGGCACTCAAAGGGGACCTGCTTCCTGAGCATGTTCCCCTCACGTTTAGAGACCAGGAGAGATAAGACGCCAGGAAACACCCCGGGCCTCAGCTGGGAGCTGCTTCCAGAAGCTTCCTCATTTCGTGTCTGTGGCCCTCTCTGATAAGGGGGAACTTCCTCCAGGGGTGGGGACAGCAAGACTCCCCAGAGACAAGCTGGGCACCTTGGAAAGGCTGTCAGTGTCCACCCACAGTTCTGAGTGCCACACCAGGAGCTGGGGGGTTCCTGGGGACGGTCGAGGGTGCATTTGTGTCACTGTGAGGAAAGTCAGGCGGAATTGGAAGCAGGCTGGGCCTGAGCACCTGGGTTTGTTTTATTTTTGGTTTTTGTTTGTTTGTTTCTTTTCGTCCTGGGGATCTAACCCTGAGGCTTACCTACCACTGACCACATCCCAGCCCTTTTCACTATTTATTTGGAGACAGGGTCTTGATAAATTTCTTAGGACCTCCCTGTTGTTGAGGCTGGTCTTGAACTTGCAATCCTCCTGTCACAGCCTCCTGAGTCACTGGGATCACAGGCCTGTGCCACCGCACCTGCTTGAGTACCTCGCTTTAGTTCTTGTTGCTGCTCAGTGGTGGGGGTTTTAAATTATAATGAAATCTTCATCCATAAAACTTATCATTTTAACCACGTTCCAGTATACTAGTTCTGTGGCACTGAGGACATTCCTGTTACACAATTATCTCAGTCATCCCTCTCTAGGAGTGTTTTCCTGTTTTTTTTTCTTTATTTCTTTAACTGACAAATAAAAATACTGTACATATTCATCATAAGTAGAATGATGTTTTGAAACATGTGTGTACACTGGGATGGCTAAATAGAGCTGATTACCATATGCAATGCCTCACGTGCTGATTTTTGTGATAAGAACACTTCAAATCAAATCCCTTAGTGATTGTCAAGAATACAGAACATTAGCCATACCTAGTGATGCACACCTGCGATCCAGGAGCTCTGGAGGCTGAGGCAGGAGGATCACAAGCTTGAGGCCAGCCTCAACAACTTACCAAAGCCCTAAGCAAACACTTTCCCCACTGAGGAAATTTAAAAAAAAAAAACAGAGGTGTGGCTCAGAGGTAGTTCTATTTTTAATATCTGAGGACTGTCCCCACTGCCTTCCGTCACAACAGGGCTGACTTATGTTCCCAGCCATGGTGTGCACAGCGTCCTTTTCTCTGACTGCTGGCCACCCGTGTGCCCATCCGGCTTCCCCAACAGCCACCAGCAGGTGTGAGGTGACATTTCATCACTGTTCCTTTCTAGTCCCCTGAGGATTGGCGATGGCGGGGGATTTCTCCTGGGCCTCTGGGCCCTTCTCCTGTCGTCCTTTGAGAAGCATCTGTTCAGGTCACTTGCCCATTTGGGGATGGGGTGAGCGGGTTTCTTACTGCTGAGTTGCTTGATCAAGCTCCTCATGATACTTTGCACATTGACACCTAATAAGATGCGTGGCTTGTGAGTGTTCCTCCCGTTCCCTGAGTTGTCCCTCACTCTGTCCACTGTTTCCTTTGCTTTTCAAAAGATGTTAGTTGGCTACGATCCCCTTGGTCCGTTTGTATTTTGCTGCCTGTGCCTTGGGTCCCGTCCAAACCATCACTGACAGGCCAACGTCGCCAGCTCTCCCCTGTGCTCTCCACTAAGCAGCTGGGCAGGTCCAATCTGACCTTCACTGTTTAATCTGAGGTGATTTTTATATGGTGTGAGGTGCTGTCCTCCTGGTTGGCATGTCCAGGGTCCCAGAAGAGTCCTTCCCATTGTGAGCTCTTGGCACCTTCATCAAAAATCAGCTGTAAATACGTGAATTTTTCTGGGCTGTCTGTCCTGCTCTGTGGCTGTGTCTGTCCCCATACAGAACCACACTGTGTTGTTACTACGGCTTCCCAGTCGATTCTGAGGTCAAGTCATGGGATGTGCCCAGCTTTGCTCTGTTTCTGAGCACCTGGCTTCATCCTCAGGTGTTAATGATGGGTGTCACTCTGGGAAGCCCTTGGCCATGGTCTCCCACACCCACTGCTTAGGCATCAAGGGTGGCCATCACTGCCACCTTCTCCCTGAGCGTAGACCACCTGTAGGACCCCAGTGGTGCAAGGATTCCCACAGGGGAGGGTCCAGGGAATGGCAGGCCTCCCTCTGCCACTGCAAGATAGAGGAGATGTAGATCCCTTGCCAGGCCCCGCTGTGGCACAGAATCTGAAGCCACATGTCCTTGGGCTCTGCTCCAGAGAGCAGAGTGGTCCTGGGACTTCCAGAGCAGCCAGGCTCAGGAGGTCCACCTGGGGTCTTAGGTCTGTCCACATCTCACAGCAGGGTCAGGCTGAGCACCTGGGTCTCTTCCCTGAGAGAAAGCACAACTTTGGGAGGTGAGCCTCTGACCCCGTCGTGTTGCAGACATCACCAAATGAGGGCCATGAGAGTGCCCTGTGGAAAATCTGCAGACGGCCAGGTCCTACAGGGCACAATGGCTGTGCAGCCCAGGCTGTGTGCCCATTTCTGGAGCCAAGAATCCTTTATTAATGAGAGGAGAACAGCTGCAAGGTAGGCCCTTCCCCCACCTCCCCACCATCAGGGTTGAGGTTGCCAGACCCTTTCCTGTGACATCTAGATGGCAGAACCCTGGTTACAGGAGTGTGCCCTGGTCTGAGGCAGGCAGGTGTGCATGTACCTGTCGCCCAGCACAGAAGCAGGGTAGCATGAATGCCAGGGGTCAGCTCTGCAACTGGCTGCCTGGGGCTAAAACCTGCCTGTGCCACCTGTTAGCTGCATGTTATTAGTCAAGTCACTACCTCTCTTTGAACTTGGTCTACCCTTCTGTATCATGAAGGTGATCATAACAGTGCCTACCTCCTGTGTCTTCCAGGAGGATTATGAAAATTACAGGTGCCTGTAAGACAGCCTCACTAAACTGAGCATCAAGGGGACTTTGACCAGACAGGGTCCCCGTGGGTGCACATTGTGTCATATGTACAAGCCTTGACCAAAGGGAAAAAGCTTTTTTATGAATTTTCAAAAAGCTCCTCCTCTCCAGGTGGACACAGCCGCATCTGATGACTGGAAAGTGGGTTGGTTTTCAGCCCCTGCTTACCATGGGCTTGGGCACCCTGACACAGTGAGCAGCCTGGACAACTGCACCTAAGGGTCAGGATTCTCCTAAGTACAAGCCCTCGGCCTCAGATGGTGGCCATCATTATTGGCACGCCCTCTGTGCCCCACGCTGTGTTGCTAGGTTAGAAGAAGCCAGGGCTTGTGGGGGTGAGGGGGCAGAGGCAGGGTGAGCAGGGGTGAGGTGGAAGACACCACCTCCCGGGGATCCAACTGGGAAAGAGCAGACTTCTGGCTTGGAAGACCCTGGAGGTGAAGCTGCAGCTCAGTAAGGGTTTAGCTGGGCCCTCCTCGTTCCCTCCTCACCCTTCAACACTGTGGTCTTCACTGCACCTGAAGATAGGACCACTGGCCTCACAGCCCATGGAGTCAGTGATGGGCAGACCTGGTACCCACTCCCTGGGCTCCTTGCCCCACCTTCTCCAGGCATCTCAGGACCGAGCAAGACACTTGGCTGCCCATCCCTGTTCACTCCCCAAGACTCAGAACCCTCCTCAGAGGGCCACTTCTGGACCTTCAGAACACCCTGTGCCCATGTGGCACCTATTTTGCATGAACATCAAGGGGGAGGGTCAAGATATCCCAGGAGCCCACTGCAAGCTTGTTCCAGCGCCACTCTGTCCTCTTCCCCTTCTAGCAGCTGCCGGGATGAGCCCTGCCCCTTCCGGGGCTCACAGGGACTCAGCCACTCCTGGAACACTCCTGGGCCCCCCAGGAACAATGGACCCATGGACCCAGTCTGGAAATTCAGGAGGAAGGAGACTCGAGGGTAGGCCAGCACGCCGGCCTGAAGAGAATGCGCTCTGTGCCCCACGCTTTTCTCGACCACGCCCTCCTCAGCCATGCCCATAAATCCCACCCTCATTGGCCACACCCTTAGCCACGCCCCCACCAACCACGCCCTTCGACACCCCTCAGCCTCATTCATTTCTCTGTGCTGCTCTCCATTCTGACTTTGGTCTGCTTGAGGGTTACATCAGGTGGAAGAAGATGCTCCGGTTGGAACACACAGTAAGAGAGGGTGAAGTAGATCCACTGCCCAGCCCCAACCCTGTCCAGAGGAGGTCAATCCAGATCCCAGGGGCTTGACCACTGGGGACAGAGGCAGATACTGGGACCCAGGCAGCAGGCCAAAGGTCTGTGTCCAGTTGGAGGTGAAGGACAGACGACAGAAATGCCTGCCACAGCTCCCCGTCCCCATGGCTCCACTCTCTGTCCTATGGCTGGCCTCCACAGGACAAGGATGCTTCACAGGGTCAGGAAGACACGTGCATGGTCCCAGGGCTGCCTGGCTGGATGTCAACCCTGGGCTCTCTGGCATGGTCCTCACTCCTGTCCCTGCCATTAAGTCTTGTCCCAGTGGACCTGGCTCAGGAGCAGATCTTGGTTCCTCTCCTTGGAGCTGGGCTCTCAGAGCTAGTGGGATGAGAGAACCTGTCCTGCTAGGTCACTGGGACCCAGGGACAACTCAGCCATCGAGCAGTCACACTGCCAGAATCAGGCCAAAAGCCACCCTGGAAGCCAAGACCGGCCCCACTCGGGAGCTCAGTGCTTCCCCTGCACTCGGGTCCCAGGACCCATCTGGCCTCTGCTCCAAATCCTCAGGCCGGGACATATATGGCCATGACACCCTGACCCAGCTGGGAGCTTCCCAGGGAGGTAGAGGGCACTGGGAGGACAACAGAGGATCTGGAGACCATGCTCCCCACGGAGAGCCTCCTTGTGGGTTAGGAAAGGAACCTGGGGACACAGCGGGTCCACCCCATGCCAGGAACCTGGCCAACTCCCAGCCTGGGCTGACAGAGCCAAACCCTCTGATCACAACATTCGCATCCAATCCATCAAGCCACCTGAAGCTGCCGGCTGCCCACATCCTGCCCCTCTTCTTCCTCTTGCAGACGTGGACGAATGTAAGCAGAACCCCAGAATCTGCAAGGGCCGCAGCACCTGCATCAACACTCAGGGCAGCTACAGATGCCAGTGTCTGCCTGGCTTTGAGCCCAACCCAGAGAACCCGAAGCTGTGCACAGGTAGAGGCCCCAGGAGGACCCCTGAGGGTGGACAGGAGCCAGGGATGCAGCAGAGGCAGGTCCTGCACCCAAGGAGGGAGAAGACCTGAGGTTCCCAAGGTCCAGGGGCTCAGGCTCCACCTGAGGAATCACCTCCAGGAATTCTCGCCACAGGGCAGGGTGGCTGCAGGGCCTTTGAGCTCTGGGTCCGTGTGGAGCCCCAGACCTCAGCCCCATCCCCATCATTCATGTGAGAGTAGAAGAGTCGCTTTCAGTTCTGACGAGGAGCCCCCACCATGGCCAGGAAGAGGAAGACCAGAGTCCTTGGTCAGGAGGTTCCACCCCCTGGCTCAGTTTCCCTCCTGGATCCACCTCCTGTAACTGGAGACCAGGGTCCCTGCTGTGCCCTTCATGCAGGGAGGCCACCTGAGGTGCTCTGAAGGTGAAGCTGAAGGTCACCAGTGAGGCACATGCAGAGGTCCTTGGTTTGGGGCTGCGACAAGATGGAGAAGTGGGTGCAGTGAGCGGGGCATGGGAGCCGGTCAGGGGTGGGGACTGACCCCCTGCTTTGTCCTAGATGTGAATGAATGCGCCTCTGGACAAAGCCCGTGCCACAAATCCGCCCACTGCCTCAACCAAGTGGGCGGCTACCAGTGCCGCTGCCGACCAGGCTGGAAGCCGGTCCCCGGATCCCCCCATGGCCCCAACAACACCGTGTGCGAAGGTGCGGGCTCAGAGGCCACACTCAGAGGCCCGCAGTCCAGCCCGGATCGCAGCCCTCACGGGCAAACCAACCATGTCCAGTGCTGTGGCACCTGCGGCATCTGTGCCAGCTAATGCTCCAGGGGCTGGACACAGACAGAAGGGGTCTGGGGGAGGAGCTGGGGTCTGACAGGATACTCCCGGGGCCCCAGGCTGCAGCTAGTGACTAACTGGTTACGAGTTTCCGCAGCCTCACAATCTGCACCTGCACAGGGCAGATCTGGGGGGCACGAGGCCTCGCACACCCCTTGATCTGGCACCCACCTCGCAAGGGTGTGGATCTCCAGGTGGCCGCTCAGCGGGCCAGGCAGAGCACTAATGGCGGGAAGAAGCGGGTGGAGCCCGGACGGCAGAGAGCACTGGTCCTGGCTGAGGCAGGACTGACCCCTCTGTCTGTGTCCCCAGATGTGGACGAGTGCAGCTCCGGGAAGCATCAGTGCCACCAGTCCACCATCTGCACCAACACCCTGGGGTCCTACCAGTGCCACTGCCACCCAGGCTGGGAGCTGATTCCTGGGAGCGTCAATGGCCGGAACAGCACCATCTGCAAAGGTACCCAGCCAGCCCTGACCCCAGAACCGCCCCCACCCCACACACGTGCACACCCAGGCACACACACGTGCACTCCTCCTAATGAACCACTGTCCTGTCCCTGCAGTCAAGCCCTTCTTCACCAGGCCTCTGCCCCCTGGAGTCCACAGCCAGGTGAGCACCCCAGCCAGGACAGGGAGGTGGGAACCCCTGGGGCAGCACCCTGTCCACCCCTTGGCCCTGAGCTTCCCACCCACCTGTGACCCCTCCTCTCACCTCCCCAGAGTCTCTCCCACTTCTTTGACAAAGTCAACAATCTGCACAGGGATTTCAAGCCAGATCAGGCCAAGGACACCATCCAGGTAAGGGCAGAACAGGGGAAGCAGGTGGAGACCTCCCATAGAGGGAGGGGAGCAGCTTTGGTCTGGGAGAGGGGACAGGCCCAAGCACAGTGGGGTCCTGCTCTGAGCTGGCCACTCTCCCAGGGCAGGTGGAAGAGGACACTGGGAGCCACACACACTGTTGGTCACCCACGTGCACTGTCTGTCCTCTTGCTCTCATCCTGGTCTTTGGGTTTTGTCATCCTTGACAGTCATGAACCAGGACTGACCTCTGAGGAGCAAGGACCACCCAGGGTTCCCAAACCATGCTCTCTCTATCCCCAACTGGACAGTGTCTGGGTCTGCTCTCTGGGGCTGAGTGGTCAAGCTCTTCATGTGGACCTTCTGGCCCATGTGGACCTTCTGGCCCGAGTCCACCTGCTCTGTGCCCCCATCCCTCCAGGGGATCATGCAGGAGGTGGATGAGCTGCTGGAGACCCCTGGGGACCTGGAGACCCTGCCCCCCTCACAGAAGCACTGTGTGGCCACTCACCTGCTGACAGGCCTGGAGAGTGCCCTGAGACACCTGAGCAGGGCTCTGCCTGAGGGGACAGCAACCTTCAATTATTCTGGAGGCACACGTAAGTCCCTGGGTCTGTGCCAGCCCCTGTTCCTAGCCTCATCCTCTTCTGATCCCACTAGAGCTGAGTGGCCACACTGTACCTCAGTGAGACTCACATAAATAATCACAACAGTGAAAAAGGCAGAAAACCACAAATAGTACACATTTACAGTATAGTACACATTATCAGCAGAAAATGACAATAAGGAATTTTAGGGGGACTGGGTTGTAGCTCAGTGGTAGAGCACTTGCCTAGAGGCGTGGGGTTCGAGCCTCAGCACCACATACAAATAAGTGAATAAAGCAAAGGTGTTGTGTCCATCTACAACTAAAATAATAAGTATTTTGCATAGCAAAATAGAAACACCTTCCAAAATCTAATATGCAGTAATATAAATTAATCCTGCTTGATATTTAGGTATAAATTGTCTTATTGTGGTAAAACTCACTGAACAAGTTTCACTAAGTTCACCATTTAAAATCCACCAGTTTGAAATTTCAGTGAAATCAAGAACATTCACAAACTGATGCAGCCATCACCTCCATTTCTAAGAGAGTTTCCTCCAAAATCAAACGCAGTGCCTCCTCAGCTTTCATCCCTCATTCCTCCCCTCCCCCAACCCTGGCGTCCACTCTCCTGCTTGCTGTCTTAATGGAGCTGCCTATTCCACCAATTAGAAAAAGCAATCACACAAAGTGTGACCTGTCCCTCTAGCTTCTTTCTCCTAGAATAATCCAGTTGAGCATGGCATAGCATCATTCCATCCCTTTTCATGGCTGAATATGATTCCATCCTATGGGTGTTAGCTGACCCACTCAGCCACTGATAAACCTCTTGGCTGTTGTGACTCACTACTAAGAATATTGATGTGTGTTTGCTTGAATCACTGTTCTCAGTGCTTGGGTGTGTCTGTAAGGCCTGAACTTGGTAGGTAACCTGGTAATTCCATGTGTAGTTCTGGGGGAACCACCAGATGTTTGCAGAGTGGCCACACCATTCCATAGTACCACCAGAGGGGTGCAAGAGTGGACTCTCCATGGCTTCAGCTAAACATGTTACTTCCGATTCATTCGGTTTTATCACGGCCATTCTATTGTACGTGATGCGATGTCTTGTTGCTGGTTTGAGTTGCATCTCCCTGTTGACGGGTGATGGTTAGCACATTTTCATGTGCCTCTGGGCCATTTTCGTATCTTTTTGGAGAAATATCTGTTCAGAGCCTTTGTGCATTTGTGATTGGGTTGGTCCTTTGGTTCTTGAGTTTTTGTAAGAGCTTTTCATCTACTTTGACAGGAGACCATTAAGTGATGTGCAACTTGGAAATGCTTTCTCCATCCTATGGATTATCTTTTCACATTTGTGATAATCATTTCACTTTAATGTCAGATGTTTTAATTTTGAGGACGTCTACTTTATCTGCTTTCTCCTTCATGGCTTGTACATTCAGTGTCATATCTAATAATCCATTGCCAAAACCAAGGTCAGAAAGACACCACTATATTTCCTCCCATGGGATTCAGTTCTTAGACTTTGTTCTATTTTGAGTTAATCTGTGTGTGTGGTGTGAGGTAGGGGTCCCACTTCCTTCTTTTTCCTTGGATATCCAGTAATCCCCCATCAATCATTGAAGAGACTGTTCTTATGTCCATTCAATAGTCTTGGTCCCTGGCTGAAAACCAATTGACTGCAGAGGAGCAGGTTTATTTCTGGGCTCACCTTTCCCTCTGTCTTCATGCTAGTACCACGCTGCTTTGCTCTCTGCTCATTTGCCCTCAGTTCTGAAATCAGGAGTGTGAGTCCTCCCCCTTTGTTGCTCTTTTCAGCCATGCTTTAACTACTTGGATCTCTTGCAATGCTGTGTTAGTTTTAAGGTGAGTTTTTCTATTTAAGCAAATTATAATATTAATGGCTGTTGGGACATGGATAGGGATGACATTAACCCTGTAGATCTCTTTGGGGCATGTCACCATCTTACCAATATAAAGTTTCCCCATCCATGAACACAAGGTGTCCTTGCCTTCATTTGGGGTCTTTAATGCCTTTCAAAACCTTCTGTAGTTCTCTATGTACAAGTCCTGAGTCTCTTAGTTAAATTTATTTCTAATATTTTGTTAGAGATTGTTGTGTCTATGTTTTATAAGAGATATAGGTCTCTTTCCTTTTCTCGGGATGTCTTTATCTGGTTTGGGCATCAGAGTAATATTGGCCTCCAGGACTTACTGCATGCTGTCCCTTCTTCTGTTGTTTGAAAGAGTTTAGAAAGAATTCATTTTCATTCTTCCCTATATGGTTAGTGAAATTTCACCATATTAAATAGGTGAAAATCTGATCTCACATGGTCATTTAGGAGGTTTTTCATTATTGATTCAATCTCTTTATAGGTCTCTTCAAATTTTCCACTTCTTCTTAAGTCAGTTTTGGTAGCTTCTGTCCCTCAGAATGTGTCCATTTCATCTCAGTTATCTAATATGTTGGTGCACAATTGTTCCTACTGTTACAATTCTTCATAAATTCAGATTTTATATACATATATGTATGCACACATATGTATACACAACAAATATATACACATACAGATAAAATCTGAAATTACAAAGGATTATATACATATATGTATTGTACACGTGTGTGTCTATAAACACATAAACGTGTGTGGTTAGAGTGAATTGGAAGTTACTCATAGGTCCTTGATATATGTGATATACACGTGTACGTATACAATATCCACATATACACATATATATATTCCTAACATAACTCTTCTTCTTCCTGTGACTCATAGAACTGTCCCTAGAGGTACAGGAGCGAGGAGATGGCAATGTCACCTTGAGTCTGAATCAGGCAAAGATGCAGCTGAACTGGAATCTGGCACAGGAATCTGGTTACACAGGTAACATCTGAGATGGGGAGAAGGTGGGATGTCCACCTTACACCAGTACCACACTGTTTGGAAGAGGCCTCAGGGTGGGAAAAGATGCCCAAAATACACAATTCAAAACTAAAGGGTGATGTGGGTGGGAAGAGGTCACTAGAAGAGCGTCCAAAGGGGAGGTTCTGGGGAGTGATGGGGCCACATTCTGTTGTGTGCACCTGTGAATGTGGAGCAGCAAGTCCCACTATTGTGTATCATTATAATACAACAATTCAAAAGGAGGAGAGGCCATCTAAGGAGGAGGCCCTGGAGGAGACCCTGAGACTCACCCGTGGCCTCGTCCTGCAGGCCCTTCTGTGGTGGGCTTGGTCTCCACCCCAGGGATGGACAAGCTGCTGGCTGAGGCTCCCCTGGTCCTGGAGCCTGAGAAGCAGGTGGCTCCCCATGGGACACACGAGGACTTGCTGCCAAGAGTCTCGTCTGTCCTGCTCTCAGATGTCGTCTCAGCCTTTTTGAGCAGCAACGACACCCAGAACCTCAGCTCGCCAGTTACCTTCACCTTCTCCCATCCTGTGAGTGAGGGGTGGGAGGACATGGTATGGGAAGAGCCCCAGGCCCAGGCACACCCTTGTTGTCCTCTTAACCTTGAGGTTCAGGGGAACTACCCACAGGTGCCCCTGATCCAGGAAAGCCAGACTTCCTGGGTCAGCATCTCTGAGCACAGGAAACCAGCTCACACCTCTGTCCCCTGTTCCTACAGCCAGTGACCCTTGCACCAAGGAACAAGGTGCTCTGTGTCTTCTGGGACCACAGCCAGAATGGGAGTCACTGGACCACTGCAGGCTGCAGGACAGTGAGCACCAGAGGTGGCAGCACCACCTGCCACTGTACCCACCTCAGCAGCTTTGCCGTCCTCATGGTCCACTACCATGTGCAGGTGAGAGGCTGCCTTCAGCATCGATTGCTGCAAAACACACTTCTGCAAATGTCGCTGATGAAGTAAAACAAATTTGTTCCCTCGCGGTTTCTGTGGGTCAGCAACCCAGGACAGGGGAATGAGTTCCTTGTACAGATTCTAAAAGACTGACAAGATCACATCAGCCGGGGCCGCAGTCTCTTCTGGGTCTTGCAGCCCTCCTCCAGCTCCCTGGTTGCAGGCAGAGTCCAGTTCCCTTCTCTTAGCAGCTGTTAGGGGGGACCACACTCAGTTCCTAAGAGCCACCCACATTTCCTCTCCTATGGCCCCTGGTCGGCCTTCTCACAAAACACCAGTGTTCCCATCTGAAAACCAGCATGGAAATGCCCCTTGTATAGAATCCCTCTCAAGTTTTGAATCCGTTTTCCCAGGAAGAGTCCAGATGTTTAAAGCAATTGCCTGATTATTCCAAACCAGAATAAACTCCCTAATCTAAAAGTCAACAGATCGAGCCCTAAATTCCACCTGCAAAATCCCTCTACAGCAGCACCGAGTTTATCAGAAAACTGAAGAATTAGAAGGAGGTTTGTGTAACAGCAGGGGGTGGACATAGGAAGACCAAGTTAGAATTCTGCTTACCACCAGGGTCTGTAAGTCAACCATGGTCGGGTTTCAGGTTTACAAAAAGGAAGGTCTGGAGAAGGTGGAGGCCAGAGGGGGTCAGGGGAGTCAGGGAGGATGGCTGGACTGGGGGCTGATTACCTCCTCCTCTAGCCAGGGGAGTGGACACTTCTGCTTCCCCCGGTTCAGACTCTCAGGTGAGCCCACGTTGTGGCATTCACTGTGAGCACCTGTGACCATGAGCATGACAAGGATCTCAGCCAAGTGCCTCCGCCCCAGGAGTCCGCACATTCCAAGACCTCGCTGCCACCTCACCCAGTAGCACACTCTCATGTGTCAACTGCTTCTTTGTTCATGCAAGAGGCATGTGTTTATGCTTCAAATTTCAGACTGGATGAGAGAGGAACCATGGAGGGGTCTCCCACCCCCTCACTTAGGCATCGAGTTCCTCCTGCCTCAGACAACCAGGGCTCTCAGTGTCCCCTGCACTCTCCTAGGGCTGTCTCAGGCATATCCACAAAACACCTGTGGTTATTCTTTTCTTAGATTATTTTTAAAGATGGACACAATATCTTTATTTATTTATATTTTAATGTGGTGCTGAGGATCGAACCCTGTACCTCACAAGTGCCAGGCAAGCGCTCTACTGCGGAGCTGTAAATCCATCCTCACCTGAGTTTATTCTTTGGTTCTCTTCATCCTTGTAATGTTGGCAGGCTTTATTTACTTATGTGGTTTACTTTTTTTTCTTTACATATTGTAGATTCTTCAATCCCTGTGTACAAATGGCTTCACCATTACTTCTAAGGACACATTGCATTCCATTGTGTGAATAGACTATAAATAGTCTGTCAAATTCTTATCATTTGTTAACACAAAGAATATTGCAAAAATGACCACATGCTTCATTTATCCCCTATTTGAGTGTGCATGCAGAATGTCTATCTGTTCTAATTCATAACTGCACATAAATAGACACTGCCACATCTCGACACAGAGAGGCTGAACCTGGTAACAATCCCACCAGCATTACATGAAGCTAGGTGATGACTCACACCTCACTGCAGGGTTACTATCAACTTTTGGGGGTCCTTGTCTATCTGAGAGGTCAATATATCTAGGGAAATATTTGTGTCCTTTTTAGCAGGAGTAAAATGGAACATCTTCGTTATGAACCATTTCTATTTCTACCTCTGGAAACAATTTTTGCATGTCCTTGGTCCATCTTTCTATTGGTTTATTGGAATATATGTTGGTGATTTCCAGGAGCTTTTGATATATTATGGAAATTAGAATTTGTCTTTACATAAGAAGTTCTCAAAATTCAGCACATATTAATATCACTTAGAGGACCATTTATTTTTTCTGCTTTCTTAGAAAACAATTTCAAATTTTTAGATATTTTTATTTAAAGAACAAAAGTAGAAGAAATAGATCACACATTTGTGGTTAAAGGAAGAAAGTAAATGATGATGGTAACTTAGAATTTACACTTTCCCACCTGTTTCTCCAAGTCCTCTTAAAACCATGAGGAAATGAAAAGAAAACCCCCCACCCCATTACTCTTTACCCAGAGGCATCTATTTTGAAAGTTTTACCTCTTTCATTTATCAGGTGTCATTCTTTCCCTCTGCTCCTCCCCTGTCCTGCCTCCTAATTTCCCAATTTTGTCTTTACACCAGAGTCTCTAATGCAGCATGCACAAATGTCACCTGCAGAGTTTGAACTTTCTTTTCAAACATTTTCTTGGGAAACCATTTCAAATTTACAGATATGTTGCAAAAACAAAATCCACACAAACAACATCTGTGTGCACTTGATCCAGATGCACCTGCTTTGAAGTTTTGCCTTCATTATTTACCATTTGAACATTTCCCCTCCCTCTTTCCTCTTCTCTCCTCTTCCCCTCAATTACATTGAAATAGAATTGATGGTGGGCTTTTAAATGTCCTCACGGCTTTAAGATGACTTTCAGGAAAAAGAAAATGGGGGAGAGGTGAATTTTAAGCTACTGTTATTAATTTTAATATTTAACCAAGTATCTAATTCTAACTACACAGGGACTTGTGGCCAGTAAGGAACAGGCAGAGCTGGACTAAGGCCAGTGTGTCTGGGATGGGAGGTTAAGGCCTGGACACTGAGGTGCAGGTCCTGCCCTGTGGCCTCATGGAACAGGGACAGAGGGACCCTCAGCATGGGCTTCACACACACTCACTCACATATCAACATACGCCTTACTGTGCCCCAAAGTCAGGAATCCCGGGTCTCCTCCCTCAGTAAGGATTCTAACATCCGGGCCCTTCTAGCCCTTACCTGCTCCGTTCAGAAAACCTAACAGTCCAACCTTCTGAACCTGGAGCCCCTCCCCCATCAGCTTCACACCTGGACCTGGTCCCTCCATTCCTGAATCTGCTGCACCAAATGACAGAGAGCGGAGGGGTTCCTACCCCAGAGCAGGGCACGTGGCTGTGAAGGCTCCTCCCTCTGCCCCAGGACAATGACCCTGTGCTGGAATTCATCACCTGCGTGGGGCTGGGCGTGTCCCTGCTGTGCCTGGTCCTGGCAGCCCTCACCTTCCTCCTGTGCAGAGCCATCCAGAACACCAGCACCTCCCTGCACCTGCAGCTCTCGCTCTGCCTCCTGCTGTCCCACCTGCTCTTCCTCACGGCCATCGACAGAACCCAGCCCAAGGTACACAGGTGTCCCCGCCCCGCCCGCCCAGGGGTGCTGAACTCAGGAGCCAGGCTGCCCAGCTCCTAATCAAACAGCCTGGGCCCCGGGGAAGTCCAGAGGAGGTCGATGCCCATTTCACATTGAAGGATTCAACGAGAAAATGAATCCTCTTTACAACTCCATCACCTACATCTCTTGTTGCTTAGCAACAGAGCTTGCATCCTGGGGAAGTTCCTTCATTAGGGGACCGGGTAGGGTGAACTGAGGCAAACTCTAGGTGGCATCCATCAATCACCAGACGTGGTCTCCTGATTCAATCATGAGAGAAAAAGGAGGCAACTGGGCTGGCTTCACGCGGCATCTCGTTTTACAGCAGACATTTTTTGACCAATTTTGACGGAATTTTTAATTTGGATAATCGAGTCCTTCGTTTTCAGAATTTCTATTTGGTTCATTTTTAGATTCTAGCTTTAGTGAAATTTTCTTCCACTTCCTGTATTTCCTCCAAGTTCATTCCTTACATCTTCTTTTAGCTCGTTGAATATTTTAACTAGGATCTTCCTAAATTCTTCCCCAACATTTCCTCTGCTGTCGTGCCTACAGAGTCAGTTGTTGGAGTGCTGGGGGCTGTGTGGTTTGCTCCCTTGATCTTTCCTGCTGCTTGTAGGTCTGCCCACCTTCTGGGTTGATTATCTTCTCTGCTTTGATGCACAGGATAATTTAGAGACCTTCTTTCTTGTAAGAGCCCAGGGATGGGTGAATATCCAGCTACTGATACTGTCATTCAATGTGCGCCCTCAGCTGTTCCCAGGATCAGCACCATTTGGAAAGAAGATACTAAACCCTGTGAACTACAGTCACTTCTAAAATAATGTGAAAATCATATTGTAGTAAATGCATAAGCGGCCACATGATCATTGGTTGCCATTTGTAAGTAGTAGATCCTGCCCGTCCTTATATGACCCTGCTGTTCAGTAACCAGCAGCACAGCGGGTTGGTGCACAAGAGCATTGGCATTATTGCATGAGGAACGCCATAGGGCAGCGCTGGGGGCCTGTGACGTCACCACTACTGCATGAGGAACCCCGCAGGGCAGCGCTGGGAGGCTGTAACGTCACAGGGCAGCAGGACCTCTCCAGCTCTGCTGTGATCTATGGGAGCACACACGGAGCCCATGGCTGAAGCACCACAGTGCAGTGCCTGGTGCACAGCAGAATACCCCACCACAGGGTCCGGGCCACGCCCAGACCCTGACGCTGCCCCGGGTCTCTCTCCTGCCCAGGTGCTGTGCGCGGTCACCGCAGGCGCCCTGCACTACCTCTACCTGGCCTCCTTCACCTGGATGCTGCTGGAGGGGCTGTTCCTCTTCCTCACCGCACAGAACCTGACCGTGCTCAGTTCCTCCAGCAGAAACAGGCTCATGAGGAGGCTCATGTTCCCTGTGGGCTACGGGGTCCCGGCTGCCATCGTGGCCATGTCTGCAGCAGCCAGACCTCACCTGTATGGCACCCCTGCTCGGTAAATGCGCACCCCATTGTCCTTCTCCTCTCGAGCATGTCCATGGCCTTCACTTGAACCAAAGTAGCATTTTGAGTATTTCAGAGCTTAAGATGGAGAGCGACACTAACTAGTAACCCCTAGGGCATCTTTCCTGTGAAAAATTATAGTAAGGATTAATTAATTAACAAAATCACTCTCCTAGAAATAGCAAATATAAAAGCAAAAGAAATGCTTAGGACTTTTTTGTTTTCAATTTAACCTAGATTTTATCCAAATCCTCTAGAATGCCCCAATTCCTCATTTGGAAAAATAGAATTTGTTTTAATAATCCAACTAATAGACAAAGATAACCACCAAACTTGTGATTGTGGTTACCTCGGTGACAAGATGGATATGCAATCAAAAGGGAGAGTAGTCCTCATCTTCTCCTGTGAAAGGTCTTATTGCTTAGGCTCACATGTCAGTCTTAGGGATTTCATTATAACAGTTTTAAACTTTAATGATGCAGAAGACAAATGACTTAATTGCAAAACCAAAAAAAAAAAACATAGTGTCATAGTTAAGATTTACAGGGTGCTTATTTCATGCCAGGTGCTTCTCTAGCCACTTTCATATATATTAACTCAAATAATCCTCACATCTCTACTTACAAGTAGATGCTGTCATTAGCCTGATTTTATCAGTAGGAAATAGAAGGACAATTTAGTTAAGTTCCCAAAGGAGGCAAAACTACAGGTATCCACACACTCAAGTTTATTGTAGCACTCTCCACAATAGCTGAGTCACGGAATCAGCCCAAGTGCCCCTCAGAGATGAATGGAGAAATAAATATATATTATACACACACACACACACACACACACACACACACACAATGCAATACTATAATACTATTTAGGCTTAAATAAGAGCAATTTAACATTTGCAGCAACAGGGATAAAACTGGAGGTCAATATGTTAAGTTAAATGAGCCAGGCACAGAAACACAAGTACCACATCTTATCTCACATTTGTGAAAGCTAAAAAATAAATCCACCTGAAAGTACAACAGAGTGAATTCAAGAGATCCGGAAGGGTGCAGGGCAGTGTCAAGGAAAGTAGAAAAGTGAGGTTGGGATGAATCACTGCACACGATGGTCCTGGGTGGAAATACCATGCTGGGCTCCTCTAATACAGACAATTAATATGTTCATGGGCGAATTTCATCTTTAAAATGCTGCATTATGAGTGAACCTTTAAAAAATCATGCTAAGTGAAAGAATATAGTCATTAAAGATCACATATTTCATGATTCCATTTCTGTGAAATGCCAAGAAAAAGAAAATCAATAAGAGAAAATAGATTCCTGTGGCTGGGGGCAAGGTAAGGGGTGGGAGCAGGAGGGAGGAGCGGGTGCTGATGTGCACATGTTTCTTTATGGAGATGTGAGAATGTTCCACAGTTAGGTTGTGGTGAGGGCTACACAGCACCATTTTGTTCAAACAGAAACTGTGCAGTTTACATTTTTTTATTGGTGTATTATAAGTGTATATAACGATGGGATATGTTTCTACATATTCGTGCATGCACACCACATGACAAAGTAACAGAAGTGTGCACTTTCTTTTTTTTTTAGAGAGAGTGAGAGAGAGGGGGGGACAGAGAGAGAGAGAGAATTTTAACATTTATTTATTTTTTCTTAGTTCTCGGCGGACACAACATCTTCTTTTGTATGTGGTGCTGAGGATCGAACCCGGGCCGCACGCACGCTAGGCGAGCGCGCTACCGCTTGAGCCACATCCCCAGCCCCAAGTGTGCACTTTCAATAAGTGATTTTTATGCTACATTAACTCCATGTCCATAAATCTGAGAAATGATTGTGGTCATTGGGTCAGTTTCACAGCAGACAAAAAGCAACTCCATTGAATGGGGCAAGACAAGCCCTTATAATGATGTCAGGTTCACAAGACTCTCAAGCACTGTGACCATGTTCACAGTCCTCTGCCCTGCTCCAGAGCTCACTACCTCAGTAACACCCTCCCATCTTCCTGTCTCCATTAACATGTGATTTCCTAGGGGAATTCTCCTTAACCATCTTAATCCCACAGACCCAGACCTTAATATGCCCTCCAGTGATTCATCCTCAGAACCTTCCATTTTGTTTTATTGTTACAATGTGTCTACAGTGTGTGTCCTCCTGGAGGTGAGACTTGGGAGATATACAACCCTGTTTACTTTCTTGGTATCTTCAGAGCCAGACAGAAAGCCTACCACCAAGACACTCAAAGTTTGTTGAGAAAAGGGAGGAACACATCGAAATAACTGCTCTGTATCTTCAAGGATCAATGCACTGATTCTCTCATTTTCTTAATTTTTCATTTGTTCTTTTTAGATGTACATGGCAGTAGAGTGCACTGTGACATATCACACATACAGGGATCTGGCTTCCCGTCCTTGTGGTTGTGCATGTGTGGAGTGACTCTGGATGTGGACTCCTACATGAACACAGCAAAGTGATGTTGTTCTCTCTCTTGCTCAGCTGCTGGCTCAACCCAGAGCAGGGGTTTGTGTGGGGCTTCCTTGGACCTGCCTGTGCCATCTCTTGTGTGAGTGATGTCATCAGAGTTCCTTGCTGTCCACATGAGGGTCACTAGAAGAG
This sequence comes from Ictidomys tridecemlineatus, assembly GCF_052094955.1. Lineage (NCBI taxonomy): Eukaryota > Metazoa > Chordata > Mammalia > Rodentia > Sciuridae > Ictidomys > Ictidomys tridecemlineatus. Next base: position 10,869,520 of record NC_135478.1, on the reverse strand, counting down.
CAGGATTATAAGGATGATGATGAGAACAGGACTATGCCTGGATTGTTATGGGTTGGGTTGGGTTTTCCAAGACTTCTGCATCACAAATTCTAACATTATTGTCAAATACTAAAAGCTGCATGGGCTAGAATGGAGAGATAACAGATTTAAATTTTTATTCAATAAAACTTTGCTGTGGGGGATTTGGGTGTAGGTCAAGGGCAGAGAGCTTGCCTGGCATGCACTAGGGTCTGGGTTCCCTCCACAGAACTGCAAAAGAGAAAAGAAGATATTCATAAACCTCCTGCCATTTCCTTTGGGGGGTTTGTTTTTAGTTATACGAGAAGGTAGAATCCATTCAGATACAATTACACAAGCATGGAATATACCTTATCTAGTTAGGAGCCCATTCTCGTGAATGTACATGATGGTGGGATTCACTGTGATGTGGTCATATATGTACACAGGAAAATTATGTCAGATTCATGCTGCTGTCTTTCCTCTGTGGTTTCTGAAGGTCAATTTGGTTTTCTTCCTGATGACCCTCTGGATTGTGAAGAGCAAGCTGTCCTCCATCAACAGAGATGTGTCCACCCTGCAGAACACGAGGTGAGATGGAGCAGGGGACATAACCCCACAGACATGGATGATGCCCGAGAGCAAAGCCATGTGCCTGGGCAGCCCCTCGTGTCCTTCCTGGGGGGCTTCTGGGTGGCTCTGCTGCTGATACCCCAAAATGCCTAAATCTCTGATCCCAGCTTGGGACTCCCTCAGCCTCAGGAGGAATTGGTGTTGGCTGATGAGCAATGCTTGGACACTTTTTCAGCTCTTCCACAGCAAGAGTGCCAAGAGCATTGTTGTTCTCCTGACAGCCCCCACGTCTCAGGCTGCACTTTCTTGCCCCACCCTCAGCTCAGAATCCTTCCCACCCTGTAACTAACTGTTCCTCCCTGTAGATAAACGCTACTCCAGTTCAGTCCTCCAGGGGGCAGAGTTGATCCTTCACTCAGCATCTTGTGTACAATTCTTGCTCTTTCTTCTGGGTTCCTCTGATTAACCTTTCAAATTTTTGCATATCATTATTTTGTTGTATTAGACACTTGAACAGAGCATACGATTAATGAAAACAGAAATTTGTCCTGTGTTTGTTTTCTAAGATGGGGCCTCACTGTGTTTCCCAGGCCGAGTTATCCTCTTGCCTCAGGCACCTGAGGAGCTGGGACTACAGGTGTGCACCCCTGCCCCCAGCTTCTCTTTGTGACTTATGTCCAAGCCCTAGCACAGGGCATCCTCAGTTACACTGGTTAATGAAATTAGGGATCTTCATGGAAAATGAGTTTTTGGAACTAACCTTATGAAGTATCACTGTCCTGGAAACAAAAAGGCATTTCTATTGTGGGGTATCATTGAGAGTAAAGATCAGAGTTCAGTCCAAGAAATCGCTTACAAGGGAGAGTACATGCATCCATGGGTGGAGAGGGGAATACCTCATTTTGCTGTGGGTGCATTATAAGCCTCCATTCTCCCCCAACCTAGGGTGCTGACATTTAAAGCAATGGCTCATCTCTTCATCTTGGGCTGCACCTGGTGTCTGGGTGTCCTGCAGGTGGGCCCCCTTGCCCCCATCATGGCCTACCTCTTCACCATCGTCAACAGCCTGCAGGGCGTCTTCATCTTCCTGGTGTACTGCCTCCTCAGCCAACAGGTACCCCTGCCCAGCTCCCACCCTTGCCTCTCCACCCACACCCCTCTCTGTGAGCTGACCCAGAGCGTGGGTTGCCTCTGCAGGTCCAGGAGCAGTACAGAACATGGCTCAAGAGGATCAGGAAACGAACAACTGAACCAGAGGCCTACACTCTGTCTAGCAAGGCTGTGTCTGATGCCTCCAGACCCAGCACGGTAGGGTCACTCCCTGCTCCCAGAGCTCATGTTCCTGGTATTGCCAGGATTTCTCTCCTCCTGTACACAGACCATGCTTCCCCTGCCTCATGGACTCCACCATCATGCCTGCCTGTGCGCTGACCTTACATTATTCTCTCTCCCTCCCACCCGTCTCCTTCCCACTTATTATCATTGTGTCCCCACCCCTATCTGAGTCTCCTAAAGACCCTGGTGATGACCTTAGGCTCACCTGGACAATCCAGGACGATTTTCTCATCTCAAGATGCTTAACATGCATGATCCCACTGATATGTGAAATGCAAACATTGATATCATAGAAACAAAGAGCAGAACAGTGGTTCCCAGAGGCTGGGAGGAGGGGGTGGGAAAAGCTTGATCAGTGGGTACTAAGTTACAGTCAGGAGAAAGAAGCTCTGTGGTGTGGCGCACAGTAGGGCCACTAGACCACAAAGTGTGCTGTGTCTTTCCCACAGCTCTGAGGGGCTGGGGGCCACTCAGTGGGAGGCCCTTGCCTGGCATGTGCAAAGCCCCAGGCTCCATCCCAACACCAAGTCTCTTTAAATTATAAAGAATTTTGAGAGTTTTTGCCACAATTAACAAATGCATGTTGGAGGAGAAAGTTATGTTTAACCTGATGTAAACACTCACACTGTAGACAGGCAGGAAACATCACATTATACCCGTAATATGTGCCATCTAAGTAGATTTAATGTAAAATTAGATTTTTTATCTTTAACATACTCCTTCTTGAGAAGTTCCTTTTCCAGGCATGGTGACACTCACAGGCTGTGGGATTAGGGTGTGGACGTCTGTGGGTCATTATTTTGTCTATCACACCAATTACATAGTTGGGTTTCTCTCTCATGGAGCTGACAAAATCCTGCCTCTGGTTGTAGATAACTGAATAGATTCACCCCCACCTCCCTCCACCACAGCCCTGGGAATGATACACACATTGAGGAAAGGAAACGTCAACATTTTATCTAGAAAATAGGAAGTCATCAGTTGGGAAAGAAGGCTTCTGAAATTCAGATGATGTGATCAGGTGTTTCTACCATCGTGGGCACTGGACAATGAAGGTCCACTCTGTTGGTGGCCTGATGTCATGTTATCTTCCAGTGTCTCCTTAAACTGGGCATCTCCAGGGTTTGATTTGCTGGAATATCTTCCACTCATTTTGGAATCCCTTCCTTGGCTCATTTCATAAAAACAAAACATTTGTCTTGTAACCAGTTCTGAATAATTTTCCGGATCACAGCATTCATAAGGCTCCAGTGAATCAGCCTCACTTCTGAGAAAGTCCAAAATCAGCAAAATGAAATCTCATGTGGCCTCTTGATCATGCCCTGACAAATCCATTGGGCAAGAAAATTCTGTGGTTGAAGTGTGTCTGTGTGTGTGTGTGTGTGTGTGTGTGTGTGTGTGTGCGCGCGCGCATAAAGGTAGATGATTATTATTTGTCAATTGAAAATTTTTAAAATTAGGGAGGAAGATGGTGGCTAAGACCCTCCAGTGGTCATCCCCCAGGCACAATGGCTTAACAGCTATAATTTACAAACTCATTGTGAATTTTGGGGGTGTGCCACATGAATATACAGAAAATAAAATAGTTACTGCAATAAAGGAAATTAACTTACCCATCATCTCACATTCTTGTTTGTACATGAGCAGCTACAATCTCTTTATCTAACAAATCTTTTCTTTGCCTTTTTAATGGAACTTGAGTTATTTTCAATAATCTTATGTCATTTTTCAATAATTATCATTCCAGACTAATTAGAAAGATCACCAGAGGTACAGCCTCCTTCCCCATGGAAAATCTGAACCACCATTTATTAGCCATTAGGACAGGACAAAGACTCTGTGCTGTGTGTTCCAAGAAATCCATGGTGTTGGCCACGTGAAGGGATTCTTGGAGGACATGATTGACATTCAACTCCCGCAGAACCTGAAGTCTGTCCATGCCCGACATGGTGCTGAACAAACTCAACATCCAGATGCCATCTGCAGCCCAGTTCTTCAGTTTCTCTGTTAAACATTTTTTTACTGCCCCCCTTCCTATGAGGCCTCTTCCACATGCACAAATTCTAGAAGAAAACCAGCCTCCCAGGATGCTCACAACCACAGCATTCAAAAGGAATAGAACTCGCTTTAAATTTTTTAACAAAAAATAAAATATAAACAGAAAAAAATATAAAAATAAAATATTACGGTGCCTACAAGGAAGGGACCTTGCTCTGTGTAGGATGTGGGCTTCTGAGGATGTGGAAGGCTCCCCAGAATGCCATATTCCACTTAAAATCTTCCATAGTCATGAAGTAGTGGCCAAATTGCCAAGAAAATTGATCCCCAGATAATTTCCTGACAGACATGTTAGTAAGTAAGAAGTAAAGAGTAGGAGACAAGACTGGGAAGACAGGGAGGTGGGCCTGGGTCACTTCCTGGGCAGCGAGTACAAACAGCACCTGCAGATATTTGCTAAGAAACTTACAAAAAGACTATTTTTAAGTCAGGACCTAAGTGACTCTGGTCCATGCCTCTCCAAGGAAGGAAAAAGGCCTGATGGACATCTAGATTGGACAGAAGGCTTCATGGACACCCAGAGGACACTGCATGGATATACTTTGTGACCTTTTCTACTTGTGCTAATTAATGCAAGTACTGGCTGCTTTGCTTTTAGGGCTTCTACAGAACAAGCAGTTGTCGTTTGGTATCAGGGTTAACATAGACTTGGAAAATTCCTTGGCACATTTATTTTCATGTGATTCCCAAGACTTTATATGCATTGCAAATAGGTGAGATTTCAAAATTACTGATGATATTTCTGGGTGATGAATTGGGTGAGTCAACTTCTTCATTGATTTGTCTATTATACTTTTTAAATAAAAATTAACCAAGCCTGTAGAAAATGGGGCTTTCTCATCATTAATGGGAATGACCCAGACCCAACTTTTCGCATTTCACCTAAATGGTGGTTATTACCAGGACATTTAAAAGTGAAGCACAAAAGTCATTCCTAAGACACCTGAGATCAGGAGGGCTGCTGACCAGGTGCAGGGAGTCCCCTAGGTCCAGTCGGCTTTGGGAACTAAATCTAAACAGACACTTCACAGAGGAGGATAGACAATCAATTAATAAGTACACAAAAAGTGCTCACCATCTCTAGCTATCAGAGAAATGCAAATTAAAACCACTCAAGAGAAACCATCTCACTCCAGTAAGAGGGGCAGCCATTATGAAGTCAAACAACAACAAGTGCTGGCGAGGATGTGGGGAAAAGGGTACACTTGTACATTGCTAGTGGGACTTCAAACTAGTGCAGCCAATTTGGAGGGCAGTATGGAGATTCCTTGGAAAGCTTGACCCAGCTATTCCCATTCTCAGACTATACCCAAAAGACCTAAAAAGAGCATAGTACAGGGACACAGCTACATCAATGTTCATAGCAGCACAATTCACAATAGCTAGACTGTGGAACCAACCCAGATGCCCTTTAACAAATGAATGGATTAAAAAAATGTGGCATTTATACAATGGAATATTACTCAGCATTAAAAAATAACAAAATCATGGCATTTGCAGGGAAATGGATGGCACTAGTGCAGATTATGCTGAGTGAAGCTAGCCAATCCCTAAAAAACAAATGCCGAATGTCTTCTCTGATATAAGGGAGGTGACTCAAAACAGAGCAGGGAGGAAGAGCATGAGAAGAAGATTACCACAAAACAAGGAAAAGAGGAGGGAGGGAAAGGGAGGGAGAAGGTGAATTGCACGGAAGATGGAAGGAGACCCTCATGGGTACACAAAATACATATACGATGGTGTGAAGGGAAGAGAGAGAGAGAGAGAGAGAGAGAGAGAGAGAGAGAGAGAGAGAGAGAAGTGTCACAGTAGAATGGGTAGAGATGAGAGATGGGAGGGGAGGGGAGGGAGGAGGGATAGGGAGGGCAGCAGAATACAACTGCCACTAGGATTGCTGTATGTATACACATGGATGTAAAACCAATGTGATCCTGCAATCTGTACACGTGGAAAAATGAGAATTCATACCCTGTTTGAATCAAATGCATGATATGTCAAGATCATTATATTGTCTCGAGCAACTAATAATAAAAATAAATAAATCAGGTTTGGGGACTGGGTTTTCCAGCTGGTGGTGGCAACAAAAGGGAACTAGTGGCACTAAGGAACCCCAGTGTGACTCACAGCAGAGGAGGGGCCACCAAGCCAACGCCTCCTAGAGAACTGAGTCCATGCCCAGGCAGCCAGGGTCCTGAGGTGGCCGTGCACTTCCTCTAGAGGCCGCTTCTCCCCTGGGGACATTTATTTACATGGAACCAGAAAAACACACGGGGACTCCAGGATTTCTCCTCCAGGGACTTTCTGAGAAGCCAGAGATGCAGTTGGTTCTCTCTGGGCTGTTCCTGTCCTTGTACCTGGTGACCATCTTTGGCCACCTGCTCATCATCCTGGCCATCATCTCAGACTCCCACCTGCACACGCCCATGTACTTCTTCCTCTCCAACCTGTCCTTTTCTGACCTCTGCTTCACCTCCACCACCATCCCCAAGATGCTGGTGAATATCCAGACACAGAGCAAGGCCATTTCCTATGCAGGCTCCATCACCCAGGTGTACTTCTTCACTGTTTTTGGACTGCTGGACAATTTACTTCTTACCGTGATGGCCTATGACCGCTTCGTGGCCATCTGCCGGCCCCTGCACTACACGGTCCTCAGGAGCCCCAAGCTCTGTGCTCAGTTCTTCTCCTGAGCTGGCTCATCAGTGTGCTGGGAGCCCTTCCTGAGAGCGTGAGTGGACTGAGGCTCTCCTTCTGCACAGACGTGGGAATCCCACACTATTTCTGTGAATTCCCTGGGTCCTCAGGCTCGCCTGCCCATACCTTCATCAATAGGGTCATATTGTACATAGTGACAGGCACCATGGCGCTTCTCCCTCTTGCTGGGATCCTTTTCTCTTATTCTAACATTGTGGCTTCTGTCCTGCGGATCTCCACAGCAGGAGGGAAGTACAAGGCCTTTTCCACCTGTGGTTCTCACCTCTCTGTTGTCTCCCTGTTCTATGGAACCTGCCTGGGGGTATACCTCAGCTCCACAGGGACATGTGCCTCCTGGACAGGGGTGTTGGCCTCCACCCTGTACACCCTGGTCACCCCCATGGTGACCTTACAGGTTTTCAGCTTCTTCCAGTTTTTTGAACAGGTTAACGAGCAAAACCAGTGTGTCCATGTACACCCTATCATTCATTTTGAAAGCTTTAAAGAATTAAAAAATGCTTGTGGTACTTTATACAAAGTTTGCTCGACTCAGTTTGCCAAAAACCCCTTCCGCCCAATGACTGGGTGTCCATGGCCAGGGCATGTCTGAATGGCGGTGACTGCCTTCTCTGGCCATCTAACTGGACAGATTTTGGTACTGAGCAGTTTAAGAGAAACAGGAGACAGAATCGTGAGACTCCTTTGGAGATGTTGATGGGAAAGGGTGAATTTGCAGATTTAGAGACACAGTTCAACTATAATTTGGAGGTTTATGATCAGATTAATTCACGGGCAAACAAGGCCTGGCAGCCAATTTCTTCCCAGGATCAGTCTAATCTGGTTTGACTAAGATAAAACAGGGCTCAGAAGAACCATTCTCCGACTTTGTAGAGCACTTGTACCAAGCAGCTCACAGGTCCATCAGGGACTCAGGTGCCTGTGAGTTGGGTGGTAAGCAGCTAGCAGTGGAGAACTCAGGTAAGGCCTTCCAGGACATCCTCTGCCTCACAGGGAAAAGGGGACCCTCTCAGAATTTGTTCACCTTTGTGCAGATGTCGGCCCAACCCAATGACAAGATGGCTTTGAATCAGGTACTGCAGCCCCAACCCCGGGGACGCCATTCTCATGGGTGTTGGTAAAGATGGTGCCTCCAGCGCTTCTGTTCCAGGAGCTTAGGACTGTGATGTACTGAATGGCGGGAACTTTGAATGGCCACTTCCGATCCCTGAAGTGGTGCGAACTCCCAGCCAATAAAGAAGTAACAGCCCACTCCCCCCCTGCTCCCCTGCACCCCCATTTTGCCCATAAATATCTACACCCTGTTCATACTCGCTTTCTCCCTCTCTCCCTCCCTCCCCCTCTCCCTCTCCCCCTCCATCTCTCTCTCTCTCCTCCCTCCCCCTCACCCTTCCCCTTCTGCAACTGGCCACTAAGGTCAAAATCTCAGGCAGGTAAATGGTTGTGTGGCTTGTTGAGTTGATGGAGCTTTTCCACAGTTCCTACATTGGTGCCAAAACCCAGGATGTGGATCCCCATTGCTAAAGGCGGAACCCCATTCCCGAATTCTAAGCCCGACCATTCCTGTTGCAGTCCACTCCTCTGATGGCCTGCCTGACATCCACCACAGGCCTTCGAATTGGTGAGTGCCCCCCTTGCCATGAGTGCCTGAACCCCAACTCACCAGAACCAGGGAATTGGCCCTTGAGTGTCCAGCAATCCCTCCTGGTGACTTAGGGGGGAATGCACCCCACCCAGTCCCATCAGGGTTGCGGTGGACCCCGGGCGCTCTGCTAGGATACCCCTGGGAATCGACCACCTGGGAAAAAAGATGAATTCTCCCTTTCTGACTCCTCCATCTCCCCTCACTCGCGGCTCCCGTGGACGGGTTAGCGCAGTTGCTACAGCCCGTCTCCCGAGTTCTGACTCTGTTCCACCCAGAAATCCTTCTAACACTCTCCTTCTGACTCTTTCATTTCACTCGAAAAACTCTCCTGACATCAGGTTGCCCACGGCCTCCGCCGCATTTCAGTCTCACAGATCTCATCCCCCTGGTGACAACCAGGCAGTGCCCTCTATTTCCCCATGGACGTCGGCCATTTTGGGGACACCCACAAGACCCTCCATCCACTTGGGAGCTTCCAGGAAGTTCTTTACAGCCCGGGTGCTCGCTCGTGCGCGCTCGCGCTCGCTCTCTCTCTCTCTCTCTCTCTCTCTCTCTCTCTCTCTCTCTCTCTCTCTCTCTCTCCCCCATCTCACCCTTCCAGCATGGGAAATTCCCCATCCCTTGCGGGGCCTCATAGATAATTTGAAAACCCTGAGACTGGCCCCTGATATTAAACCTAAAAGGCTCATAAAATTCTGTATCCTGGACGGGCGTGCACACCCCCTGGACATCCAAAACCTTTGGCCCACATGTGCGTCTCTGGATCCCAATTTACTCCGGGATCTTTTAATTACCATGAGCAATCAAAGGAGTGGAAGTAGATTCCCAACGTGGAGGCTTTTTCCTTGCTAGGATCTCAGCCAAATCTCTGCACCCAATGCAAGCCTCAGCACCTCCTCCTTGCTCTCCAGCCCCCTTCCTCCTCTTCTCCTCCACTCTCTGCCTCCACACCTTCTCTCCCTCCTTCCTCTTCTCTGCTCTCCACGTCCACGTTCCACCCGGCTGATGAACCCCCCCATACCACTCCCCCCTGCCCTCAGGCCTGCTCTCCCCACTTTCACCCACTCCCACTTCCCCATCCACTACATCTGCAGCTCCTTCTTCTGCAAACACTCTTCCTCTTCCTCCTCCTCCTCCTCCTCCTCCTCCTCCTCCTCCTCCTCCTCCTCCTCCTCCTCCCCCCGACACTCCCCCACAACCTCCTACCACTTCTGTTCCTTCCCCCCGGGTCCCTCCACCTCAGTTTAGTCCACCCGCCAACCGTTCATGCGCTAATGCGGCACCTAACCCACAAGTCACCACATCTCATCACCCGACTCACACTTCACAGGCTGTGGCCCCACTTCAAGAGGTCACTGGGCCAGATGGGATTTTTAAGGGTTTATGTTCCTTTTTCGATACTTGACCTTTCTCAACTAGAAAAGAATTTTCTGGACTTACACTGCACACTGTCTCTTACATTAAAGAGTTTCAATATTAGCCCAAGCCTACAGCCTCACCTTTCATGATCTCTATGATTCTGTCCAATCCTCTCCTCCCTGAGGAAAGGAGAAGGGTCTGGGGCCAGGCTAGGGCCTATGCACACCAGGTTCATCAGACGGATGTCCACCTTCCCCTAGGGGCCCAGGCAGTTTCACACCAAGACCCCATTGGGGTTATAATGACCCCAAGACCTGGGACGCAGGGACCTCCTCATTACCTGTCTGACGGCTGGCCTAAAGGCGGTGACACAAAAGGCTGTTAACTTTGATCAACTCCAGGAAGTCGTCCAGGAGAAGAATGACAACCCCTCGGCCTTCCTGGATGGACTAACAAGGCTCTCTTCAGTGCACTAACACGGACCCTGAATCCCCGGATGGGAGGCAGCATCTTATGACCTGTTTTTTGTCACAAAGCTACCCTGAAATATGGGCAAAGCTAAAAACAATTAGAGAGGGGACACTTGACTCCTCAGATGGAGATGCTGGCCACGGCCTTCAAGGCCTATCACCACAGAGATGAAAGAGCAAAACGCCAAAAATACCAGATGTTGTCCCAGGGGTCACAGGGCTCCTTCAACCTATGGAAAGGGGGACACAACAACCCCCACAACGAGGAACCCCTGGACCCTGCTTTAATTGAGGAATGAAGGACACTGGGCTACGGCTTGCCCTAACACCGGGTCACTGCCCAGACCGTGCCCCAGAGGCCGACATCTTGGCCACTGGGGAACAGACTGCCCCAATTCCCGGAGGGGAGCTGAAGTCAGTTCCTCGCCAGTGACTTGCTGGGCCTAGCAGCCGAGGATTGACGGGGCCCTGGGTCTTCTGTCCCCACCTACTCAATCACCAAGCAGGAACCCAGGGTGGTCATCTGAGTGGATGGGCGTCCCATAAACATTTTGGTAGACACCAGGGCCACAGTCTTGGTTATGAGAGAGTTTTGAGGAACTACCTATCCCCCCAAACCTCCGATTGTCGGGGTAGGGGGTCAAATCATCATCCCACACAGAACTCCTCGCCTTCTCCTTTTCACACCATTTTTAGGTTATGCCTCAGTGTCTGGTCCCCTTGCTGGGAAGGGATATATCATCCATCTTGAAGGCCTCCAAAACCTTACCCTTATTGTCCTCCCTGACTCATATCTTAGTCAAGGCTTTACTCTTTGATGAAGAAGAGACTTAACTTCTTTGTGTCTGGTGTGGAGACCCCAATGACCACCAGAACACACAGTTTCCCCTCCCTGTAAAATGGTAGATCCAATTGTGTGGGACACTGAAACCCCATTCTCGGCAAATTGCTCTCCTGGGGAAGTGCATCTTAAAGACCCTAACCACTTCCCAACCAGGCCCAATACCCACTGCCTACTGCCACTCTTAAGGGCCTAAAGCCAATCATTCAGAGCTTAGAAGAAACAGTTACTCCGTCCCACACACTCTCCATTCAATACCCCAATTTTAGCAGTAAAAAAGCCTAACAGAACACACCATTTGGCACAGGAATTGAGAGTAATCAATTGTTCAACCAGCCCTATACAACGCCTGGTTCCAAACCCCTCTACTATCCTTTCCTCCATTCCTGCAAACTCCACCTGTTTTTCAGTTACTGATCTTAAAGATACCTTCTTTTCAATTCCACTTTCCGTCTCTTCCCAAGACATATTTGCCTTCACCTGGACTGATCCAGAAACTAGGCATTCCCGACAGTTAACCTGGACTGTCCTGCCCCAGGGGTTTCGAGACAGCCCACCTAATTTTGGACAAGTCCTCGCTGGAGATCATGAGGATTTTTTCCCTCTATGCCCCGAATCAACCCTCCTACAATATGTTGATGACCTCCTCCTCCGAAGTCCCTCATTAAAAACCTCAAAGTCTGTCACAGCCACCCTCCTGAACTTTCTTGCTCACAGAGCATATAGGGTTTCTCCACAATAGGGGCAGCACTCTCTCTCTCTCTCTCTCTCTCTCTCTCTCTCTCTCTCTCTATCTATCTATCTATCTATCTATCTATCTCTCTCTCTATCTCTATCTCTATCTCTAGCTCGTTGTTTACTTAGGGTTCCACATTTCCCCTGGGAAGAAAGCTATGACATCCAACAGAAAAGGTCACACTGCAGCTGAGCGGCATATGTCTTTCTCAGCAACAGGCCCTTTAGGCCAAGTTTGGGGGAAGGACTTACAGACTGGTCAGTGGAAAGGACCAGATCAGTGATTATGTAGGGCAAAGGTCATGCTTGTATTTTTCCAGAAGGTGCTTTTCATCCTATTTGGGTACCTGAAGGCACCATCAGGCATGGAGGGACCTATGGAAATTGACGATATGAGCCACACAAATGATCCAACTCCAAGGGAGAGCTAAAACTCCAATGATGAGGCTTGCTGCACGAATAGCCCCGTTAGGCTGTCAGGTAAAAGGAAAGCAGGGAGAAACCTACTGGACCTGTTTTCCAGATCCACCTCTAGTACACCCAGCAGTGGACTGGAGAGTCCATCCCAGTATTTACTCATGACTCATATATGATGGGGGGATTCACAGACACTCATATTACCCCCAATCATGTGACTGGATTTAATTATTCTGACTATACGCCCACCTACCCTTGTGTTGGTCCCACTATAAACATGCTGGCTGTCTAAAAGTGTCATTTGAGGAAAAGACAGCAGTTAGGAGACCCAGATCAAATAATCCTACTGTTAATGAAGACCCAAAACTTTATATTAAATCAGTTATTAAAATGGGACATTCTCAAAACGAACCAGCCATCTCAGCAGAATGTCCACGAATATCTCATTGTCCTAATCAGTCTACAGTAGATATTGGCACCTTTCTTAAGTGGATACATTGTATAATACCTTTCCACTACAACATAAGGTGTCTAGAAAGAGTGGGTCTCTTTTGGATGCGTCTCCTAAAACTGACAAAAGGCAGTTACACAAGAGGACTGCCATGACTCCTGGAGGATTTGTTAGCAACTCCTGAACTTCAGCGAAGGTGGCATTCAGAAAGATGTTTGTCGCTTAATTGCTGCCTCAGAATTCTTACATTTTATGGACAAACCTTTACCAGAATTTGTAGGCAAGAACTGTAAACAAGGTTCTGGTTATGGTTTATGAGCCTGTGTTCAATCTCCTTGTGTTTTAATTTCTGGAAATGTAAAAGTTAAATGGAAAGATAAAAGATGTCTTGTAACATGTAGGAAATGTAATTTAATAGAAGAAAAGGGATGCTGACACTCCATCAGCCCTCCTTTGTCTTACTACCAGCTAAGATTTCAGAGCCGGGGTACACTGATGCTGATTTTCAAGTCTTACAACAAATACACGCCCAGTGAGCAAGACCTAAACGCCCTCTTGGGCTCATAATAGCGGGAGTTGTTGCCTTGGTTTCTTTTATTACTTCAACAGTCACAGCTTCGGTGACTATATCTCAAAATATTCAACATGCAAACTTTCTTAATAATTGGGCTCTGAATACTCCCAAGGCTACTCATAATCAAATAGATATTGATGAAAAGACTGAGACTAAGCTAAATGCCTCAGAGGCAACTATCATGAATATAGGTAACTTTCAGCTTTGAAGTTCAAGGAAAGACTTAAATGTCACGCTAGCTGTGAGTATGTGTGTGTTACTGTGGCCAAATACAAGGCTTCCCAATGGGATTTGGAGAAGGGTAAAAACCATTTTTGGATCTTTGGCAAAATAATAACAACAACTTGGATCTTTTGGAGCTTCATCATCATACTCAAGATATACAAGAAAGTAAGATTGATTTTCGGGTCCTACTTCCTTAGTTAATCAAAAATTAAAAGAATTAAATGGCTTTAACCCTGTAAACATTCTTACACTCGGCATGGTATATTCTTGTATTGTTCTCCTGCTGTTAATGCTCTTTTGTATTGTAATTGTAGGATGGCCAGCCTTCAAACAAGGATTTGGGGGCTCAAACAAGTGACCCATCACCTGCTTTTTTCAAATAAAAAAGGGAAAATATGTGGGAGGCTGTCACAGAATGTGACCTGCATTTTTCATTCCTGATTGGTGAGGCTCTGTGGGTCACTTCCCGTGATCTGGCCACATCAAAGTGGCCATAGACCAAGGCCCTGATCTTGAAAGTCGTATAAACGTCACAAAATGTGTCTTCCTACATCCCCAGGGATTGAGTTACCATACCTGTCCTTGTAACCTGCCCCTCTTCATCTTTATTGGATGGAAAATTCTAAGAGAGTCTCCCAAATAGAGGACCACTCCTGAACCTGCTCGCCATCTCTCTCGCCAGCCTCTTGTGACATTCCTTCCTGTCCCATTTAGGGAGGTAAAGTCAAGGGGTAGAGGAGCCTTCCTGGGACTTGAATTAAAGGTAAATTGTGTGTCTGTGGTTTATTTGATACCTTAGGAAATTCACTCCAGTGACTCTTAGTTTAGTTGCCCATGCTTGTTGGGTGTGGCAGCTCCATTTTTTAAATTACTCTTCCTTCCTTTAGATCAGAATTTCGGATCACAAGAACTGTTTGAGCTCAGGAGGTGATAGACATGGACCCCCATGTGGGGAGCCCCTCTGAATGCCTCGCACCTTCCATCCTGGAGTGACAGGCTCTGACCCATCCCTACATTTCCTAGTGACTTGGGCATTCTCCCAGTTCTGGAAGTTGAGGGCCTGTCTTCAGATGTAGGTGACGCCCCTTGGGCTGAATCACACTCACCTGTCCCTTGTATCCCTGCCCCTTCTGGCCTTTTGGGATAGAACTTTCTAAGAACAAGGGTCCCCCCAATACAACCCCACTTCTGAGCGTGCTCACTCTCTTGTTTATGACTTCCTGTTGCTCTCCCATTTGGGGAACATGAGGCTGAGAGTGGAGAAAATGTGGGTGTGATGACTAATTGGAAACTTTGTACCCAGTTCTCTGTGGTGCAGAATAGGAGAGTAAAACAGTTTATATTTCTGATGACATCAAAAGTTTACCAATTAGGGGCTGGCGTTGTGGCTCAGTGATAGAGCACTTGCCTAGCATGCATGAGGCACTGTTCAAGCCCTGCACAACATTAAAAAAAACTGAATAAACAAAATAAAGGTATTGTGTCCAACTGGAACTAAAAACACCTTTTTCAAAAAGTGCATGAATGATGTTTTATGAATTTGAACCAGGAATAGTGAGAAGCAACAGAGAAATAATTTGATGTGCCAACAAACATCAGTTTTGTACATTTTCCCAAGAGTGGAACATCCTAAAATAGCATTAAAGAGTCTGAACACCCTTACTGTGCCAACTTGGAGCCATCATGAGTGGATCAGAGACGATGTC
The DNA here is from genome assembly GCF_052094955.1 of Ictidomys tridecemlineatus. Lineage (NCBI taxonomy): Eukaryota > Metazoa > Chordata > Mammalia > Rodentia > Sciuridae > Ictidomys > Ictidomys tridecemlineatus. Next base: position 10,854,422 of record NC_135478.1, on the reverse strand, counting down.
CATGAGTCTAACACAGCACAGGGTGGTGGACCAAGGCTCTGAGCTTCCTGCCTGGGTCCTGGGAGCACATCCCCTCAACCACTAATCCCTGTCTCCCAGGAGCAGCTCAATGCTGGCCTTTCTGTGCCAGGAAACCCTTGTGACATCACAGTGACCTGGGCCAATGAGGAACAAGGTGATGGGCACAATGGCGGCTATCTGTGGAGCATCTGATCTGGGCAGGTCATTTCCTGTGAGCTTTAACATACAGCTTAGTTCTGAGGGAAACTCCATGAAGAAGCAGAAATGACCCAGTTTATAAATGAGGAGCCAAGGTCAGTAAGTTGGACTTTGTGTCATGAGGGAAACGTTCAGGATGCAAATGTCAAATTGTCTAGGCAGAAGCTGAGCTCAACAGGGCCCACATATGACCACCTAAATTCAGAACTGAGGTAGTGGATAGTTCACGGTGGAGAAGGCCTCATAACACCTGCACCTAACTCTGATGCTGGACCCCAGCCTCAGTGCTCAATAATGGAATCACCATGTGACCCTACAGTCCCACCACTGGAAATGGTCACCCAAAGGAAGTGAAGGTGACATCTCAGAGACTTCTGCACTTCCATATCTCTGCAGCATTGGCCAGAGTAGGCAGATATGGAATCCACTTAGGTTCTATCCATGGATGGATGGATAAAGAGAACGTCATATATATACTCAGGGGAGTATGGTTCAACCATAAAAATGGAAGAACTTCTGTCAATTGTGACAGCACAGATGGAAATGGAAGTCCCCAGCGAAGTGAAAGTGAGACAGGAAGACAAATGCTGCATGATCCCTCTCACATGTGGGATCATAAAATATTAATTCATAGAAATAAAAAAGTGAAATGGTGGTCACAAGGGTCTGATGTGGTTTGTGGAGTTGTGGGGAGAGATGTTGGTCAAAGGATCTGAGGTTCAGCTAGACAGGAAGAAGGGTTCAGTAGACCCACAACCTGGTGAACATAGTTAGCAACAGAATCTTTAACAGTGGAGAGTGGATATCAAGTGTCTCACCACAGAAATAATAACCGCAGGAAGTGATGCGCAGGATGATGAGCTGGAGCAGTCACTCCACAGTGCATGTGTTCTTGAGAACGTTCTGTTATAGGCCATTATCACAATTTTACTGTGTAGTATCAAAAAAACAAGAGAGTCCACCAGCCAGGACTGGCAGACTCAATGCCAACTGGGAGCTCTTACAAAACCACAACCTCTGGCCACACCAACCTGCCCCGTCACAACCTGCATTTCAACCAGATCCCCAAGTGATTCATATTCTCACTGAAGTTGGAAAGATTCTGGTCTGGAAAAGTGTTTCTCAAAATCTCCACTCTCAACCTGCAAGGCACAGTGCAAATCCATGTTGTAACAACCCCCAATTCCTCAGCCATTGCCACCCGTCTCCAGGAGCCCTCATCCTGCCTGGTGGAAGACCAGTGCCCTGGAGCAGGAGAATTGGGAGGGCCAGGAGGAAAGCTCATGACATCAGTTCATCATTGGAGCAGGTCCTGCAGGAAACATTCAGCAAGAACAGAAGCTGACAACATGGACCCACCCAGCCCAGAGCTGGGAGCTGAGAGCTGACTCACTCATCTGCCACTGGTTAACATGTTAAAAAGAGAAGCGACTCTCAGACTCTGCAGTGCTTAGAACATTGCTGACAACATATAATGGGAACGGAGTCCAATTGGACAAGACTGGGAAAGTGTATCAAGTATTTTCCTTAAAATGAGAACATATCCAGGGAGCTCCCCAGTAGCAGGTTGGGCAAAATGAGTCTCAGGGGTGGTGGGTTGTGCAGTGAGATGAGGGCATTTCTTCCTTTAATTTCAGCCTGGAGTGTATTCAAGCCATTTCCATATTCATCACAAAGAGGAGACTAGGGCTGGGGTAGTGGCTCAGTGGTGAGCACTTGCCTAGTACAAGGCCCTGCTTTCGATCCTCAGCACCACATAAAAATAAATAAGCAAAATAAAGGTATTGTGTACAATTAAAAAATAAATATTCAAAAATATTTTTTAAAAGGAGGTGAGACTAATGGGCTGCTTACAAATACTGCCTTGCCACCATCCCTCAGGGGACCACATCTCACACCATCCTCTCTCTTCCTGGATGGTCATGGAATAACTTTTATTTCACGGGTTAAAGTAAAAAATTGAAGGGCTTTATTTGCAATTCTTTCCTTACTGTACAGGCTAAACACAATTTTTAGATTGTGAGCCTTTTTCTGTCTTTGGTATTGCAAATTCTTTGCTTTTAGAGAATGGGCATCTTTATATTCTGAGTTCAAAGAAATACTTGGAAGTGATTTTCACTAAGGTCCTGTTTGCCATGTAGTTCTTTGTATATGTTTTGACAGTTTAGGGGGAGCAGGTGAGCTTATGAATTTTATGTGGCCAAACCTATGAGTGGGTCCTCTTGCTGACCCCCCTCCATTGCTTTTTATATTTAAAGTTCTGCATGATCCATGGTGATCAAGTCCCGCTTAGACCATTTTGCATCTTATTTCTCATCTGTTTTTCTGAACTATTGCCTTTTGGCCTTTGGGTAATGTTTCTATTCTATGAGCATCAATCACCCTCTGACTTTTTGTAGAACGTACTCTATTGCATTCAAGTGAACATCTCATGAGCACATGTTTCATACACAGGAGTTTCGTTACATCTGCAGAGATGTCCCCTCTGCAAGATGGGAATAGGCACCTGGCCTCATGGGCTTCCTGCTGGCAATAGGTGGGAAGATGCAGGTGACACTCCTGGCCCACGTGCGTGGTGGGATCTCATGAAGGGAGCGGAGGTGATGCTCTAACCTTGGTTGTGCCTCACTCCATCGCTCCTGCCGTTATGTCCAGTGTCCTAAGTAGAACACACTTAGGTTTTTACAGGATTAAATTGTACCTTTGAATCACCACTTCTTTCACTGCTCCTAAAAAAAATATGTTTTTATCATTTTATATCCAGGTCTTTTTCAATCTCAAATTACTCATGATGACAGAATTAAATGATTGTTGTTTTAGTTCTTTTGGTGGAAATTTTGTTTTAGATTTTCAATCTATTTCGTTAAAAGAAATTGTTTTGAAACCATGTGTTGTTCTGGGCAGAAACTCTAAATTTCCTTAATGTTTCTCTATATAAATTTCCACCTTTGATTAAAAAAATGAACAGAACAGGGAGAAAAAATCTCTTCTTGTTTGGACCTTACTTTATAATGGAAAATGTAGGATACACAAAAATAAATGCCTGTATGTTATAATGTCCCCAGGGATAAATCCTCTGTAGAAAGATGACAGAATGTCAAAAGAGGTGCAGGATTTTATGGAGATCAGTCTGGATCAGGGGCACTTCAGCTCATATATTCCATCTAATATTCAGCTCATATATTTAACACACCATTGGACTCATTTTGCAATTCTTTTCTTGCAGATTCTATGCTTCTGTGTTCATCAAGGATATGGGGCTGTAATGTTTCCTCTCTTGTATGGTGCTTGTCTCCAAAACTGAGACCTTGACAATACAGATCCCTGGTCCTAATTAACAGAAAGAAACGAGGAGGGACCCACTCTGGTCTCCTTTGACATCGAAACAATGCGTGATTATGCATCCATGAGACACCTCAAGTTGTCAGACTCATAGATACACAGAATAGAACAGTGGTGTCGGGCCTGGAGTAGGGGACATGTGGGCTGTGTGTCCATGGGTGTAAAGTTGTACCTGGGATTAATTTCCAGACACCTGCTGTGCAGCACAGAACCAGCACAATGATTGTAATGGTATAATATCGTGGAGGTGAAAATTCACTCTTGGGGTAGACCTTAGGGTAAGAGGTCCTGCCAAAGGAAAAAAAAAAACACAAAATAAGAAACACAAGGGATCTGGGGACACTCGTGGAGGAGATGGGCACATCTATGACACTGAAGTGGTAAAGGGACAGCCAGGGTCACGTGTGTCTGAATTTATCCTCTCATCCACATAAAGTATGCGCAGCTCCTCAGGGGTCAGCCACCTCAGTGAAGCTGCCTCCAGCAACAGTCACAAGAGGGCAGGGGAACAAAGGCCCCTCCTGAGCATCTCAGCATCTCCACAGCAGCCAGGAGCAGCTCCCTCCTCAGCATTCACAGACGGGGCCCCCTGTGCACCCACCAGCTCACGCTTGCTGCCCCCGGGGCTCCTTTGAAACGTGGATGTGCCAGGCCAGCGCCATCCTCAGGACCCTGCACTGTCACCCTCCCACCAGGCCCAGGCCTATGCAGACCACCTGAGGGCACCCTCCTCTCCTGCAGGCCTCTGCTCAAGGCTCACCTTTCACCTCTCCTACTGGACCCCCATAGGACCAGCACCTCCATCCCCTTCCCTTCTGACCTCTCCGTGTTTGATTGCTGTTGATCACAGAGCTCAAAGCCTCAGAGGAAAACAAATTTCAATACTTTGATCTGAGAGAGAGAAGTAAGACTTGTTCCTTCTCCTTGTTCTCTGCAGTTTCTCTTCCTTTGATTTCAGCTTCACCCTGCTGAGCTCCCTGCTCCCTCTGAGATCCGAGCAGTCGTCCTCTCTATCATCTGCTTACTCCCTCAAAGTGATTTTCATTCCTGGATTAGAGGTATTGGAACTTCACTTTCTTCTCATGGGATGACATGCATTTCTGAAAACCATTTCTTCTCCCATGATGGATCATATGGCGTAATATTTCTTTTATTGATACTAAACCACACAGTCGTGCATGGTACTCCTGTGGGGGAAATGCATTTGACAGTTAAGATGGCCTGTGTAATAATCCTATACGGGAGGGACTCCCTCAGCATGGCTTTGCCCTGTGGGTCCCTCATGCCTCCGCGCGTCCCCATCTCAGCTGCTCTTCCTGATGACGCAGATTCCAACAGACCAGTGAGCTTCATGGCTGAGCTTTGGCTTTTCTTCTCACCATTGGTATTCTTTTCCCTTGCCCAGCTTGGTGTCCACAGTCTCTACCATAATCACTTGCAAAGCTTATTTTCAAATACATGTCTCCACTTGAAGTCTACGTGGAAAGGAAAACTTAAAAGTTTGGTAACTTTGGCCTCAGAATCAGAGAGGTCTTTAAATATGATGAGAAAGAACGTCTACATTACACATTGGATTGCTACGTAAAATATGTCTTTTCATCTTGCAAACATAATCACTGAGGTGTGGAAGGTTGGTGTTCGTGTATTGGGGGTTCTCTCACTGAGACTGGTCAGCATTTTGTAGGTTGCATTATTGAGTCACTGATCTGCTTGAAAATGTGTACTGTTGCCTAGAAATATTAACCCTGGTTTTTTAATTTATTTTTTAAAAATAAATGACAGAGGAATGCATTACAACTCTTTTTACACATATACAGCACAATTTTTCATATCTCTGGTTTTATATAATGTATATATACAATTCGTGTCTTCATTCATGTACTTTGGACAATGATGTCCATCACATTCCACCATCCTTGCTAACCCCCTTCCATTGTTCTAAGTGAAATATTGCTCCCATTTCTGAATTTTGCCACAGCACTAGAAGAGTACTAAATGAGCAATACCCGTATGCTCTATTATGTGTGTCCTTCAGGCTCAAAATGACTTCAGTCCTCAAGATCAAAGGATGGCTCATAAGGGAGATGAATTTCCTGCCCATCCTGTGATTTCTGGCCACAGGCTCTCCTGTGAACATCCATATTTTTTTCCTAAGCCAGACTCAGAAAACCCCCAACAGGTATTCCCATTAAAACCCCATTATACCATTTGCATTGAGGACTGCTTGTTCTGCAGCAATAGCTAGCCCTTGCAATAACTAAAGAGAACAGAGCTGAGGGTGATTGTAATAGAGTGCCAGTTTCTTTGCTTGGTTGGTTGGTTTTTGGTATTTGTTCTGATTTTAAAGACAATAGTCATAAATACAAAAGGTGGGGTGAAATGATCACTGTCAGGTTTCTGCTCTCACGACTAAACGGCTCAGGGGGTCACTCCAGGTAAACTGGGCTAATTGGGCTGTACGAAATAACCACACAAGAGACACAAGTACCTTTTTCTTTGAGGTCTCTGTGACGGCTCCTCTGACCTTAAGGGTCCGCAGGAAGAGAGAGAGAGAGAGAGAGAGAGAGAGAGAGAGAGAGAGAGAACGCGCTGACCACTTTTATTGAGGAGAAGTTATTGAAATGAGGCAAGGGGTCAGGTTTTAGGGGGCTGAATCTATCTTCATGACGTCCACTGTCAACAGGTTGACTGACACCTGGGTAGGCCACACCCAAGGGCACAGTGAGAGAAGGGGGCACACTCAAGGCACTTCCATGGAAGATTCTATCCTAAACAGGGCAAGGGGTTATATTACAAAGGAACAGGTGAGCATAGCTCCATCATGGGGCTGTAGCAAGACACACCCATGTAAGAGACACGGACCCTCGAACCCAAGAAGGGTGGGGAAAGCTCTGCCACATTTCTGTACTGAGCACCTCAGCATCCACCCGGGGAGTGTGACTCAGTCAAGTTCAAGGTTGGTCTCCCACAGATCACAGGTAGCACAGAGGAGGGCTTGGACACCTGTGGGGGACTGTCCTTCTGTCCATCACATCCCCCACCCACCCAGCAGCTCTGACCTAGAGAAGCTCATGCAAACACACACACACACACACACACACACACACACACACACACTCACTCACTAACATGGTTCTCACCTTGACTACTTGCTTGAGTGGAGGTCCCAGCAAACTTCTGTGAAGGGGCAGATAGTCAACGTCTTGGGCTTCACAGGCCACATGGTCTCTCACAGTGACTCAGCCCTGCCACGAGGGTGTCAGTCACCATAGATACCAAAGGAGCGGGTGTGGCTGTCTCCCAACCAAACTTTACTTGTGGAGACCAAAATTTGAACCTGATGCAAAACCACAGTGAGATGCACTTCACACCCCAGAATGAACATAGAGAGGCACAGACTGCAGAATACCCTTGAGGTGGAACCCAGAACTGCTGGTGTCTGGGGAGAGAGAGGAGACTAATGGTTACCAGGGCTGGACAGGGAAGAGCAAGGGTAGTGAAGGTCGTCAACAGGCACAAAGTCACAGTCAGGAGGAATGCGTTCTGGTGTTCTGTTGGATTCTAGAGTCACTAAAGCTAATCAGAATGTAATTGTTTTTAGTCAAGAAGAGAAGATTTTTGGATGATCTCAGCACAAAAAAACAATATGTGTTTAGGTTGCACACTTGGCAATGGCCCTGAAATGATCATTACACATTATTGACAATTCTGTTGTGAATAAGTAATACAAAAAGCAACATTTTAATCAGAGACTCTATGTCTAATAGAAGAAAAATCAGGTTCTAATCTTCATCATGTGGGATTAGGTCCCAACTTCCTTAATAAGACTCCTATGGTGCAAGAATCAAAACCAAGAATCAATACATAGGATGGATTCAAACTAAAAAGTTTCTACTCAGCAAAAGAATCAATCTGTGAAGTGAACAGAGAGCCTACATCCTGGGAGCAAATTTCTACCCCTCACACATCAGATACAGCACTAATCTCTAGGGTATATAAAGAAATCAAAAAGCTAAGCACCAAAAAAAAACAAACAACCCAATCAACAAATGGGCCAAGGACCTGAACAGACACTTCTCAGAAGAGGATTTACAATCAGTCAACAAACACATGAAAAAATATTCATCATCGCTAGCAATTAGAGAAATGCAAATCAAAACTACTTAAGATGTCATCTCACTCCAGTCAGAATGGCAGCTAATATGAAGACAAACAACAAGAAGTGTTGGCGAGGATGTGAGGGAAAAGGCACACTCATATAGCTGGTGGGACCGCAAATTGGTGCAGCCAATATGGAAAGCAGAATGGAGATTCCTTAGAAATCTGGGAATGGAACCACCATTTGACCCAGCATCCCTCTCCTCAGACTATACCCAAAGGACTTAAAAAACAGCATACTACAGGGACACAGCCACATCAATATTTATAGAAGCACAATTCACAATAGCTAAACTGTGGAGACCAAAATTTGAACCTGATGCTCTTCAGTGGATGAATGGATAAGAACTGTGGCCTATATACACAATGGAATTTTACTCAGCAATAAAAGAGAATAAAATCATGGCATTTGCAGGTAAATGGATGGCATTGGAGAAGATAATGCTAAGTGAAGTTAGTCAATCCAAAAAAAAAACAAATGCTGAATGTTTTCTTTGATATAAGGTTGCTGATTCGTAGTGGGATAGGGAGAGGGAGCATGGGAGGAATAGATGAACTCTAGATAGGGCAGAGGGGTGGAAGGGAAAGGGAGGGGGCAGGGGATCAGCAAGGATGGTGGAATGTGATGGACATTATTATCCACAGTACATGTATGAAGACACGAATTGGTGTCAACTTAATTTATATACAACTAGAGATATGAAAAATTGTGCTGTGTATGTGTAATAAGAATTGTAATGCATTCCACTACTACTTATTTTTTTAAAACTCAATAAAAATTAAAAAATAAAAAGCACGACAATGAATTCTAATTCTGAATGACTCAGATAAAAAGAAAACATTGAAATTGTTCAAGTTCATAGATGTAGGAAAGAAAGTTTTTAAAAAATGTAGAAATAAGTAGAAATTTCACCAAGAATAAAGAACTGTACCGTTTGTAAAAAAAAAAAAAAAGAAAAGAAAAAGAAAAAGAAAAAGAAAAGAAAAGAGTAACATTTTTAAAAAAGAAAATAATAATATTGGTGAGGATGGGAAGAATCTGGAATCCTCATGCACTACTCCTGGGAATGGAAAATGGTCCAGCCAGTGTGGAAAACAGTTTGGCAGTTCCTCAGAAAGTTAAACAGAGAATTATCATCTCACCCAGCATCTTGACACAATCCATGTGCACCCCAAAGAATGGAAAACTGGGACTCAAACAGGTGCTTGCACACCAATGACCACAACAACATGATTTAGTGCTGAATTGCTGAGGCTGGCTTGATACTTGAAATCCTCCTGCCTCAGCATCCTGAGCCACTGGGACAAAGAGAAATTTATATGTTCTTAACTGAAAGAGAAAAACAAATGGTAAATAAATACACAGCAACCAAGGAAACTGAAATTAATTTTTTAAAGGGAGCTAATATTTCAAGCATTAGTTTAGGAAAATCTGCCAAATTGATTAAATTTAATAGTTGTTAGATCAGGGGTGAAATGGATATTCCTGATAGTAGATATTGGAGTCAATTCATGTAGACACTTTATTCAGCAATTTGGTACCAGTTATGAAAATTTAAGTGGTGCATACCTAAGGCCCACCAAACACACTTCTTTTGATCTACATCACATTAAACAATCCCATGTTCACCGAAAGCTATTAGGTTGGCTGCGGTATATTTGTAAGAGTGAAAAATTTCATGACCTACAAGCAACCATCAATAAAGAATAGCAAAATAAATAGAGTATGTCAGTATAAATTTTAAAAAGAGGACACACCAGTCCATAGTACATATTATACTGTATTAATTTTTGTCAAGTTAATACTTACAGTATAATATTATATCTTTTTACAGATGCAAGGTGAGGAGCCTGAGTTTAGGAGAAGTGATTTGAAAATATAACAGTCCCCTTTGGGAATATAAGATTTTTTTCAACAGTGCATATACTTATTAATATTATTTAGTTGTTACAAGCGTCAGCTTGGAGCTTATAAGGGAAGACAGACGTCATATTCACAACAGATGAGATTTCTGCAAGTGAACTCAAATTGGGACAGGAAGCAATACAGAATTTGGTGTATGCACGGCACACTAGCACACTTAACAATAAAGCCTGAAAAGAATAAGGTGTCTTCTGGGTATTCAAAAGAATAGTCTGATTTTTCACAGCAATTACCCATTTTTATTTCAATGTGATTATGAAAGATAAATACAGAAAAAAATAATGCTAAAATTTGTAACAACCAATAGTAGTGTGGGGACCAGGTGGCTCTGCGGGACCTGCCTTCTCAGACTTTCCAGGTGTGAGTGTTGGGAATGACAAGTCTTGCCTCTGGTTGGGGACATGGTGCTTTTGGTGGAAAGGAAACAGTAAGACACAAACTTACACACACACCTTCTCCCTGCCCTGGAGGAGAGTCACATTTGGGCTGTTTGACTTCTCCTGTCCCCATCTACTGAAGCCCTGAGTTCTATATTTAATCATGAGCTTGTTTTCATGTAAGTTACACAAGTGAGTCTAGGGATAGGTGATAAATAGATAAGTCTATTCATTCTGAACCAAGGTCCTTACAGGGCAAGAAGGAGAAAGATCCTTCATGCCTGAGCTTCTAATGCACAGTGTCCCACCTTCCTGTCTCGAAAGATGTGAGTCACCCCCAGGAGATCTTCAGCACGATTATCACCCAAACTAATCAAATATTTGGAAACAAACCTCTGAGTTCTGAGAAATTCACCAGGGAACTGATCGGAGGAAGAAAGCATCCAGACCGTGATTTCCTCACTGTGGTCAACTTCGTCACGAGTTGTATTTAAACAGGAAGCATTCTTAACTCCAACCAGAACTGAAAATCCTCCATCACTGGGCTGGCTGGTCTCGGCACCATGAGGAGCGGATGTCTAAGACTGCTCCACGGTAAGTGGAATCATGACATGTGACAGGCAAGAAAGGGAGCTAGGAATCACCCAGTAAGTCCTTTGCTTTGTTTCTGGCTGTTTTTCTCACTGTTCCTGTTAGGGAGAGCAGGGAGGGTATTTGTAAAGGATGTCAGCTCCTTTTTTAAAATTATTAAGTTCTCAAAGGAGAAAGTTGTTCCTAGGAAGTTACTCCCTAGCGCAAACTTTAGCACACAGGGGGGTTTCTCATTACTCCCTGATGCAGCAGGGCTCTCCAGATAAAGGAGACCAATGGGGTGCTACAGAGAGAGGGGAAGAGGGTTATTTTAAGGACATGGCTCATGGAATTGTGCAGGCTGAGAAGTCCAGAGTCTGCCAGGTAGGTGCAGGATGGAGACCAGGGAGGAGGTGCAGGATGGAGACCAGGGAGGAGGGGGCAGGATGGAGACCAGGGAGGAGGGGGCAGGATGGAGACCAGGGAGGAGGGGGCAGGATGGAGACCAGGGAGGAGGGGGCAGGATGGAGACCAGGGAGGAGGGGGCAGGATGGAGACCAGGGAGGAGGGGGCAGGATGGAGACCAGGGAGGAGGGGGCAGGATGGAGACCAGGGAGGAGGGGGCAGGATGGAGATTAGGGAGGAGGGGGCAGGATGGAGACCAGGGAGGAGGGTGCAGGATGGAGACCAGGGAGGAGCTGATGTTCCATCTCAGGTCCAGAAACAGTCTGGGCCAGAACTCCGTCCTCCTCCGGGGGCCAGTCTTGGTCTCTTAGGGCCTCCATGGGTTAGATGAGCCCCACAGGAGAGGGGATTCTCTTTATTTGCATCTTCACATTCAATGGGGCCTCCTCTGATGAAGGCCTCACGGCAATGTTTAGCGCCTGACCAGCTGTCCAGGCAGCGCATTAGATAAACTGACCAAGAAGGAACCACCAATACCCCTAGACTTTATCTTAGGGATTGAGAACCAGACTCTCTTTGACTCCTCGCCTGTCTCTCTGTTGAACAGCAAGAGGCTCATGTACCTAAGGCCCCGTTGACCTGAGGAGGGTCCCCAGGATGTACTCTGGGAGGGGCAGCTGCTGAGAGGCAGGAACAGCAGGAGGAGGCCCCCAGCCTGAGCCCAGCACCTGCCCACAGCACCTTCCTGTTGGGGGGTAATAGGGCACCACGGGGTCCCAGGACAGGCCGTGGGGCTGACAGTGGTGGTGGCAGATGTGGCTCTCAGGTGCTCCAGCCACAGCTGCAGGCCAGGTGGCTGGTGTGGTGTGTGTCCCTGAGGAAGGGGACAGGGCCAGAGCACCTGAGAGTCCAGCCAGGGGACCTGAGAGAACAGCTGGCCCTGACCCTCCCTTCCCACCTAAAGGTCAGGGATGGTGGTCAACACCCTGACACACTGGGGTTTGTTCCCACGTGACCCTAGGACGTGGGTGTCATTTGTCCCTACTCCACAGAAGGGAAACTGAGGCAGGGCAGTGAGGCAGCCTGCCTGTGCTCCAGGGTCTGACCAGGGCCACCAGGCTCCAGTCCCCCACCCACAGGCCAGGAGAGCCACAGCTGGAGCCCAGAGCTTGCCAGGCTCAGCCCCTTCCCACCCCCCAGACCCTCTGGGAGGCGCCACCTGGGCTCCCTCTGAAGAGTGGACCAGGTCCAAGCCCAGGAGGGTCCACAGCCCCTGCCCTGCAGTGCATCACCTCCGGCCTCCTCTTCCTGCTGGGCCTGCTGACCCGCCCTCTCTGTGTCTCAGGGCTGCTGTGTGTCCTGCTGAGTCTCTCCAGAGCCGGAGCCCAGGGCTCTCAGGGTGAGTGTGGGGAGCAGCGTGTCCACAGCCAGAGCCTGGGAGGGGCCCTGCACCCCAACCCAGGGAGGAGAGGCCTGGGCAGGGAGGCTCAGGGCAGCTCCCCACCTCCTGGGACCTCCTCTGGGACCCCATTGCCCCCTCCCAGCCTCTGACCAGTCTGTGCCCCCACAGCCTGTAACCCCCGGTGCCCTCTGAACTCGGAATGTGTCAGTGCCACCGCCTGTCGCTGCAAGCCAGGGTTTGCCTCTTCATCTACAGAGATCTTCACTGACCCCCTGGAGATCTGTGAAGGTAAAGAGGATGGGGGAGGGGCAGGGCACATCAGAGACTGGGGGTGCCCAGTGCCAGTGGGGTCATGGGTAATGGTCAAGGCTGAGCCTTCGACCTCAAGGCCATCATCAAAGACAGAAAAGAAAAAAGGAAGAGTAAGGTGGCAGAGAGACCAGGGAATTGCATGGCTTCCTGCACAGAGAGGACCTGGGCCCCAGGGGTTGGCCACAGCCTGAAGAGGATGATGCTGATCTTCTAGCCCAACTCCCACCTTGGCATTGTCCCCTGTGTCCAAACTGGGAGTGGACACAGCCAGAGGACTGAGATGAACAGAGCAGATTATGTGGCCTTTAGGAAGGGCTTGCTCCAGCTCCAGCTCAGCCTCAGCAGTGCATCCCAGGATTCTGTCCAGAAGACACTAACTCAAGGTCAGACCCCATGCTGGGGGTTTAGGAAGGGAACAGGAGCCTCTTGCCTGAGAGAACACACACCTTTGGGAGGTGACCCTTGGTCCTATTATGTTGCAGACATCAATGAATGTGTGCCACCCATGAAAGTGTCCTGTGGAAAATTTGCTGACTGCCACAATATGGAGGGGAGCTACTACTGCATGTGCAGCCCGGGCTATGGGCTCCTTTCTGGGGCAAAAAAGTTCACTAATGCGAGTGAGAACACATGTCAAGGTAAGGCCCACCCCTCACCTTCCCACCCCACATGCAGTTCAGGGCACCAGAGCTGATCTAGGGACAGCGCCCAGTTATAGCCTCAGCACCTGGACTGTGAGATGGGGCAGCTGTGCGTGCACCCGTCACCAGCACGAGAGGAGGGAGAGGGTCAGGGCACTCTGGGACCAGCTGCTTGGCCCCATCCTGACAGCTCTTCCCGTGATGATGGCCAGGGTGCTTATCAGGAAACCCTGTGGACATGTGAGATGTGATGACATCATTGTTGTTTTCTGTTAAAAAAAAAAAATCCAGGCTCAGTGGCCAGCGCCTGTGGTCTCAGATACTTGGGAGGCTGAGGCAGGAGCATCACTCAAGCCCAGGAGTCTAAGGACAGCCTGGGAAACAGAGAGACCCCATCCCAAAAAAGAAAAAAGTGGGGGAGAGACAAAGAAAAAACAAAAGCCACAGGAAGAAGCCCCGATCTTCTAAAGCTACAGACAAAGGTAGAGGCAGGGGTGCGGCCCCGGGGTACAGCCATTGCCTGGCATGAGCAGCGCCCTGGGCCCCCTCCCCAGCACTGCAGAAAATCAAAACCAAACCAGAGGTGGCTTTGCTCTTGGTTCACTGTGTGACTTCAGACAAGTCACCTCAGCTCTCTGTGCTGCAGTGTGTCCATCTGCAGAAGGGGAGTCCTGGACTGGGGCGTAGCTCAGTGGTAGAGCACTTGTCTAGCAGGTGTGAGTCCTTGGGTGAGTCCCAGCTCCAAGGGAAGAAAGTAGGGGAGGAGAAAGTCATAAGGAGGGAAATGAGATCCAAAGGCACTGAGCAGGTCCTGGCTCCCAGAAAGTGCTGTTGGCAATGGCTTCTGAGCTGAACAGGGCCTGGGCCAGGAGTTGTGCTCTCCTGCCCTTAGGTCTGGGGGGATGAGGAGCTTCCAGCCCACGCCCACCTCAGCATTGTCCCCTGGGTCCAGATCCAGGGGTGTCAGCCAGAGGACTGGGACAGAGCTATCCTGTGGCACACAGGGGTCAAGGCCCTGGTTGACACAGGTGGTGCCCACTCCAGGCCACTGTCCCACCAGCACAGAGAGGGAGGGTGGTGTGGAGACCAAGGTCAGAGGCAGGGGTCAGCTCCCTGGGTCCAAAGCCTGGACTGGCCACCCGAGAGCAGCATGGGATCAGCAAAACCACTTCCTCTCTGGAGCCCTCCTTGTGTCTGCCCCCAGGAGCCTGGAGCCCCAGAGATCCATGAGGTGGGGGCTCTCAGTGGCTCATTACTGGGGAACCAGGGAGCTGGGGGGAGGCTGAGCCCAGGATGTGGGGAAATGTGGGAGTTGGTGGAGGGTCTCCTGGGGGTGCTGCTGCACCTCATTCCCAGCTGTCCCCACGTGACCCCACCCCACCTCGTCCCCTCCACCTATGGCACACCTCTGAAGCCATTGCTACCAGCTGGGAACAGGGGAGGGGACTGTGATCGCCCCGTGGGGGCTGGACAGGGGCCCTTAGGGAACATCAGCCCTGCCCTGGCCCGTCCTGCTGTTGATCCACACAGCCCGGATGAGGGGTCCCAGCAGGGCATCCTCAGGTGCAAAAATGGGTCCAGGAGACCAGAAGCCCTCCCTGCCTCATCCTGACCCCAGGAATCCCCTGGGCTCCGGGAACCTTTGGCCCCTTTCTGGGACACCCAGGGCCGTCTGCCATGAGCTGTCACTCACTCCTGTCTGGGGTTCTCTGAGGCTGCTGTGCTGGCCATTCACCTCAGGCCTCTGTCCTGTGGGTCCCTGTGGCACTCAAAGGGGTCCTGCTTCCTGAGCATGTTCCCCTCACGTTTAGAGACCAGGAGAGATAAGACGCCAGGAAACACCCCGGGCCTCAGCTGGGAGCTGCTTCCAGAAGCTTCCTCATTTCCTGTTGTGGCCCTCTCTGATAAGGGGGAACTTCCTCCAGGGGTGGGGACAGCAAGACTCCCCAGAGACAAGCTGGGCACCTTGGAAAGGCTGTCAGTGTCCACCCACAGTTCTGAGTGCCACACTAGGAGCTGGGGATTCCTGGGGACAGTGGAGGGTGCATTTGTGTCACTGTGAGGAAAGGCAGGCGGAATTGGATGCAGGCTGGGCCTGAGCACCTGGGTTTGTTTTATTTTTGGTTTTTGTTTGTTTGTTTCTTTTGGTCCTGGGGATCTAACCCTGGGGCCTTACCACTGACCACATCCCAGCCCTTTTCACTATTTATTTGGAGACAGGGTCTTGCTAAATTTCTTAGGACCCCCTGTTGTTGAGGCTGGTCTTGAACTTGCAATCCTCCTGCCGCAGCCTCCTGAGTCACTGGGATTACAGGCCTGTGCCACCGCACCTGCTTGAGCACCTCGCTTTAGTTCTTCTTGTGCTGCTCAGTGGCGGGTTTTTTAAAATTGTAATGAAATCTGCATCCATAAAACTTATCATTTTAACCACGTTCCAGTATACTAGTTCTGTGGCACTGAGGACATTCCTGTTACACAACCATCTCAGTCATCCCTCTCCATGAGTGTTTTCTGCGTTTTTTTTCCTTTATTTAACTGACAAATAAAAATATTGTACATATTCATCATGTACAGAATGATATTTTGAAACATGGTGCACACTGGGATGTCTCACATGCTGAGAACACTTCAAATCTAATCCCTTGGTGATTTTCAAGAATACAGACCATTGGCCAGACCCAGTGGTGCACACCTGGGATCCAGCAGCTCTGGAGGCTGAGGCAGGAGGATCACAAGTTTCAGGCCAGCCTCAACAACTTAGCAAGGCCCTAAGCAACTTACTGAGACCCTGCCTCAAAATAAAAAATAAGCAGAGATGGGATGGGCTCAGAGGTAGTATTATTTTTAATATCTGAGGACCGTGCCCACTGCCTTCCATCACAACGGGGCTCACTTATGTTCCCAGCCATGGTGCGCACAGTGTCCTTTGCTCTGCCTTCTGGCCACCCGTGTGCCCATCTGACTTACCCAACAGCCACCCCGCAGGTGTGAGGTGACATTTCATCACTGTTCATTTCTAGTCCCCTGAGGATTGGTGATGGCGAGGGATTTCTCCGGGGCCTCTGGGCCCTTCTCCTGTCGTCCTTTGAGAAGCGTCTGTTCAGGTCACTTGCCCATTTGGGGATGGGGTGAGCGGGTTTCTTACTGCTGAGTTGCTTGATCAAGCTCCTCATGATACTTTGCACATTGACACCTAATAAGATGCGTGGCTTGTGAGTGTTCCTCCCGTTCCCTGAGTTGTCCCTCACTCTGTCCACTGTTTCCTTTGCTTTTCAAAAGCTGTTAGTTGGCTACGATCCCCTTGGTCCGTTTGTATTTTGCTGCCTGTGCCTTGGGTCCCGTCCAAACCATCACTGACAGGCCAACGTCGCCAGCTCTCCCCTGTGCTCTCCACTAAGCAGCTGGGCAGGTCCAATCTGACCTTCACTGTTTAATCTGAGGTGATTTTTATGTGGTGTGAGGTGATGTCCTCCTGGTTGGCATGTCCAGGGTCCCAGAAGAGTCCTTCTCATTATGTGCTCTTGGCACCTTCATCAAAAATCAGCTGTAAATACGTGGGTTTTTCTGGGATGTCTGTCCTGCTCCGTGGCTGTGTGTCTGTCCCCATACAGAACCACACTGTGTTGTCACTACAGCTTCACAGTCGATTCTGAGGTCAAGTCATGGGATGTGCCCAGCTTTGCTCTGTTTCTGAGCACCTGGCTTTATCCTCAGGTGTTAATGATGGGTGTCACTCTGGGAAGCCCTTGGCCATGGTCTCCCACCCCCACTGCTTAGGCATCAAGGGTGGCCATCACTGTCACCTTCTCCCTGAGCGTAGACCACCTGTAGGACCCCAGTGGTGCAAAGATTCCCACAGGGGAGGGTCCAGGGAATGGCGGGGCCTCCCTCTGCCACTCCAGGATGGAGAGGAGATGTAGATCCCTTGCCAGGCCCCGCTGTGGCACAGAATCTGAACCCACATGTCCTTGGGCTCTGCTCCAGAGAGCAGAGTGGTCCTGGGACTTCCAGAGCAGCCTGGCCTCAGGAGGTCCACCTGGGGTCTTAGGTCTGTCTGCGTCTCACAGCAGGGTCAGGCTGAGCACCTGGGTCTCTTCCCTGAGAGAAAGCACAACTTTGGGAGGTGAGCCTCTGACCCGTCCTGTTGCAGACATCACCAAATGGGGGCCATGAGAGTGCCCCGTAGAAAATCTGCAGACGGCCAGGTCCTACAGGGCACAATGGCTGCCTGTGCAGCCCAGGCTGTGTGCCCATTTCTGGAGCCAAGAATCCTTTATTAATGAGAGGAGAACAGCTGCAAGGTAGGCCCTTCCCCCACCTCCCCACCATCAGGGTTGAGGTTGCCAGACCCTTTCCTGTGACATCTAGGCGGCAGAACCCTGGTTACAGGAGTGGTGCCCTGGTCTGAGACAGGCAGGTGTGCATGTACCTGTCGTCCAGCACAGAAGCAGCGTAGCATGAATGTCAGGGGCAGCTCTGAGACTGGCTGCCTGGGTCCAAAACCTGCCTGTGCCACCTGTTAGCTGCATGTTATTAGTCAAGTCACTACCTCTCTTTGAACTTGGTCTACCCCTCTGTACCATGAAGGTGATCATAACAGTGCCTACCTCCTGTGTCTTCCAGGAGGATTATGAAAATTACAGGTGCCTGTAAGACAGCCTGGCTAAACTGAGGATCAAGGGGACTCTGACCAGACAGTGTGGTGCACATTGTGTCATATGTACAAGCCTTGACCAAAGGGAAAAAGCTTTTTTATGAATTTTCAAAAAGCTCCTCCTCTCCAGGTGGACACAGCCGCATCTGATGACTGGAAAGTGGGTTGGTTTTCAGCCCCTGCTTACCATGGGCTTGGGCACCCTGACACAGTGAGCAGCCTGGACAACTGCACCTAAGGGTCAGGATTCTCCTAAGTACAAGCCCTCGGCCTCAGATGGTGGCTATCGTTATTGGCACACCCTCTGTGCCCCACGCTGTGTTGCTAGGTTAAAAGAAGCCAGGGCTTGTGGGGGTGAGGGGGCAGAGCTCATTCAAGTGGACGGGCAGAGCTCATTCAAGTGGACGGGCAGAGGCAGGGTGAGCAGGGGTGAGGTGGAAGACATCCCCGCCCCCATGGGCTCAGCTCAGTAAGGGTTCAGCTGGGCCCTCCTCGTTCCCTCCTCACCCTTCAACACTGTGGTCTTCACTGCACCTGAAGATAGGACCACTGGCCTCACAGCCCATGGAGTCAGTGATGGGCAGACCTGGTACCCACTCCCTGGGCTCCTTGCCCCACCTTCTCCAGGCATCTCAGAGCCATGCAAGACCCTTGACTGCACATATCTGTTCACTCCCCAAAACTCAGAATCCTCCTCAGAGGGCCACTTCTGGACCTTCAGAATACCCCGCTGCCTAACTGGCACCTGTTTTGCATGAACGGCAAGGGGGAGGGTCAAGATATCCCAGGAGCCCGTGGCCAGCTCGTTCCAGCGCCACTCTGACCTCTTCCCAATGCTAGCGGCTGCTGGGATGAGCCCTGCCCCTTCCGGGGCCCACAAGGACTCAGCCATCTGGAACACTCCTGGGCCCCCTAGCCTCCATGGACCCAGGGACCCAGTCGGGAAATTCAGGAGGAAGGAAACTCGAGGGTAGGTCCAGTCCACAGCCAATACTCTGGCCTGGAGAGGACGCCCCCAGTGCCCCACGCTTTCTCAATGAAGCCCTCCTCAGACACGCCCTCCTCGGCCTGCCACGCCCCCGCCTGCCACGCCCCCGCCTGCCACGCCCCCGCCTGCCACGCCCCCGCCTGCCACGCCCCCGCCTGCCACGCCCCCGCCTGCCACGCCCCCGCCTGCCACGCCCCCGCCTGCCACGCCCCCGCCTGCCACGCCCTTCTGCACCTCTCAGCCTCATTCATTTCTCTACGCTGCTCTCTCCACCCTGACTTTGGTCCGCTAGAGGACACTGAAGGATGGTGTGTCAGGACAGGGGTGGACAGGGTGACACTGAGTCGGGTGGAAGAAGATGCTCTGGTTGGAACACACAGAGAGGATGAGGTAGAACCACTGCCCAGCCCCAACACTCTCCAGAGAAGGTCAATCCAGAATCCCAGTGGCCTGACCACTGGGGACAGAGGCAGATAGTGGGTCCCACGCAGCAGGCCACAGGTCTGTGTCCCAGTGGAGGTGAAAGACAGAAGACAGAAATGCCTGCCACCCTTCCCTGTCCCCATGGCTCCACTCACTGCTGCTGTCCACCC
This sequence comes from Ictidomys tridecemlineatus, assembly GCF_052094955.1. Taxonomy (NCBI): domain Eukaryota; kingdom Metazoa; phylum Chordata; class Mammalia; order Rodentia; family Sciuridae; genus Ictidomys; species Ictidomys tridecemlineatus. Next base: position 10,834,837 of record NC_135478.1, on the reverse strand, counting down.
ACGGTTGGTCTCCATAGGACAAGGATGCTTCGTGGGGTCAGGAAGACACCTGCACGGTCCCAGGGCTGCCTGGCTGGATGTCAACCCTGGGCTCTCTGGCATGGTCCTCACTCCTGTCCCTGCCATTAAGTCTTCTCCCAGTGGGCCTGGCTAAGGGGTGGATCTTGATTCCTCTCCTTGGAGCTGGGCTCTCAGAGCTAATGGGATGAGAGAACCTGTCCTGCTAGGTCACTGGGACCCAGGGACAACTCAGCCATCGTGCAGTCACTCTAGCAGAATCAGGCCAAAGGCCACCCTGGAAGCCAAGACAGGCCCCACTTGGGAGCTCAGTGCTTCCCCTGCACTCGGTTCCCAGGAGGACCCATCAGGCCTCTGTTCCAAATCCTCAAGCCCGGGCACATGTGGCCATGACACCCTGACCCAGCTAGCCTTGACCCTGCCTCCCAGGGAGGTAGAGGGCACTGGGAGGACAACAGAGGGTCTGGAGACCATGCTCCCCCTGGAGAGCCTCTTTGTAGGTTAGGAAAGGAACCTGGGGACACAGTGGGTCCACCCCATGCCTCCATGCCAGGAACCTGGCTGATTCCCAACCTGGGCTGACAGAGCCAAACCCTCTGATCACAACACTCGCATCCAACCCATCAAGCCACCTGAAGCTGCCGGCTGCCCACATCCTGCCCCTCTTCTTCCTCTTGCAGAAGTGGACGAATGTAAGCAGAACCCCAGAATCTGCAAGGGCCGCAGAACCTGCACCAACACTCAGGGCAACTATACCTGCAAGTGTCTGCCTGGCTTTGAGCCAAACCCAGAGGACCCGAAGCTGTGCACAGGTAGAGGCCCCAGGAGGACCCCTGAGGGTGGACAGGAGCCAGGGGTGCAGCAGAGGGAGGTCCTGCACCCAAGGAGGGAGAAGACCTGAGGTTCCCACAGGTCAAGGGGCTCAGGCTCAGCCTAAGGGAGGCTGCAGGGCCATCTGGCCTCAGCTCTTCCTGGTCTGTCACCTGAGAGTAAAAGAGAGTCACTTTCAGTTCTGACAAGGAGCATCCACCATGGCCAGAAAGAGGGCGACCAGAGTCCTTGGTCAGGAAATTCCACCCCCTGGCCTCAGTTTCCCTCTGGCTCTACCTCCTGTAAACTGCTGTGCCCTTCATGCAAGGAGGCCTCCGGAGAGTGCTCTGAAGTTGAAGTCACCAAGTGAGGCACATGCAGAGGTCCTTGGTTTGGGACAGCAAAATGATGGAGAAGTGGGTGCAGTGAGTAGGGGCATGGGAGCCGGTCAGAGGTGGGGACTGACCCCCTGCTTTGTCCTAGACGTGAATGAATGCGCCTCTGGACAAAGCCCGTGCCACAAATCCGCCCACTGCCTCAACCAAGTGGGCAGCTACCAGTGCCGCTGCCGACCTGGCTGGAAGCCAGTGCGCGGATCCCCCAACGGCCTGAAGAACACCGTGTGCGAAGGTGGGGCTCAGAGGCCCGCAGTCCAGCCGGGATCACAGCCGTCCCGGGCAAACCGACCACGTCCAGTGCTGCTGCGCCTGCGCCAACTAAAGCTCCGGGGGCTGGACGGGAAAGACGGGGTCCTGGGGAGAAGCTGGGGTCTGTCGGGAGGCTCCCGGGGCCCCGGGCAGCAGCTAGTGACTAACTGGGTGACGAGTTACCAAAGCCTCACAATCTGCACCTGCACAGGCCTCACACACCCCTTGATCTGGCGCCCATCTCGCAAGGGTGTGGGTCGCCAGGTGGCAGCACCGCAGCCTGGCAGTGCACTAATGGCGGGAAGAAGTGGGTGGAGCTCGGACAGCAGAGAGAACTGGTCCTGGCTGAGGCAGGACTGACCCCTCTGTCTGTGTCCCCAGATGTGGACGAGTGCAGCTCCGGGAAGCATCAGTGCCACCAGTCCACCATCTGCACCAACACCCTGGGGTCGTACCAGTGCCACTGCCGCCCAGGCTGGGAGCTGATTCCTGGGAGCGTCAATGGCCGGAACAGCACCATCTGCAAAGGTACCCAGCCTGCCCTGACCCCAGACCCTCCCCCACCCCACACATGTGCACACCCACGTGCACATGCTCATACACACCCACACACACACACACACACGTGCACTCCTCCTAATGAACCACTGCCCTGTCCCTGCAGTCAAGCCCTTCTTCACCTGGCCTCTGCCCCCTGGAGTCCACAGCCAGGTGAGCGCCCCAGCCAGGACAGGGAGGTGGGAACCCCTGGGGCAGCACCCTGTCCACCCCTTGGCCCTGAGCTTCCCACCCACCTGTGACCCCTCATCTCACCTCCCCAGAGTCTCTCCCACTTCTTTGACAAAGTCAACAATCTGCACAGGGATTTCAAGCCAGATCAGGCCAATGAAACCATCCAGGTAAGGGCAGAACAGGGGAAGCAGGTGGAGACCTCCCATAGAGGGAGGGGGACAGCTTTGGACTGGAGGAAGAGGGACAGGCCCAGTGGGGTCCTGCTCTGAGCTGGCCACTCTCCCAGGGCAGGTGGAAGAGGACACTGGGAGCCACACACACTGTTGGACGCCCAGGTGCACTGTCTGTCCATTTGCTCTCATCCTAGTCTTCAGTTTTGTCATCCTTGACTGTCACAAATCAGGGCTGACCTCTGAGGGACCACCCAGGGAGTCCCAAACCATGCTCACTCTATCCCCAACTGGACAGTGTCTGGGTCTGTTCTCTAGGGCTGAGTGGTCAAGCTCTTCATGTGGACCTTCTGGCCAAGTCCACCTGCTCTGTGCCCCCATCCCTCCAGGGGATCATGCAGGAGGTGGATGTGCTGCTGGAGACCCCTGGGGACCTGGAGACCCTGCCCCCCTCACAGAAGCACTGCGTGGCCACTCACCTGCTGACAGGTCTGGAGAGTGCCCTGAGACACCTGAGCAGGGGTCTGCCTGAGGGGACAGCGACCTTCAATTATTCTGCAGGCACACGTAAGTCCCTGGGTCTGCACCACCCCCTGTTCCTAGCCTCATCCTCTTCTGATCCCACTAGAGCTGAGTGGCCACACTGTACCTCAGTGAGACTCACATAAATAATCACAACAGTGAAAAAGGCATAAAACCACAAATAGTACACATTTACAGTATAGTATACATTATCAGCAGAAAATGACAATAAGGAATTTTAGGGGGGGTGGGGTTGTAGCTCAGTGGTAGAGCACTTGCCTAGAGGCACAGGGTTCGATCCTCAGCACCACATACAAATAAGTGAATAAAGCAAAGGTGTTGTGTCCATCTACAACTAAAAAAAAAATTCTAAGAATTTTACAAAATAGAAACAGCTTCCAAAAGCTAATTTGGAGTAATGTAACTAATCTTGCTTGATATTTAGGTATAAATTGTTTTATTGTGGTAAAACTCACTTAACAAGTTTCACCAATTAAGTTCACCATTTAAAACCCAGGGTTCGACATTTCAGTGGAATCAAGAACATTCACAAACTGATGCAGCCATCACCTCCATTTCTAAGACAGTTTTCTCCAAAATCAAACGCAGTGCCTCCTCAGCTTTCATCCCTCACTCCTCCCCTCCCCCAACCCTGGCATCCACTCACCTGCTTGCTGTCTTAATGGAGCTGCCTATTCCACCATTTAGTAAAAAGCAATCACACAAAGTGTGACCTGTCTCTCTAGCTTCTTTCTCCTAGAATAATCCTGTTGAGCATGGCATAGCATCACTCCATCCCTTTTCATGGCTGAATATGACTCCATCCTATGGGTGTTAGCTGACCCACTCAGCCACTGATGAACATCTGGGTTGGTTCCACTTCTTGGCTATTGTGACTTACCACTAAGAATATTGATGTGTAAGTGTTTGTTTGAAAACTGTTCTCAGTGCTTTCTGTAAGGACTGAAATTGGTAGGTAACATGGTAATTCCATGTGTAGTTTTGGGGGAACCACCAGACTGTTTGCAGAGTGGCCACACTATTTCATAGTACCACCAGTGGGGTGCAAGGATCCCCTCTCCATGACCTTGGCAAAACATGTTACTTTTGATTCAGCTGGTTTTTATCATGGCCTTTCTAGTGCATATGAGAAGATGTCTCGTTGCTGGTTGAGTTGCATCTCCCTGTTGACTGGTGATAGTTAGCATCTTTTCATGTGCCTCTGGCCATTTGTGTATCTTTTTTGAGAAATATCTGTTCAGATCCTTTGTGCATTTGTGATTGGGTTGGTCCTTTGGTTCTTGAGTTTTTGTAAGAGCTTTTCATCTACTTTGACAGGAAACCATTATGAGATGTGCAACTTGGAAATGCAAATTTCTCCACCCTATAGATTATCTTTTCACGTCTGTGATAATTGTTTCACTTTAATGTCAGATGTTTTCAATTTTGAGGAAGTCTACTTTATCTACTTTCTCTTTCATGGCTGTACATTCAGTGTCATATTTAACAATCCATTGCCAGATCCAAGGTCCTCTTATGGACTTCAGTTCTTAGGTGGAGGCCTTTGTTCAATTTTGAGTTAATCTGTGTGTGTGGTGTGAGGTAGGGGTCCCACTTCCTTCTTTTTCCTTGGATATCCAGTAATCCCCCATCAATCATTGAAGAGACTGTTCTTATGCCCATTGAATAGTCTTAGTCCCTGGCTGAAAACCAATTGACTGCAGAGGAGCAGGTTTATTTCTGGGCTCACCTTTTCCTCTGTCTTCATGCCAGTACTACGCTGCTTTGCTCTCTGCTCATTTGCCGTCAGTTCTGAAATCAGGAGTGTGAGTCCTCCCCCTTTGTTGCTCTTTTCAGCCATGCTTTAACTACTTGGATCTCTTGCAATTCCGTGTTAGTTTTAAGGTGAGTTTTTCTATTTAAGCAAATTATAATATTAATGGCTGTTGGGACATGGATAGGGATGACATTGCCTTTTTAGATCTCTTTGGGGCATGTCACCATTTTACCAATGTAGTTTCCCCATCCATGAACACAAGGTGTCCTTGCCTTCATTTGGGGTCTTTAATGCCTTTCAAAACCTTCTGTAGTTCTCTATATACAAGTCCTGAGTCTCCTATTTAATTTTATTCCTAATATTTTATTAGAGATTGTTGTGTCTATGTTCATAAGAGATATAGGTTTCTTGTTTTCTTTCTTTTTTATTTGTATTCTTTTATTTTAAAAAAATAAATGACAGCAGAATGCATTAGAATTCTTATTACACATATACAGCACAATTTTTCATATCTCTGGTTGTATATAAAGTATGTTGACACCAAATCATGTCTTCATACATGTATTTTTGTGCCTCTTTTTTAATCTTCTTTTTTATTTTATTTATTTTTTTCTGGTTGTATACATAGCATATTCACACCAATTCATGTCTTTGTACATGTACTTTGGATAAAAATGATTATCACATTCCACCATCATTTCTAACCCCATGCCCCCTCCTTTCCCCTCCCACCCCTCTGCCCTATCTAGAGTTCACCTATTCCTCCCATGCTCCCTCTCCCTATCCCAGTATGAATCAGCCTCCTTATATCAAAGAAAACATTCAGAATTTGGTTTTTTGGGATTGACTAACTTCACTTAGCATTATCTTCTCTTACTCCATCCATTTACCTGCAAATGCCATGATTTTATTCTCTTTTATTGCTGAATATTCCATTGTGTATATATGCCACATTTTTATGCATTTATCCACTGAAGGGCATCCAGATTGGCTCCACAAAAGTTTAGCTATTGTGAAACGTGCTGCCATAAACATTGATGTAGCTGTGTCCCTGTAGTATAACTTTTTAAATCCTTTGGTTATAGACCGAGGAGAGGGATAGCTGGATCAAATGGTGGTTCCATTTCCAATTTTCCATGAAATCTCCATACTGCTTTCTATATTGGCTGCACAAATTTGCAGTCCCACCAGCAGTGTATGAGTGTAGCTTTTTCTCTACATCCTCACCAACTTATTGTTGTTTGTCTTCATAATAGCTGCCATTCTGACTGGAGTGGTTTTGATTTGCATTTCTCTAATTGCTAGTGATGATGGACATTTTTTCATGTGTTTGTTGACTGATTGTACATCATCTTCTGAGAAGTGTCTCTTCAGGTCCTTGGCCCATTTGTTGATTGGGTTATTTGGGTTTTTTGGTGCTTAGTTTTTTGAGTTCTCTATATATCCTAGAGATTAGTGCTCTATCTGATGTGTGAGGGGTAAAGATTTGCTCCCAAGATGTAGGCTCACCTCACAGATTGTTTCTTTTGCTGAGAAGGAACATTTTAGTTTGATTTCATCACATTTATTGTTTCTTGGTTTTAATTCTTGTGGAATAGGATTCTTATTAAGAATTTGGGGCCTCATCTCACATGATGAAGATTAGGGCCTACTTTTTCTTCTGTTAGATGGAGAGTTTAATTCCTACGTCCTGGATCCACTTTGAGTTGAGTTTTGTGCATGGTGAGAGATAGGGTTTTAATTTAAAACTTCTTGTATTTGGTTTTCCAATTCGTTCTTCATGCTTGAGAAATTTTCTGATATTATCTCAATGAAGAAATTGTGCATTCCTTTGGTTTGAAACTCTGTGCCTTCCTCTATCCCAATATCTCTTAGATTTGGTCTTTTGAAGCTGTCCCATAATTTTTGGATGTTCTGTTCATGGTTTCTAACTTTCTTCACCGGGTGATCAACTTTATTTTCCAGACTATAAACTTTGTCTTCATTTTCTGATTTTCTTTCTTCCAAGTGATTTAGTCTATTGGTTATGCTTTCTATTGAGATTTGTATTTGATTTATCGTGTACTTCATTTCAAGGATTTCTGACTGGTTTTTTTTTTTCAGGGTTTCTATCCCTTTCTTAAAGTAATCTTTTGCTACCTGTCTTTGCTCTCTTATCTCATTGTTGGAGTGATCAATTTTTGCTTGTATTTTCTCATTTAGGTCATTCTTTAATTCACATATATTTTAATTCTGAACCTTCTGAACTCCTTCTCCAACATTTCATCAACTGCACTGTCTGTGGGTTCTGTTATTATAGTGTCCTGGTTTGTTTGGGGCACTTTCCTCCCTTGTTTTTTCATGTTGTCTATGTGTGTTCCTTTCTTGCAGTGTGGATCTGAGATGTTACAGTTTCTTCCCTATATTCTTGTAGTACCCATGCAGATTGTCTGTACCTCACCTTGATGTTGGGCTTCCAGACCCTGCTGGTGTCCCTCAGTGGATGCTACTGCATCCTGGATCTGGGACCTGTGTGAGTTGGAGTGGGTAGATCTAGGCCGCTGGGCTTGACCTCCCACGGTAGTCTGATGGTCCCAAGGGGCGGTGTTGCATGAAAGGCTAGGCTCTGGTGGTCTCTGCCCCACTGGGGGAGGGGTGTACAAGGCATGTTGTGCGCCTGGGCCCTGTAGAGGCCAGTGTGGTCTCTTGTGATGTCTTTATCTGGTTTTGGCCTCAGAGTAATATTGGCCTCCAGGACTTACTAGATGCTGTCCCCTCTTCTGTTGTTTGAAAGAGTTTAAAAAGAAGTCATGTTCATTTTTCCATAAATGGCTGGTGAAATTCACAATCAAAGCCATCTGATCTCGGATGTCCATCAGGGAGGTTTTTCATTATTGATTCAATCTCTTTATCCATTATAGGTCTCTTCGGATTTTCTGCTTATTCTTGAGTCAGTTTTGGTAGTTTGTGCGACCATAAGAATTTGTCTATTTCACCTAAGTTATCTAAATAGTTGGTGACATTTGCTCTGTTATAATTCTTTGTAGCTTCAGATTTTGTATATGTGTGTGTAATATACACGTGTATGCACAACACATATAATACACATATATACAAAATCTGAATAAACAAAGAATTATTATATACATATATGCTGCCCCCGACCAGCTCTGGCAGCTAAACTAAAGGTTGCTTGAGTGAATTTACTGGGATACTAAATAAAACACAGACACATATTTTAACTTTAAATCAAGCTTCAGGACAGCTCCTCCACACTCAGCCTCAAGTCCCCCAAATGGGAGAGCAAGGAAAAGTCATGAGAGGCTGGCGAGAGAGAGCTAGCACGTTTGCAAGTGAATTTTTATTGGAGGGACCCTCATTCTTTAGAAAGTTCCATCCAAAAAAGGTCAAGAGGGACAGGGTTACAAGGACAGAAAAGGTAACTCGACCCCTGGGGCTGTGGGAGGCCACACCTATGCATGAAGACACATTCTGCTACTTTGAGGATCAGGACAGTGTCTAGGGCCACTACGAAAGTGACTGACAGAGCCTCTACCAATCGTGGGAAGGAAAATGCTAGCCATTCAGTGTGACGCCCCCCACATATATGTATGTGTATATATATTTGTGTCTATATATACATATATACATGTGTGTGGTTATAGTGAATTGGAGGTTACACGTAGGTCCTTGATATATGTGATTTACAGGTGTACATATACAATATCCACACACACACACACACACTCCTAACATAACTCTTCTTCTTCCTGTGACTCATAGAACTGTCCCTAGAGGTACAGGAGCGAGGAGATGGCAATGTCACCTTGAGTCTGAATCAGGCAAAGATGCAGCTGAACTGGAATCTGGCACAGGAATCTGGTTACACAGGTAACATCTGAGATGGGGAGAAGGTGGGATGTCCACCTTACACCAGTACCACACTGTTTGGAAGAGGCCTCAGGGTGGGAAAAGATGCCCAAAATACACAATTCAAGACTAAAGGGTGATGTGGGTGGGAAAAGGTCACTAGAAGAGCATCCAAAGGGGAGGTTCTGGGGAGTGATGGGGCCACATTCTGTTGTTTGCACCTGTGAATGTGGAGCAGCAAGTCCCACTATTGTGTATCATTATAATATAACAATTCAAAAGGGGGGGAGGCCATCTAAGGAGGAGGCCCTGGAGGAGACCCTGAGACTCACCCGTGGCCTCGTCTTGCAGGCCCTTCTGTGGTGGGCTTGGTCTCCACCCCAGGGATGGACAAGCTGCTGGCTGAGGCTCCCCTGGTCCTGGAGCCTGAGAAGCAGGTGGTTCCCCATGGGACACACAAGGACTTGCTGCCGAGAGTCTCGTCTGTCCTGCTCTCAGATGTCGTCTCAGCCTTTTTGAGCAGCAACGACACCCAGAACCTCAGCTCGCCAGTTACCTTCACCTTCTCCCATCCTGTGAGTGAGGGGTGGGAGGACCATGGAGTGTAAGAGCCCCAGGCCCAGGAACACCCTTGCTGTCTGTGTTAAACTTGAGGTTCAGGGGGACTCCCCACAGGTGCACCCCACACAGGAAAGCCAGCCCTTCCTGGGTCAGCATCTCTGAGCACAGGAAGACCAGCTCACACCCCTGTCCTGTTACTACAGCTGGTGACACCTGCACCAAGGCAAGAGGTGCTCTGTGTCTTCTGGGACCACAGTCAGAATGGATGTGGTCACTGGGCCACTGAAGGCTGCAGGACAGCGGGCACTGGAGACGGCAGCACCACCTGCCACTGTACCCACCTCTGCAGCTTTGCCGTCCTCATGGTCCACTATGATGTGCAGGTAAGAGGCTGCCTTCAGCATCGATTGCTGCAAAACGCACTTATGCAAATGTCGCTGCTGAAGTAAAACAAATTTGTTCCCTTGCGGTTCTGTGGGTCAGCAACCCAGCACAGGGGGATGAGTTCCTTGTACAGGTTCTAAAAGACTGACAAGATCACATCAGCCATGGCCGCAGTTTCTTCTGGGTCTTGTAGCCTTCCTCCAGCTCCCTGGTTGCAGGCAGAGTCCAGTTCCCTTCTCTTAGCAGCTGTCAGGGGGGACCACACTCAGTTCCTAAGAGCCACCCACATTTCCTCTCATATGGCTCTCCTGTTGGCCTTCTCACAAAACACCAGTGTTCCTCCCATCTAAAAACCAGCATGAAAATGTCCCTCTTGTAGAATCCCTCTCAAGTTTTGAATGTGTTTTCACAGGAAGAGTCCAGATCTTTAAAGCAATCACCTGATTACACCAGACCCAGGAGAATAAACTCCCTAATCTAAAAGTCAACAACCTAAATTCCACCTGCAAAATCCCAACACCTAGCTTATCATAGGACTGAATAACTAGAAAAAGGTTTGTGTCACAGCAAGGAATGGAGATGTAAAGATAAATTAGAATTCTGTTCACTACCAGGATCTGTAAGACTAGAGTGGTCATGGTTATTGGTTTGCAAAAAGAAACATCTGGTTATAAGGAAGTCACAGAGGACAAGGGGTGTCAGGACAAGGGATGAGGGACAAGGGGCTGCACTCTACTATGGCTGATTCAGGCATATCAACCGAACATCTGTTTTTTTTGTGTGTGTATGTGTGTGTGTGTGTGTGTATGAAATTAGCTTTAATTGACTTTACACCAGAAATTTCAAAATTCAGCACATGTGGACTGGGGCTGGGGCTCAGTGGTACAGATCTTGCCTAGCACATGTGAGGCACTGGGTTCAATCCTCTGCACACATAAAAATAAATTAATTAAATAAAGGTATTGTGTCTACTACTAAAAAAAATTTTAACTCAGCAATGTTAATATCGCCTGGAGGAACTTTTATTTTTAAATGCTTTCTTAGGAAACAATTTCAAATTTTTAGATATGTTTCAAGAACAAAAATAGTACAAATAGATCAGATACTTGGTTAAAGGAAGAAAGTTAAAGTTAAGTCCTCTTAAAACCCACCACCCCATTACTCTTTACCCAGAGCCATTTATTTTGAAAGTTTTGCCTCTGTTTCATTTATCAAATGTCATTCTTTCCCTCTGCTCCTCCCCTGTCCTGCCTCCTAATTTCCCAATTTTGTCTTTACACCAGGGTCTTAAATGTAGCATGCACAAATGTCACCTGCAGGGTTCAAACTTTGTTTTCAAACATTTTCTTGGGAAACCATTTCAAATTGACAGATATGTTGCAAAAACAAAATCCACACAAACAACATCTGTTTACCTGCTCCGTTCAGAAAACCTAACAGTCCAACCTTCTGAACCTGGAGCCCCTCCCCCATCAGCTTCACACCTGGACCCGGTTCCTCCATTCCTGAATCTGCTGCACCAAATGACAGATAGCCGAGGGTTCCTACCCCAGAGCAGGGCACGTGGCTGTGAAGGCTCCTCCCTCTGCCCCAGGATGAAGACCCCGTGCTGAGCATCATCACCTGCGTGGGGCTGGGCATGTCGCTGCTGTGCCTGGTCCTGGCGGCCCTCACCTTCCTCCTGTGCAGAGCCATCCAGAACACCAGCACCTCCCTGCACCTGCAGCTCTCGCTCTGCCTCCTGCTGGCCCACCTGCTCTTCCTCATGGCCATCGACAGAACCCAGCCCAAGGTACACAGGTGTCCCTGCCCCGCACTCCCAGGGGTGCTGAACTCAGGAGCCAGGCTGCCCAGCTCCTAATCAAACAGCCTGGGTCCCGGGGAAGTCCAGAGGAGGTCGATGCCCATTTCACGTTGACGGATTCAACGAGAAAACGAACCCTCTTTACAACTCCATCACCTGCATCTCGTGTTGCTTAGCAACAGGGCTTGCATCCTGGGGAAGTTCCTTCTTTAGGGGACCATGTAGGGTGAACCCTGACGCAAATACTAGATGGCATCCATCAATCACGGGATGTGACCTCCTGATTCAATCAGGAGACACGATGGAGGCAACTGGCTGGCGTCACGGGGCACCCCATTTTACAGCAGACATTTTTTACAAGGAGAAACAGGAGGTCCTACTGAATTTTTAATTTGGTTTATCAAGTCCTTCATTTTCAAAATTCCTATTTGGTTCATTTTTAGAATCTGGCTTGACTGAAATGATCCTCCACTTCCTGTATCTTCTCCAGGTTCATTCTTTACATCTTTTTTAGCTCTTTCCACATTTTAACTAGGAGCTTTCTAAATTCTTCCCCAACATTTCCTCTGCTGTCGTGCCTACAGAGTCAGTTGCTGGAGTGCTGTGGGCTGTGGGGTTTGCTCCCTTGCTCTTTCCTGCTGCTTATAGGTCTGCCCACCTTCTGGGTTGATTATCTTCTCTGCTTTGATTCAAGGAATTACTTAATGAGCTTCTGTCTCTTAAGAGCCCAGGGATGGGTGAATATCCAGCTACTGATACTGTCATTCAATGTGCGCCCTCAGCTTTTCCCAGAATCAGCACCATTTGGAGAAAGATACTAAGCCCTGTGAACTACAGTCACTTCTAAAATAATGTGAAAAGCATAGTGTAGTAAATTCATAAGCCGTCACATAATCATTGGTTGGCATTTGTAAGTATTAGGTCCTGCCCGACCTTGTGTTTACCTGCTGTTCGGTAACCAGCAGCGCAGCAGGTTTGTGCCCAAGAGCATCCCCACTACTGCATGAGGAACGCTACAGGGCAGCGCTGGGAGGCTGTGACGTCACCACTAGTGCATGAGGAACACCTCAGGGCACTATTGGGAGGCTGTGACATCAACACTACTGCATGAGGAACTCCGCAGGGCAGCGCTGGGAGGCTGTAACGTCACTGGGCAGCAGGACCTCTCCAGCTCTGCTGTGATCTATGGGAGCACACATGCAGCCCATGGCTGAAGCACCACAGTGCAGTGCCTGGTGCACAGCAGAATCCCCCACCACAGGGCGCAGGGGGCATCCTGGGCCAAGCCCAGACCCTGACTGCTGCCCCAGGGTCTCTCTCCTCCTCAGGTGCTGTGCGCGGTCACCGCAGGCGCCCTGCACTACCTCTACCTGGCCTCCTTCACCTGGATGCTGCTGGAGGGGCTGTTCCTCTTCCTCACCGCAAGAAACCTCACTGTGCTCAGTTCCTCCAGCAGAAACAGGCTCATGAGGAAGCTCATGTTCCCCGTGGGCTACGGGGTCCCAGCCGCCATCGTGGCCATGTCTGCAGCAGCCAGACCTCACCTGTATGGCACCCCTGCTCGGTAAATGCGGACCCCATTGTCCTTCTCCTCTCGAGCATGTCCACAGCCATCACTTAAACCAAAGTAGCATTTTGAGTACTTCAGAGCTTAACCAGTAGAGTGCACTGTGACATATCACACATACAGGGGTTTAGCTTCCCGTCCTTGTGGTTGTACATGTGTGGAGTGACTCTGGTCATGGAGACCTACATGAACACAGCAAAGTGATGTTGTTCTCTCTCTTGCTCAGCTGCTGGCTTAACCCAGAACAGGGGTTTGTGTGGGGCTTCCTTGGACCTGTCTGTGCCATCTCTTGTGTGAGTGATGTCATCAGAGTTCCTTGCTGTCCACATGAGGGTCACTAGAAGAGCAGGATTATAAGGATGGTGATGAGAACAGGACTATCCTGGATTGTTACGGGTTGGGTTGGGTTTTCCAAGACTTCTGCATCTACAAATTCTAACGCTATTGTCAAATACTAAAAGCCACTTTGGTGTAAATGATGCTGCAAAGGCTAGAATGCAGAGATAACAGATTTAAATATTTATTCAATAAAACTTTCCCTGATGGGGATATAGCTTAAGGGCAGAGAGCTTGCCTGGCATGCACTAGGGCCTGGGTTCCCTCCCCAGAACTGCAAAAGAAAAAAGAAGATATTCATAAACCTCTTGCGGTTTCTTTTGGGGGGTTTGTTTTAGTTAAACAAGAAGGTAGAATCCATTCTGATACAATTACACAAGCATGGAATATACCTTATCTAGTTAGGAGCCCATTCTCGTGAATGTACATGATGGTGGGATTCACTGTGATGTGGTCATATATGTACACAGGAAAATTATGCCAGATTCATGCTGCTGTCTTTCCTCTGTGGTTTCTTGAAGGTCAATTTGGTTTTCTTCCTGATGACCCTCTGGATTGTGAAGAGCAAGCTGTCCTCCATCGACAGTGATGTGTCCACCCTGCAGAACATGAGGTGAGATGGAGCAGGGGACACAACCCTACAGAGGTGGACGATGCCCAAGAGCAAAGCCATGTGCCTGGGCAGCCCCTCATGTCCCTCCTTGGGGGCTTCTGGGTGGCCCAGAATTAACAAATATGGCTGCCCTTCTACGGCTGCCATCTCTGACTCGGGGCTCTGCTGCTGATGTCCCAAAATGCCTCCAACTCTGATCCCAGCTTGGGACTCCCTCAGCCTCAAGAGGAATTGGCGTTGGCTGATCAGCAATGCTTGGACTCTTTTTTTAGCTGTTCTACAGCAAGAGTGCCAAGAGCATTGCTGTTCTCCTGAAAGTCCCCACGTCTCAGGCTGCACTTTCTTGCCCCACTCTCAGCTCAGAATCCTTCCCACCCTATAACTGTTCCCTCCTGTAGAAAAACGCTACTCCAGTTCAATCCTCCAGGGGGCGGGATTGTTACTTCACTCAGCATCTTGTGGACAATTCATGCTCTTTCTTCTGGGTTCCTCTGATTAACCTTTCAAATGTTTGCATATCGCTATTTAGTTGTATTACCACTTGAACAGAGCATACGATTAATGAAAACAGAAATTTTTGTCCTGTTTGTTTTCTGACATAGTGTTTCCCAGGCTGGCCTCCAATCCCTGAGCTCAAGTGATCCTCTTGCCTCAGCCTCCTGAATAGCCGGGGGTACAGGTGTGCACCCCTGCCCCCAGCTTCTCTTTGTGTTTTTTTTTATGTCCAAGCCCTAGCACAGGGCATCCTCAGTAATGCTGGATTAATGAAATTAGGGATCCTCATGGAACATCATAAAATTTTTTGAAGTAAGCTTATGAATTATCACTGTCCTGGGTCCAAGTCAAAATCTATCCTGGACCCAAAATGGCATTTCTACTGTGGGGTATCATTGAGAGTAAAGATCAGAGTTCAGTCCAATAAATCACTTACAGGGGAGAGTAGGGGCATCCATGGGTGGAGAAGAGAACAGCCTGATTTTGTTGTGGGTGCATTATAAGCCTCCATTCTCCCCCGACCTAGGGTGCTGACATTTAAAGCAATGGCTCATCTCTTCATCTTGGGCTGCACCTGGTGTCTGGGTGTCCTGCAGGTGGGCTCCCTGGCCCCTGTCATGGCCTACCTCTTCACCATCGTCAACAGCCTGCAGGGCGTCTTCATCTTCCTGGTGTACTGCCTCCTCAGCCAACAGGTACCCCTGCCCAGCTCCCACCCATGCCTCCCCACCCGCACCCCTCTCTGTGAGCTGACCCAGAGCGTGGGTTGCCTCTGCAGGTCCGGGAGCAGTACAGGACATGGCTCAAGAAGATATGGAAATGGACAACTGAACCTGAGTCCTACACTCTGTCTAGCAAGGCTGTGTCCAACACCTCCAGACCCAGCACGGTAGGGTCACTCCCTGCTCCCAGAGCTCATGTTCCCTGGTATCTTCAGGATTTCTCTCCTCCTGTCCACAGACCATGCTTCCCCTGCCTCCTAGACTCCACCATCATGCCTGCCTGTGCGCTGACCTTACATGATTCTCTCTCCCTCCCTCCCATCCACCTCCTTCCCTCTTATTATCATTCTGTCCCCACTCCTATCAGAGTTTCCTAAAGATCCTGGTGATGACCTTAGGCTCACCTGGACAATTATTTGTCAATTGAAAATTTTAAAAATTAGGGAGCAGGATGGTTGCTAAGACCCTCCAGTGGTCATCCATCAGGCACAACAGCTTAACAGCTACAATTTAAAAACTCATTGTGTATATTTGGGGTGTGCCACATGAATATACAGAAAATAAAATGTTTACTGTAATAAAGGAAATTAACTTACCCATCATCTCACTTTCTTGTTTGTACAGCTAAAATCTCTTTATCTAACAAATCTTTTCTTTCCTTTTTTAAATGGAACTTGAGTTATTTTTCAATAATCTTATGTCATTTTTAAATAATTATCATTCCAGAATAATTAGAAAGATCATCGGAGCTACATCCTCCTTCCCCATGGAAAATCTGAACAGTCATTTTTTGAACCATTAGGACAGGACAAAGACTCTGGGCTGTGTGTTTCAAGAAATCCATGGTGTTGGCCATGTAAAGGGATTCTTGGAGGACATGATTGACATTCAACTCCTGCAGAACCTGAAATGTGTCCATGCCCGACATGGTGCTGAGCAAAGTCAACATCCAGATGCCATCTGCCGCCCAATTCCTCAGTTTCTCTATTATTCTTCTACTGCCC
Organism: Ictidomys tridecemlineatus; assembly: GCF_052094955.1. Lineage (NCBI taxonomy): Eukaryota > Metazoa > Chordata > Mammalia > Rodentia > Sciuridae > Ictidomys > Ictidomys tridecemlineatus. Next base: position 10,818,826 of record NC_135478.1, on the reverse strand, counting down.
CCCCTTCCTATGAGGCCTCTTCCATGCAAAAATTCTAGAAGCAAGAAAACCAGCCTCCCAGGATGCTCACATCCACAGCATTCAAAAGGACTAGAACTCGCCTTAAACAAAATAAAATTTCATGGAAATAAAATATTGTGGTGTCTACAAGGAAGACGGCATGCTCTATGTGGGACTTGGGCTTCTGAGGATGTGGAAGGCTCCCCAGAATGCCATATTGCACTTAAAATCTTCCATAGTCATTAAGTAGTGGCCAAATTGCCAAGAAAATTGATCCCCAGATAATTTCCTGTCAGACATGTTAGTAAGTAAGAAGTAAAGAGTAGGAGACAAGACTGGGAAGACAGGGAGATGGGCCTGGGTCACTTCCTGGGTACTGAGTACAAACAGCACCTGCAGATATTTGCTAAGAAATTTACGAAAAGGCTATTTTTAAGTCAGGACCTATGTGGCTCTGGTCCATGCCCCTCCAAGGCAGGAAAAAGGCCTGCTGGACATTTTGACTGGACTAAAGGCTGCGTGGACACTCCTTGGACACTGCGTGTCTTTAGTACAATCAGGAGTGGGCAGGGGTTGACTTCCTTAAACCTCTAGATCTAGATAAACCCCTAGACAACAGCCACACTTTGTTGTCCCTCTCTGAGACCCCTCCCTCTTGGGGAGCTCTGCTTTCTGCTTATTGCTCTAGTAAATCCTATTACTTTGCTATCATTCTTGTGTCCAGGGACTTTACTCTTTAAGTGTATGAGAGAAGAAACCCACCCCACACTCTGTGCTACATTAAAAATCATGTTTTCATTCTGAAAATAATCTAAATCATAATTTTTACCTTAAATAAAACCCACTAAATATCTGCATACTCCAAATTTTCTAAATAAAGTGCAAATACATATTATTGCATATGCTACATGTTTATCTCTGTATAGTAAGTTTTCAAACAAGCTTTGCTTTCTGCATTTTTGCTTTTGACATTTTTTAAGTCTTTAGGCAACGGGATAGATCACTTTTGCAATAGGAAATAGCCAAAGTGTCTCAAGGATCATCATGCCTCTGTTCACCACAACATCACTAAGCACTGGGTAAGAAAGAGGTTAGGAATTACACAGGCAAGTTAGGCATAAATACAATGATAGAGTTGTTTCTTTGGAACTCTTTAATTATACTGCTACAGTAATCAGTGAAAAGGACATAAAACATGGAAATCTTACATCTCCCGCCAAACCCAAGTCTGTTTACTCCCCTGCTTGAAAAGGGCCCAATGAATCAAGGGCAGTTGTTGGGGTGAGGGAAAATCATTTATTTGCTAAGTCAACAAAACTGAGCTGATGGTGGGCTAGCAGCCTGAAAGACTGCCTCAACTCAGCAGATGCTTGAGCTCCTGTCAATCTTCAGGCAAGGGGGAAAGAAGGGGAGTTAGGTTAGGAAATGACAGGTGACCAGACTTGTAGACATCTCTCCAGTGGCCCCATGCTGGCCACCTGATGATCCTGAAAATGTCTTAGTTATGCTTCTCTTGGTATCCTCAGCCTTGAAGGGGGAAGAGAGAGATTAGGGAGGGTTCACATAAATCAGATTTGTGCTGCTAGTTTGGGGGAGACATTCCTCAAAAGATGGACTCACCTACATGCAGAGAGGAGCAGAAACAGTCTCATCAGTGGTCGGGGCAGCAAAGGGGGTGGATGCGATGTGGAGGCAGAGACGCTGAGGCAGATCACAGCTGCACAGGCCCAGGAGAAGCGCTGTTGACAAGAGCTCAAGCCCCTAAAAGGCAGCACCAGCCACTGTTACCAGGCAACGTGGACCAACCTCAGTGACATGGTATTGAGGGGTGCCACGTGAACACAGGACACACACAGTGGAACAAACAACTGAAGAGGGCTCTGTGTGGTTCAATTTCCATGAACAGGAAGTGAACTTATGGTGGTAGAAGTCAGAGCAGTGGTGACCTCTGGGGACAGGGTTTACAGACTGCAGTGTCTATGCAGTGCAAGGGAGACTTCTGCAGTGATGAAGTATTTACGTTTTGATGGGGTAGTAGTCAGTGTAGACACACATGAAACTCATCAAGGTTCACACTAAGACTTATGGACTTTGGTGTAAATCATCCCTCAAATAACAGTATTATAAAACATAAAAGAACACAGTGAGAGGACACACAAATGGACACCATGCTGAGTCAGAGCACCATGAGAAAATCACTCCCCGTCCCTTACCCAGTGGCCTCGAGTACTCCCCTCAACTTGCTGAGCCCCAGCTTCCGTGTTTGGTGGGGGTGAACACAGGACCCACCTCAAGGCATCGCTGAGGAGAACAAGAGATGCAGCGCCTCAGGCAGAGGCTGCAGTCTATTAACAGCAAGCTCTGAGGGCCAGTGGCTATCGCAGGGCACAGGGCTGAACAGCCATCACTAGGGAAAAAGGGCCAGTTTATAAAAGTAACAATTCTCAGGAAATGCACAAAATGTGAAAAGCTTTCTTTAATTCCATTGCTTCAAAATATACACATACACTTAAAAACTGATGGAATTATTTAGTTCTCCATCACCATGGTGGGGAGTATACCATACCTCTCTCAGTAAATGTCTGATCAGAAATCAATATTTATAAGTGTGTGTTTACACAAATAATATGCTTGATCCAGTGGGCTAATGTAGAACTTAATACATTGATTTCAACCACCATGAAGTGTTTATATAAACGGACATGATGAATGCGTCAGTTAGGGAATTGTGGTGAAATAAACATACACACCCCCATTCATTCCTATTCTTTCCTCAACAACGTCTTGTGTTAGTAAGAAACATATTCTTTTCATGTAAGAAGAAATAAACAGGCCAGGGCTGGTTTCACCTGCTGGACGTGAAAACATGAGACACATGCTAACAAGTATTCTAAGAACAACAGCAGCCCAAATGTTTACACTTCTCCAAACCCACAGCTAACTGACGAGGGGCCACTGTAGGAGTGAGACGCTGACAAAGGTAAGCCACCTTTCCTGATGTTCTCTCTGCCACTGTGGGTCCTTTTGTGCACAGCAAGTGAGGAGCTGTGCCTGAAGGCTTTCTCACACTGATTGCATTGGTAGGGTCTCCCCGAGGTGTGGGTTCTCACGTGCACAATGAGGTGTGAAGACTGGCCGAAGGCTCGCCCACACTCCTGGCACGCATAGGGCTTCTTGCCGCTATGAGTCCTCGCATGTTTCCTGAGGGACGAGGGCTCACTAAAGGCTCGTCCACACTCCTGGCACTGGTAGGGCTTCTCTCCGGTGTGAGTCCGCATGTGACTCTTAAGGGTGGACAGACGACTCAAGACCTGACCGCAGGTCGCACACTCATACAGCTTCTCCCCCGTGTGGATCCTCTTGTGCACGTTCAGGTGTGTGCTGGTCCTGAAGGGCTTCCCACACTGAGTGCACTCATAGGGTTTCTCTCTGGTGTGAGTCCGCAGGTGCGTCTTCAAGGACGAGTGTTCCCTGAAGGCTTTCCCACACTGGCTGCATGTGAAGGGCTTCTCTCCAGTGTGAGTTCTCACGTGGCTCCGGAGAGATGAGGGCTGGTTGAAGGCTTTCCCACAGTCCTTGCATGCATAGGGCTTCTCTCCTGTGTGGTTTCTCTGGTGCAGAATCAGGTTGAAGTTCCTGGTGAAGGTTTTCCCACACTGACTGCATTCAAAGGGCTTCTCTCCAGTGTGAGTTCTCAGGTGTCTTCGCAGATTCGAGGAATACTTGAAGGCCTGTCCACATTCTTGGCACTGGAAGAATTTCTCTGCAGTATGAGTCTTCTCGTGCCTGAGAAGGTCAGAGCTGTAGCGGAAGGACTTTTCACACTGGTCACATGCATAAGTCTTATCCATGCTGCGGAGTTTTTCAGGTGTGATTAGGTGAGTGTTCTGGAAGAAGGACTTCCTGCTCTCTTGACAATCATGGGGGGCCTCTCCAGCAGAAATTGCCTGAAATATTGGTTCAATAGTATTAAAGGGTTTCCCTGACTTACTATATTCATAGAGATCTTCTCCAGGCTGTGGTTGCTCCTGTCAGTTAAGGAAAACGTGAAGACAAAGCTTTATCACACTCAGAGATCGTGTTCCCCATGGAAGCTGAATTCAGGAGAAAGTAGTCCTACATCTACTCAGAGTTCCCTCGAGAGGCACAGGGTGGACACTCTCCACCAGAGCTCTTTTCATTACTTTCCTGGGGCTTCTTAGATCAGAGGTTTTCTGAATTATTAAAGCAAAATTAAGTTTTAAACACTCAATACCTGCATTCAAACTGTGAAAATGATTACTGATGGAAAGATATAAGGGTTTTTTACAGTACTGGAGATGGAAACCAGGGCCTCTCAAATGCTAAGCCCATGTTCTACCATTGAGTTAACCCCAGTCCCAAGACACAAGTTTTACTATACATTTAGAGTTTTACCCCAATTCATGACATTCACTGTCTCAAAAAAAAAAAAAAACTACTACATCCTGGGAAAGTGCCCTTTGCCACCAATCTCTCTGGGCTCTTCCACTGCTTTTCTACCCTACAGCAACAACCATAGACTTGTCCTTCTATAGAGGTCTAAGAGTAATCCCTTGTGAATCTTACCTGTTTTGTGCCAATGGATGGAATCCCCACAAAAATATCTTGGCTAGGAATTGATTCTTGGGGTTGAAGTTGAGGTTCTGAAATGAATTAGGTAATAAAAAAATTAAAGGCACAGAGAAAGAAACTCTGGGATCAAGATAACCAAAAAGCATAATAAGGCTAGTTATGTTTTTTTTCAATACTGATCCCACACATAGGAAGACTATTACAATGAGGAAGAATGTATCAGAGAGCCAAGAAAAATTACTGAAGTCATTTGACTATGTGCAGAGTTATGTAATCACAGAACAACGGATAAGAATCATAGACAATTTGCTAGAGAAGATTCCATGAAGACTGGGACTGACATTGAAGGGAAATATTAGCAAGAATGTACAGTGGGAGGTACAGATAAAATACATGCATAAAAATAGTAAATATGAAGAGGAGGAAGGACAAATATTTCTATCAAATCAGAGGAAAGTATTAAAGTTAAAAAGGAAAGGTTGATTTTCTAAAGGAGCTTAACCTAACATCCCTCTCATTCAAGGCACTGAGAATGTCCCCTGTTGACAATTTCCAACTCTTAGGCCCCTTTTGCCTCCTAGAGCTGGTGCTCACTAGGTCTGCCTGAACTCACCTAAACAGGTCTCTGGGAAGACTCCTCTCTCAGGGCTCCACAGCTCCTCTCTTTGCTCCCAGGGGGACAAAATACTGGGTTTTCCTAGTTCATCTCCTGCTTTCAGGAAAGAAGATGCCCAGTAAGGGATGACCATGCCCTGCTGTGACCCCAGGACTGACATCCCTAAGTCTTTAATGTTCTAGAGATTCATGCCTGAATCCTGAGGGACACAGCAAAGTTCTTCCACTAAGGAGTTAAGTTTAACCCTCCACACTGGGACATAGAGGACACCAGAGCTCCCTGGTCCACACAACCCAGGGCCTGGTTCAGAGATACTTAAAAATCCTGGAATCTTTTGATCATGGAGAGACAAGAAGAAAACAGACATTCACTTCCATGGGGAGGCCACTGGAAGCATTATGAGGATGGCCTGGCCTATTTGCCTCCTGATCTCCCAAACACAGTTTCTAGAACCCATGGTGGCTGCGTGAGGAGGCAGCAAAGCCAGACTTACCCAAGAAGGCCAGGTTCCTATAGTTTTCCAGCATCACATCTCTGTACAAGCTTCTCTGAGCAGAGTCCAGGAAAACCCACTCTTCTGCTGTGAACACGACCGCTACATCCGCAAAAGTCACTGGTTTCTAAAACACACACCCATTCTAGCTCAGCCAGGAATAACCCCTCTCCCCCACCCAGTCTCAACAGGATGGTGGGGCTGGTAGGCCTGGGAATGGGAGACATCAACCATGGGGTCTTCAGATCGGGCTCTGAGGTCTCCAGTATCTGCCCCTCAGCTCAGGCCTCAAAATTAAAACTCTGAGGGGGTAGAGTGCAGCTTAGGGGCACACCATGTATTTAGCATGCACAAGGCCCTGGGTTCCAGCCTCAGCCCCAAAAGCAAAAATAAGAGAGTAAGAGAGAGGGAGGGAGGGAGGGACAGAGAGAGAGAGAGAAAAAGACACAGAGAGACTTAAAACTCTTGTGTATCTACTCGCCACTCTATAACTAACAGCAGCATGAGGTTATGCCCCTTGCCAAAGACCTCGACTTCATGAAAGGATGCCTCTCTCCATGACCAGCCAAGAAGCCTTGAAGATTTACCCTCTCCCAGCTCCAGGGGCCCAGCAGACCTGAGCATGTTGCAGGCCACAGAGAAATATCTTATAAATGACTAAACCCTATGTCCACTGAGACCACAAAGGCCGTGAAGCAAGGACAGCTCTGGCTTTTCCCTCCTGGTGCTCAGCAGCCTGTGGAGGGTCTAAATGAGGGTGTGGAACTGTTTCCTGGGCTGCCCCCTACCCAGGGCAAAGGCCTGGCTCCTGATGGCTGTGGGGTGGAGAAGGCCCAGGAGGTCCATGAAGGGGGCAAGTCCTTCTCCAGCACCACAGTGTTCGTTTGAAGAAAGACTTTCTTACTCACCTGGGAACAGGTGGTCAGCCACCCAGGAGCCATAGCATCTTCCTCTTCCTGGAGCCAGGCAGGATCCTGAGCAGGCAGAGCTGGGGGAGAATAGCCGAGGCATGAGGGTCAGGGCTGGCCATGTCCCTATGCCATCCTCTGCTCTGAGGGGCTAATCCTGCCCCCAGAGAACCAAGGAAGGGGAATGATAAACCACCACCACTCTGTAACTCTGGCTGAGGAGGGCGCGCCCTTCTACCCACCTTCACATGGACACCAGCCCTCCCTCTGGCCTGCAAAGGATGAGCAGACAGCTCCGGGCAGCCCTCATCTCCTACACCCCACCTCTCCCTCCTGATGGGACCTTCCCCCTCACTGTGTAAACCTGTGCCATGGCCAATCCCTGTATTAGTGTCATCACAGTAACAAAATACCACAAGTTGAGTGGCTTACAGCTACCAAAATGAGGCTAGGGTAGTGGCTCGATGGCACTTGCCTCGCACATGTGAGGCACACTGGGTTCCATCCTTAGTATCACATAAAAATAAACAAAATAAAGATATTGTGGCCAAGTATAACTAAAAAAATATTTTCTAAAAAACACACCAAAATGTCTTCTCTCACAGTTGTGGAAGCTAAAGTCCCAATCCAGGAGGCAGCAGGGCCACACCCCCTGAAATGCTTGCCTCCTCCTCCTCTGGTGGCAGCTGTGCACCTTGGTGTACCCCGGCGTACACAAGCACCCTCCGGTGTCCACCTCATCCTCACATAGCCTTCTCCTGTGCCTCCACCTGGCATCTCTCTCTCCTTACAAGGACACCGGTCACACTGCATCAGGGTTCACCCTCATGACCTCATCTTCTCTTGAATACATCTGCAGAGGTCTTGTTTACAAGTAAGGTCACATGCCCAGGTGCTAGAGGCTATGACTTCAATGGATCTTCTTTTGGGGACACAATTGAGCCATAACACCCCGCTTTTCCCACTGGCTACTTTTTAATTTTTACTCTCCATAGTAGGCTATCGCACTTCTGCACCCATTTCTTCACCACCTGTTTACTTCCCACCACACCAGGGACTAACTGAGCAAGAATTACAGGTGGCCTCCACACAGTGGGGATCCAGTTAACACTTGGACTCACCCAATCCCTGTCTTGCTGCCACCCTCCAGAGCTCTGGTGACCCCAGCCCAGCCTCCTCCTTGGTCTCCTGTATCAGGCCTCCAGCCTCCTCCTTGGTCTCCTGTATCAGCCTCCAGCCTTCCACAGGTTAAAGACCTTCTTCTCAACTCCCTCAGAGCTTTGCTCAGGGGGCAGCCTCACCCATCCTCTGGATGTTGATCCCGTCACCAGGTTCGCTATTACCCAGGCTGTGCACCCAGCCAGCAGCTCAACCCTCCTCACTTATCTGAGGAAACTCCAGTGAAACATTCAAACCAAGCGCCAGAGGACAGGCCTCAAGCCAGAGCGACTATCATCAGGCCTGGAAATCCCAGAATTGCCTGGCTGGGCTTTGAATTTGGCCTTGACCTATGACCTCTTTGTTCCCTCCAATTTCCCACCTTTGAGATAGGAATGTCACTTGTGCCTGGCCCACCTCTATATTTTGGGAGCATATAACCTGTTTTCTGGTTTCACAGTCACAGATGGAGGGATCACACCTCGAGTCCCATTCATAGCTGACTTAGAGCATGTACCTGATGAGATGTGGACTTTTTGGAGTGATACTTGGTTGAGATTCTGCACTTAGGTTCTTGTTGGGAATTGGTTAAAACTCAGGATGATGGGATCATGTGGAAGTAACCTGAATGTATGACTGAAAGTAAGCATCAAACTTAGGAGGACTGTGGTTGAGAAGCCCTATTCTAAGATTCTATTTATGTGATTTATTATTTTTATTTTGTATTATTCTGGAGGGGGATGGGGCCTCACTATGTTTCTCAGATCTTGAACTCCTGGACTCAAGCAATGCTCCTACCTCCCTAAACCCCTTCCCCAGGAGCTGCAACCACAGGTGCACACACCACCTCCAGCCCTGGTTTAAGTCTGAACATCTGTCTTTTCCCAGAATTCCTCCCTGCACCCCAAGATGAAGTCCTTGCATTGCGCTTCCATTGTGTTCTAATCTTATTTAAAAACCCTACAGCCATCTAGGCTGTGAGCTCCATGGAGTGAAGGATCAATGTTTCTTTGTAGTTATTTCCTGGCTCCCACCTCACCACAGGACCAAGTCATACCCCTTTAAAGAATTAACAAGGAGGGCTGGGGTGTCCTTCAGTAGTAGAGTGTTTTGAAATCTCGGGTCCATCCCAGAACCATGAAGGAAGGGAGAGGAGAAGGGAGGGCAGGGGAGGGAGTGGAGGAGGTAGAGCCCAGCCCAAAAGACTTAACCACAGATAAACTGAAGAGCAACACAGAATTATACCCTGTCCAAACACAAGATGGGATGATACTGGTAAGAAACAAACTTCATTTTTCTCACTAGTAGACAGACAAAAAGAAACCAATACCTTTCTATTAATGCTAAGATGTTATTTGTCTACTTGAATTAATATACTTTATTCATTTCTCAGAAGATGCGGTTTTTAATCTCTTTTTTAAAAGCTCAGATCATTAAAATAGATCATTTCTAGTAAATTCAATCATAATTTTCAAAATTAGCACAAATTGTATAGTCAAGAATTAATGGTGTTCAAACTACTCTTGATAAATTGCTTATACAGAAATATTACTTTTTATGTTACAAGGAGAATAATTTTATGCTTCCCAGATCTGGGCCCTTCTTTTATTTTAAATTGTTTTTGTTATTATTGTTATTGCTCTTGTTGTTATGTTGTTTAACTGAGAAATAGAAATCATATGTGTTTATGGTGTAATGATGTTTTGAAACAAGCATACATTGTGGAATGATTAATATATGCTTGGCCTCACATAATTATGCTCCTGCTATCTCATTACAGAAAAAAGAACAAAGGGTCCCAGCCCACAATCTTAGCAAGTAACTCCCCCTGGAACACTCAGATAATGAGACAGCTTCACGGTCTCTCCTCTGACCATGGCAGTGCCTACACTCAAGAAATGGAGGTGGAGGGCTGGGGATGTGGCTCAAGCGGTAGCGCACTCGCCTGGCATGCATGTGGCCCGGGTTCGATCCTCAGCACCACATACAAACAAAGATGTTGTGTCCGCTGAAAACTGAAAAATAAATATTAAAATTCTCTCTCTCTCTCTCTCTCTCTCTCTCTCTCTCTCTCTCTCTCTCTCTCTCTCTCTCTCTCTCAAAAAAAAAAAAAGAAGAAGAAATAGAGGTGGAATGGGTCACAAACTCCGGGACAAAACAGAACACTGAGGCCCTGCAGCCACATGTACCATACATCACTCACTCACCAGAAGCCCTGGCCACCCATGGGTTGGGGAGACCCAGCGTGGGCACCGGCATCACCACCCTCTGAGTCTGCAAGGCCACCTGCAGCCACTGGACAGAGGGACAGGGTCAGAGATTAGTCACACAGCCAGGGGAAACTGCTCACACCCATTCACCCTAACTGATCTTGTGTGGTTGGCCCTGCCCCAGGGAATGTGTGACAAGACAGGCAGACACCCCTTTACCTTGTCAAGATACACCTAACTCTGAATACAAAGCTAATCACTGTGATAACATGTCATGCCAAAATGATATGCAGAGAGATGCCCCTCTCAGGGAAGCAGCCTCCTGCAGGGAGGAAAACACTAGAACAGAAGGGGCTCTAGCGAATGCTCCAGTGAACAGCCAGCAGGTTGAGGGGCAGAGAGCGGGTGCTGGGGACCTGAGGGCAGTTAGCAGTTATTCCTGGAAGCAGTTATTCCTGCTGTGGTTGGATACAGTTTGTACCCAAAGCTTCCTGGGTGGGCGCTCAGTCCTCGGTGTGGTGATGTTGGGACCTCTAAGAGGTAGGGCTTAGTGCAAGGTAATTAGGTCGATGGGGTGATGCCTCTGGAAGGGATTAATGTAGTTCTCATGGGTCCCCAGCTAGTTCCCAAGAGAATGGACCATCATAAAAGAGCAAGAGTGACCCCTGAATCTCTCTCTGGTTGTCTGTTTCATCATGTGATCTCCCCGACTTGCACACATCTCCCCCTTGACACCATCTACCACAAGGCCTTCTCCAGAGGCCAAACAGATGGGACCACCCAATTTTGGACTTTCAGCCACTTCAACTATAAGCTATAAAAAACTTTTTTTAACAAAGTACCCAGTGCCTAGTATTTGGTTATGGCGAAATAGAACGTGTAGGAGAAAGGATTTGAACTCTTCTTTACTGGCAGTTGCTCCCTCAAGGGGAGCAAGAAAGATGTCCTGCCTAACTTGCATTTCTAAGAGACCCCTCTGGTCTCAGTGTCCAAGGGAGGGTCTAGAAGCCTGTTGGGAGTGGTCCCTCAGTGGAGAACCGATGGTGGCCCTAGGCAGGGTGCAGCAGTGAAGCACTGGAGGTGGGTTATACTGTGTCAGTAAAGCAGGCAGGATGAGGTGGCAGCTGGGAGATGGGAGGCCCTTGTAGCACGGACCTGAAGAGAGGTGGTGAGGCAGGGGCAACTGGGAGGAAGACCTTTGCTCGGGGCAGTGCTCAGGATGTGGCTTACCGTGTCCCTCTCCTCTGCTCACTCTGCTGCAGTAAGGAAACGCAGGGACCTGAGCCAAGCACTCTTCACCAACCTCAGACCATGGAACCCACACATCCCTACAGGTACCAGGTCTTGGAAGGGGTAGGGGATGGGGTGGAAGAAAGGCCACAGGAAGAAAGGCTAGAGCAGACAAGACAGGGCCCAGGGTCCAGCTGCTCTTCCCTCCCCCAGGATTCTATCCCTGCCCAGAAGCACTTTTCCCCAGGAGACATGGCCACAGAGCTGCCAGATGACTGGGAGAAAGCTGGGTGGTGCCCAGAAGAGACAAGAAGAACCAGTCAAAGGGACCATCAGCCAGTGGCAGTTGTGTGGCCTCCGGCTGTGAAGAAGGCTACGGTCCTGCTATTAGGCCTGGGCTTGACTCCCAGCTCCAAAGCCACTCTGCCACCTATGGGCTGCACACCTCCAGGATGCACTGCTCAGTGTCCCTGGGTGGACCTCCTCTGCCCTCTCAGACCATCCTGAAAGAGAAGATGTGAGGCAGGGGCAACTGGGAGGAAGACAGGGTCAGAGATTAGTCACACAGCCAGGGGAAACTGCTCACACCCATTGAGCAGTTTCTGGGATTCTGATGCAGCAGAAGCCCCCTCCCATCCCTCAGTACTGGGGATCTTGTGGGGCTGGCCCAAGTAGAAAGATCCATGGAAGATGCTAGAACTCTGTACTCAAAGGACAAAATCCACAGAACCTAGAGAGGAGCCCCCAGCTGTCAGGGTTCCCTCTCCCTCCTTCACTCTCAAGCTCCATCACTGACCACAGACAAGGTGGTGACGGAGCCCAGGCCGTTTTTCCCCAGCACGTGTCCACTCATTTCTTCATGCAACAAGCACGAATAGGGACTCTGATGACATGCAGAACCTCTGTAATGGGGCTTACTGCAATGACACAGCCAGAGAGGTCCCTTCAACCCAGCAGCTCAAATAAGGCATTTTGGGGTCTCAAGTTTCCAAAAACTATGTACCTGTCCCAGGCAACCACTGGAAGATGTTCTCAACCAAAATAAGTAGAAACCAAGGACAAAGAGGGTGCAGGGAGGGAAGGGTGTCGACTACTGGGACCTGTCACAGCCAGGAAGAGCAAGGGTTTCAGCTGCTCGGCAGCCCATACCAGGCTGCCCAGGATGGAGGATTCTCTATGCTCCAGAAGGTTCCCCATCAAAGGAAGAGAGCATGGTTCTCTACATCCCAGGACATCCCACCCTGTCCATGGGGATGGACGTCTCTGACACTGAAGCAGACACTAACCCATGGCAAAGAGACGGGGTCAGGTTGAGGGATTCTGGGTACCTCACTGTCTCTGGGACAAGCAGGCCCAGCTTGGGTTGGGGCTCTGATGCAGCAGAAGCCCCTTCCATCCTACAGGCAGTGCACACTACTGAGGTGCGAGGCCAGGCTCTGGGCTCCTCTCCCCCCCCAACCCAACCCCAACTCTTGCCAACTCCCAAGAATGGGAACCCAGGCTTTGGGGGTGGGAGGCCTGTCATGTGAGGAAGAAGGAACTCAGAGCCCAAGTGGGGAACAAGCGGACTCTCTGCATTTCCTATGCACAGTAATGTGTAGGCCAGTTCTGAGGGCTTCCCCACACAAAGGGGCACCTTCCAGGAAGGATTCTAAAGGATCCCGACGACTTTCCAACATTCTTTAAAATCAGAGTGGCCTCTCCTTCGCCAGATCTCTCGTCAAATCCAGGTTACATGTCCCCCAGAATCCCCTCCTGCACTGGTTAAACTCACTGGTCCCTTCTCTCTAGGTGGAGGCTGCTCCCAGCAAGAGGTGAGTGACAGCAAAGAGTTTTCCAGCACCCCAGACAGAACCGGGGATCCTCCCAGTAGGGAGCACATTTTCAGCATTTTCGAGACAGGCCTAGAAAAGGGTTTGAGTTCTTTTGGACCAAGTATCTTGTCTGCTCCACTGAAGGGCTCTCTCCTGCTCATGGTTTTCAGGGGGCTTCTACACCTGGCCACATTTTCCTGATCATTGTTGAGAAGTAGATCATACTATGTATAATATGTATAATATGTCAAAACACATTCTCCTGTCATGTATTACCAAAAAGAATAAAATTTTTTTAAAAAGAGAGAAGTAATCACATCTTATACACTCAATGTCTGACTCACTGATGGAAATGTGCACTTGACAGAAACTTCTAGAAAGAACATTGAGTGACAGCAGGGATTTGCCCTAATTCAAAAGTCATATATCCCCTCTGATGCTGCTTCCCTTTGAGGAGATTCCCCTGCCTCAAATGTCTCCCTGGTTCTGGTGCTGGTTTTCCAGTTCATAGATTCCTCAACTTTGCTGCAAAAGGGAGCTAGAGATAATCCAGGAATCTTACCATCTGTGTGTCCCTGGGTGATATGTCTTCCAAAATACCCTGCAGAGACGCTGACTCTTTAGATTTGCATTGAGACCCCCAGTCTAAAATGAATTGGGAAAAAAATACTTTCAGAAAGAAGTGGTGATATAAATGGAAAAATATAGTCAACCCTATATATACCTATGCATACACACATACACGCCATATCTATACAGGGTTGGTATCCAGGTCTACCCTTAGATACCAAGATCTAAAGTTAATCAAATCCCTTATACAAAATGGTGCACTATTTGTGTAGAAAATTTATAATACCCAATAGGGCCGGGCATGGTGGTGCACTAACTGAGGGCTTCCCCACACAAAGGGGCTGCTGCAATCCCAGCAGTTCAGGAGGCTAAGGCAGAAGAATCACAAGTTCAAAGCCTCAGCAACTTAGCAAGGCCCTAAGTAAGCAATTCAGTGAGACCCTGTCTCTAAATAAAATATAAAAAGCCTAGGGATGTGGTTCAGTGGTTGAGTGCCCCTGGGCTCAATCCCTGGTACCAAATATAATAACAATAACACCCAACAGAATGTACATGCTACATAAATAGTTGTTCTCCTCTAGAGAGTAATGACAAGAAACAAGTCTGCATGTACATCTGTATGTACTGTAGGTAGGAGTGTACAAAGTACAAATATTTTGTGTTTGTGGTTCGTTAAATTTACAGATGCAGAATCCTTGGATAAAGAGGGCTAGAGAGAGAGAGAGAACATATATGTATATATTTGTAGTTTTTTTTATTTTCATGTTGAGCCTAAACTTGGGAGGATACTGAAAGAGAAAAAGGCATCCACAAGTAGGGCCGTGTGAGGAACTTAAGCAGTCAACGGACTGAGGGGGAAATGAAGGGTGATTCCCCAGTTGAAGATTCTATGAGGATTGCGACATATTTCCAAAGAAGGGTGTTACTAGAAAACCAAGTAAGAAGCAACTAGTCAAGAATACACACAGTGCTGGGCGCACAGCTCAGTGGCAGAGCACTTGCCTGGCACACACAAGGTCCTGGGTTTATCTCCAGTTTTGAAGAAAAAAGGACACACTTGGAAGTGTTAAGTTTAAAGAGGAACTGAGCAACAATGGTGGCTAAGAACGGGAGATATCAGAACCACCACGACCACGGTGGGAAAGCAGAGCAGTGGGATAGCTCCTCCAAACACCCAAAGTGGGCCTCCCAGATGACCCAGCAATCCCACTCCTGAGTGCAGACCCAAGACAACTAACATCTGGGGCAGAAACGCTCACCACAGCATTTTGCGTAACAGTCATGCCATAGTTTGAATGTGCTCTGAATGTGCTCTGAATGTCCCCAGGGTTCAGGTCTTGCAATCTGGTCACTTGTGTGGCAACGTTGAGGGGGCAGAACCTTAAGAGGTGGGGTCTAGAGGAAGATATTTAGGTCATAGAGGCTCCACCCTCATGAATGTATTATTGCTGGTCTTATGGAGTAGACTGGGTCTCTCGAGAGCAGATGGTTATAAAGCAAGGCCACCTTATATGCCTGTCCCTTCTGCCCACAGCAGTTTCCCTTCCTACTTTGCCGTGTTGTGATGTGGCTAAGGAGGCCCTCACCAGGACACATAGTGCTGGGGATACAGCTCTTTGTACTTTCATGATCTTTGTACTTCCCTGCCACTGGGACTGTGAGCCAAATAAACCTCTTTTCTTTTTATATTACCCAGCATTAAGTATTTTGTCACAGCAAAATTAAATGGACTAAGCCAAGCCAAAAAATGGAAGTACCCATCAACTGATTCATGAACAAACAAAACAAACATATCTGTACAATGGAATATTATTCTGCCTTAAAAAGGAATAAAGTTCTGATTCTTGCTACATTATGGATGAATCTTTAAATCTATGCTAAATGAAAGAAGACAGATAACAAATGCTACATACAGAATTACATAAATTCATTTATATGAAATGTCCAAAATAGGAACATCCATAGAGATAGAAAGTAGATAATGGTTGCCAGAGGCTGGTGGGGGGGGGTAATTGCTAATGGAGACAAAGTTTCTTTTTAGGGTGATGAAAATGTTCTAGAATTAGATAGTTTATGAATACAGTAAAAGTCAATGAATTATGTATTTTAAAAATTTTTATTATATGTGAAGTATATCTCAATTTTTTAAGAAAAAGAAATTGGGACATACTTTTCTGACACCTAAGGAAAGTATTAGAGAAGAGTTCAAAAGTGAAAACAAAAGAGAAGCTAAATGAACTTGAAAAACCTCTCATAATTCTCCTTGGAATAAAGAGCCTTCAACATTGCCCTCAGACTGACATTTCCCAGAGCACTCACCCTAGCCAGGTGGGTCAGCTCTGCAGCCTGGTACTGACCCCCACCTGGGGTCTGGAGAGCCCCTCATTCTACTGCCTTGGCTCTGCTCCTGTCCCCACCAAGGAGGCCAGGTGGGACCTGCACAGTGGAGTCCCTGTGCCTAGAGAGAGGCGCATGGCTGAGGGCTGGCAGCTTGCAGAGAATAAATTCACCCAGGCTCAGCTTCAACATGGGCTTCAGGTGGGGAGATTGACAAGTTCGATGGGCAACAGAGAGACCGTTCCCAGCTATTAGTGCCCTCAGCAGAGCTCTTTCCTCAGCACCCTGCAACAGGTTGGACATGGTCTGGGGGTGCCCGCGCAGGGTTCATGTGCTGCACTCAGTCTTCACTGTGGCGCTGTTGGGAGGACAGGGAACCATACAAATTGGAGCCCAGTGAAAGGCAGGTAGGTCGTTGGGTCTCTTAGAGAAGGTGAGTAGTTCTCACAGGATGCCCATTAGTTCGCATCCCATAAGAGGGGGTGGTCATAAAAAGAGCAAGCCTGGCCCTGAATCTCGCTGGCTTCCTGTCTCGCCATGTGATTGCATCTGCAGGCACTTCTACCACAGTGATGCCATCTATTAGAGGCTGAATCCATGGGGCCACCAGATCTTGAACTTTCAGTCTCCAAAAGTGTAAGCTAAATACACGCCTCTTCTTTACAAAGTAGTCAGCCTTCAATGTTTTGTGACAGCACAGAAAATGCCCTAATAGTAACCCAAATCACAATCCCCTCTTCTCTGGCCCAAGAGGCAGAGGCTCCCTAACCCTTGTCCAGGGCCAAGTTCAGTGAGGCCCACAGACATCCTCACTAGGGACAGAATAAAGTCAATGGAATAAATGGGGCTTTGTCAATCTCGGGATTCCAGTGGACAATAAACCCCACAAGCCTAACCCACATGCTCGTCCACAGGGCAGACACTGAGGAAGTATATGGCACACACGTGCAGCAAGAAATGGCGCAATGCCAGCCTCACCTCTGCGGGCCAGGGTCTGGTAGTTGTCCAGTAACACATATCTGCACAGGTCCCTCCGCACGTCGTCCAGCAATGCCCACTCCTGGGAGAGCCCCACGGCCACATCCTCAAAGGTGACAGACTCCTTAAAAAGCACACACGTTCTGGTTCAGCAAAGACCATCCACCACTGAAGGATGAGGAAGTGAACCCCCATGCAAGGACATGCAACAGGGAGCTCTCTCTACACCTGGGGGCAGAAAAGCTGGCCTCCCATCACTCTGGGTGGCGGAGGAGGGCACTGTTTGGGCACATAAACACACCCTCTGTGACACACCTATAACAGCTTCCATGCTGCTGGGGCAAAACTGAGGGCCCGCCAGGGTGAGATGGTTACTTTCCTTTCACATTTACACAAACCCTCAAGTGTAAATCTGCTCTCCCGGTAACCCAGCTGACTGGCGATGGCAGGACCTGTTCATCCCAGCTTTGTGGGCTTTTCCTGAACCTTCTTATTTATGGAATCACAAATTTGGGTTTGACCTCTTAATTTGGGTGAAGTCCTAGGATGCCCCCCAATACTTAGAGTATAGTACCCCTCTAATATAGAGGGGATTCACCCCAAAACCCCCAATAGAGAACTAACACCACAGACAGCACCAAACCTCTATAAAACATGTTCTTTCTTTTGCGTACATACCCCTGATACAGCTTAATTTATAAATTAGGGACAGTGAAAGATCAACAATAACAGAACAAGCATGGCATTACACTATACCTCAAAAGTTATGTAAATGTGACTATTTCCACCCCCACCCCAAATATCTTGATGTACTATAATCACCCTTCCTCCTGTTGATGAGTGAAACTGAAACCACAAATACAGACCTGTAGACCCCCTGTATCTGAGGGTGGTCTACAGATACAAGGGGTATACTGTAAGAATTTAATAGTCCTTCATACTTGTTAAAATAGGCTTCTATTGCATCTGAGAAACATCATGGCCCCTTGATCTCCAAATTCCCTAGAGCTGTGCTGTCCATCAGGGCCCTCTGTGATCATGAGATGCCTGCCTGCAGTGTTCAAGATGACGTGTGCAGCTGCAGCACACTTGAGGAATATCATTGCAGTGACTAAGAAACTGGGTCTTTACTTTTACTGAATCTTAACTAACTTCAAGTTAGATTTATACAGCCACAAAAAAAAAAAAAAGATTTATACTGCCACATGTATTCTCAGTAATTCTCACAAAGGATGACAGAGATGGCCCTAGAGAAGCCCCTGTGCTGCAAACAGTGCCTTGGGGTGTGTTGAGGGACCCTCCTCCCATAACAGTTCCCTGTAGAGGTCATGCATAAAAAAATGTCCCCAGGTCCTCTGGGGCAGGAATGAGGGTGCTCCACACTCCCTCTCTCCTTTCTCCCTCAGTTGGGATGGGGAGAAAATAGAGCCCAGAGTACATGGTTATCAGCCCCACCTCAAGCATCCAGATTCCCCCAATCTCCTCACCATGACATCAGCAGTGGGGTTCAAGATCTCAGTAGATGTCCTCCCTGCAATAAAAGAGATACTAAGTGAAAAAAAAGTGGGGTGTGAGGGTGGCAGAGGCAGAACACCAAGCAGGGCTTGAGCGGGGTGGGGGGGGGGGGTGGCGAATCCTACTGTGTGGGCCTCCAGCAAGGCAGCCAAGCTGAGAATCATTACAGGGAATTTATCGCGATAAGCAAGAGTAGGGCCCTAGACCACCTTCCAGACAACAGTCCCTGGTGATTCCTACTGGTCCTCCCATCTCATGAAGGAATCATGTTTCCTCTTACATGCCTTCTAGTTACCTCTAACAGCCTCTACTTTTCCTTCACTGCTCTTTTCAAGTTGTGGTTTCAAATTTATTTCTTTAGGTGATTTTGCCTGTCTCTCGCCAACTGTGATGTAAACCTAATAAGCCTAGATAGACCTGTGCCCACTCTTTTCAAAACTCCACACCCAGCCACCAGCACAGAACATGATGTGTACCAAGTACTGTTTATGGGTTTGCAAACTTTTTGCAAAGGACTACGCACCAACTGTCTTAGGAATTATGAGCTATGTAATCTCTGTCATATCTACTTTACTATACACTTGTAGCACAAAAAGAGCCATGGACAACACATCAACAAATAGGTTCCAATAAAACTTTATTTGTATAAGCCAGCAGTGGACCATATTTCACCTATGTATGGGCCAAAGATTGCTGATCATGTGATACACAAAAAAAACACATCATCTATCAAATTCTCTCAATCCTACTTTCTACACATATCTCAACCTTTCTGATTTTACAGTCATCAACTCCTTTCTATTATCCTGTAACTTCTGAAATTTTTGAGGCTCCTAGATAAACTGTATTCATTCTTGTTCATCTCAAACTCCATACTCAATCCAGGAGCCAATGTTTTGTTTAAATCACAAACATAATTATGTCACTCCCCTCCTTAAAACATGGATTCAGCCAGGCAATGTGGAGCAGGCTTGTAATCAGAAGACTAAGGCAGGAAGACTGCTAGTTCAAAGCCAGCCTCAGGAGATTAGTGAGGCACTTTGCAATTCAACAAGACCCTGTCTCTAAATAAAATATAAAAAGGGATGTGGCTCAGTGGTTAAGTGGCCCTGGGTTCAATCCCTGGTAAAAAAAAAAAAAAAAGAAAAGAAAAGAAAAATTGAATTCAGGGGCTTCCCTATGACTCATGACACAGTGCAAAATTTACTATTACCTTCAGGGAACTGCCTCTCTAGGATACCTTCAGGGGAACAAGCGCTATATGTATTACCGCAACATTGTTTCCCTCTTTACAGGGCCAATTCATTGAGGGAACCCCAATGAAAATGTGCTCCAAAAGTCAACACTACTCAAGAATGATTCCATACAGTAAGTCTGAGAAGCCTTATGCCCACACATGCTCGCAAACACATATGCAAACCCTAAAACAAGATATTAAAAACCAAACAGGAGAATGACTATTTAAAATATAAAATAAATCACAACACTAAATTTCAAGTATCTTTAAGAAACAATGATTCTTTCTAAAAAGGTAAGGAGAGGCATTTATTTCCTTGGCAAATACTTCATTGACAAAACTGAAATCTGATCTTTAATTTTCCTCTAGAGTTAATCTTTCCTCATTTCTCAGTAGAAGTTAGTTTTAATTCCATTATCAAGAAAGACATCCCAACTCAGTTTCAGTTTCTGGTACTAACAGAATTTATCTTGTTTCCAGAGTCCAATATGTTTGGAAGATTTGTAGTTCACAAGTTTGGAGTAAGGACTGTAGCCCACTTGAAAAGAACAGAAAAGAAGAAACAAGAGAAGTGAAGCTAACACATATTAAGCTAAGGGACCACAAATTGACAGTCACCAAATTAAATCCCTTGTCATCTAGTTCATCTCTTCAATTTTTAAATAAAGTCGCTCAAACCAATTTGCACACCTACACCAGACCTAACATTGCAGTTGCAAAGCTAGACAGATTAAATGTCTTATAAGATAAAACCTGAATTACCAATATACAGTTATCTTGCATAAGGGGGGCAGAGAAGGGTCCTCTTAATGCGCTTTTCCTATAAATCAGGGAGGGCAGGAGACGGAGAGGGACGGTGTCACCACTTTCCTGAGCTGCCAGACCTGTACTGCACTATGGGATTCCTTTCGGACAGGATGACAACCCTGTCTGCCCAGACCGTGAGCAGACCAGGGCGAGCTACGGGGCGAGGGGCGGCGAGGCCCGAGAAGTGCGGGCCTCTCCCGGGCCCTCGCCGAGCAAAGCGCCTCCAGCCAGGTCTGGGGCTGTCCTAGGCCCTCCGGCCCCTCCCAGCGTCAGGCAAACAGTCCCCTCCCGCCCCGCCCTCCCGAGGGGCCGGGCCGCACCTGCAGACCGGCCGGAGACACTCCCACCGCCGCGCGCCGCGCAGTCCCGCACGGCCACAGCCGCCCGCCGCCGCCGCGCAGTTCCGCTTCCGGTCTCGGGGCAGCCGGGAACGGAAGTGCTCAGGACTTCGGCTCTCGAAATCGGAGACGCTTTAGGAGGCCGCAGAAATGCTGACGCCTTCCTCAGTCTCCTCAGAGGAGGAGAAATTCCAACTCCCTTCCACGGGAGTTACGTTAGAACTCTAGAGTAGGGTCCGACACGGCCGGGAGGGCGGGGCTGGGGGCGGGCCTACATCCGAGGGATAGGGGCTTGGGCGGGGCTTAGGTCCGGCTGCCCGGGATAGGGCGGGGTCTGCTCTTGAGGAGCGGCGTCGGGGCGGGGCTTGACTGGTGGGCGGGGATAGGGGCGGGGCGGGAATGTTTAGTACTTAAGTTTCTATCTCCTAACCTACTGCTTTGCTCCTTTGGCTAAATCAGGCGCCCCGCAAAAACATACCCGTACCTAAGTTTTTGTTTCTAACAAAAATTTTCTAATTTGTATTAAAAGTAGGAGTATATGTTTAATTGCTTCTACATCTTGCTTTTCTCACTAGTAAAAAATGTGATCTAAGACAATACATGGGAGATCTGGCTCTTGTTTTTAAAAATTACATATTTGTTATGTAAATATATATATATAACAAAAGGTAATATGTTTGCTTTGTAGCTATGAAGGAAAAGTTTCAGTAGGGTATCTAACTCCATTCCTAAGTTTTCCTCCTCGGAAAACCAGTACCCTAATATTTTTTATATATGAAGCTTATGTGTGTGTTCTTTCAATAAATAATCTCTAGAGCATCAGCTCCTTGCTTTATGCTGGGTGCCAGGGTTACAAAGGTGAGATGTTGCTTTATACAAACGTGCTCCAAAATGAGGAGTGGAGGGGAGTTATAGAGAAGGAAATGAGGTTGCTCAATTCCAATAAAATGAATTCAACACATTGAAGTTTATGCTACATTAGCATTTTTTTTTAAAAAAATGGTAAGAAGTGAAGGTAAATATGAAGAAATCTGGCATAGAAAAGTTGATTGAAGGTGGGTCCTTAAGAGTGACTATTAAGATTCAGGGAATGCCCAGTGGGGAGGATGAGGACCCTTGTGAGTTGGAGGTGTAGTGTAGTTTAAAACAGTCATGGGGAAAATATGCAATCCGAGGACACTTGAATAATGAGCCATGGCAAGAGATTAGGGGCATAAATATGTTCTTATCATAAGAATAGACAGAGGTCAGAATAGACAGAGGTCCAAAGCAGACTGGGCATATGTGGGTATCCAGCACATCTTAGAGGAAATATCAAAATCACTGAAACAAGGAAGCCATTGGGTCAGTTGGCTAAAGGATTAAACCAAATTAGTTCCCTATTTCACATCATTCAAAAAAATAAATTCCAGATTGATTAAAAAAGAACTTTAGATTATTATGGTTTAGATGTGAGTTGTCCTCCAAAAGTTTACGTGTGAGACAATGCAAGAAGGTTCAGAAGATAAATTATTGGGTTGTGAGAGCCTTAACCCAATCAACAAATTAGTCCCCTGATAGGGATTTACTGAGTGGTAACTGAAGGCTAGTAGGGTGTGGCTGAAGGAGGTGGAGCATTGGGCGTGTGGCTTTGGAGTATATATATTGTATTTGGTGAATGGAGATCTCTCTCTGCTTTCTGATCATCATGTGAGCTGCTTCCCTCTGCCACACTTTTCTGCCATGATGTTCTGTCTCACCTGAAGGCCCGAGGAGTGGAGCCGGCCTTCTATGGACTAAGACCTCTGAAACCTCTGAGCCCCAAAAGTAAACTTTTCCTACTCTACAACAGTTCTGTTCAGGTCTTTCAGTCACAGCAGTGGAAAAGCTGATTAAAATAAGTATTAAAAGAAAATGCAGGTGTATTTCTGACAGGTTTTGCTTTATATTTTTCAAGGATATGATGGTATAATGGTTAGGAGTCCTGGAGTTTGGTTCTTATTAACCAACTTACAATCTATCTAACTTCTCTCCATGTTCAGTCTAAAACTGTTGAACGGGAACAATAATGGTGTGAGTGGTAAAGCTGAGAATGCCATAACACCTAGAACCAGTGCAAGAAAGTCCCACCTTGCTGTAGCCCACCCAGGTGAGGCTCCCACCCATGTAATTGGTAAATGCATTGATTATTACTTTATTTTGTTCTGGGACTGTAAAAGTTCATCTAATTTTTTTCTACAGTGAAACCAGTTATTCAAGGTAACTTGAATCTGTGTCAGGTCCATGGTCACTCATACTTGGCTCAAAATAAATTTTCTTATTTCCTTTAAAAATATAGTAGAATTGGAACAATAATGGAATTTCACTAAGGATTGGGTGGTATAGCACCTGTGTGTGAAGCACTTACAGTGCTCAGTAAATATTGGCTGCTATCATTATATTTTTGATAAAGTAACCTTATATCAATCTTTTTTAGTAATCCTCTCTTTCCTAATTAAAATAAATGGGATCAATGAGACTCATAAGACATGTGAATTAAAAGTAAGTTGATTATGTGTGTGTGAAATAGAGGAGGATGAGGAGGTTCTTGGTGTGCCCCACATACACACAAAGTACATGAAGCACTCAGTGTTCCTAGGGCTCAATGCCAACACCCACCGATGACATAACAGTGGCCCCACATGTCTTCTGCCTAAGAAATGTCATGGCCCCTCAGTAGACTAATTGGTGAGCTACAGCTACGGCCACATGTACTGTCCCCTGTATCTCTCCAGACAGTGATCTGTTGCAAATAACTCAAACACAGGACACCATGAGCAAGGAAGAAGAAGCAGAATAAGCTCCTTTATTGAATACAGTAGTCTTTTTATAGTATTGTCAACAAAGAAGGCAACATTCCAACAGCAATGACTCAGGTCTATAAGCTTGCAAAACATTGTGTGCAGAAGTAACTTACTAATCAGAAGTAACTTGCTGACCGTGTCTTAATCTACTCTTGGGCTGGAGCATTCTGAGCTCTGTTCCTTTTTAAGAAGAGATAAACATTCTTGTTTGCAAGTAATGTTCTTTTCTCAGAGTCCTCCTATCCCACTTGGTAGAACATCCTGTTTGCAGGCAAGCTCCACCGAGGACTGCAGAGCATCTCGTCTGCAAGCACGCATGCAGTCACATCCGATTCTCTACAGTGATCCAAGATCTCCTATCTGGGGGCCCTTTGCTCACCACAGGTGTGTCCTCAGGAGCACGGCAGCAGCAGGGAAGCCTGCTGTGGCAGAGGGACGGGAGACACAGGAACCTTACAAACCCTGGAACGCTGCAGTGTCTGTCTTTCCTGAGTGTGTTAGCACATGAGGATGTTCACTGTGGCCTTATTTGTTCTAGATTGAAACTGGATGGGCCTGGGGATGTAGCACAGGGGTAGGGTGCTTGCCTCGCATTCATGAGCAACTTAGCAAGCCCCCAAGCAACTGAGTAGATCCTGTCTCTAAATAAGATATAGAAAGGGCTGGGGGTGTGGCTCAGTAGCTGAGTGTCCCTGAGGTCAATCCCCAGTACCAAAATAAATTAATAGTAGAGTAGAGGGTTGTTGCCAGTGGCCAGATGGAGGGGAGAGAGGGAGCTGGAGCTCAAGGGTATGAAGTTTCAGCTGTGTGAGATGTGGGAGTTCTGAAGTGATCACACACAGCAGTTAACCACAGTGCATTGTGTGCTTGAAATTCACTAAGGCAGAACTTAAGTGTCTTCATCACACACCAAAAAAAAATTATTTGAGGTGATAAATATGTTAATTAGCTTGATTTTCAGAGTTATTTCAAAATATCAGATTGTACACATTAAATATATACAGGTTTTATTTTCTTCAACTAAACCTCAATAAACTGGCAGTGAAAAGAAAGAGTATCTGGAGGCAAGATCCACCCCATTTTAAATGTGAGAAAATAAATATTGAGTAAAATGAATCGAGCTGACAGGAAATCGCTGAGCACTGAGGCAGCTTATCTTAAATGCGTTGATGGAGGTCGGGTGCGTGGGTACCTGTGAAGACTGTTTCATGTGGAAAGTACTCCCATTTCCATGCACTGGTCACTAAATTTAATTTATTAACTTGAGTATCTTTGGGCCAGAATTTTCAAGTGTAATAAGAATACAATAATAGATTTAAGATGACATTTGCCACAATCAGCACCCGCCATTAATTCTGAATCTGGAGGGGCAATGGGGGATGAAGGAAAGATAAACAGACTCACATGGAGGAAAAGGTGGGGCCCAGTGGGACAGCCAAGCCTTGATGAGGCGTTACTGACCCCAGAGCTAGCTCAGCATGTTTATTATATAGGTTTTGTCACCAGAAGGTTATTCGTGGGAAAGTTTCAGGAAAGCAGGCAATTTGAAGGACGTGGCAAAGCTTGTGAGACTTCAAGGTCCTCTTGTTATGCCCAGGATTCTCTACCCACAGGGCTTGGTGCCTGAGCTCAAGGTTCCCAGTGATACAGCTGCGCGCCTTCATGTGCATCCTCCTCTGGACCAGTGTTACCATAGCAACTGGGCCATCCTGACCTTCACCTTTGCTCAGGCAGTTCCAGGCAGACGCAGCCAGGAGGGAATCAGAAGCCATGGCTCAAGTCACCACTCTCCACAGACATTAGAAATAACTAGCTGCCAGGCGCAGGGGTGCATGCCTATAGCTCCGGAGGCTGAGGCAGGAGGATCAGGAGTTCAAAGCCTCAGCAACAGCAAGACACTATGCAACTCAGTGAGACCTTGTCTCTAAATTTTAAAAAATACAAAATGGGGCTGGAGATGTGGCCCAGTAGTTGAGTGCCCCTGACTTCAATCCCTGGCACCAAAAAAAAAAAAAAAGGTAACTAGCTGACATCTCTCTGGGTTTCCCTCAACTCTTGGTATCCTGAAGGTTTAGACCTGGCTCAGGGTCCTAACAGCTCTCAAAGCAACTTCAAGTACCGCTCCTTAGTTTCACCAGTAGGTGGCAGTGTGGGGTAAAGACCAAACACTACACGGGAGGAATGAGGTTTGTGGGGGTTGTTTGTCGCTGTTGGTGAACATGCTTTTACTTTTTTATTCTTTTTGATTTTTACCCCACATTTTAACTTGGTGCATTACAGTATGTACAAAATGGTAGGATTCATTGTTAAATATTCATACATGCACACAGTATAACAATATAATCTGACCAATATCATTGCCCCCAGCATTTCCCCTTTCTCTTCCCTCCTCCCTCCCCCTGGTCCCTTTCCTCACTCTATCCATCTCCCTTTGGTTTTTATGAGATTCTACCCACTTTGCTTTTCCTTCTTCCTCTCCAGCTTCCACATATGAGAGAAAACATAGTAACCTTGACCTTCCGAGTTTGCCTTATTTTGCTTGACATAATGGTCTCAAGTTCCATCCATCTCACTGAAAATTACATAATTTCCTTTTTCTTTATGACTGAATGAACTCCATCGTATATATGTATGTATGTGTGTGTATAATATTTTCTTTATTCATTTGTCCATTGATGAACACCTAGGCTGGTTCCATAATTTGGCTACTGTGTGCCTTCTGACTCCTACTGACCTATAATACTTGTATATATTTCTAGATTACAATATGATAATTTGATGCGTGCTGAGGATGTGTAATGATCCATTTAGGGTAATTAGAATTTGCATCCTCTCCAACATTTATCATTTCAGTGTTCAGAGACTTCAGACTCCTTTTCACTTATTTTGAAATATGAACAAGTTGTAGGAATAAGTGTTCAAGACCTACCGAGTAGCAAAGTGACCATAGTTAATAATATGGTATAATTCAAATTAAAAAATAGACTCTCTATAATGTTCTCTCTATAAATGTCCTCTCTATAAAAAATAATTATGGGAGGTAATGAATGTTAACCAGCTTGATATAATTATTCTGCAATGTGTACATCTATCAAAACATCACATTGCACCCCAGAAATATATGCAATTATTATTTGTCAATTTAAAGTAAAAGATTGAGGGGCTGGGGTTGTGGCTCAGTAGTAGAGTGCTTGTCTCGCATGTGCAAGACCCTGGGTTTGATCCTCAGCACCACATAAAAAATAAATAAGTGAAATAAAGATATTGTGTCCAACTACAACTAAAAAAATAAATATTAAAAAATAAATAAAGTAAAAGATTGGGCTGGGGATGTAGCACAATGATAAAGGGCTTGCCTAGCATGCACAAGGCCCCGAGTTTGATCTCCATCACTGCAAAAAAAAAAAAGTAAAAAATTTACCAATGCAATGGTGCATGCCAGTTACTCAGGAGGTGGAGGCAGGAGGGTTGCAAGTTCAAGGCCAGCCTGATAGCTTAGGGAGACCCTGTCTCAAATTTTTAAAAAGATAAAAAATGTAAAAATTTAAAAATCATGCAGAAACTGCTCACCACGCCCTCCACCCCGTCTTTATCATTACATGGTGTGGCTCATAGGAAATGATTGTTATTTTGAACACTCTAAAATGAAGAGGAAGTGACCTTCACACAACCCATGTGGCAATGCCTGAGACGATAGGAAATCCTGATAGAGAGAGGTTTGAGCAAACAGTGCCTGCTCCTGGGGCTCTGCCCCGCATGTCTCAGGTTGTGTCTGAACCTCATCCCATGGCAGCTCACAGCCGAGGACTGATGCAGACCTGTATAAACCCAAGCCTCAGGATGGATCCACATGTGGGTGCATGGTCCAGCACTCCCATGGGATTAGGCTGAGGCTGACCTCTGCTGGGAAGACATCCTTGCTTAGCTCCTCTTCCTGCCCTATCCTGCTTCCTCAGTACCCCTCTTCTGAGACTACCCCGACAAACCATGTATCCAACCCGCAATGACCTGCCAAAATCATGGGCATCCCAAACTCTATCCCCCAAACATCCTGTGTGTCCAAAATCTCACCCCCAGCAAGTTAGGTGCCCCTCTTATGGGCCAGGCTATATGGGCAATGGCCGAACATTTTGCCCCGAGACTCCATATGTAAGAAATGCTTTTTTTCCAATGGGAAAGCTCTGTCTCCGTACCCATCAGTAGTTGCTTGGCAGAGCATGTTTGGCAATTCAAAATGGCAACTTTATACAATGTAAAATTGTTCTCTCTTTGGTGCCTAATTTTCTTGGACAATATACCCTATCAGAGATTGATTGTCTAGATATTGGTAACCATTCTTGAACTTGTACTCCACTAGGGTCATTTTGGCCCACTCCCTTTTCCGCTTATGATTTTAGATCTCATGACGTTTGTTTATGGTGTTGAATCATAGCAACAGCCACTTATGATTAATATGGTTTTGGACTATAATAGGGGTACTCACCTATGAGGTGAAGCCTACCCCTTGGCCCGCCAGCTGGTGGATCCGGACCATTGGCTGGTGAAGAAAGTTTCCATCTCCTGCTTTAAGAGCAACTCAGTGATTTATTGTAATCTCACCTTAACACCCCATCACCCCCCAAAAAATTATGTACATCCAACTTCCATTCCCTCAACAAATCATGTGCTTTCCAACCCTCACCCTGCAAAAGGGTGTGACTACCTGCGTCCTCATCCCTATTCCTCCAAAACTCTTGGGCGTCTCAGCTTCTGTCCCTCCCCTAACAGATCAAATGCATCTCAACTCCTGCCTATCCCCAGAAAATCACGGACATCCCAACACCTACCTCAGGACCTGCTTACTGGCAGCGTGAGCTAACCATGACGATTTCCTATCAGTTCGTATGGGCTACACTTGGAGCTGTAATGAAGGCAGCCCTGCGGAAATGCCTCTTCTGGGTTTTGAGAATTAGGTGGCCAAGAGTTAGGTGTGGGTGTAGATTCCAGATAGAATAGTATGTGCCACATACAAATAGTATGTGCCACAAGAACAGGAATTTTTGTCTGTTCTGTTCCTGATTTCATCTCTTATACCTAAAACAGAACAGCACTTCCTGGGGTGAGGCTTGAATCTGGGCTCTGAGGTGTGTAAATGCCTGGAGATTCCCATTGTTGGAAACAGTGCTGGGGATGCAAAGCAGGGCCTTGCATATGATAGGCAGGTGCTCTACCACTGAGCTTCGCCTCCATCCCCGAGAGTTTCAAGCAGGGGAGTGACAAAGCTTGGTGTCTTTTGATAGGTAACGGGCTGCAAGATGGAGATGCCATGGAAGATGACCAGAGGCCATTGCACTGGTGATGAGCTTAGCCCGGATCAGACTCGATCCTCATATCCTCTCCTGCCACCTCCCATCCATAAAATTCCTAAAAACTCCCCAAAATGCAAGCCAATCCACCACCACGTGCTATGGCTTGAACATCATCACCCTGAAATGCAGACCCCACTGTGAGACCTTGAGAGGTGGGATCCAGGGGGGGACCTTTAAGGGGTGAGTAGGTCATGAGGGTGTGGTCCTTATGAATGGATTAATCCATTTATGGACTGATGGGTTAAGGGGTTATCTCAAGACTGGGTCTATTATAAAAGCCAGCGTGGTTAAGAATTGTAATGCAAAATAAATAAATTTTAAAATCATTAAAAAATAAGAATAAAAGCCAGCATGGCCCTGACTCTATATGTGCCCCTCTTGCTGTACACCACCTTGGGATTCTGTAGAGTCCCCAACAAGAAGGCCTTTGCCACTCAACCCCCATGGACCTCCCAGCCTCCAGAACCACACGCTGAATAAATCTTGATTTTTTTTTTTTGTACCAGGGATTGAACTCAGAGACACTCAACCACTGAGCCACCTCCCCAACCCTTTCGTATTTTATTTAGAGACAGAGTGTCGCAGAGTTGCTTAGTGCCTCACCATTGCTGAGGCTGGCTTTGAACTCACGATCCTTCTGCCTCAGCCTCCAGAGCCTTTGGGATTTCAGGTGTGTGCCACTGCACCCGGCTTTCATTCTTTATAAACCACCCAGTCTCGAGGACTCTGTTATAGCAGCAGAAAATATATGAAGATACCACCCCTGCTTTAAAATATCCAACAGCTCTGTGGGGGAACAGTTGTCTTGCATGCTCAAAGCTCTGAGTTTGATCTCCAGCACCCCCCCAAAAAAAATCCAGTGATTCAAATGTTCCCCAAACTCTTCTCCAACACAACTCAAAGAGAAAAAAAAATAAGACTTGGGCTGGGGCTGGGGCTCAGCAGTAGAGCACTTGCCTAGCACAGGTGAGGCCCTGGGTTTGATCCTCAGCACCACATAAAAATAAATAAGCAAAGGTCTTGGGTCCAACTACAACTAAAAAATAAATAAATATTTTTTAAAAAAGACTTTAGGAAGCAGCTTCATACTTGGGGAAAAAAAGAGAAAAAATGACGTTAAGCCTTTTTTCTGTACACATTATGAATAAAATTCTTTGTTTTGATACTTGAATAATGGTTTTTTGTGTATTTCTTGAGTGGTGGATTGTTTTGGCTTGTGGTGTGTTTCTTTCTTGGATCTTGGATGGTTGAATGTTCACAGAAACATCCCCTGGTGTACACTGGAGCGTGAAGGGGCCCCAGCCCTGTGTGGATTACGCCTCTTTGGGGGTCTGGCTTGCCCGCCAACTCTTGGCTGTACGTAGGAAAGCCTGTGTCTGCAGGAAGACAAGTACCACGTGTTCTCTCTCACAGGTGGAAACTAAATAAAAGCCACTCTGAAGGTAGAGTACTGAGTACTAGTCATTAGGAAGGGTGCAGAGGAGTGGATTTGATCAGAGCAGATACCATGCGTGTGTGGGAATCGATGTACAATTAATATATGTTAAATTTTTAAGTTTAAAAATAAGGTGTCTATTTTATTCTCTGCTCTACTCCTAGATGTACCACAGATCATTGAACAACATTGTCTTAGAAAATTTTCTCTTTGACTCCAGGTGTCACTACGGTCCCCAGCTGGCCTTGAACTCCGGGACTCAAGCAATCCCTCTGTCTCAGTCACTCAAGGAGCTGGGACTCCAGGCCATAACTGGCCACCACACCAGGCTGGTAGATATTGATTAAAGGTGGGAAAGGTTGAGAGACCTTTCCTCCAAAGCCTTTCATCATTTTGGACTGCCCCCAAATAACTACAAAAAAAAAATGTATTGCCCTATGCCATATTTTGAGACGCCGGTCAGAACTAGAAAGTGTCATTTGCTTAGGGGGGACACAGATTTCCAAGAATTGGGAAAATGACTCCTCTAGGAACTTTAATTGTCAACACAAACACCCTGAATTCTGGCTTATCCCTCTCAGAAACCACAGATCATTTAAAATCTGTTTTGAATCCAAAGGCACTTTCTGGTCTTGGGGCCACACAATGTAACCCGAGAGCCTTTCTGGACTGGAGGCAGCAGACCCTGTCATCCCAAAGGCAATCAACAAAACCAGGAAAACCCACCGCCAGGAACCCTAAGAAAACGAGCACACAAAAGGTGTCAGAAGTAAACACACACAAAAGAAAACCACAGAAACTTGGGTCTGATGATGAAAGAGGAAGAGAAGTCACTTTTAGACCAGCAATTGCCTCCGTCGACCTTGCGATCCCTGTGTCCAATCTCATGAGACTCCCTGAGACTGCAGAGGTGGCTGGCTGAGGGCACAGGAGGAGGCCTGCACCACAGAATGCAGGGGTCACTTCTGGCAGGTATGTGAGCGCGGCGGTTACTTGGTTCCATCATGATCTAGGTTTTCCTTCTGCTTTGAATATTCTCTCCGTCTCCCCCTCAAGGGGTTACTTGGTTCCATCATGATCTAGGTTTTCCTTCTGCTTTGAATATTCTCCCCATCAAGGGGTTACTTGGTTCCATCATGATCTAGGTTTTCCTTCTGCTTTGAATATTCTCTCCATCTCCCCCTTCATTTCTGGCTTCCACCCGAATCTCACGAGGCTGTTGACTCTCCCTGACATTGTCCACAAGGTCCAGTCCAGTGAGATTGTCATCTCCCTCTTCTCCTGTTTTTTTTTTCTCCTAATTGCCACCCTCCCTGCCTTGAATACCCTGTGCACCAGCGCCACCCCGATTCCTTTTCCTCCCCATCATGCTGTTCTTTTCTCCTCCTTTTTCTCTTTCCTGTGCCGAGAATATTAATTATAATGACCAACACTTTTGAGTGTTCACCGTGCATCCAACATGTACAGATAGTCCCCAAATTATGAGGGTTCAGCTTGCAATTTTCCAACCTGGCAATGAAGTGTACCTAGACAACAGTTCTGAGGGCAGTGCTGGAATATTGCATGAGATATCCAACCCTGGATTATAAATAGGTTTTCTGCGAGACGGTTTTGCCCAACTGAAGGCCGGGGTAAGTGTTCTGAGCTCGTTGAAGTTGGACTCTGCTAAGCTGTGCTGATCACTAAGTTATGTGTATCAACCTGTGATATTCAACTGTGCTGGGTTTATCAGAATGTAACCTTACGCTGAAGTGAAGGGCATCCATGCAATCCCATTTAATCCTCACAGTAGACGGGGGCAGGGGGGGGGCACTATTATCCCCATTTCACAGATGACAAGATGTGGACACAGAGAGGTTGTTTTTTTGTCTGAGGTCAAACAGCTGAGAACTATTCAAATGAGAGAGACAGGATTCATACCCAAGGCTTCTGGCCTGAGATCTGTACTATACTGCTCCTCCCACAGAATTCTGCCTGGAGACCTCAGTCTTTCCACTCCCTGTCTCTTGTGATTCTATGGCTTTAGTGACCACCTCTTTGAAACCCCATTTTTGAAACCCCCATCCATCCTTCCAGCTCTAGATCAAATGATATCAAAGCTTCATTTCATTAAGCACCTGTAGAGGGCTGGGGCAGTAGCTCAGGGGCAGAGCCCTTGCCTAGCATGAGTGAGGCACTGGGTTCGATCCTCAGCACCATGTAGAAATAAATGAATAAAATAAAGGCATTCTGTCCATCTACCAAAAAATTGGTTAAAAAATAATTTTTAAAAAGCACCTAAAGAAGCCTGACTTCGGGCTAAAATTGCTTTCCACTCATTATAACACACGTAGATGAGAAATGGCATCGTGGAGAAGTTATGTGGATTGCTAGAAGTGTCACTGCCTCTTAGATATTAAAGTCTATTGCCTGCTTCTGAAACTATCAAAATACATCACCTACTTGGAGGCAAATGTCCTCACCCTTGCAGCCTCCAGCAGAGACTCTCACATATAAAAGGTGTTCGGTATATATCTGTGGAATCCAAGGTGAGACAAGCTCCAAGCAAGGGTATATATCTGTGGAATCCAAGGTGAGACAAGCTCCAAGCAAGATTTTTCCTGGTTTTGTTTTTTGATTGGTTTGTTTTTGTTTTGATGTTGTTTGTGGTTGCTTTTTTTTTTCAACTGGAAGAAGAGTCCTGGATATTTCTAAGATGGATTGTTTGTGAATTTCAGTGATCCATGGACTCCCTGCCCACATCATTGGACAGAAGCAGCTTGTGTGGTGGAATGGGCATCAATTCAAGAATTAAAATAGATTCTAATCCAAATGATAATTGAAGTAGCAAAGATGAGGTGCATGTAACACCTTCCACATGTTCCCCAATTTAGCTCCTCACCACAATCTCATGAAGTAGGCTCTGCTGGACCATATAAGGAAACAGAGAAGTTAAACAGCCTCACCAACCTTGCACAACGAGAGTCCTAGCAACTTAACTCCTGAGGACCTCTTTCCTCATCCACAAAATGAGTCAAGGAGTGACTTCTAATTTCATAGAATTCTGGGCTTCCGCTCTGCTGAATGACCCTTTGGAAACTCTAATTTAAGACACATTCACCCATATTAGCAAGTTTGGGGTTAGTAGCTTGCAAAAAGACTCATCTTAAACATATCAGTGCCCAGACAAGGAGCTACTCTATTCAGACATATATTTTACCAACTGGCTCTGTGAACTAGTTATATTTGGGAAGGTGTGAAGCTTAAGTGTCTGCTGCAACATTAATTGTTGCTGGGCTGGGGATGTGGCTCAAGGGGTAGCGCGCTCGCCTGGCATGCGTGCGGCCTGGGTTCGATCCTCAGCACCACATACAAACAAAGATGTTGTGTCTGCCAAAAACTGAAAAATAAATATAAAAAATAAATAAATAAACATACTTGTACTCTTGAAAAAAAAACAATTAATTGTTGCACAAAAATAAAAGGAAGGGAGTTTTTAAGGAAACATGGAAGGGTCAGGCCATGAAGCAGTTCGTAGCTATCTTAGCCAGTTTTCCATGGCTATAACAAAATACCTGATATAAATAACTTAAAGGATGAAAGACTTATTTGGGCTCACAGAAAAATCAGAGATTTCAGGCCAGGCTTGCTGGGCCTCATTTCTTTGAATCTGTGATGAAATAGGACACCACTAAGGGAAAGCCTGTGGGGCAAAGTTGCTCACTTCATGGTGGCCAGGTGAAAAGGAAGAGAGAGGAAGGAGCTCGGGTCCCACAGTCCCCTTCAAAGGCATGCCCCCAATGACCTAACTTCCTCCCATTAGGCTCCACCTCTTAAAGGTTTCTCCACTTCCCAATTACACCATGGGCTGGCAACTCAGCTTTTACAGATGGTGGGCCGTGGGACACTCAAGATCCAAACTTCAGCAGGAAGAGCATCCTGAATTATCCACGTGGGCCTAATGTCATCACAAGGGGAAGGCAGGAACCAGAAAGAAGAGATCACAATGGCGAATCTAAAGGTGGAGTGAGTCAAGGAACGTGGGCCTCTTTTACAGGCTAGAAAAAGCAAAGCCAAAAGTTTAGCCTGGAGAGACTGATTCCAGACGTCCAACCTCCACAACCGTAAGAGGATATGTTTGAGCTGAGTTAAGCCACTAAGTTCACTGTCATTTGTCATAGCAGCCATCAGAATCGCTTGGAGGTCCCGACGGGTTTCATATCACTCTTTCTCCAATTCTTGAAGGATCACTGCCAGACTTTTCT
This sequence comes from Ictidomys tridecemlineatus, assembly GCF_052094955.1. Taxonomy (NCBI): domain Eukaryota; kingdom Metazoa; phylum Chordata; class Mammalia; order Rodentia; family Sciuridae; genus Ictidomys; species Ictidomys tridecemlineatus. The sequence goes on along the minus strand of NC_135478.1, from coordinate 10,784,173 downwards.
CCCAAATCCTGCCGTTGGTCTGGATTGACCCAAAATGACCAAATAAATTTACTGGACTTTGAGACTCAGACCTGGATCTAGAGATGGGTAAAGAGGTCATGAGCCGAAGAAGGAAGGTAGCTTCTAGAAGCTGGAAGGACGTGGATTCTTCCCTAGAACTTTCAAAAGGAACCAGGGTGGGTGGATGGGTGGATGGAGGGATAGATTTGAGAAGGGATTTGTTGGGGAATTTTCTTACATGATTATGGAGACTGAGAAGTTCTACAGCTGGCCATCTGCAAGTGGAGACCCAGGGATGTCCGTGTGGCTCAGTCCAAGTCCAGAAGCCTCGGCACCAGGGAGGTTGATGGTGTAACTCTCAGTTCAAAGACAAAGACCCGAGAACCCGGGGGATGGGAAAGGGTACTGCTGGCAAAAGTCCCAGAATCCAAATGTCAGAGAACTTGGAGTCCTGTCTGGCATCCAAGGGCAGAGAAGACAGGTGCCCCAGCCCCAGGAGACAGAGGAAGGTCATCTTCCCTTTGCCCAGCCCTCAGCCTGTATGGTTCCTGCCCTCCATAAGGGAGCGGGGAGGTCCTCCGACTCAGTCCACCAACTCAGGCCAATCTCCAGAAGCACCTCACACACACCCAGGTATAAAGCCCGGCCAGTTCTCCAGGTATCTTTTTACCCAACCGAGACAACGTAACTGAAATTAACTGACCCAGGTATTATGGAGACAGGACTGGGCTTTGCCCAGCTCCACCCCAAGATATTAATGACTGATAGAGGGTGATTCCTAGTTGAGAGCTTCAGTTCTTCCAGGTGAAAAGAGTTATGGAGAAGGGTGGGGGTGGCTGCTGTACGGAACTCCACTTAGAAATGATGAGGGTAATTTTATGTCATGTGTAGGTTACCAGAATAAAATGATGGGGGGAGACATTAGTGAGTGCTGTGATTTGGATGTGTTCCCCCAAAGTTCGTGTGCTGGAAACTTAATCCCCAGGGCAACAGCTTTGAGAGGTGGGACCTTTAAGAATGGATTTCATGTCATGACCCGGGGAGTTGGTTCATGATCACAGGAGAAGCTTCCTATAAAGGATGACACCCCCCCTCCTCTCCCCACCCCCTCTCGCCCTCTCTTCCAGTTCTGCTTTCTGGCATGTTTTGATGCAGCAAGGCACCTCTAACCACAAAAATATAACGGGCACCTCACTTGGACTTCCTAACCTCTAGAAGCATGAGTCAAATTTCTGCTCATTATAAATACCCACTCTCTGGTTCTGTGTAATAGCAACATACAACAAACTGAAGCAGTGATCGAGATAGATTTTACTGGATCGTTCACAAGCCAGATGAAGGGGAGATTGCATCATGGGGCATGTTGCATTTTACTCAAAAGAATCATAATTCCCACCTCCTCACTTCACAGCCACCAGCTGCCACATGTCCTCTCTGTTAACTGATACACAGTCCTTGGAGGAGTTACTGGAATCTTTCCTCAATTTTCTCATGTCTCTCCCTTCTGTTCCAGGACTCTGCTTTCTGCTGAGCTTGTCTGGAGCTGAGGCTCGGGTTGCCAAAGGTGAGTGTCCGGAGCCTGACAGGTGGCTGTGAATCAGGGGTGGACCTGGGGCCACCCTTGTCTTCAAACACGGGAGGTCTTTCCATCTTACAAAGTCTTCTTCGATTTCTTCCTTCAGTGTGCTGTGGTTTCCATTGTAGAGGTCTTTCACCTCTTTGGTTAGACTGATTCCCAAGTATTTTATTTTTTCAAAGCTACTGTTTTCCTAATTTCTGTTTCAGCGGATTCATCATTAGTGTATAGGAATGCAACTGACTTGTGGGTGTTCATTTTATGTCCTGCTACTTTTCTGAATTTATTTATGAGTTCTAGAAGTTTTCTGGTGGAGTGTTTTGGGGTCTTCTAAATATAGAATCATGTTATTGGCAAATAGACTTTCATATCCCTTTAATTTCTTTCTTTTATTTAATTGCTCTGGCTAGAGCTTCAAGGATTATGTTGAATAGAAGCCGTGAAAGAGGCCACCCGTATCTTGTTCCAGGTTTTAGAGGGAATGCTTTCAGCTTTCCTTTATTCAGAATAGGGTTGGCCTTGGGTTTGACACATATAGTTTTTATAATGTTGAGGTATGTTCCTACTATCCCTAGTTTTTCTAGTGTTTTGTATGTGAAGTAGTCTGTATTTTGTCAAATGCTTTGTCTGCAGCTATTGAGATAATCGTGTGATTCTTGTCTTTAAATCTATTGATGTGATGAATTACATTTATTGATTTTGGTATGTTGAACCAACCTTGCATTCCTGGGATGAGCCCCACTTGATCATGGTGCACTATCTTTTTAATATGTTTTTTATGTGATTTCCCAGAATTTTATTAAGAATTTTTGCATCTAAGTTCATCAAGGAGATTGGTCTGAATTTCTTTCCTTGATGTGTCTTTGTCTGGTTTTGGTATCAGGGTGATGGCTTCATAGAACAAGTTTGGAAGGGCCCCCTCCCTTTCTATTTCATGGAATAATTTGAGGAGGATTGGTGTTCGTTCTTCTTTAAAGGTCTTGCAGAATTTGCCTGAGAATCCATCTGATCCTGGGCTTTTCTTTATCAGTAGGCTTTTGATGGTGTCTTCAGTTTCATTACCTGAAACTGAGGTTTAAATTGTCTCTGTTCTCCTGGTTTAGTTCCGTAGGTCGTACGTCTCAAGAAATTTGTCAATGACTTGAAGATTTTTCTAATATATTGGAGTATAAATTTTCAAAATCATTTCTGATGATCCTCTGCACTTCAGTAGCGCCTGTGGTGACGCTTCCTTTTTCATTCATGGGTTTTAATAACTTGAGTTTCTCCCTCTTTCTTCTGGTTAGAGATAATACCTTGCCTTCTAGCAGATAATAATGGAAAGAAATGAGAAATCAACAAGATACAAAATAGAAGCTTCTCTAACACCTGGATGTGGAATGCCTCCAGCATGGATTGCTCTTTTTGCTGAGGAATTGCTTTGGCTGTCCTGGGTCTTTGGCTTTTCCCTGAGTGTTCAACCCCAGGGCTGCAGATGCCCCAAGCATACTTTCTACCCACCCCAAAGAAATAACTTGGAAAGCTCAAGGGAGAGGTCTGGAACATTTGACCCCTTCCTCCCCAGCAGCAGGGGGTTGGAATACAGGGAGGACTTCCCGGTGCCTACAGAACGGGGACTACCTAGGGCAGGTTGCTGGCCACTGCCCAGGAGGGTCTCTTCAGATGTCTTGTGGGTACATTCCTCTACTTCCCAACCAGGGTCGATCCTCTCCTGAGGACTGGGGATGAGGGAGGTGGCCAGCTCCCCCTCCCCATTTCCTTTGTTACCCCCATCTTTAGAGACCTTCCCTCACCGCGAGCTTTCTTAGGCGCCGATTAGTGTTTGACCCGACACTGTGAATTTTAGGATTTTTTTCTTCTAGTTCCATGAACAATGTCTGCTCTCTTGACGGGGACTGCATGGAACCTGGGGATCACTCTGGCAAAATGGCCGTTGTATCAATATTCATTCTGCTGACGCGTGATGGGGAGGGCCACGTGAGGTTTGACCTGCCTCTCTTCTCCCGGCAGGCCCCTGCAATCGGTGCCCATTGCACGGTTCCTGTGTCAACAGCACTCACTGCACCTGCAACCCTGGATTTATTTCTGGATCTGGGAAGCAATTTTTCACATACCCCCTGGAGATATGTAAAGGTAACGGGCATTTTGCATGAGGGCCGTGGAGGCATCCTGAGGGATGCAGGCGAGAGAATTCTGGGGAATCGGCCCTGCTGAAAACTGCCACTCAGCCTGCACCGAGAAAGAGACACCTTGAAGAAGTCGGAAACAGCTGTGCTCTCAGCTGGGCGCAGTGGCACAGGCCTGTCATCCCAGCCCATGGGAGGCTGAGGCAGGAGGATCTTGAGTTCAAAGCCAGCCTCAGCAATTTAGTGAGGTGCTAAGCAACTCAGTGAGACCCTGTCTCTAAGTAAAATACTAATTAAGGCTGGGGAGGTGAAAGAACGAGCACGGCTTTCCCCCGACAGCTCCTTGTCGGGGAAAATTCCCTTTTATTGAGGAAGAGCTCTGCATATTTATAGAGCTGGGGGTGGTTTGACAGTTATGACAGTTTAATGGTTGAAGGGTTTGACAGTTGGCATGGGGTGCTTTCTGATTGGTGGGTAAGGATCATGTGAGCCAGCAGGGCTAGTCTGATTGGTGGGTAAGGATCATGTGAGCCAGCAGGGCTAGTCTGATTGGTGGGTAAGGATCATGTGAGCCAGCAGGGCTCACCATTGGACGGCTCTTCTCTGGGGATGGGGAAGTTAGTCTTTGGGGCCAGGGTGACTCCCAACAGGAGGTGGCTCAGGGGTCAAGGGCCCCTGAGTTCAATCCCCAGGTACCCAAAAAAGAAAGGCAGGTTCTTCCAGAATCTACCTGGGTCTCCATTTCCTCCCTTATCCCTCTGGGCTGACAGTGCTGACTTCACAAGTGGTGGGGGGACTGAAGAGGATGGTGAATGTGACAATGCTTCTGGAAAAGCATAGTGTCATTTAAAAAAAAATAAGGAGAGAGAATATGTACTGAAGCAGGAGGAAATAAAAGCTTTGGCTGAAAAACATTTCTCATATAAAGTTCTGTGGTCACCCAACATGCCAACTGCAGTCTCCATTCAATGATGGGAACGTACCGTCCCGTGGGATAAAAAGCGCTCCGGGTGGGAACTGGTAGGGGGCTGTTCCCCTTCCCTAGTGCAAGCTCCCTCGTGGGGGGAAGCCTGCAGCCAGGAACAGGCAGTGTCTCTGGCTTCCCTTCTCTTTCCCCCACTTGGCCCTTCCTCCCAGAATCTTGGTAGAGAAGAAACCCTGGAGGGAGAGGAAGAGCAAGGAGTCTTCACCCGGCTCAGGCTCGGGTCGTGGTTTAGCTTCCGTGTTCCTGAGACACAGCAGATACTTTGAGGGTAAACTTTGCCAGATCTTTGGGGAGCAGGCCCCCATCCCCCCACCACTCTCCTGCAATTCTCCTGATGACAGCAAGTTCCTCCCTGCACCTTCCTCACCTGCGAACCCTCCAGTCTCCCAGTACCCTCCACTCGCCGAGGGGCCACCCCGCTCCAGCAACCTCCACACTCTGCTCACCTCCAGTCCTGGGGAGACACTCACCTACCTTTAGCCCAAGGAATACGGAAAGGGCATGTGCACAGGTGCACCTCCCTGGCCCCGTCGCCAGCCCAGTGGCTCACTCTTTAGACTTTTCCAAAGGAAGCAGGCACCAATCAGTTTGATCCCCACAAAATGCAAGAAGTAACAAGCCTGGAGCACTCCTTAGCCCCCTCCTTCTCTCCTCAGCTGAGAAGGGGAGCTCATGATGTGGCATCTGCTCTCTCCAGATAAATCTCTTACTTGCCCACTCCCAACCCGTAACTCACCTGCCTCTGATAAAATTCATAGCAGGACCCTCTCCTTTCAGTTTCCTGCCTTGGGTTTCCTATAAGGCATTTCCAAATGTCCACCCAGCCCGCCATGGAGGTAGTGTGAAGTCCGTTCTCCGGGAGGCCCCTTGGGCGCCCTTCCATCCAGACCCAGCAGTCACACACCTAGGAGAACCAGAGAGGTGGCGGTACATGGAGGGAGAAAAGAAAAACCCCATCCAAAAATGTTAGAACCCTTTCATCTGCTTCTAAGAGATTTTGGTAATGCATGGAGCCCAGCATGCCTTAGGGGCCAGGAAATGTCCCCAGCTCAGGCTGGGAATATTTTTTCTTTTTACTTGTTAATAGACCTTTATTTTATTGGTTATTTGCGGTGCTGAGAATCGAACCCAGTGCCTCACACATGCCAGGCGAGTGTGCTACCGCTGAGCCCCAGCCCCAGCCCCAGTCTGGGAACATTTCACATGGATTCCAGAAACCAGACACTGACCCCCTCTGTTCCACTGTCCCGGCCTGCCAAGGTGATCACAATGCTGAGAAACACCTTCAGAAGGAACAAAATGAGAGTTCGCAGCCTTCATCCTTTGACCAAGACCTGGGGTCGCCACTCATGAAAACATGATTGTTCTTGCTACCTATTGGGGCATTTTTAAAAATACCCCCAAAACAAGACTCTTCAAACCATCATTCTGTTTTTCTCATAATTCTGTGAGTCAGGAGCTCTGGAAGGACATGGCCAGGGGTCTCAACTCCATTCCACCGATGTCCACTGAGACAGGAGGAGCCGCCTCCAAGACAACTTATTCTCTGACACGTTTGGTCAAGCCTCTCTCCCTCTTTTTTTTTCTCTATCCTTTCATCCATCTCTTTTTTTTTTCTCTCTCTCTCCCTCCAGAATGTTCTCACTGGGCCTGATGGTCTCAGGGGAGTCAGTCGGCTTGAAGCTGCTGCACCCTAATCCTGCTCCGTCACCCACAGCCTTCTCCCCCCACCCCCCGTCTTCACAGGGCATCTTCTTCTTCTTAGAGGAACATCAGTCACATGAACCTCATCTATTTTTTTTTTTTTGGTACTGGGAATTAAACCCAGGACACTCAACCACTGAGCCACATCCCCAGCCCTTTTTTATATTTTATTAGAGACAGGGTCTCACTGAGTTGCTTAGGGCCTCATTAAATTGCTGAGGCTGGCTTTGAACTCACCATCCTCCTGCCTCAGCCTCCCGAGCCTCTGGGATCACAGGTGTGTGCCACTGTGCCTGCCACAACTTACCTCTGAAAAGACCCTATTTCCAAGCAAGGTGAAACTCACAGGTTCAAGGTTGGGACTTCAGTCTGCACTAGCAGGCATAGGTCAGTATCCAGCATATATAACCTTGACATTTCCCCCCATTCCTCTGCATACCAAATATGAGGTCTTTTCTGGATACTGGAGACCACTCAGCCCCAGCTCGTGAGAGGCAGAAAAGCTGGCTGCTTCCTGGGAGCACCAGCAACAGTGCCTGTTGGTGGGTAAACGCCCACGTCTTCTCCTGACAGGTGTGCTCTACATTGCCTCCCAGAGGTTCTCAGAGGAACTGCACCCCAGGTGCCCCCTAGGGAAATTTGCTAAGTAACATCCCTTTCATCATCTGCCTTCCCTTCCCTTTCTCATTTCACCACTTCCCTCTCAAGTGTTTTCTGGAATCAACTCCCAAATAAAGCGCTTGCACTTGAATCCTTGCTTCGATGTCTCCTTCTTCAAAAAAACCCAAGCAAAATCAACCAAGAAAGAACAAAGACAACCACTACCTAAACGAATTTATCTCCAATACCCAGGACAGGCCCTGGGGGAAAGGGCACAGCGTCTGGCACAGAGTAGATGCTCAATAAATGTCCATTGGATGACTGGCCAAATTTCCCTTTTGTCTTTCCAGATATCGATGAGTGTAAACCGCCCATCAGTATATACTGTGGATTAAATGCTGAGTGTAAGAACGTGGAAGGAAGTTTTCACTGTCGCTGCATCCCTGGATATGCGCTCCTCTCCGGAGATGTGCAATTCAACAATTCCAATGAGAACACTTGTCAGAGTAAGGCAATCCTTGTCCTCTCGTCTCCCTCTCTCATTTTTCGTTGAGTCTAATACGGGGCGGGGGGTGGACAAAGAAACAGATTTTCTTATTATGGGACCAGATTATGTTTCTATTTCCTGGAAAGAAGATAACAAAGAGAAGGAGGATATTCAAGTTCAGGGGAATAGTGGAGTAAGGAGGGCAAGTGTAGTCTAGGGAATAGAAAGTGGTGATTGAGACAGAATCCTTTGAACCACAAGGAAGAAACTAACTCAGACTAACTTGTGTGTTCCTATGAATGCATGGATGAACTTGAACTCCAGGCCAAGAATGAAGCTGGGATTTGGAATTAGCCGGAACAGGTGGCCCCAGACCATCAGCATGCTCTGCTCCCTCCACCTTAGTCACCCTCTTGTGTCTGTTCCTTTCTTCTCATTCCCTAAAGGCTGGCTCTGCTACCTAGATCACAGCACAGAAAATGACCACCCTCAGCTCCACATCTTACCCTGTCTATGGCTCCAACCAAAGAGAGGTTAATGAACCCTCTCTTAAACCTACTTGCAAATTCTTTGGAAATGGGCAAAATGTTCCAGTTTAAGTCATATGCCCACCCTTGGGTCTGTGCCCACCAAAAGTTCCATATTCTATAAACTTAACCGTTCCTATGGAAACCACCTAGATGGGGGAAGTCCATATGCACGAACCAAACAGGTCTTGTAAGCACGTGACTTTGCATCCTTGGGAAAGGATGGTCACCGTCAAGTGCCAACTTGCCCTCAGATTTTCACCCACTCTTTTTCATGTCCTGTTTTATTTCACAGAGAGCTTTACCAGCCCCGAGCTATTGGCCACAGTTGGCCTCATACAAGAGAGACAAAACTAAATTCAAGGAAGCTACTTTGATAAGAAAATAATGATGCTAATAGCTATTCTTCTTGTCATTATTCCTTATTTCCCTTGTGCCACATCCTAAGGTCTCCACTAAATGCTGCCCATGCTTTATGTCATCTGCAGTAATCCTGTGAAGTAAGCATTGCAGATGAAAGACACTGAGACAACCAGAAACTCAAAAGTCTGCTGATAGTGAGGTCAGTCATCCATAAACAGGTTTCAGTCATGATTCACTTCCTGTATTCTCACCTGGGTCTCATGGAAGCCCACGAGGGACATGAAGACTCTTTTTTCTAGTAGGAAAATAATAATTACCCCTCTTGATCAGTCAGAATCTAGCCTGAAAACAGAAATCACACCAGATGCTTTGAACCAGAGGAATTTCATTTCAGGACTTGGTACTGGTAAAGGAATTGCTGAGATGTCAGAAAAACCTTCTTCCCGAGCTCTCTTTGAGAAATAAAACTTGTACCTAGCATGCAAGAGGCCCTGCATTTGATCCCCAACAGAAGAAAAGAAACTTCCTCATTTTATACATTAAGTTCTGCAGATTTGTTCCGTTCGTTTTTCTATGGATTGTTTTGTTAAACCACTTTGACTGTGGTGTTATTCATTTCCAAATTAGAAATGATGGACTTTTTGCTTTGTGAAAAGTCGTATCTGCATTGTGATAATATGGGACACCCTAATAACCTTACAGACAATTTTCACTTATGCATTTATATACTTGAAAGACCAAGTTTACCCAATCTACATGGTAGTGTTGTAATGTAGGTAGTTCATGCTAAAATCATATGATAGATGCTCAATGAATACTGAATGCATTAACATTGGGGGAGCCCTGGGTAGGGTTCCCACCCCTTCCTCCCTTCCTTTCATGTTCGTTGCCATGAGCTCACACTTTCCATCAGTGGTTGTAAAGTGAGCAAGTGGAAGAATGAACTCCAACCGCACCAGACTCTTCCCAGGCAGCGGGCACCTCTGCCCACCAGACACGAACTGACCGAGGCTCCCCCTGGGCTTCACCTCCTTAGACTCACCTTATTTTAGAAGAGAAGAAAATTCCTTTGGTTATTTTCCTGATTTCAAGAGTTCTGCACAATGCTTTTAAAGAGATTGACCCCATTTGGAGTTGATCTTTAACCACCGTTGGAAAGTCCAAGCCACTTCCCGCCATGACAAAGTTTCTTCAGCCTTCCGTCAGAATGACATATTTCTACCATGAACATGGTGTCCTTTAACAATCACACCTCGGGTGGGAGGTCAGTGTTCCTGGAGTCTGAAGGCAAAGCCCTCCATATTACAGGAAAGCTCTGTGCCCTTGTTAGCAAATAGACTCAGCTGAAAACCACAGACTTCACTCGGTCTGATGGTCACAGGGAGGTAACACTGCTGGCCTCTCCCCGGCTTTCTGGGACAGAAGCCATCGCCTTCACAAGGTGCAGGCAGCAATCAAAGGTCTTCATCGGTAGCCGAGAGCCAAACTGGATGCTCTGCATCTGCGTTGACCTGTAGCTTGGCTTTCAGCTGAGTCACTTGGCTAAAGCGGGCAAAGAACTTTCCTGTAACATGATGATGATTCTCAGGCTAACTTTAAAAAAAAAACTGAGGCTTCTCACTTTCCCTTTCCTTGGCCATTTCAGTTATAGTGTCCAGGCAAAACTCAACTGAAGAACGGGACACCTACACTGGTGCCTCCTCTGTGGAGGGGTCTGCCCGCCACGCGGTGTCCCCGATCATTCTTCCTGGAGGGGGCTGTCTTGCTGCTGTAGGAGGTTGAGCAGCATCCTGGCCCCACCCACTAGAGTCCAGGGGTATCCACCCAGGTCAGACTTCACCAAATGTCTCCTGGGGCACAAAATCACCCCGATAAAAATCCCCCGGGCTGTGAGCCCCAAACAAGCAAGCAACAACCCTGTCAGTGAACGTAAGGGGGGTCACAGCCCTGCAGGGCAGAGAGGCGAGCCCCCGTCTTCCTCCCACCAGTCACACCTCTCTGTGTCCTCTGCAGATATCACCTCCTCAAAGACACCCAACGGCCACCCAGAGGTGAGTGAAGGCCAACCCTGGAACCTAGCCAGGTTATGAACACCAGGTAACTGATGATCCACAAAGCCCAAAGATGGCCTGTGGAGGGGGTTTAGGGCAGGAGACTTGTATTATTATGAACGTGTAATGTTAGCTACTGATAATGTTGTATTATATAATAATGTGCTGCATCATGTGTCATTATGTATTAGATAATGTTCTTACATTACCCAGTACTATATGTATTGTTTAATTATATTATATAGCATAACTATATGACATTCTTATAATAGTACTCTTATATATGACTAGTTATATGATTTAATTATACACTATAAGGTAGTATTAATTATATAATTATATTACATACAATTATATGACATAGTATTAGTTTATGATACTGTTATATGAGACAGCAAGATAAAGATAAATGGTAAGTAGTAGATACATAGAGAGCTAACAGTTCATTATAAGGAGCCAGCTGACGTGATTATTGGAGTCTGTCTGTAGTGGGCTAGCCCGTCGGGAGCTCTGTAGCTAGACACCAGGGAGGCAGATGGATATTGCTCTACCTCAAGGGTTGGTAGGCTTGAGTCATAAGAAGAGCCAGTGCTTCTCACTTGAGTCCATGGCGGGGTGGGGGAACGACGTTCCAGTTCACGACAGTCAGGTAGGAGGTAATTATCTCCTATAACCTTTTGTCTCTATTCAGGCCCCCCACTGATGGGATGAGCGCCCCCCCCACCTTTGCTCATCCATTCATTCCCTGATGAATATTTAGGTTGTTCTCACATTTTGGCTATTGCGAGTTGTGCTCTTATGAATAAGTACTTGTAGGCATCCCTGATTTCAGTTCTCTTAGGTCTATACCTAAGAGTGGAATTTCTTGGTCGTACAATAATCTAAATGTTTACATATAGGATTCAGAAAGGGCCATCTGTTTGCTCCATCTAGAAACCCACATGTTAATGTCATCCAGAAACACACTCACAAAAACATCCAGAAGAATGCTTGACCACATACCTGGGCACCCCAGGGCCCAGTCAAGTTGACACACCAAGTCAACCATCCTGTTCTCAGTCATTGATTTACTCACCTGTAAAATGAGGTGATCATGGAACCCACCTCCCTCAATATTTGAGAAGATTAAAAGAAATAACGTCTGTGAAGTACTTGGTGCAGTGCTGACCCAGACAGCATACTACACACGCACTGCCATTGCTGTCTCCAGTAGACCCATGACGTTGACATGATGCAGAATCACATCACACAATCACCCCCAGACCTTGGGCAGAAATAATACCGCGCTTACAATAGGAGTTCAAAGCGTGCCCACTGCAGTCACAAGCACACCAATCAACAGGTCATCACAGGAACACTGTGTTACAAAATCGCATCTTTGAGTTCCTCAGAAAAAATTAAATGTAGACTGGCCGTGTCATTTGACAAGTCCACCCCTAGGCATACACCCAAGAGAACTGGGACTCAAATACTGTTCATAGCAGCTCTGCCCACAAAAGCCAAAACGTGGGAACAAGCTAAAGATCCATCAGTGAGGAAATGGAGAAACAGAAGGTGAGCCATCCAGACAGTGGGGTATCATGGAGAACCAAGTCCTGACACGTGCCTTGCAAGGTGGAAGAAACTCTAAACACTGTGCTCGGTAAAGAGGCCAGATCCAGGGCGAGGGGGGTAGCTCCATGACAGAGCACTTCTCCATGACCAAAGCCAGAAGGAGCCAGAGGCACAAGGTCACACAGGATGACTCCATTCACATGAAATGTCCCGCCATGTGCTGTGGTGGGTGCCTCTAGTCCCAGCTTCTCTGGACCGAGGTGGGAGGACCACTCGAGCCCAGGAGTCCAGGTCCAGCCTGGGCAACATAGTGAGAACTCATCTCAGAAATAAATAAAGAAAAAGTTAGAAATGTCCAGAACAAGAAAATCCACAGGAACAGAAAGAGGACGGATGGTTGCCCAGGACTGGAGGATGGGAAAGTAGGGACTACTGGGCATGGAGAGTCATTTAGGAGTGACAAAAACATTTTAGAACTACAGAGGCTGTTCACCGTGAGTGTGTGCATGCCACTGACGTGTTCACCTTAAAACAATAAATTTTAGGTTATGCAAATGTCACCTAAAAATGCATTTCAAAAAAAAATGTCATCTTTCTGGGTGAGAACTACAATAGCAATTCTGAAGGGCAAAGACTTCAGCACCTACTCTGTGCAAGTGAATTTAAGCCAAGAAGACTTTAAACACTGTTGAGAGGAGGGGGATAGACTTTATGTATCAGGCAGGAGAAAGGGAGGCTACTCCCAAACTAGAAAGCTCAGCTCAGAGCTGGGCACACCTTTAATTCCAGGCACTTGGGAGGCTGAGGCAGGAGGATGGCAAGTTCAAAGCCAGCCTTGGCAGCTCAGTGAGACCCTGTCTCCAAAACAAACAAACAAACAAACAAAAACAAAAAAGCTCCACATTTTCATGAAGACTCGTTGAACTAAAAGAGAAAGATGTTAAAAAGATTTATTTGAACCTCAATTCTGAGAGTTCCTGTAACCCTCTCTTTATTTCATTTTTTGAGTGACACACAATGGGTCCGTATCTATGAGATTCAGTGCGATGCTCTCACTCGTGTACATGAGCAGTTATCAATGCAGGGTAATTAGCAGATTCACACCGTGACTCCACCATTGCTTTGTAGAGAATCTACTTAAAATCTCTCTTCGGTGTGTTATGATTAACTGTGCCCACTCTCCTGCTCCACGGAGCACCACAACTCCTTCCTCCTGTCGATCTGTGGCATTGAACCACTGACCGACCTTTCTCCCTCCCCTCCCTCTGCCCTTCCTGCCTCTGGTAACCACTATTCTATCCTCAACTTCCATGAGATCAACATTTTTAGATTCCACAGTGAGATGGGGCAATGTTCGTCCTTCGGGGCTTATTTAAATGTCGCTCTGCTCACGGCACTTGGGTGTGATCCCATTTCCGCCTAAAGAGCATCCACTCATCCCAGGAGCATTTACTGAGCATCTTTGCCAATCTCTATTCCACCTACTGAGAAAGACCTGCAAACAAGAAAGGTCCCCGCGCTGATGAAACTCGCCATCTGGGGCTTGATGTCCTCATGAACCCCCTAGAGAGTCTTGTAAAGTACAGGTCTGGCTTCATTCAGCATACCTGGGCTGCGGTTTGAGATTCTGCATTCCTAACAGGCTTTCAGATAATGCTGGGTCCTCCAAGGACCATATTTTGACTACAAAGATATGGGGAGAGACATTCAGCCTTAAAAAATGTTCTTTCAAATCACCTTGGTCCTTCCTTCTTCCCCAGCACCTCTCTTGGCTAGTCATCTCTATTAATCTGTTTTCATTACTATAATAAAACATCTGAGACAGGCTAACTATATAAAAAAAGGTTTATTTAGTTCTAGAGGTCAATGAAGTTGGCATCAGCTTGGCTCTAGAGAAGACCTCATGATGGCTGGTGTCACAATAATGTGGGGGGCAGTAGAAATGCGGGGAGGCTCACAATCCCAAACAGGAAGCCAGAGAGCAATTCAAAGGTCAGATTTTTCTCCTATCAGAGTTCACTCTCCCAAGAGCACCGCCCTCAGTGACCTAAGGGCCTCCCATTAGACCCCGCCTCTTAAAGGTCCACAGCATCTCCTCACATGGCCACAGAAAACCAAGCCTCTGCCACAGAACCCTCAGGGTGCACATTCAAACTGTATGCAAGCTCAGCACCATCAGGGTCACGTCCCTTGGTTTGGAAAGGCCAGTCAGAGTGCTCTGAGCTGGAACTCGGATCCAGGGGTTTCTTGGCTTTGCCTACTGGCACTGGAGAGTGGGTCTTGCTTGGTAGTGGGCAGCTATCCTAGTTTCATAGGACACTGAACAGCAAGATGCCAGGAGCAGCCTCCCCCTGGCTATAACACCAAAGATGTCTTTCACCACTGGTAAAGGTCTCCAGGTCTCCAGGGCTGGAGAAGGAGCAGATTTTCCACCCAGCTGAGATTCACTGGCCTGTTTCAAACTTACCACTGTGGTAATAACTAGCCTTTACATGGTGTTTACCAGGCAAAAAAGGCTGTTCTGAAAGCACAGCGTCTCATAACTCATTCAACTTAAAAAACAAAACAAACACACAAAAAAACCTCTATAAGGTCCTGTGTCTGTCTTAGGCACAGAAGGATTGAGTGACTTGCCTAAGGTCACACAGCAGGAATGAATAGTGGAGTTAGGATTTGAACCTGGGTCCTCTGGCTCCAGAGCCACCTTCCCACTCTCCCCGTGGATAGGAGGGCTACCAGATTTGGTTTCTAAGAATTCTTTATGTCTTCCAAGCTCCAACAGATTGTCAACAACTTTGAGTCACTCCTCACCAATCAGACTTTCTGGGGAGCAGGAAGCAAGCAAGAAGTCGCCTCAACAGCCTCGTCTATCCTCCAGAATGTGGAATCCAAAGTTCTAGAAACTGCCTTGAGGGCCCCAGGACAGAAAATCCAGAAGGTCCAAAACAGTACTGTGGGTAAGAAGGCGAGCCTGGGTGAAGAGATTAACAATACACTGCATGAGCCATTCATATCAGCTGCTAGGAATACAGACTGTTGTGGGAGGAGGAAGGCTGAGAGGGACGACAGGCAGGAGGCAGAACCTCTGGGGAGCCTGACGGGGTGATGGAAATGTCCTACTAGCACAATCGTGTGGTGGCTTCACAGGCGTAAACTCAACGACTTGAACACTCTGATGTGTGCGGTTTCTTGGACCTTGATCACACCTCCATGAAGCTGCTTCACAAAGATATTGAAATCCCAGCGGTTCAGGAGGCTTAGGCAGGAGGATGGCAAGTTCAAAGCCAGCTACTTAGCGAGGCCCTAAGTAACTTAGTGTCTAAGTAAAATATAAAAAGGGCTAGCTCAGGGATTAAGCGCCCCTGGGTTCAATCCCTAATACCAAAAAAAAAAAAAAAAAGAAAGAAAAAGATACTGAAGCATGATGGTGCATGCCTGTAATCCCAGCTATCGGGAGGCTGAGGTACAAGGATTGCAAGTTCAAGGCCTGCCTTAGCAAGTTAGTGAGATCTCTGTCCAATAAAAAATAAAAAGGGCTGGGGAGTAGCTCAGTGGTAGAGTGTCCTAGGGTTCAATACCCAGTACTGAAAATAATAATGATATTACCATTATTATTATTATTATTATTATAAAGAATGGTCTCCAATCCTGGGTCTATTATTTTGACTTAAAAGGAATTTAATTTTGGGTGCTGAGCCTATAATTTTTACTTAAAAGTAATTTGGGGAGGTGCTGGGGTCTTGTGGTGCTAGGTAGACACTCCACGGCTGACCACACCCCAGCCCACTAGGCAACTTTCAAAGGTCCTTATATCATCAGTAAACTTGACCCTTGCTTTCCTCACCAGCTGTCGAAACTCGAGTGGTTTCAGACAATTGCTCCGAAGAAAGAGAGGCATTCCGCTTGCACACCCAGATGAACTCCATGGTCATCCACTGCATCGACGTCATCCAGGGACGTGCACAAGG
This sequence comes from Ictidomys tridecemlineatus, assembly GCF_052094955.1. NCBI lineage: Eukaryota > Metazoa > Chordata > Mammalia > Rodentia > Sciuridae > Ictidomys > Ictidomys tridecemlineatus. The sequence continues at coordinate 10,768,232 of NC_135478.1, read as the reverse complement.
TACTGGCCAGCGGCACTCAGGGCCCTCAGAGCCGGGCCTCAGTCAAGTCCCTGGGAAATGTGCCCTGAAGCCTCCTCCCCAATGGGTGGTTGCCCTTGGGCTTTGCCATTCGAGTTTTTTCCTTTCAAGAATACACAAAGACATCTTCCCCAAGGGGAGACTTTCTGATCTGCCACATGGAAAAGACGTCTATGAAATCTGGGGGTCGGGGGGTTAATCGTCCGGTGTCTTGGTTTTGCGTTCACCCAAAGCAGATCTGGGTGAACCGATGTACGGAGTCTGTTTGGAAAATGACACCAGAAAACACCAGCAGGTGTATGAGTGTGGGGTCTCCATGAAACCCCACCGACAGGGTGAGGGCCTAGGTGTGTGCTCCCAGGATGACAGAGGCCAGTCGGTCCAAACTCAGCAGAGTGGGCAGGCCGCTGGAGACCCAGGGAAGAGCTAATGTCGCAGCTTGAATCCAGAGATACTCAGGAGGCAGAAGTTCCCCTTCTTTGGAAGTTCTCAGTCTGTTTTCTCTCAAGGCCTTCAACGTAGATTAGATGAGGTCCACCCACATTTTAAGGAGGAAAATCTGCTTTTACTCAAAATCTATTTACGTCCATGTGAATCTCATACAAAAAATTTTAAAATATTTTTTAAAAAGCCTTCGCAGCAACCTTCAGACTGATGTTGTACCCAATCTCTAGGTCCCATGGCCTAGCCAAGAGACACATTATTAGCTAGGTAAAGAGAAGTGAGACCAAAGCAAAGGCAACCTGTCAGGATACCTGAGCGATCAGGTTACTGCTGGGCCCGCCCAGGGAGCTGCAAGGTGTCCTTCCACTGTGATCCAAGGGGCGCCCTCCCACCTGGCTATTCCACTTAAGGTAGGGACTGAGCAGCTGACCACCTGCTCTGGTCTGTTTGTGGGTGGTAATGGACCCCACCAGCCACCCTGTGGCGGTCACTCAGAGGGTCATGCTGCTTGTCATAGAATCCACCTGTAGGTCGGGGTCCCTACAGCAGCTTCTACAGCTCATACAGAAAGCATTGGGTTGTTACCCATTGTCCCGGGATCAGCAGACTTTCTGATGTTTCAAGACAAACCAAAAATGGGGTTGCATAAGGAAAACTTCCAAATTTTAAGTTTGGCAATGTTTTTCCTCTACTTGCAATGGAAACATGATAGCTAACAGCATAATAAACGGGGTCTGGCTTCGTCCATTTGGGTTGCTGTTCACAGAATCCTGAGCCTGGGTAATTTACAAAGAAGTTTGTTTCCCACTGTTCCGGAGGCTGGGAGTCTAAGATCAATGCACGGGCTCTTGCTGCATCATTCCATCGTGGAGAGAGGAGGGGCAGGAGAAGACCAAGTCCTTCTAACAATTTCTAGAGTACTGTTCACGTGTTCATGCCGGCAGAGCCTTTGTGACCCAAACGCCTCCCAAAAGGCCCCACCTCCCAACACGGCTGCATGGGGGATTAAATTTCCAGCACACAAATTTTGGGGAACACACTCAGACCTAACAGGAGCCATCAAAGGCTTAATACCTGTAATTAATTCAGGTCATCCTGATCCATCCCATATCTCTGATCAAAGGGAAGCTATGGGTGCTATGGGTCCTATAGGTCCTATGATTTAAATGCATTCCCTAAAATTCATGTATTGGAAAGTAAATCTCCAAATTCATATGTTGATGGTGTTTGGAGGTAGGCCTTTGGGAAGTGACTAGGATGGGACAAGGTCGGAAGGGTGAGACCCCCATCGTCATGGGATTAGCAGCTTTCTAAGAAGAAGAAGAGGGGCCCAAGTTTGCGGGCTCCACCTTTTGAAGGCACTCCCTTGCCCTTCCGTCTTCCACCATGGGATGAGGCAGCAAGAAGGCCCTCATCAGATGCCATGCAGATATCAACATCATGCCCTGGGACTTCCCAGCCTCGGGAACCGCAAGCCAAATAAGTTTCCTTTCTTTATTAATTACCCAGTCTCTGGTACTCTGTGGTAACCACACACGGACAGCAGGTGTTCACTGAATTAGACTAAGGTTTACAGATCATCTCTACCACTGGAGTTTCCAGAGCTGGTGAGTCAGGGGAGACGGTCCACTAGTTAAATAAGGGGACATAACGTGTGGGTGCTTTTAGGACTGATGAAGAGGGATAAGAGAGACATTGGGAAGGAACTGTTTTGTACGCCATCCATGAAGCCTTGATTGGGTGATGCTGGAGCAGAAACCTGTGGAAGGCCAGGAACCCCCCAGGCAGCTGTGTGGGGGAGTCTTGGAGGCAGCAGGCCCAGCGTACAAAGGCAACGACAGGGAGAGTCGAGGAATGGGGAAAAGGCCGATGGGGACGAGGTATTGTCTCATGGTAGCGCGGATTGAACCCAGGGCCCTGCACACTAAGCCAGCGCTCACCACGGAGCCCCAGCCCCAGGCCGCACTGCCCCCCACACGCACACACACTAAAGGCTCCCTTTCCCTTTCCTCAGGTCCCAGTGCGGTTGCTTTCGTCTCCTATGCTTCTCTGGGAAACGTCCTCAATGCGACTTTTTTTGAAAAGGCCGACGAGAAGGACCCGCTCTACCTGAACTCCCAGGTGGTGAGTGCCGCGGTGGCACCCAGAAGGAACTCGTCCCTCTCCCAGTCTGTCACCCTGACCTTCCAGAACCTGAAGGTGGGTGGAAGCCGCCCTGGCCCTGGTCAGGTTTTGTGAGCCTAAACCCATTTGCATGCCGTTTCCCCACCCACCACCCCCACCCCACAGGCCACCCCCAGCCAGCCCACCTCCAGTCATACACCATCCTTCCCACCGCAGGATCCATGCCTGTGTTGATAAGAATCAGGGACGGCTTTGGTGTCAAGGGACTGGGCTCCGAGCCAGTGTGGAAGGCAACCAGGTCTCAGGCTCTGTTTTCACTGGACTCCCACAGGGAGGGGCGGGGTCCAAAGCCAAGAAAGTATCATAAAAGTCTGGCCCCCAACAGCCCTGGCTTTATTGTACCTTATGGAAATAGAGCTGAGGCTACACAGCAGGTGCCCTGGCAGCCACTTAGAATGTGGGTTAACTTGGGAGACACGGTGCTAAGTGAAATAAGCCAGGTCAGAGAGACAAGCCCCGCAGGGTCTCACTCGCACGGAATCTAAGGAACTTGGCCTCCTAGAAACTGTGAGCCCAATAGTGGCCACCAGAGACCGTGGGGAGGGCATACAGACAGGGGTGCGGGAGGTTAGTCCATGGGACAAAGTTGCAGTTACATAAGGAAATAAGTTCTGCCACTTTATTACATCATAGAATGACTTTAGTTAACAATGATAACAATTGTAAATTCTATGTTTCAAAATAGTTAAAAGCCAAGATTTTTAATATACTCACCAAAAAAAAGTGATATAGGGGCTGGGGCTGGGGCTCAGTGGTAGAGCACTTGCCTAGCATGTTTAAGGCACTGGGTTTGATCCTCAGCACTGCATATAAATAAATGAATGAAATAAAGGTCCATCAACATCTAAAAATATATTTTTAAAAAGTGTTACATACTTGAGGATATATACATACCTTATATGCTCGAGTACATATGCATATATATGATATATATATATATATATATATATATATATATATATATATATATATATATATATCCTCAAACGTATGTGTATATATAATATACATATATGCATATACCCAAAAGTACAGCATAGTCAAGTGTGACGGCTCATGCGTGGAATCCCGGCTACTCAGGAGGCTAAAGCAGGAGGATTGCAAACTCAAGGCCAACCTGGGCAATTAAACAAGATCCTGCCTCAAAATAAAATTGTTTTAAAAGCTGGGAACGTGCTGAGGGCCATTACCAAGTAGGAATGACGCATCGAAATTTCCTTGCCAAGCGTACCCCATGCTGCTTAGAGGACATTTGATGGGACATTGCATGCATGCTTTAATAAGGTGACCTTGCTCAAGGACCAAGGCGGATCTGGGTTTAGAGCTGATCAGGTTTGAGGAAGTAACCGGCTCCTTGAGTTTAAGGCGTTGCCAGTTTAAGATAATGGGTTTTAGGGAAGTTGGAAGTTGAAGATTATTGCTGGGATTAGGGTGTTCCTGCTGCTTGTTCCCGTTGAGTTCTCGTGAGAAAAACATGAGATTTGGAGATAGCCTCGTGGAGTAGGTGAATTGTGCGGGAGACGGCAGAGCGCGATTGCCCCTGGACCTGTGTGGAGGTGGTGTGAGAGCTGGAATAAAGAATTGCTGTTTGAATCTACAAAGCTGTGTGGTGGCTCGTGATTCTGGTGCCAAGCATTGACCTTGGCAGGAACGTAGGTGAAAGATAGAGCACCCTGGGTTCAATACCACTACCACAAAAAGAGCACAGTATACCCCATAAATGTGTGTAATTACCGGCTATAAACATGCATGATTATCAGGTATCGATTAAAGATGATTTTTAAATAGAGGTCCCCTGAGTGGCTCCTAACCCAGGAGCCTTCACATGGGCACCCTGGCATGGACCAACCCTGGGAATCACCCCTCCCGAGGAGGAAGACCATGAGCTCGTTCTGTTTCCAGATGAAACCCAGCAGCCGAAAGGCCTTCTGCGTCTACTGGAAGATCACAGAGGCGGGGGGCCACTGGTCCAGAGATGGCTGCTTCCTCACACAAGTGAACCAGAGTCACACTGTCTGCAACTCCACGCACCTGTCCAGTTTCGCTGTCCTCGTGGCCTTCACCAGCCAGGTACGCTGTGAGCATTTAACTCTTCCTCCTAGGACAGTCATCCATCAGTGTCCACGGACCAGGACCCCATGAAGACACCAAAACCAATGGAAGCCCAAGTCCCTTATCTAAGATGGCATAGCATTTGCCTAGAACCAACCCACGTCCTCCCGTATATTTTAAATCACGTCTAAATAACTTGCAATACTTCATACAATGTAAATTCTGTTCATAGTTGTTACACTGTATTGTTGAGAGAATAATGTCCAAACAAAAAAAGAACTGTACACATTTAGTACAGATCCAATTTTTTCCTGAATGTTTTCAGTTCAAGATTGCTCAATTCCTTGCTGTGTTAGTCAGATCCCGGCGGCTGTGACAAAATACCTGAGAAAATCAACTTAGAGGAGAAAAGATTTATTTCAGCTCATGGCTTCAGAGGTTTCAGTCTGTGGTCACTTGACCCTGTCGGTCACTCTGGGGGGAAGTAGAATCAGGTATCATGAAGACAGAGGGAAGGTCAGCAGAGTAGAGAGTTGGCTCTGTCCTCTCATGGTAACAGGGGCTTCCTGAAAGCTGCACTCCCTGCTACTTCCCCGCATCACAAGAGAATATTATGTCATATCAGTAGCCCAAGAAAATTACAAAACCCAACGCACACTTTCTACTGAATGCACAGCACTTTGGCACCACCAAAAAAATCAAGAAACTATAAGTCAAACCATCCTAAGTTGGACTCTGCATATTGAATAGGACAAACAGTAGTAAGTTGTAAATGTGTGACAAAGCCACGGAGCTCGAGCTAGGGCGGCCGACTGGATGGAGAAGTGGCCAGGGAGAAGCCAAGCAGGCCTGTTAGGCAGAATGCTCTCAGCCTCAACTTCTCCAGTGAGAAGAACGTTACTTTCTCACCCTGGTGTAGGGAAACCATCTTCCATTTGGAGGTTTCGTCTCGTTCTTTTGAAGAAAAAGAGGAAGTCAAAGTGCGATTTTCTTGGGCCTTCTGGTTTGGGGGGTTTTGTTGGTTTTTTGAGGGGATGGGGGAAGGTAGTGCTTTTGGTTCCAAAGAATTCTTCTTGCCAAAGTGACGTGTTTGGGGGTGGCCCATCCAGCCACCCATATTGGCCTGCATGTGTCCAAATGCTTCAAATGTCTACATTGAACAGGTCCATTTTGTTTACTAAATGTGCCTCAATAAAGCTGAAAACAGAAAAAAGTCGTCTGGTAGACAGACGCTTCCCACCTGTCATCAGGCATCATGCCTGGGTGGGGGATGCCCTAGTCCAGCGATGAGGGGAGGCTGGAACCCCAGAGCAGGGAGCGTGGCTGTGAAGGCTCCTCCCTCTGCCCCAGGACGAGGACCCCGTGCTGGACATCATCACCTGCGTGGGGCTGGGCGTGTCGCTGCTGTGCCTGGTCCTGGCGGCCCTCACCTTCCTCCTGTGCAGAGCCATCCAGAACACCAGCACCTCCCTGCACCTGCAGCTCTCGCTCTGCCTCCTGCTGGCCCACCTGCTCTTCCTCACAGCCATCGACAGAACCCAGCCCAAGGTACCCGGGCGTCCCAGGGGGTGCTGAACCGCACGGGGCTCTAATCAAACGGCCTGAGGTCTGTAAGAGAGAAAAACAGTTTCCCTCTGCCCTCCTGAGATCTTAGCTGGGGCTCCTGTAACAAAGACCATGAGCCCGAGTTCGTCACCAGGCGGATGTCACGTCCCGAGGGAGAGAGCAAGGCAATGAGGAACTCTCCAAGAGGGGGCTTAGAACCCGGGTTAGACGGCACCCTCCACAAGACGGTCAGGTTTGGGAGAAGGACAAGGTAAAGGAAGAGAAGTTTAGGGTGCCCAGGGGGCGCCACGTGTGGGAAGGCAAATGGGCAGGACATGCATGGTGGTTAGAGTGTGTTCCTGCTCCGGGCTGGGGAGGATCTGAGTTGTCCTCAGGGATCAACTGTCGTCCTTCCTGGTAGAGAGGAGAGGAGGACCCCCTGTACATGTGTGTCTGCATATATTATTTAAAAGGAAGGAAGGAAGGAATCCTGTCACTTGTGGCAACATGGTGAACCTGGAAGATGTGAAGGTATGAAACAAGCCAGGCCCAGAGAGTCGAACGCTCTGTGACCTCGTGTATGTAGAGGAGGTCACCAGAGGCCGGAGGAGGGGAGGGGCGCTGGAGAGAAGTGGTCAAAGGATACAAAATTTCATTTAGACTAGAGGAGTAAGTTCAAGAGACCTATTGAGCAACATGGTCACTAGGGTTTGTAACACTGTATCGTGTTCTCTGAAAAACCACTGAAGGCCAGGTGTGTAGCCCATGCCCATAATCCCAGCAACTCAGGAGGCTCAGGCAGGAGGATCCCAAGTTTAAAGCCAGCCTCAACAATTTAGTGAGACCCTGTCTCAGAACAAAATATCAAAAGGGCTAGGGATGGGCTGGGGTTGTAGCTCAGTGGTACAGTGCTTGCCTCCCACACATGAGACCCTGGGTTCAATCCTCAGCACCACATAAAAAATAATAAATAAATAAATAAATAAAGATTTTGTGTTCATCTACAACTAAAAAACAAAAAATTTAAAGAGTGAGAGCTAGGGCTATAGTTCAGTGGTTAAGGGTCCCTGGGTTCAATCTCTGTTATTAAAAATGTGGGGTGGGATTATATATATATAAAGAATAGATTATTTAAGTGTTCTCATCACAAAAAGAATGATAAGTATATAAATTCATATCTTGTTTTTTCAGCAGATAATGGGAAAGCTGAGAGCTCCTTTTTTATTGTTTATTTGGTTGGTTTTTGTATTTTTATTTATTTGTTTGTTTATTTTATGTTTGCTTCTTTCAGTTGCCTTTGGCTCAAAATAATTCTTATGCCAAAATGGCAATTTCTCTTTTTATGGTACAATATATATTTTTAATATGAGCTTTATTTATTTATCTATTTATTTTTTTATTATTGGTCGTTCAAAATATTAAACAGTTCTTAATATATCATATTTCACAGTTTGATTCAAGTGGGTTATGAACTCCCAATATTACCCCGTATACAGATTGCTGTATCACATCAGTTACCCTTCCATTGATTGACATATTGCCGTTCTAGTGACTGATGTATTCTGCTGTCTATCCTATTCTCTACTATCCCCCCTCCCCTCCCCTCCCCTTTTCTCTCTCTACCCCCTCTACTGCAAATCGTTTCTTCCACTTGTATTATCTTGTCTTACCCCTCCTTTCCTCTTATATGTAATTTTGTATAACCCTGAGGATCACCTTCCATTTCCATGTGATTTCCCTTCTCACTCCCTTTCCCTCCCACCTCTCATCCCTGTTTAATGTTAATCTTCTTCTCAAGCTCTTCGTCCCTACCCTGTCCTTGGTTACTCCCCTTATATCAAAGGAGTCATTTGGCATTTGTTTTTTAAAGATTGGCTAGCTTCACTTAGCATAATCTGCTCTAATGCAAAATGGCAATTTCTTTCCAAATTTTATTTTTATTTGACAAATGATAACTGTAGATACTTAAGGGTACAATGTGAGGTTTCAGTACATGCCTACATTGTGCAATGATAATCCAGGCTAATCAACATATTTATCGCTTTTTAAAAATCCTCTCTTTTAGCAAGTTGGAATCTGCAGGGTTTTGGGGTGTGGCTCAGTGGTAGAGTAGCATGCTTGGCGTGTGCAAAGTCCTGGGCTCAACCTCTGGTGACAGGAAGGGTGGGAGGGAGGAGAGAGACAATACATTATTATTAACTATAGTGACTTCGGTCAAATGTTACAAATTTTTGGTTAGATCAGAGGAATAAGTTCAGGAGACCTCTCATACAGCATGATGACTACAGTCAAAAACATGTATTATAGTCTTGAAAATTGCAAAGAGTGGATTTTTAATGTCCTTATCACACACACAAGAAAGAAAAGAATGATCAGTTTGTAACTTCTGAGCAGAGAGTGGTGGTTTCAGAGGCGTTGGCCAAGGGGTATCAGCTAGACGGGGGAATAAGTTAAAGAATTTACAGTCAAGTACCTTATTTCAGAGCAGCATATTCTGGTCCTGGGTCGGGCTGCAGGGGCTATTGCCCAGGTGCCCAGTGCTGGCCTTGGCCATCATCGCGCTTACTTTAATGCCCTTGGTCTGACATGAGGTGTTCTGAATCCAAAGCCAGCCTGGGAGAGGCCCCGGGCCGAACTCCAGCTGGCACCCCTCCTGGGCCTCTCCTCCCCAGGTGCTGTGCGCGGTCATCGCGGGCGCCCTGCACTACCTCTACCTGGCCGCCTTCACCTGGATGCTGCTGGAGGGGCTGTTCCTCTTCCTCACGGCGCGGAACCTGACCGTGGTCAACTACTCCAGCGTGAACAAGCTCATGAAGTGGCTCCGGTTCCCGGTCGGCTACGGGGCTCCTGCAGTGATCGTGGCCATCTCAGCAGCAGCCAGGCCTCACCTCTATGGGACACCTGCTCGGTGAGCGGCACCCTCACCCCGGGTCCCACACAGTGTCCCGGGATCGCCTTTCAGGGACAGTGTCAAAGGGCCACGATGAGAATGCGGGAATCCAACTGTGTTCCCCGTTCTTCATAATAGCTTCCACCTACCTTCCAGAGAGACAGTGGGAGATGGTGGCAAGAGTACAGAAGGTTCTGGAAGGAGGGAGTTTTGTGGTTCACTCTCAGTTTTATCCGTCTCCTAATCTGGGACCTTGTGTCCTCAGGATTTAGCCCTTCCCTGCGACGAAGGTAACCATTGTCCCAACCTCACAGTCCTGTGAAACTTCCACAGGACGGTGCCCTAAAATGCTCACTGGGACACCAATGCACAGTAGTGAGCAATCGAAGCCACCGTCATCAGGTAGCTTTCAGGGAGAGCCAGGAAAGCCCTCTGATAGGGAAGGTGTCACCTCAGGTCCCTCTGACGTGTGCTTGCTCTCATCTCTCTTTCGGTCCCTCTTCCCGTTGTCTCAGCTGCTGGCTCCGCCTGGACCAGGGATTCATCTGGGGGTTCCTCGGCCCCGTCTGCGCCATCATCCTCGTGAGTATGCCCCCCCCCCCCCCCGTGTTCCTGACTGAAGAGGGGCCACCACACGTGCTGGGTGCAAGACAGGACGGGGCCGTGCATTGCCTCAGCTGTGGTTTGACTTTCCTCCTGCTGCCTACGCATTCAATCCTACGGTGCCTGGCGGTAGAACTGTGCGTCTTTAGTGTGGACAAAACATAGGTTATTTTAACTGGTACTCTGTGCCCGGTCTGTGTCGCTCCTGCAGGTGAATTTGGTGTTTTTTCTTTCGGTCCTTTGGCTTCTGAGAAAGAAACTTTCCTCCCTCAACAGTGAGGTGTCAACCATCCAGAACACGAGGTAGGATGGGCCAGGGGTGGGGTTGGGGGGGGGGGGGCTCCTGCCACTCTTTCCCCCAGCCAGCCCCCCCCTCCCCCGTCCCTCCTGCCCATCCACCCACAAAGGCACTCTGCAGCCATGCTCGGGGGCTAGCTGGGACACTGTAACCGTCCGCTGCCACAATTAACGAGGACTTGTATTAGCTGGAGTACAGGCTGGACCCCTGAGAAGGGGCTTCCCACTTCCCTTCCCAAAGGAGTGGAAGAGACGCTGGTCCCTCTCAGCCGTCCAGGGCTGGTGGACAAGCTGTCCTCCACAGAGTGACCAGGGACTTACACGCTTTCTGTTTTTGCTGTTCTGCCATCCTCTGGGATGTTGTCCTTGTCAGTATCCCATCTATGGGAAAGAGGTGACATAGAAGTCATCCCATTGGCTGACCTTGGTCACATGATGATACCCAACTGCAAAGAAGCCTGGGAAATGTAGTCTGATTGTCAGCCATGTGCAGGGGCAGGGGGAGCTTAAAGGGAGAAGTCATCTAACACGGAAAGGAAAAAGAAAAAAAAAAAACAGAAGAAAAAGAAAAAACTGGCAGTTTCTGCCACAGAACACAAGATACCTCAGGAGTTCCATAGGTTTTGACTTAGTGAAATTTTCAACTTTCCATGAGTGCATGGGAGGCAATCCCAGGGTGAGTCAGGAGCATCTCTATTATGAAGATAGAGAACTGAGTTACAAGAAGATAAGGTAACTTGCCTGACCTCCCACAACTAGCAAGTGCTGGATTGAATTTAAGTCCTGGTCTCTCTTGAGTCCTCACTACTAACAACTACACTACAGGGCTGTCTGTGTCCATTACAAGCTTGTTTCTTTTTCTTTTTTTTTTTTTTTGCAGGGTGGGGGTGCCAGAGATTGAACTCAGGGGCACTCAACCACTGAGCCACACCCCCAGCCCTATTTGGTATTTTATTTAGAGTCAGGGTCTCACTGAGTTGCTTAGTGCCTCGCTTTTGCTGAGACTGGCTTTGAACTCGTGACCCTCCTGCCTCAGCCTCCTGAGCTTCTGGGATGACAGGCGTGTGCCACCGCGCCCAGCTCCATTACAAGCTTTCTGACGTGACCATCTCTGACCCCTCTCAGGATGCTGACCCTCAAAGCCACAGCTCAGGTCCTCATCCTGGGCTGCACGTGGTGTCTGGGCGTCCTGCAGGTGGGTCCCGCTGGCCAGGTCCTGGCGTATCTCTTCACCATCATCAACAGCCTGCAGGGCTTTTTCATCTTCCTGGTCTACTGTCTGCTCAGCCAACAGGTAAACGCTGAGCCCTTTCTCTGTTGTTTTAAAACTGTGTTTTAAACTTTGGAGGCATTTACGTTCCAGGTCTTTAAATGTTCACCAATCTGTCATCAATATGTGAACACACCCTGTCGTTTATCTACTTTAAAGTGCTCTTGAAGGCAGACATAGAAAATAGATGAGTTACTGAGTGGGCTGAAGAGACTGGGGGAGAGGATAGGAGGGGTGGAGGAGGAACAGTGGTTCTGGAGTTTGTTTCTTGGATGATGATAACGGTCTACACATGTTTAAGGTGATGGCCACAGAACCCTAGGAACATCCTAAAGCCATGGGGTTGAACTCTTTAAATGGATGGGTTGTGTAATAGGCGGATTCTATCTGGATGGGTTGTGTAATAGGCGAATTCTATCTCAGAAAAGCTAATAACAAAAGCAAGATGTTATTGATTATAAGATCCCCTGATTTGTTAGTGGCTTTCAGAAAGTAGACGGTTGCTATATCAGGGAAGGAGGTTTTCCTCCAGTTTTCACACTTACGCTCATAACAGGCTACGTCAAAAATCTCAGTGGCATGAACACGAGAACTTCCTTCTCCTCCATAGGTCTGCAGGTGGGGTGGGGTTCAGTGATCCCTGCTGGGCTCGGCTTGGCTTGGTTCCTGGAGGCAAATCAGATTCTTATCTGCTCCTTGGACTCATCCTGAGGCTTTGGCAGAACTGGGAGCAGTTCTTCGGCATGTTTTTCTCATAACAATGGCAAAATTACAAAGAGGCCAGGGGTACCCTGCAGGGCCGTTTTAAGCCTGTGACTCTGCTCAGGTCACCTCCGCTGATGTGCCACTGGACAAAGTGCGTCAGGTGGCCAGGCCCAAAGCTAACGGGGAAACAATGCTTCACCCACCCCGAGGCTGAGATAGGGTGTACTGCTTCTAACTAGGAGTGAATAAAGCAACCTGCCACACCACTTGACACCAATTCTTCAGCCAATTTAACCAAGCCACGCTGATCTCAGGAAGGATCAGCCAAACCCCAAAGACCTGCAGACTTGAGAGTGAGAAAAGTAAATATTTGTTTAAGCCACTGAGGTTTCTTGAAATTGTTTGTTATTTAGCATTAGCTGACTATTACAAGTGGGAAAGCTGGAAAAAAAAATACACGGTATAGTCTCCATGTTAGCCCACTGACAGAATTCTACATGGAACACTCATTCTATTTTATGGAGCTCAGTGTCATCTGATTTCAGAATTGGAAATAGAGCCAATTGGTATCTTTAAACCCAATTGCTGTCGTTTAACCTTTGATGCTAATCCAAATAAAGATGAGCTGTATGTGCAAAACAAACACCAGATTTTAAAACTTTTGTACAAAAAAAAAAGGAAGGTCCTCCCTCTCTTCCTCGGTCCTCCCACTTCCTCACGCTGAACACATAATCAAACTGGAATGGAAAAATAGCTCCTCAGGGATAAAGAAACTGAGCTGTCCAGAGAGCAGACATTTCCTGGGTTAGAACATCCACACGTTACTAATTGTCCAGGCACAAGAATATTTTGTGGCTTGTAGGACACTGAAAATACTTTAGTGAAGAAAGCAAACTTCAGAGCATTACTTCAGAGGGCCCCATTTTATGTTCATCTAACCATATAAACACTCACTGTTTGTGTTGTTTTTGGGCACTCACTTGTGTGTTTAGGGCGTATTAAAAGGGACAGTCGGCAATGTCTGGAGACGTGTCCCACTGTCACAACTAGGAGTGGGTTGCTAGGGGCATGTAGTGGGTGGAGGCCAGGGATGCTGTCCGCACCCTCCAGTGCACAGGACTGTCCCCACCAGAAAGCACAATCCAACTCAAGATCTCCACGGTGCCGCGGTTGGGAAGCCTTGTGTGGCAGACGCTGTCAGTGGCCCTCCCACAGCCCTTTGTTCCTCTCACCACGTGCCTGAGGTTTCCTGTTACAACATTTATGACTTGGAGCCTGTGGGCTTCTTACTGCCCAGGAGGTGTGAGTGGCCCAAGCCTGGGACAAGGTGGCGGTACCAGAGAGCAACACGGGCGCTTGAGAGCAGCCCTCGGCCAGTGACTGAACAGAGCTGGTGGATACACACCCCAGCTCCCTCCCCTTAGGTGCCCTGACTCTGGATTAGGTCACATGTCACCTGGGGCTGCCCAAGGGAGCTGAGCCCCAGTGGAAACTTCCTGGATGATGCATCCTAGGGACCACCCCTCAAATAAACTCCTTACACTTAAACTTTTGTTCCAAGTTCTAAATTCCTGGAGTAACCCAAATAAGAAAGATGGTTTCTGAAATATGAAATTTTATTTATTGTAGTAAAATATGCACCACATAAAATTACCACTTAAATAAATGTTTAGAGATAGGGACTCACCATGTTTCCCAAACTGGCCTCAAATTCCTGAGCTCAGGTGATCCTCCTGCCCCAGCCTCCTGAGTAGCTGGGACTACAGGTATGTGCAACACCATGTGTGCTTATGGTCATTATGTTCATAATGTCATGTAACCATTGCCACTGTCTCTAGAACTCTTTATCGGGACAAACGGGAACTCTGTACCTATCAGATAGTAACTCCCCATCCCCTCCTGCTGCATCCAAATATCTTTTTTTTTTTTTTTTTTTGGTAGCAGGGATTGAACTCAGGGACACTCAACCCCTAAGCCACATCCCAGCCCTATTTTGTCTTTTATTTAGAGACAGGGTCTCACTGAGTTGCTTAGCACCTCGCTGTTGCTGAGGCTGGCTTTGAACTCGCCATCCTCCTGTCTCAGCCTCCCGAGCCGCTGGGATGACAGGCGTGCCCCACCGCACCAGGCCAAATATCTTTCTTCTAAAGGCTGAATAACATTCCATCACATGGTTATGCCACATATTGTGAAATAAATCTCTATCTTCTTACTGATTCACCAGCTTTTCTCCTATTTTGTCATCTTAACAAAAACCATCCTGGTATTTCCTTTGATATGTCAGGTCCGGAAACAATACCGAAAGTGGTTTAGTGATGTCACAAAATCAAAGTCTAAGTCTGAGATACAGACGCTCTCCAGCAGGCTTGGCCCCGATTTAAAACTCAGCGAATGAGGTAAGAGAACCCATGACTTTCTCTAATGTTTTGCCACCCCGAACACCCCAAACTTCCTCTCCTTGTCTTAGCATAAGTTCCCTTTGAAGAAGAATATGAGGAAGAGCACTGTGCTACTCAGCTTTCTGTGACTATGACAAAATACTTGAGATAAACAGCTTACAAGGAGGAGAATTTTATTTGATGGTTTCAGAGGTCTTAATCCATAGTCACTTGGCCACATCACACTGAACTGTGGCAAGGCAAAACATCAGGGTGGGGAGTACATGGTGGAGCAATGAAGCTCACCTTGTGGCAGCTGAGAAAGAAAGAAAGAGAGAAAGGAGCTGAGGTCCCAATAGCCCTTTGAGGGCATGCTCTCAATAACCTAACTGCCTCCCATTAGGCCCCACCTCCTAAGGATTCCATCACCTCCCAGTAGCGCCCCAGACTGGGGACTAAGCCTTCCCCCACGTGGGTCTTTGGAGGACGCTGAAGGTCCAGACCACAACACGATCTTTCCTGATACCCTAGCTTGAGTTCCTCGTTCCCACTGAATTGTTCCTCAGTGACTCTTCTCCATTCACTAAGAGCACTTCAGCTGACTTTTGGAATCTGTGCAAAGAAATATGGGTTAAATATGTCACCAGCAATGCTACCATTCAAGTATATGCCACAGGGAGAAATTGACTTGCACAGATATAGACGAGTGATCAGCATCCCTCAAAACATGTCCCATAGAGAGATGGATGTGAGCCCAGGGGAATTGGTGGACCATTGAAAGGGCCCCAGGAGAGGGGACTGCCACCACCCAGATGTTCCACCTACCTATAGAGGTTGCATGGAATAATGGGACCTTCCTAGAGGGATGAAATGGTCTTGATAGAAAGGTAATACAAAAGAGAGCAAAATAATACAGTCCCTATCTTCGTGGAGCTTAGAGTACAGCTTTTCTCCATAGACAAAAAGCAGCCTCCAGGGAATTGAAATTCTGGAGTGGGATACTGTCTTAGTCTGTTTTCTGTTGCTATAACAGAATTACTGAGACTGGATAATTTATAAAGAAAATAAGGTTATTTCTTATAGTTGCAGAAGCTGGGAAGTCCAAAGTCAAGGGGCTACCTCTGGTGAGAGTCTTCTTGTTGGTGGGGAATCTCTATAGAATCCCACAGAGGTGCAGAGCATCACATGGAGAGACAGAATAAGTGTACCAAAGAGTTCTCACCTTGTAGCAAAGCCACTCCCTCAATAACCCACAATCCAATAATCCATTAACCCACAAATAGATTAATCCGTTGATGAGAAGAGAGTCCTCATGATCCAATCACTTTACCTCTCAAATGTTCCACTTCCAAATACCATTAGCCTGTGTCTCTGGGAATTAAGTTTCCAACATACACATTCTGAAGGACAAACATTTTGAGACGTGCACCCACCCTAGATTAGAGAACACATCTGCCCTAGGATTCTAGATCCTTCCATCCCCGCCTGGTGGCTGGAGCTGGCTTGCACTCACTCCTGCTCTTTCTCCATGTTTGAATTGCTAACCCTTCATCCACCATTAATCTAAAAATCTTCTGTGGGGACCTTTTTTTTTCAGAACAAGTGAAGAGATGATACTAAAACTAGAACATTCAGCTCCATATGGAAGTTCCTGACCATGGATCTCGTTGGCATCGTGAGGAATGAAATGTGACCTTTGTAAAAAGGAATGAAGTTGCGGCCCCGGGAACTCATTCTGCATATCACTGTGGAAATGTTTGACCTTCACTTCCCAAAGCGTGTGCTCCGCGTGATACTAAGCTCTCAATAGACGTGTGTTGATTGTATTTCTCTGTGTTGCGGTGTGTTCAGTCAATGCCTGGCCCTGGGCACCCAAATCAGGGTGGTTGCAATCACCTCCTTGACTTTTTGCAAATGGGGAGACCCCTCTCAAGGCCTTTCTTCGGGTTCTTACTCTGACTCCTCCTAAACTTGCTCTTTAAACTCATGTAGCCCTTTAAACTATCAACTTCTCCCAAAGCGTCTCATAAACAAGCAGCTTCTCCCTGGCTTCACCTCCTTTTTTATCCTGCAGAGGTGATAAAGGTAGTGATGGAAGTCCCTCAACTTCCTGACCCCAGACACCCCTTACCACACACCCCATCCGCCTCTCCTGCATCAATGCTCACACTCGGCAAAGGAGGCCCTTCCCGCTCCAGACTGGCCCCTCCTCCACGCTGTGGTCTCCCCTGCCCCCTCCTGCCTCTTTGGAGACCTTCCTCCAATGATTGCAGCCCCCTTCTCCTGAGTCTCACTTCTCCCCCACCCCGGGGCCTGGTGGCGCTGAGATATGCTAAAGAGAGGTCAGTCGGCTTTCTCTGTAAAGGGCAAGATCAATATTCTAGGCTTTTCAGGACACAGGTTCACACGTAGGTGCACACATAGCTTATGGTGTTCAGTCATCCTCGGTATCTGCAGGGGGTGACCCCAGTACACCCCACGGACGCCAAAATCTGCAGAGGCCCAAATTCCTTGTGACAAATGGCATTGTGTTTGCATAGAACCTATAACTTAAATCATCTCTAGATTATTTTTAATACCTAATGCAAAATAAATTCTGTGAAGGAGTTCTTGTGCTGCGTTGTTAAGGGAACAATGATAAGATTTAAAAGTCTTCGTGTTCGTGTGGCTGTCACTTTTTTTCTGAATGGTGTTGATCAGCAGTTGGTCGGATCCATGGATGCAGAACTGGTGAATGTGGAGGGCTGCGTGTGAAGAGACGGGTGTACGTAGCCCTTCAGAAACTGACAGACTACTCCTAGCTCATTGAGGGGGAAAAAAAAAAAACAGGCTACAGGAAGGTTTGGGCTGTGTGTTAAACAAAGAGAAATGAGAGAGTCTGGGAGATGGCCGGCCAGCTTAGCATGAGTCCTTTCCCTCCACTCCCCAGCCTCACGTAGCTCCCCTTGAACCAAAGTCAGCTGGGACACAGGGCAGCTCGGTGGGAGTGGGGTTGGCGTCTCTGGGAGAAACCACAAAGGGAATCTGGGGGTTGAAATGTTTCCCCCATGCACCAGGAGCAGAGTCTTGAGTTAGGGTGAAGAGTATTCTGGGGTGAAGGTCCAGTACACTGCATTCTGGAAGCATCTGGCCTCAGGGATCCTAGAGTAAAGCGAACACCGTGTGTGTGTGTGTGTGTGTGTGTGTGTGTGTGTGTGTGTGTGTGTGTGTGTGTGTGCGTGCATTCTCTCTGGTCCCCAGGAACCTCAAGGAGATCCCTGCTCCTAAATGTAGGAGGAAGTAAAGAAGTTGTGCAAGGAGAGGCACCTCTACCCACCTGCCTGGTGCACACACCTGTCTGGTGGCACTGGGACAGAGAACCCATCTCCCTCCATCACCAGGGAAGCCGCTAGTACTGAATGCTCTCAGGCACCAGATCTGACCCCGAGAGGAACAGGATGACACAGGAGAAGCCCAGCAGCTGAAGGGAACTGTCCAACACACTCATGTAGACACAGAAAACAGGACCCTGGTTACCAGGGGCTGGGTTGGGAGATGTTGGTCCTGTGATACACAGTTTCAGTTTGGCAGGAGGAATCAGTTCAAGAAATCTGTTCTACCACATGGTAGCTATAGTTATAGTTATGTACTTTTTTTTCCTAACCCAGAGACACTTAACCACTGAGCTATATCCCTAATCATTTTTAGTTTTTATTTTGAGACAAGGTCTTGCTAAGATGCTGAGGCTGGTCTTGAACTCTTGATCCTCCTGCCTCCTGGATCGCTGGGAGTACAGGTGTGTGCCACTGCACCCAGCTGTATGTGGACTTAAAAATTGCTGGAATAATAGATTTTGCCTCTTCTCACCACAAAAATAATGGTAATAAACATCT
Organism: Ictidomys tridecemlineatus; assembly: GCF_052094955.1. NCBI lineage: Eukaryota > Metazoa > Chordata > Mammalia > Rodentia > Sciuridae > Ictidomys > Ictidomys tridecemlineatus. The sequence goes on along the minus strand of NC_135478.1, from coordinate 10,749,974 downwards.
GAGGTAATGCACCTGTATTTAGATCCATGCAGCCATCCCACAACATGTACATATTTCAAAACGTCTGTTGTACATGATAAATACATACACTTTTATTTTCTTTATTTAATATATGCAATTTTACATCAATTTAAAATAAATAAGTTAATAGTTTCCAAATATATATGAGATCTGGGACCCTAAATTATTTTGTACCTCCAATAAAATCTTAAGAAAAGGTAAAAAGACTATAAGGAGACTTCAGTCCAGCACCCACAAGTTCTAGTCAACTAAATTCGAAATCCAGCTTCTACCAACGTGTGCGTCACTTTCACACCAAGGAGAGGTTGACACACTGGTCAGTGGAGCCGCCGCCCATCGAGTGGTGGTTGGTTCGGAGGTGCTGGCGGGAGGAAGGGGGTAGGGAAACCAAGGAGCCTGGTAGGACCCGGGGTACAAGGCGTGGTTTTGAGCAAACTACAGCTTACTCCCTCCAGAGACCTCCAGGACCTATCTAGAGCTCGCTCTTTGGAGGTGATTCTCCTGGGAGGTGAGGGAGCCCGGGTAGGTATAGAGCAAGTCCAGGCTTTGGTTGAAAGCTGTTCCTGGGAGCATTTTTCCACCCTGAAAATTCCTCCTGGCCACGTGGCCAGTCAGGGGACGCTCATGGCAGATGCCGGCTACTAGAAGTCACTGAAAAAGTGAGGATCGAGGAGATCCACAGGGCACGACCTCATTCCCTAAGCACGCGACTCCATTCCTGAGCGGGGAGCAGCAGCGCAGGCCGGTCATCCCAGCGGCTCAGGAGGCTGAGGCAGGAGGATGGCGAGTTCAAAGCCAGCCTCAGCAATGGCAAGGTGCTAAGCAACTCAGTGAGACCCTGTCTCTAAGTAAAATACAAAATAGGGCTGGGGGTGTGGCTCAGTGGTCAAGTGCCCCTGAGTTCAGTCCCTGGTACCCCCCACCACCACCAAAAAAAAAAAAAAAAAAAAAGATTCCATTCTTGGGCTGAGGATGTAGCTCAGGGGTAGAGCACCTGCCTAGCATGTGAGAGACCCTGGTTTCCATTCTCACACACACACACACACACACACACACACACACACACACACACACACGATTCCATTCCTGACCCACCACTTACCAGATAAGAGAAGTTCTAAGAACTTCAGCAGAAGTTCATGGACTACCTCAATGCAGGCGGAGTTCCTAAGCATCTTTTCTTCCCCGTCATTGATAATTCCTGTTGCTCAGACTGAGAATCTAGGAGTCATTCTTTCCTCTTTCTCTCACCCTCCACCCCCGACTTCTAATCCATCAGCACATCCCAAAGGCTCTCTCTTCAAAATCCATCCAGAAGTCTCCAGACCGTCACAGGTGGCTCCCCGGTCCTCATCATTGTCAATGCAACAACCCCACAAAAGCCACAAAAACAACCATCACCTCACCCAGAATTCAACCCCTAGTCTCCTCTCCCGTCCCAGGGTGTCAGTTTCCAACCACATCACGCTGTTCAGTTTTCCCAAAATAACCAGCTGAGATGGGAGCTCCAAGGTCACGGTCCTCGAGGATAATTCAAGTTCACAGACAATCCCTTTGAAAGCTGCAGACGCTGCCGTTGGGTAAAATCCCGACTGTGTCATTTACCCAACGAAGGGTGAGCCACAAGACCCCTCTGGGTTCAGTTTTCCCCACTATCACGTGGGGTTGCTGACTATCCTGACCTCACAGTCACGGTGAGGCTTAAATACAAACGACTGATTCATGCTTGATAAACTATGACTATTATTATTTTAAATTCACCCAATCTTTGCTCCCCTGGACCCAAAATGGTAAAAGGAAACCTCTCTTCCATTTGTGTGTCTTCAACTAGAGAGTCATGAGAGTTGTGGAAGGGCCAGCACCCCCGTGGGCCCCCACACCCCCGAGCCACTCAAGAGATGTGACCACAGCCCCCTGCTTCTTCTTTTCTTAACACAATATTTTGGAGGAAACTCAAGTTTCCTCTTCTGAGATACGGGAACTTCCCCTGACCCCCAGATAGACAGTCACTGGGACCCAGGGTCCCCTGGGAGAAGGGCTGAGGACAGGACACCCGCCCACTCTGCAGGCTGTGGACTGTGCGGGGAGCCGGTGGGAGGGTGACAGGAGGAGACCAGAACAGAGGGACAGGAAGTGAAGCGGACCCCACCTCCCCCACTTCCTGCTCTCCTCAAAGCCACCTCTCTGCTCTCAACGCAAACAGGAAGGACTTTGCTACTAGGTAGGGGCACTCGGCGACCAAGAATTTGATCCATTCCATTACAATTCATGGGTTGTCCCAAAGGACCCCCGTGTTGAGTTCCTTGTGCTCAGACGGGGACAGCCCCAGGCCTCAGAGTGGTGTGTGTTGGGATGTCAGAATGACCAAAGGTACTTCTGGTACCTGATGGGTGATTTGCTTTCCCAAAAGATACATAGGTTGAAATCCTAAATCCTAGTTCCTCAGAATGGGATCGTGTTTGGAGGTTAAACAGGTGACTAAAAAGGTAATCGGGGTAAAACGAGGTCCTTAGGTGGACCTTAGGGCAACATGACTGGTGTCCTTCTAAGAAGAGGAGACTGGGACATAGACACCCATGCAAGGGAGACCCATCAAAGACACAGGGAGAAGGCGATCATCCTCAGGACAAGGAGAGAAACCAACCTAACTGACACCCTTGATCTTGGACGTACAGCCTGCAGAACTGTAAGAAAATAAATTTCTGTTTTTTAAGCTGCCCAGCCTCTGGTATTTGGTGACTGCAGCCCTGTGAACCCAACACCACGGGCCAGGACTACACAGTGAAGTCACGTTTTGAGAAAAGCACTAACTTTGCCAGAGTGAATAGCCCAGGAAAGTCCACCCATATGTGAGTGAACCCCTGCACCACCAAAGACCTTTGCAACCCACAAACAGCCTCCGGCAGAGGTAGACAGACCGTGCCATCACTGTGCTGTGGGTCTGACCAGGTCACGGAGTGGCCCAGCTGCACTACGTGGAGGTGGTCTTGTCTTTCTAGAAGTTCTATGGGCCAGGTCTTGCCAGAGATCCGATTCTGCCACGGAGCTTGTGCAAAATGACACCCAAGACGTTGAGCAAGTGAACGGTCAAGGCTCCCCGTGCCCCACGGCTTCCCAGAAGCGGGTCTGCATCAGCCAGGCAGTCAAGGAGCCCGGAGCCAGCTCACCCTGGTTCAGGGGAGCCGGGGTGTTTTACCCTGGGCTCAGCATCATGCTCTGAGCCCCCCAGGTTCAATGTCAGACTCGGCATCGCTTCTCAAGATCAGGAAATGGATGAACGTCCTCCACCTCTCAGAAATGGGAGGGCACCTACCACCAAGTCCCCGGCGTCCCTCCGGCTCACCCCTCTGCTTGAACCGGAAGGCCTGGCCTGCACCCCAGGGAAATGGCCACGTCCAGCTGTCAATCACGTCTTCGGCATACCCCCCGGTGACCGGGAATTCTCACCCCCAGCAGGGAGGCGCTGGGCCACGCACCTCTAGCTTCAGCCCCGGGTTCAACAGGAACATTTCCGCTCACAAATCCAATACGTAGTTTTGGCACAAGAGAGATCGTTCCAGGTGCCGCCGTTGTTCATGCTGGCGCAGTCCTCCTCGTAGATGTTGTTGGGCTCCTGTGGGGCCCAGAAACTGGAGGGAAGAAACAGTGGGCAGAGAGAGGCATGAGCCAAGGGACCCCAGGGGATTTTGCGGGTGCTGAGACTATGCCGCGAGGCTCTGCGGTGCCAAACACACGCCCCCCCCCCCCCCCCCCGGGCAGTGGCCACAACCCACAGGACGGCCAGTCACGGACGGGGACACACGCCTGGGATCCCTCCCGGAAACCCAGGAGGCTGAGCAGGGAGGAGCACAAGTTCAAGTCCAGGCTGGGAAATGTAGCAAGACCTTGTCTCAAAAAAAAAAAGTAAAAAAAGGTGGGGAAGGGGAGTGGAGGAGCAGGTCGGGGAGGAGAGGAAAGGGAAGCTACTGGGCGAATAGAATAGAATCATGTGACACGCAGGTGTGACGATACTGAAGCCCTCAGGGATGAATCATCAAAGTGCACCAATAGATATTTTTTTAAAAAGAGAAAAAAAGGAATAGATCAGAAGAGGGGGTAGAGCTCCGTGGTAGGGTGTCCCTGGGTTCAATCCCCAGGACCCACAAGACAGAAGAGCTATTGACTTTAAAGAAAGGAACGTGGTGGGAGAGGAAAGGCCATCGTGGTCCGAGGGTCCTTCCATCTGAATCGCTCCTTGCCTTCCAGATGACGCCGCATCATCCCTCCCCCCCAGCTCACCTGTCCTACCCAGCCCCGCTGGCCACGGGCAGCCTCTCCCACCTCCACCGCCCACCCCGAGCCTCCTGAACCAGCCTCCTCTGCCTCCTCCACTTCCCAGGACCCCTCCCTCTGCACACCCCAGTCGGATCCTCCCCACCTTGCAGGAAGTGCGCTATTTGGGGTCACACTCTTAAAGCAGGGTCTGACCCGGGGACTCGGGTGCATGGGGTACGTGAAGGGAGGTTCTACAGAAAGGAGAAGGAGCGGGAGCCGGCGGTGGACCAGGAAGGAGGAGCTGAGCCAGGCTGTGAGCTCCGCTGCGCACGGCTTCCTCCTGACCTGGAGATCGGGATGCCCCCTAGGGTCACCCCCACGGAAGCCATCTCTTAGGATGTCATTGGCCCTGGGCTGATCCCCGTGGGAGTAGGGGTAACCTCTTAGATGAGCAGCCTCCCATTCAGCTGAGGACACATTTCCAGAAACATCATGACTGTGAGCCCTTGGCAGCCAGTGCCTCCCGCTGGGGAATGCAGGCACACCAGGACCTGAGCTGTCCCCACAGTGCCATGCCACGCCACATCATTTCTTTGAGAGCCACGCCTCCTATCAAGAATCTCTAGCTAAAAAAAAAAAATCCTGCTCATCATTTTGAGAACTCCAAATCTTCCTCTCAAACCTGTGGCCAGTCTCTTTATTTTTCCAGCCATTGACCTAGAGGCTTGATAGAGTTGCAAAGTTGCGCTAAGTGGTTGAGATGTTGCAATGGAGGAAACCTCAAAGCCACATGTTAGGATTTGTCTGAAAGGTCCCCCAGAGTCTCACACGGTCAGAGGTGACGTGATCGGGTCACAGGGGTCTGATGGCATTGGCGGATCAGTAACTTGAGGGGGTTATTGGGAGGTGGTGGAAACGGTAGGAGGCGGCACCTAGCTGGAGGACGTAGGTCCCTGGAAGCAGATCCTGAGAGGACTTGGCTTGTCCCTGGCCCCGCCTGCCCCCTCCCTCCTTCCTGGCCACCGTGAGCTGACCCCTTTCCTCTTCCGTGGGCTCAGCCCCAGAGCAATGGAGCCGGCAGACAGGGACCTAACCCTCTGCAACCGAGCCAAAATAAATCCTGCCTCTTCCAAGTTCTCCCCAGGCGTTTGTCACAGCGACAAAAAGCTAACCCAGTTCAGGGACCAGAAGCCCTGCCATCATTAAAAAAAAAAAAATCACCCTTGTAGACCAGCCTGGAATTCCAGAGAACTAGGGTCCCAGGCCCCAAGGACAACACCACGCAGGGAAGAGGGCCTTCCCAGAGGGGGCACCAAAAAGATGACCAGGACCCGACATACCCCTCCATTCAGGGTCCTCAGGTCCCTCTGTGCCAGGCAGCAACCTTCAGTTAGGTGCTGTGGAGACCCTCGGGGGGTTAATGACAATTTACCAACCCAAAGAGAAATTTTTCTGTATTTAAAATCAGGATCCCTGTACCAGGAAGAGCCAAAGGCTTCAGCCATAAAAATATAAAATAGAATAATAGAGCCCTATCGTTTGTAGCAACATGGGTGGAACTGGAGGACATCGTGCTAAGTGGGATAAGCCGGGCACAGACAGAGTACAGCACGTCCACGTCCCTTATGGGGAAACTAAAAAGTCTATTCTAAGAGAAGAAGTGCCCACCAGGACCTGGGAAGGGGGACGGGGAGGGAGGGACGGAGAAGGGATGGTCACTGGTACAGGGGGGAAGCTGGATAGAAGGAATGGTTTCTAATGTTTTCTACCACGAGGGACTAACTGTGCTTGACAATAATTAATTGTGTATTTCAAAATAGCTAGTACAGCCGGGCGCGGTGGCCCACACCTGTCATCCCAGAGGCTTGGGAGGCTGAGGCAGGAGGACCACGAGTTCAAAGCCAGCCTCAGCAACCTATGGAGGCACTAAGCAAATCAGTCTCCAAATAAAATTCAAAATAGGGCTGGGGATGGGGCTCAGTGGTCGAGCGCCCCTGAGTTTAATCCCCAGTGCCAAAAAAAAAAAAAAAAACACACACACAAAGAAACAATGAATATTTGAGGTGACAGATTTGCCTGCTATCCTGATCTGATCCTCACACGTTATATATGGTGTTGAAATATAACACCGCGCCCCATAAATATGTATGATTACATAACAGTGTAACCAAATATATTGTATCAATTAAAAATAAAAGTGTATTTTTTGAAATTTTAAAAAAGAACCAGGACCTGACACCCTCAGCCATGCTCCCCACCTTCTCCTCTCCCCATGCTCAGGGCCCACAGAAGAGACAGACAGACCCCAGGAGCCACGGACACTTGCCTTAACGTGACAGGGGACCCATCCAGCCACCTCCAGTCCCCTTCTCGGTTCTTGTCATTCAGCCCCAACCAGTACACCCGTGGAGAGCCGTGCGCCTTGGCCACGAAATTCTGCAAATACAAACTGCATTCAGCCATCAGTCCTCCTAATGGCCTCTTTCCTTTATAAAATACCCAGCTTCCCGTATTTTGTTACAGCAACTGAAAATGGATTAATGCACATCTTGTGCCTCATTTTCTCCATTTGTAAAATGGGATGATAACAGGAGCTACCTCCTCGCAGGATAGGATTTGCATGAGGATAAAATAGGTTGATGTTCTTAAAGTGCCAACACAGTGACCGGCACCTAACAACGACCGTGACATCTTAGCATTTAATATTACAACATTTGAATAACGTTTTTTTAGCAATAGGAAACGATAGGAGGTTTTTCCCCTGGTGTTTTTCCACCCACTCCTAATCTGCATCTAGGCAGAGAAGTTCATGAAGAAAAAAAATGAAGGAGGAAGAGAAGCAGGGGAAGGAGCCTCCTGGTGCTGGTATATCTGGGCTTTGGGAAGAAAGGGAAGGGTTTATGTGGAAGACAGAAGCTTGGGAAGAACTATGGTTAAAAGCAACTGTTCTCCAGAAAAACTAATCCGTGGTTGCAGATGGTGGAAGGATCAACTAGACAAGGGATAAGAGAGGACTTTTCAGGGTGGTAGAACGTTATGAGTCTTGTTTGATTGGCAGTGACGTTGGTCAAAACACAGGCTTCAAATATGTGCCTCTTACTGTATGCAAATCACACTCCCACCTCGAGTCTCCAATATGCAGGCAGGGGAGATGGCAGTGGAAAGAAGTTTTGAATACGCAGACAAGGTCTGGAGGGAGAGGAGCCCTCCACCTCATCCCCAAGGACCCCTGGGAGGTGACAAAAAAAAATTGGGGGACTCTAAAGAGCAAAAGCTACCTGGACAGTATTTCCTAGTAAAAGCTCCAGGGAGGTTTCAAGAAACCAGAGCCAGGGGTGGTGGTGCACACCTGTGATCCCATGACTCGGGAAGCCGAGGCCGGAGGATGGCGCATTAGAGGCCAACCTCAGTAACTTAGCAAGACCCTGTCTCAAAACTTAAAATTTAGAAAGGTCTGGGGATGTAGCTCAGTGGTAGAGCACAGCTGGGTTCAATCCAGGATCACGCAAAAACATAATGCTCTGATGCTTATGATCAAGGTCATGGGCTTCGAAGACAGCTACCTGAGCCCAAATCCCAGCTCTGGAAGTAGTTTTGAGTGACCACAAGTGAGTTGCTTAGACGTGCTATGCTTCAGTGTCTTCAACCGTGAAGTGCATAAATCGTAATTTTACCTAATTGTAGTAGTATCGGGGCTCAGAGTGGGTGGGAAAATACCATTAAAGTTGTTTACAAACATTCCAACTTTCCTTCTGGATACACACAGGTGAGACCTTCTTTCCCCATCACCTCCAAGGGTAGGAGTGCTCATGTGACTTGCTTTGTGAGCATAAGCGAAAACTCGGAGATGATTTGCCTCCTGCGTGATCACTGCTGAGCTATGCAGGCTCTCTGTTACTGCAGCAAAACCTATCCTCTCCTGGCTGATACACGGATCTGTAGAGTCGTGACGACTGCATATGCTAATACATGCAAGACGTAAGGTGTTTGGAAGACAGGCACTATCTTAGAGAGAGTCATTCAGTTTCCATGGAAGAGATAAAACTGAGATTTGCAGAGGTTGAATAAACACCATCAGCACTTGATCTCAAATAAAACACATCTTCTTCCCTTTCACATTGAGAGTGTCTCAGCAAGAGCCTGCTATTAAGTTTAAATAACTCAAAAGGAATTACAAGTTCTCTCTATCCTGGTAAGAAAAAGGAGGGGTGAATCCTGCAAGCAATGCACAGTGGTTCTCAAGGGTTCGGCAGGGACAACTCACGTGCTCAGCAAAGGAATTGATGATGACCAAGTGAGAGTAATTCTCCTGGCAGAACTTCCGGGCTTCGTCCCATGACTTGGTGCTGGGAGAGAAGTAGTAACACCTGCCCTCAAAGGGGAGCCAGCCCTCGGGGCAGGTGATCCTGGTACAGTCTGGGGACAAGAGAGATGCTGTCAGAAGGCTCCAGAGTCTGTGTACCTAGTGTGCCACGGACAGTTGTTCAGGCTATGCGCTTCTCAGCTCCAGTCAGCACCGTTCTCATAACTTCACTAAAAATCATTTCCATGAAGTCCTGCAACCTGCTGCTCCGGCCATGTCCCCCATCTCGGGGTGGTTCCCCAAACCCCACTCACCTAACAAACCCCGAAGTTCCACCAGGGACTGGTTGGTGTCTGCTCTGACACGGTCAATGTCCTTCTTCAGGCCAGCCAGCCCCGCCATGCCAGTCACTGTCAGGAGAGAACAAGGGCTGGGAACCCAGAACCACACCCTCCTGCCCACCCACTACCCCCCACTGACTGCTCCTCACTGCATCCCGGGTCTCCTGGGAAACGGCAGAATTCAAAACCCACGTTCTCGGGGTCCAGGGGTCCTGGGGTGGCTTAGAGGGGGACTCACCCCTGGGGACTTGAGGCTAAAGGGAGAGGTGGGCTTCCTGGAGATGCGTTGGACATGAGGATGGGATTGGGGTAGGGGGTGGAGACGGGGCTCAGGAAGAGGGTGACCTGGCACTTGCCAGGGGAGGAGGGAAAACAGGCCGGCAGGGGGCGTCCCTCTTCCTTTAGACTCTGCTGTGACGTCCAAAACTCTGTATTCACTGGTAATGTGTGACTCATGACCCCCTGCCTGCGCTGTCCAAGGGAAAGTCAAAGTGAACCAAGCCACGTGGTTTTTTTTTTTTTTAGTTGTAGATGGACACAGTATCTGTATTTTATTTATTTTTCTGTGGTGCTGAGCATCGAACCCAGTGCCTCCTGCGTGTGAGGCGAGCGCTCTGCCACCAAGCGACAGCCCCAGCCCAAGCCACGTTTTTAAGCCAAAAAGAAACCGGTAAAATCAACCTGGATACTGTTTTCACTCGTCCCTCTGTATCCACGCTTACATTACCATTTCAATCTGCAGCCGGCGTTTTCAAAGTGTGGGTGGGATAGGTTCCATTCGATGTGGGAACAAGTCTTTGAAGTCAGTGTGTGAGTCACGGTGACAACACACACCCCATTTCAGGCCGGTCGCATTTTAAGTGCTCAACAGCCACCTGTAGCTGGTGGCTGCCATAATGTCCAGTGGAAGTCTGGACACGCACATGCACACGCACACACGCGCGCACACACACACACACACGCTCGCGCACGCACTCGCACGCACACGCCCTCCACAGGGAAAAGCACGTGACAAGGGTCCTGTCTGATGTGCTCTCGGTGCTGCACCCAGCACAGCGACTGGCAAAGGGGGCCCGGGGCCGGGGTCGGGGTCGGGGCCGGGGTCGGGGTCGGGGTCGGGTGTGGGGATGGTGCGGAGCTCAGCGTGGGGAGGCACTCACCGTTCACCTGCCAGGCCGCCTGCTGAGAGGTCAGCGCCCCCAGCCTCTCCACCACCTCCTGGTCTGTGAGGAAGATCCAGCCTGACCCCAGGTCCTCCCGGGCCCCGCCCCCAGCCTCTCCCCGCGGCCCGGCCCCGCCCTCCTCACACTTCGTCAGGGTCACAGTCAGACTGAGGCAGCTCAGGATCAGGGACGTCCCCAGCAGCAGCAGATACAGGTACACCTTTAGCCTCTCCTCCTGGTGACACCCAGGACTCTTGGACTTCGGATGGAGCCAGGGCACTGGAGTGGCTGGGGGGGCGGGGGAGGGGGGTGGGTGGGGACAGAGAGTCTCATCCCGGTGCTTCAGAGTGAGAGGAAGGGACCCTGAGCCTTTCTCCAGGAGCACAGGACAGAGGTGTGTCACCCTGTCTACAGGACGGTCCAGTGACAGACAGACAGACAGGGTCGGGGATGAGCCTCCAGCAGCTCCTGCCCACGCCCCTCCCACTCAAGGCGGCCTGCGGACCCCTGGGACATACAACAGTGTCTCCTCCGAGTCCAAAGGGACTTGCTGAAGAGTCCCCTGCAGACACCCTGGGTCCCCGGGGGCCCTGGCCGGGACTCCCCGGGAGGCCTCACCGTGGACCTGACTCAGATGCACTGTCCGCCCCGAGAGGGGAGGAAGGGAGCCGCCCGCCCGGGGAGGGGGACTCACTGGTTAGGGACGGCAGGACAGGAGGAGGCTCCCGATCAACGCCTGGGAGAAAGGGGGAGAGAGGTCTGTGCAGAAGTTGCCGGAAGATCCTGTCTTCCGCGATCAACAAGCGCAGTCGGGACCGACGGGTTGGTTGGAAACCCCCTCGCCTTCCCCCTCAGGATTCCTCTCTTCCCACATTTTTCATTGTGCACGCGGTTGTGCAAATGGCGGGATCCGCTGTCGTGTCGCAGGCGCACACGGCAGGACCCATGATCTGGCCGACACCCCCCAGCCCCCCCACTGCTCACCCAACTGATGAGACTTGCGGGGCACAGGCGGGAGGCCCAGGGCTGGAAGGACCAGAAAGACAAGGGTCATTCCCAGGAGAGTCTCCACCGGGAGCAGGAAGACCCCGCCCGCCCGCGGCCTCACCTGTCATCCTCAGGGGCTTGCTGGGGAGAGGAGGGGTCTCCGGTTTCTTTCCTGGGGAAGGAGGAAGGTTGCTCAGGCCCAGGTGGTGCAAAGGCACAGGGGGGGCTCTGGACCCCCAGCCCCACTCACCTGCCCTGGGAGGCCGCGGGGGAGCCATGGAATCTGAAGGAGAGAAGGTCAGAGTCAGGGTGGCATGACTCGGGAATGAGATCAAAGGAAGTGACCAAAACAGGGTGAGGGACAAAGCAGGGGCTGAGCAGGACTGGAGCTGGAGCTGGATGTGAGAATGGAACCGGGCTACAGGGAGGGGACAGGGTCACGGTGCAGAGACCAACCACCCCAACCGCCCAGAATTCCTCGTATTAAAACGGAGAAGTCCGTGTCCTGGAAACCCCTCCGTCCTGTGAGCCGGGACAGTTGGTGGCCTCGGAGTCACAGGGAGAGCTGAAGTGAGGACGGAGTTAGGTGGGGTTGGGGCTGGCTCTGGGATTGGACGAGGGCGAAGCTGGGGTGATCGTGGCGAAGGGTGTGGGAGCAGCGTGGTCACTCAGGACAGGGTCAGGGTACCGCAGAGTCCTTGCCGGGTTTGGGAACAGGTTGAAGGTCACGTTGTGGTTGGGCGGGGATGAGGGGATGCTGCGTTTGGGAGTGGAGTTGCAGGGATGAGGAGGGGCCATGTTGGAGGGAGGGGTGGCCCTGAAGGCGGGAATGCAGCTGGTCTTGGAGGAGGGGGGGGTTGAGGACCGTGGGGGCACAGCGCTGGCGTCAGAGACGAGACCGTCCCACGGTACAACCCAGCCCACCTCCTGCCTCACACGGAGCCACTCATGTCCCTAGACCTCAGAAACCGGGGATAGAGAGGCCCATTTTGCATAGGACGACCACTGCCCAAGGACACCGGGGTGGCACTACCAACCCCAGAAACCTCTCACGGCCTCCAGTTCCCTGGAGGGACTTCACTCAGGGACACCTCCCAAGCTCCCACGTTTCTGTCCACTCATCAGCCCCTCCAGGCTGGTCACCCACCACACCCAGGTGCCCTCATCGACTCCACCCCCTGCCATGGGGCAGAGCCCCCAGGTCCCCTGGGATTTCTCCGCTGCTTCGTCCCTTCCCTCTCGGTCGAGCTGGTGCCCAGAGCTCCAGGGCACAGTCCCAGTGCGCCTGTCATCGTGTCACCTGGCCTGGGGTGGGTCAACCCGAGAATGACCGGGTGGCTACAGTGTCCAGCGACCACCCCCTGGGGCCCTGCTGCCTCATTCCTGAGAGAGCCGTCTCACCTGGCTTGGGAGGAAGGTCCTTGTAGGGTGGCGCCATGTTTTCGTAGTCGTCACCGTCACCATCAGACTCCTCCACTGTGGTCCCTCCCAGAGAGAAGGCGAGTCAGAGTCCAGCCACCCTCCCCTCCTCCCCGGGGCCTGGTCTCTGGCTCCAGGTGGCCCCAGGATGGGGATGCGGGGTCCCCACCCCAAGCCCAGGCCTGGCGAGGGCCCTACCTGGTGGGTAGTGGCGCCCGGTGTTAGTGTACAGGGTGCTCATGGCTGCAGAGGACACCAGGACCCGGAGAGGGACGCCCGGTGCCCGGCAGTGCCTGACCTGTGTGCCTTCTGCTCAGGCCCCTCTCAGTTCCCTTTCTTTAGAAGTCAAATGCATGCAAATCCGTCTTGAGAGGAGCCCCTGCGACCCGCCTAAGCTGCTCTCTCTCCCCAGTTCAGATCTCCCACAGCTGGGCGCCAAGGCCAGGTGGAAAGTGGCCAATCTCCTCCCTCCTTGCACCTCTGACCTAAACAGGAGGGGCAATAAGCCAGTCAGGGGACACCGGGATGAGCCAGAAAAGGCTTGTCACACTTTATTCTCCATAGTGACCGCATCGTCACTCCATAGTGACCTGGAGGTGGTGACGTTTGCAGCCAGACGTGGAAATGGGGGGCCAAGTGCTCCCACATTCCATAACGAAGTGCTAGGACCCGGCACCAGTCATCTGCAGCTGTGTCCTAAGTCACCCCAAAACTTAGTGACTTAAGGCAACCGTATGCATGTGTCATCTAGGTTTCTGCGACTTGGGGATCCAGCGCAGCTCAGCTGGGTGGCCCTGACTTGTCGTCTTTTGCAGGATGCAGTCTAAACGTTGCCCAGATGCCCGTGTTCCTTAGGTGCTGAGAGGTGGGATCAGCCGAGGTGCCCCCTCCCCGGCAGATGGACGCACAAAGACAAGACCGAAGGCTGCGTGGAGAAGAAAGGGACTCAGACATTTGCAGAAAAATGTGTGGACCTGGAAGATCTCCCAGCAGAAGGAACAAGCCAGACACAGAAGGAGGAGCACCTCTCCTTCTCTCTCAAAGGCAGAAGCTAAAAAAGTCAACCCGAAAGTGGCCCAGTGATTTCTAGAGATGGGGAAGGTGTGGGGCGAGGGGAGGGTGGAAAGGAGGCGGGGTGTGCTCAGCGGGTGCTGGGTGCAGGCGCGGAAATACCAGGCGGAACCTCAGCCCCATACACAATTCATACGTCTTAATAAATTTTTTTCAAAAATTTTGAATCTAAAAATAAATGAACAGATACTTTGAAAGGGCCTCTAAGATAAAGCCTTAGTTGGGATCCCTGGGAAAAAGGCATGATGTGACATTCCATAAAACTTTCTTATAATGTTCAATGAATTTGTGGTATATATTCTAGAGTCGATAACTAGCACTAGTTCCTTTTTTTTTTTTTTTTTTTCCTGTGCTGGGAATGGAGGAGGGCCTTGTGCATGCTAAGCAAGCACACACTACCACTGAGCTGCAGCCTCAGCCCCAATAAATAGAACTTTAAATAGGACTTTTAATTAAAAACAAAAGTTGTCTCCTGGAGCAGCCTTTACCTGAAAGCCTGGCAGTACTGGAGATCTGCCTCTCTCTAGGACCGTGCACCCACCTGGCTCTGGACAGGAGACCTCCATCCTTCCCACAAGTCTCTCCAAAGGGATGACTGGGTGTCCCCACAGCAGGGTGGAGGCTCAGGTGGAAGCCACAAGCCTAGCCTCACAAGTCACACACTGTGTCTAGTCTGCGCTCAGTTCACCATGTGGACCAGACGTGGGTCATTGTGGGATGAGACTACACAAGGGCACAAATGCCGGGATGTAGGGGTCACTGGGTCATCTTGAAGCCTGGTACCACAATCATACCAGCTGAGTCTGCAAAGCCTGTAAGTTGTGTGTGAGTCCCGATGCACAGCCTGGACAGGACGGAAACAGAAAGGATTTTAGTTTCTTTTTCTTGTTTTTGTTTTGCAGTACTGGGGATTGAACCCAAGCACACTCTACCCTTGAGCTACATCCCCAGCTTTTTTTTTTTTTTAGACAAGAGTTAGTTTTTTTAGACTAAGTTGCTGAGGCTGGCCTCAAACTCGTGATCCTCCTGCCTCGGCCTCCTAAGTAGCTGGGATTATAGCTATGTGACACCATGCCCAGCTAAAAGTCCCCCAGAGTCTCCTGTTAAAGCCTTGGACCCCAGGTGGTGGAAGCCACGGGAGGTGGTGGAAGCCGTAGGAGGTGGGGCCTGGGTGAGGGAGTGGGTTCTTTGTCCCCCACCCTTGATTCCTCAAGGAAGTGGATTCCCACACAGACTCAAAGGACTCGCTCACAGGTTGCATTTTTAATTAGGAGGAAAGCTTCCTTATACAGATGGTTGCTGACACGGGGGTCCCCGATCCCATCTTAGACGCTTCTCTTACTGACTTCAGCAAAGTCCCTTTTGCCCAGATGAGGTCGGTTCCACCTCCTCGGGGTCGGGACTCAGACGGTTGAGCAGGGGGAGACACAATTCAACCCTCTACGAGGTCCCAGGACCGAATGCTCGGGCGCACGGGGATCCGAGTCGACCCTGGAGATGACGCCAGGAGCACAAGGAGTGCAGAGAAAGTGGTTCTAGAAGCTGGAAAAAACTGGAGAACAGGGCCCCCCCCCCCCCCCCCGCAGCGGCCAGGGGAACCGATTTGGGTCTTTTGAACTCCAGAACTGGAAGGAACCCAATCCTGTGGTTTAAACCATGGAATTCATGAGACGTGATTTCCGTTCATCTTAGGAAACTAAAACACACCCCCAAAAGCTAAGACCCCCCGCCGGACCCCTCTTTCGGGGCTTTCCACTAGGAATAAAAGGAAACGCAACTCAAAGTGGCTTAAACAAGGAGGAAAATCCTGCAGACGTGGGTCCGAGCTAGAGTTGAGTTTCGGAGCCTCAAAACAAGAGCAGCCCAGGAGGCCGAGGCAGGAGGATCCCAAGTTCAAAGCCAGCCTCGGCAAGGGTGAGGCGCTAAGCAACTCCGTGAGACTCTATCTCCAAAAAAAGTACAAAATAGGGCTGGGATGTGGCTCAGTGGGCGAGTGGCCCTGAGCTCAATCCCCGGTACCGCCCCCCCCCAAAAAAAAAGTGGCTTAGACACAATGGAATTTATGTTCCACTAAGAGTCTCCACCTAAACAACCTGGTCTCCGGATGGAAAGTCTTCCCCAGCACGTGGGGACGGGGTGGCCCCAGAGGGCAGCAGATCAGCTCTGCTTTCCACCGACAGCGCACCCCAGGGGCTGGGCTTCCCCCCGGGGGTGGGCCTAATGCCACAGGCCTCCCCACCTGCCTCAGGGGTGCATGTGCCCATTTCGGGGGGAAGGAGAGGCTTGTCTGAGACGGGAGAGCCTATCTGCTCGGCCAACCTGCTAAGCACCGCAGAGCAGCAGGCTCCAGATGGACGTGGACATGTCCAGGGGTCAGGCAAGCGGGTGAGAAGGACGGGCTGATGGCATCTCCGCACATCAACGGAGCTCACTGACGCGGCTGGGCCTGGAGCAAGGCAAGCCCAAGAAAGGCCAGTGGTCAAGACGGTGGACACATGGCCAATGCCATCCCTCTGGACCTGGCGCACAGTAGGTATTCGGGGACTGGTAGTGGAATCCAGGCACATCCCCTGAGTCTAAAATAAGGCTTTGGACCCTGGAGAACCCCAGCTCTGCCCCATGCATGCTGTGTGACCTCCGAGGAATAGAACAACATCTCTGATTGTTGGTCTCCTAACATGTCCAATTTGTTCATTCATCCATTCAACAGTTATGTGTCGACCACCTACTAAGTATTAAGCTGTGTGCTAGGCACCAAGGATTCATCCCTAAACAACAACGAAATCCCTACCGTCAGAGCGGTCACCGGTGGAAAGAAAGTGAGTAAAATGAATCACTACATAGTTCGGTGAGGTAGCGTTTTTCTCACACGCACAAGGCTGCGTTCAATCCTCAGCACTGCAAATAAACGAATAAACAAAAGGAGAGCCAGATACCTTCAGAAAGTCATACATAGAAGAAGAAGAAGAAAGAAGAAAGCAGGAGAAGGAAATCGGGGTACACGGGGGTCTCGATAAAAAGAACAACCACAGAATCGAAGTCCTGACGAGCGTAACTTCACAAACAAAAATAACTGGGAATCAGGGAGAGCCTGGGGAGGGGCTATGGGGAAGGAAAGACGGTGGATCCGGACGGACATCATCTCCCTAGGCACGGGGGTGACCGCCCGGGTGGCGCGTGTCTACCCCGTGTCCAGCCAGAGCATCGAAATGCCGCGCTCCACTCGGGTGCGATGCATTGAAGTGCCTTCTGCTGTCTCGGGCAACTAAGTAGAAAGAATGAAAAATCTTTAAAAACCTGGAGACCAGTGACAGTGGTAGCTGGGAACCCCCCACTGTGTGCAGATTGAATGACACCCACGGGTCCCAGAGAGTTCAGAAGTGGAATCGAAGAGACACTGAACTGAACGAAAGTGAAAACGTCCCAAAATCCGCGGACGGCCAGGCTGGGTGGTGGGTCGGGGGGGTCCTGGGTGCGTTGGTGCAGATACCTCGCAGCTCGAGCGGCACCAGCAGGAGAGGGATGCCGTGGCTGTGGTCTGAAGGTGCGTCCCTCCATGTGTCCCTTGCTGGGAACGCCATCCTCTTTGTGGTGATGCTAAGAGGTGGGGCTTCTGGGGACGTGACCAGGCCATGAGGGCTCTGGGCTCATGGACGGCCTTAATGCCCTTATGGACGAGGGTGCGGAGAGCGGCCTGGCCTGCCACCTCTGTGGCCCTGGGAGGGCGAAGCACTGATCCCTCTGCGGGGTGGAGACAGGGCGCCGCACTGGAAGCAGGGAAGTTGCCCTCCCCAGACCCGAGTCAAACTTCCTGTGCCTCCCGCTGGGATTCCCAGGCTCCAGAACCGTGGGAAAGAAATCTCCTTGTTGTGAATGATCCAATCTCAGGCATTTTGTTATAGCAGCATGAATGGACTAAGACGATCGTTAGATGCTTACATTTATAAAAGCTTCAGGCGCCATGGCCACAGTCTCCCCAGGGTGGGGAGGCGCAGAGCTATGGGTGGCTCCTGTCTCCCGTAGCATGCGGGCACCGCAAACATAAGAATAAAATTTTTAAGCACCCAAAATGGGTCCCAGTGGCAGACGCCAGCATTGGCCGGCCCCAGGGTAGCCCACATCCGTCAATTTAGGTTTTTGAAAGGGCAGAATATGCTGGCGGTGGGCTCTAGTTACAGACCCCATAGGGAATAGTGTCCAAAGCCTGGCCTTCGTCCCCAAAGAGCAGGTGAGTCACGGCCCACCCCATCTGAATATTTGATAAGGATGCGGAGAGAGGCTCAGCCCTCAGTTAAAATCGCCCAAACAGTTTCAGAAAGTAATAATAAAAACAAAAACAAAAATTTAAATGACACTTTACCTTTCAGAAGCAGAACCCTTCTGGAATCTCACCGTCCACATTAGCTTCACGGTAAGTCATAAGGAGCGTGCTCATGCGACCCTGGGACCCTACACACTTTATCAACTACCCTAAAACAGCCCAGCGCGGCCCCCATTTAGGGCCCCCTGTCCTAGCTGGAGCCCTGCCTGGGTTCCCAAATCTGACCATTCCAACAACCTAAGAAAAACAGCAAAGAGGGCGCGCACCCAGAGGTGCCTTTTCAAACTCCCCTAAGCGCCCGTGGAAGGAGAGCGAGCCCCTGGAATTCTCCATCCTTATCTAGGGGACCCACAGGGGGGGTTCCATGGAACATTCTATCCCCAAAGGGCAAAGGGGGGGGTGGATTACAAAGGGACAGGTGAGTGTCACTCAGCCCCAGCGGATGATGCCTGCGCCTGGAGCCACGCCCTGCCATCCCAGCTGGGGTGACGCCCAGGTGACTGCGATCTGGGCCAGGCTGAAGGCAGGAGTCGCTCAGAACCTGGTGCATCAGGACTCAAAGGCACTGCATCCAGGGCAGCTCCCGACAGTGGGGAAATTCTTGCTGGAAAGGAGGCCTCTAAAGACACAGGGGAAGCGGAGGAAGGGACTTGGAGGCTGTGCCCAGCCCCGTGGAGAGCACCCGCTGGTCTTGCGTCCAGAATCATCAGTGAGACTTTCCAGAACAGCCCCATTTAGAATTTCAAGATGTCCCTTCTCATATTCCCGAACCCAATTTTTCCTTCTTAACAGTGACCACCGTTTGGTTGCCACCAGACATTCTGTTTAGGTCACTTCTTAATCATTATTATTTTTTTGGGGGGGTGGGGGGACTCACTGGGGATTGAACCCAGGGGTGCTTGACCACTGAGCCCCATCCCCAGCCCTTTTTATATTTTATTTAGAGACAGGGTCTCGCTAAGTTGCTGAGGCTGGTCTTGAACTTGAGATCCTCCTGCCTTCAGCCTCCCGTGTTGCTGGGATGACAGGGGTGGCTACCACACCTGGCTTTCCCGATTTTATTCACTGCCCGTCTCCCCGCCGTTAGGAGCTCTGCTCTGCGAAGGCAGGGATCTGTGTCTGTCCTGTTCGCTGTGTGTTACTGCCTGCCATGTGGGAATGTGGTGCTCAGAGAAGGAATGAGTGACCGTCCTGCCTGCCAAGTCCTGGTTAAGACCACCCCCAAAGTCAGACCCCTTCAGGCTCACGAGTCTTTCAAATGCCAGCCGGGCTGGGTGCGGTGGTGCACATCTGTAACCCCATGACTCAGGAGGCCGAGGCAGGAGGATCGAAAATTCAAGACCAGCCTCAGCAACTTGGCAAGACCGGGTCTCAGCTTGGAATTTTTAGAAGGCTGGGATGTAGTTGGGTGGCACAGCCCTCGTCCAGCTGCTGTGAGATGCCGGGTTCAACCCCCCATACCACAAAATCAGTATCAAAATGCCACCAGCCACTCTCCAGGAGACCGCAATCCCCAGGCATTCTCAGAGCCTGGATTAGAGGCCAGAGTTCACCCCTTAGGCAGAAGCCAATTTCCCCCAGGGGCTTACCCAGAGCATCCCATCCCCCACCCAGCAGACCGTGCAGAGGGGCCGACACCACCCAGAATTTCCATCCCCACCCCGGGGGCCAGCTGAGGTCCTGGGGCTTTGGCCACAGAATACTAATAGACCCGGGGACGGCGGCAGAGGAGGAAGGAGGGGCCGGGAGCCCCAGGCAAGAAACCAGGCCCCGGGGAGCAGCGTGGGCGCAGGAAGCTCTCCTTGTCGGGTGACTGACAGAGGAAGACACAGGAAGAGCGTGTCTCATGGGTGACAGAGCCCCGACCCCTTCCCACGGGCGCACACACTGCTTTATGTCACCCTACCACAACAGCGTCACCTTCTCATCCCCAACCCTGGGTAAGCATGCGCTGGCTGAAACCCTGGAGCCCTGGGGCCTCGGGAACAAGGACCCCAGGCCCGCCCCCAGGGTCTTCCTGGCTGGGACCCCTTACATCTCCATGGCGGGGGCTGCTCACCCTGTTTGGCTTTCCAGTTAGACAATGTCTACTCGGAGAGTGACCTTCTAGTTACATGGTGACAGTAAGAGCGAGCACATATTGGGCACCTACTAGGTGCCAGGCAGAGGGAACTTTTCATGCAACCATCCGACTGATCCCCCCAAACGCCCTCTTCAATTATTCATTGGGGGTTTGTTTGACAAATATTCAGCCCCTTGAATCTGTCTGGTTTTTTTTTGTTGTTGTTGCTATAACAGAGTACCTGAGACCATGTAGCTTATAAAGTAGAAAGTTTTATTTAGATCATGGTTTCAGAGGCCAGAGGCTGGGGTGTCCAAGGGCATGATACCCACATCTGGGGAGGGCTTTTGGGCTCCATCATATCATGGCAGAGGGTACCCATGGTGAGATGAGCCAGCTCACCAGAGAGAGCTTGTTTTTCCAAACAAAGTCATTCCCTCCATTCACGAGGGTTCCTCCCCAAAACCAAATCACCTCTAGCTGAGTGTGGGTGGCCCCCGCCTGTCATCCCAGCAGCTCTGGAGGCTGAGGCAGGAGGATGGCAAGTGCAAGGCCAGCCTCAGCAACTTAATGAGGCCCGAAGCAACTGGGTGAGACTCTGTCTCAAAATAAGAAACAAAAAGGGCTGGGGACGGGGCTCAGTGGTCGAGAGCCCCTGAGTTCAATGCCAGGTTTCCCCCCCCAAAAAGAAAAAATTATTTTAAGTCACCTGTAAAGGTTTCCTTCCGTCTCTTCACCACCGTTAACATGACGTTGGGGTTCAAGTTCCCAACACATGAAATTTGGGGACACACTTAAACCCCAGCCTGCGTCTGTGGGCCTGCCCCATGCCAGGCGAGGAAGGAACACGTCAGTCAACCAGACGGACCACATCTGCTCCTGAGGCTGACAAAACCACACAAGGTCAACGAGTGAGATGGGTCCCCTTTAGACGGTGATGAATGTTAAGAAGAAAAATAAGACCATGAACAGGGTGGGGGCGCCGGGGGTTCCGGTCCCGGAACACTAGGGGGTGGGTACTACTGATTTCATTTCACAAGTGAAGGAGCAGAGTTTCTAAGAGAGGAAGTCACTTCTGGCAGTGGCAAAGGAAGTGGGACCTTAATTTGCCTTTGTGGATTTCCTTTCAGCTTTGATCTCTGGATGATCCACTAAAGCACAGGGAAAAAGAAGTCAGCGGGGAGGGGGGACACCCAGGACCCGGCAGGGCTGCCTGGGGCAGCTGTGCAACCCGTGCACTGCACAACTCCAGGAGTGCGGTCCACAAAGACCGCGCAAGGTATGGAGGCTGCACCCCCGGGGTCAGGAAGATCTAGCCCAGCGATTCTCGTGAAGTGGTCCCCAGTCCAGCAACCTCACCATTACCTGAGACTACGCCAGAAACACAGATTCTGGGGGGCCACCCCTGACCTCCGGATGGACCAAGTCCAGCTCTTGTTCCACATGAAACAGAACCATGGGAGGGTTCTGTTTCACGTTGGCAAGAGGTGATGGTGCCTCCGATGGGCTGGTGGCCAAGGAGAGGACAGGGAGAGTCACATTCTACACAGAAGTTAACAGTGCAGCCAATTTGCTGATGGCTCCTGCTATGATGGACAACGTCACCACTGTCCCAAAGCAATGGGGCCGAGTGACCACAGACTGAAACCAGGAAGAAAAATAAGGCTTTCCTCTTTATAAGCTGATTGCCTCAGGCATTTTGTCAGAGTGACACAAAGCTGACCCACACAGTAGGTACGAAGAAGAATGCACTTAACTGATGTCACCAGCCCAGCACTGTTATAAGTACTTAACACGCTTTGTCCAACACTGTTGTGACCGAGCTACGCCATTAACAGACCAAACACCTCTGTGTCCTTCCAGAGTCAGATGTATTGAATGACAACAAATCCGCCGAGTACACCTCTTTCAGCAGTTGCCATTCACCGAATACTTGTGGGTCCCCTGTTGTCATAGCGGAGCAATTACCAGTTCTTTTATTCCTGCCTGAACTACTAATATCTGTAAGGCTCAAGTCACACAGACAAATATGATACAGGAAACTCACAGGTTCCAGAGACTGAACAGAGAGCAAAGGCACAGAGCAGATACACATGCAAAGACTCAGTGTAGGTGATCTAGAAAGATCAGGAACCAGCCCAAGAACTGCGCAGAGCTGTCAAAGTGCAGGAACTTGTGGGGTGTGGTGGTGCAGGCCTGTCATCCCAGCAGCTGGGGAGGCTGAGGCAGGAGGATTGCAAGTTCAAAGCCAGCCTCAGCGACAGCAAGGCCCTAAGCAACTCAGTGAGAAACGTGTCTCTAAATAAAAGGGCTCCGTGGTTGAGCGCCCTTGGGTTCAATTTCCAATACAAAACAAAACCAAAAAAACAAGTGCAGGAACCCAATCTAGTCTAGGCCAAGGCCCTGATGGGTGGCAGTGTCAGGGAGCCAGCCTGAAGGGCCAGCTTGGAGTGGACCGGTGTGGTCATCACCAGTAGGAGAAACCGCACTCTGCTGAAGCCCAAAGACAGAGAATCAGAGGCGCATCGCTGTGGTGACTGTTGGGCAAGGCTCCTGACAAGTGACCAGGTGACCAGGTCAGGGTGCCCATCCCGTCTTGGGGTACGCCTCCTGTTATGGGTCTCGGGAGAGGGGTTGCTTCATTGGGTGGCCTGGATGTGGGTCTGACGTGTCCACGCATCTGCGTGCTTCTGATTAACTGGCTAAGTCACAGGTGGTCATTTTGTTAGGACATTTCATTTACCCCTTCGTGGGTGCCCTATGATGGGGCCGGGCAGATGGTGGCTGTCCCCTTGCGCAGACACAGCGCGGGGTCACCCCCCCTCAGCACTTAGGCTCAGAACGGAGCAACTGGCGCCGACTGCGCGCCTTGGGGACTACGGGCGGCCTCCCCACCACTCTCCCGCGGTCTCCTCCAGCATCCAAATGTCGCCAACCTGGCTGTGCCGCTGCCCAGGACCAAGCCCCAAGCCTGGACGCTGCTTTGGAGGGTAGAGGATTGACCCACGGGAGTTGAAGTAGGAAAAAGGACAAATGCCCTTGCGTGTTAGTTCACTGGTGTCACCCAGCGCCCCAACCAGGTGGCTGTTAAAAAACCAGATGCCTGGTGTGACAGTTCTGGGTGTTGGCGGCGCCCCCTGTGAGAAGGCTCTGGGGGAGCCGCCCTCGCCTCCCCAGCCTCTGGTGGCTTGTACACCCGCTGGGCCTCGGCCAACCTTGCGCCTCTGCTAAGGACCCGCCGCTGGACCAGGACGACCGCCGCGTGGGCATGACCTCGTTTTACCCTCATTACTCCGTGCAAAGACCCTGTTTCCAAAGAAGGTCACCATTCAGGGGCTGCTTCCTAAGGGGTCAGGGCTTCATCTGTGTTTTGGAGGACACGATTCCGTCCGCGGTGCCTCGTGAAATAAGATCTTTCCCTGCTTTCGTCGTTGATTGGTTTGGCAGCGCTGGAATGGAACCCAGCACCAGGGTGACTTGTGCTCATTTTAATTTGACTTTCTTTCATTAACAAATTTCTCTTAAATAACTTGATTTAGATTTTTTATATTCTGCCGGGCGCCATGGCATCTGCCTGTCATCCCAGCAGCTCGGGAGGCTGAGGCAGGAGGATGGCGAATTGCAAGCAGCCTCAGCAACAGCGAGGCGCTAAGCAACCCAGTGAAACACAGTGGTCAAGTGACCCTGAATTCAATCCCTGGTACCAAATAAAATGAAATAAAATAAAATTTTGACATTCTGGGCGGCTGTGCAGCTCCGTGGCAGAGCACGGTACCCA
Source organism: Ictidomys tridecemlineatus (assembly GCF_052094955.1). Lineage (NCBI taxonomy): Eukaryota > Metazoa > Chordata > Mammalia > Rodentia > Sciuridae > Ictidomys > Ictidomys tridecemlineatus. The sequence goes on along the minus strand of NC_135478.1, from coordinate 10,726,254 downwards.
GCCTGGGCAAGACCCTAGGTTCCAACTCCAGCACCACAAAACAACAAAAGTCATATTTTTTATATTCACTAATGATATAATCAGTATGATTACTTCTTGATACAAAGAGAAATTCTAATGTTTTAAAATAAAAGCTTCTTTCTGGAAAATATGAAATGCAATTTTCATTTATGCTCCAGAATCAGGCTCAACCGCCCCTCCAGGGTACGACCATGTCCAGCGAGCCGGAGCCGCCCCGTCCTGCCTCTTTCAGGCCGCCAGGTGGCGCTCGCCAGTCAGGAAGTCCTCCGAGGGTTCCTCTCTATGATCCCCGCTGCGGCCTGGGCGACCCGGAAGTCCTGGGTGGGGAAGAAGGCAGTGCTTCCGGGTAGGAGTGAGGTGACCCCGGCCGGCGCTGGAATCTGCGGCGGAGCAGACATGGGGGCGCACCTGGCCCGGCGCTACCTGGGCGATGCCTCGGTGGAGCCCGACCCTCTGCAGATGCCCACCTTCCCGCCCCAGTACGGCTTCCCGGAGCGCAAGGAGCGCGGTAAGGCCCAGTGCGCAGGCGCGGCTGGCGGGAGTGGGGCGCGGACGCGGGACCCAGGCAACTCGGAATCCTCTGCGCGGACCTGGCCTCCGTGCGAGGAAGTCCCAGGCGCCGGCGACCCTGCCGAGTGTCGGGCATTCCAGGAAGGGGACCGACTCGAGCAAAGGCCCGGGGACAAGAGAGGCTGCCAGAGCTGGCCTTTGTCCTGGGGGCAGCGGGGAGCCTTGAGAAGGCTTGTCAGGGAAGGGACACGGTCTTTGTACCCCCGTGCAGGTGTCTCCTGTTCAGGTTTGCACAGGCGACGCAGGGCCGGCTCGCGCCGCGCATCAGGGACTAGAGATGCAGGCGCCGTGTTCAGTGACCTCCCCGCCCGGGAGGGAAGACGGCGGGACCAGGGGGATCTTGGGGGGCACAGTTGGCAGGTATCAGAGCAGCCTTAGGAGGCAGTGGGTAGAAGATGAGAAGGGGATGAGTAGGAGGTGACCGGGGGAGAGTCACGGAGAGGACAGAGCCCATGCTACTAACCAGAGGAGGGACACAGATTGGTGTGTCTAGAGGTTGCTGTGACTGCTCGGTGGACGTGGACTTGGGGTCAGAGAACCTCCAAGTAGTAGGGGTAAAGAAAGGTCTGTGTCTGAGAGCATGTTGGAGGATGTCCCCTCTCCAGATGGTCCTAAAGTCGCATCTGAGCCTGCATTCCCCGTGCACCTGCTTCCCAAACACCAGGGCCCCCTGTGCCTTTCTCTTGCTGGCCAAAACCGTGGTGGGGGGCCGCGGCCCCCTTTCCTTGGCATCTACCCCTGTGCCGGCAGAACATGATTGGGTGGGGGCTGCTGACGGCCTCCTGGGTGCTCCTCCAGTGGCTCGTTGATGTTGCCTGGCATTCCTGACACATCCCCAGACCGTCACTGTCTCTTCCTCCCTCCTCTTATTGAGAAAACAAGCCACCAAAAAGGGGCTCTCTTGGGCTCCCTGCCCCCATTTGCCCTCAGGCTCCTCCTCACCTAAGCCTCTGCTACAGATGAGCCCTTTATGGCCCCCATTCCATCTGCCCAGTCTCCTTCAGCCAGCCTCCCTCTCTGACACTAGTTTTCCCTTCATTGTTCCCCATTGTTGTACAACCCCCTGGCCCCACCTCCCCCTCTCCCCCTGCCACTTCACTTAAAGGGCTGTCACCGAGCCCCATTGTCGTGGGTGCCCACTTCTTACCTAACCTTCACCACTGACACCTCCTGAAAGACCCTCCTCACCTGGCCTCCAAGACTCAACCTCGCTTGGGGCTTCTACGCTAAATTCCTCTTGGCCTCTGGTGCCCCAAGGCTCAGGCCTTGTCCACCACTGCCTGGGAGGAAGTGTGGGTCTCCACCAGTGTCTTGGCTTCAAGCGTCTTCTGCATGCCAGGGCTCCTGAGTTTTGTCTCCAGGGGCTTTAGCCTACCCTCCCCCTCACAGCCCACTGCTGATGTTGATGGCGTCCTGCCACCTGGCCTCTCACCGCAAGCCCTTTACACCTGTTTTCTGAACACTCTGCTCCTGTACCCAACACTCCCTCTCCTTCATCCTTACCATTGCCAGACAGTCTGTGACACTGTGTCCCACCTGTCTGTTCTAACTCCCTCCAAGGGCAGGGACTTGTCTGTCATGTCCCCTGCTGTGTAGCCATGAATACACCATGCATGCAGCAGGTACCCCATAAGGCCTTGCTGGCTGATTATAAGTTCCAAACACAGGAGGAGTCAGATTGCTCTCTAAGCCCCAAGTGTAGGTGTCTCGGCGGGGGGGGATATAAGTGGATAGCTGAGCCTGGGGCTAGAAGATGTGTGCAGTTGGGGGACCAGATGGGGTTCCTTAACATAAAGGATGGAAGTTGCAGCCATGGATAAGGACCCACTCTAATCCATGAATGGCTCTCAGGAAACAAACAGTTAATGTTTGGGTTTGGGGCAGCCTAGAAATGGGCAGAAGCCCGGGGAAGGTGCCGCCTGGCATGATGGAGTAAAAGCCAAAAGAGGCAGAATGCAGGACAGGAGACGAGAAGCTGGCTGAGGGAGAGAGAATCGTGGCTGGGAAGCAGAGGGAGAAGCCAGCCTGAACTTGATACGTGGCCACATTGTGGTGTGGGTGGAGGGAGCCAAGCCCCAGACAGGCAGAGGTGAGGAGGGGAAGGCTTGGTCCCACCGATTTGGCAGGGTGCTCAGCAAGGAGGCCAGGGACACAGGGTCACCAGCCACTGTGAGCACAGGCTAGGGTGCACAGCCACAATTCCTCTTGGCCCCCGTCAGCCTCCTGAAGGTTGAATTCCCCTGGGGTCAGTTTTGCCAAGGGAGTGGGATACCACGACCACAGGATAGTCCAGCTTTCCTGAGGCCTGAGCCTAAGTACCATTCGTTATAAGCAGCTCCAGTCACCACAGACCATGTGACAGTGTGAAGCTCCATCACCTGTTGCTGTCTTAGTTTGTATAGTACATTCTGATGTTCACACAGTGATGAAATCACCTAATGACGCATTTCTGAGAACTGTCCTTGTCATTGAATGATATGGCTAGTCATTGGCTCAGGGAACTTCCATGCTGGAGGCTGTAAATCCTTCGTGTAGGAGGAAGGTGACAGTGGCCTGGCCAATGCAGAGCTGGGATTCCACCCTGCAGCCCTACCCCATACTGGGAAGGGGCCAGGGGAGCGCTGGGGGAAGCTTTTCTGAGCCCCAGACTGCAGTGGGGGCTGTTTGAAGGGTTATGACATCACTGGGGAGGGGAGGCAGGACCCGGTGCTGTTGATGAGGAGGTGGAGACCCGTCTCCTGGCGGGCCTCAGTGTCAGGGTTACCTTTGGACACACAGGGAAAAGACACTTCAAGGGATGGCTGTAATCCTTCTCCATCAGCATGCCACCATGTCCTCAGTGGGGACTGTCCCTGGAGTAGGGGCTTGGGCGGGCTGTCCACCCGTGCTGAGCCCTGCCGCTCCCCTCAGTGATGGTGGCCACGCAGCAGGAGATGAACGAGGCACAGCTGACGCTGCAGCAGCGTGACTACTGCGCCCACTACCTCATCAAGCTGCTCAAGTGCAAGCGCGACAGCTTCCCCAACTTCCTGGGCTGCAAGCACGAGCAGCACGACTGGGACTACTGCGAGCACCTCGAGTGAGCCCCCGACCCCACGCACGGCAGGCACCACTGGCCCACGCCTCAGCTGGCCCGGGCCAGCAGGGGGAAACGGGAGGGCTCCAGGTTGGGCAGGTGGCTGGAACCACCTGGGGTGTCACCGCCCAGCACCAGTCAAACAGAGGAATGGGCTCCCTCCTGAGATCAGAACCAGGGGCAGTGGACAGGGGAGTCCCGCCCAGAGCTGAGACCCTTCTCTCCCCTCAGCTACGTGAAGCGCATGAAGGAGTTTGAACGGGAGCGGCGGCTGCTCCAGCGGAAGAAGCGGCGGGAACAGAGGGAGGCCCGTCTGGCCAAAGCCCAGGAATCTACAGTGGACCCGGCTCTGTAGGTCACCCACCATCCTCTGGACCAGTCCAAGAAATAAAGCCTCCAGGCCCCTGAGCCACGCCTCACAGTGTGTCTGGTGTCCCCAAGCCCCATAAAGGAACAGTCCGAGTCCAGCTGGGGCAGACAGGTTTTAATCCAGATGCAGAGCTGCAGCCACCCCAGAATGATACTGGGGTGGGGATGAGAGCCCGGCCTGACTGAGCCCGGGTGGAGCGGAAGTGGCTCAGAGCAAGAAGGGGATGATGGGCATGCGCAGGGGTGGGTAGTCGCGGAACTCCTTTAGGTAGCTGCGGTGCTTGCCCTTGGCCCAGATGGTCATCTGAGTGAAGCCCACCAGGGAAAAGAGGGCCACTGTGGGACAGAGCAGGGGGTGTCAAGATGGGGCTGCTCAGCAGGATGGCAGGACACCACCAAGGGAGGGGTGACGGGCTCACCTGGGAGACACTGTGTCATGATGGCAAAGCCAATCCAGGACCCCACCTGTGGGCAGCACAGGTGGAGGTGAGGGCAAGCAGGCGGGCCACACAGGCTGTTCTGCCACCTCCCCTGTCAACCCTCTTCAGAGACAGTGACCAAGCTCCAATGTGGAGGGACCCCAGGTAAAGGAAGTGCTGTACAACAGGCCAGGCCACACGCCTCCCAGCCCCAGAACAGGAACAGCAGTCTCCATCTCCAGACCTCAAGCTTGAAAGTACCTTCCCCACCAGGCTGCCCCTCCACAAGGGACCCTAAACCCAGGAAGGAGTGGGGAGAAAAGGTCGGCCCTCACCTCGTAGGTATAGTTGGGACAGGACACCAGCAGGAAGAGCCACGTGAAGGGGTTCTTGGTAGGGTACGGGATCTTCCTGGTCTTGGACCCTGGGGGACAGGACAGGAGGAGCAGGTGAGATTCTCCCACCTGGCCCAACTACTCCCAAACCCCAGTAGACCACTCACCAGCTGGCCGCAGGTCCCGCAGAGCCATGTGGATGGAGAAGTTACCAAGCTGGCAGATCTGTCCGAGGAGGAGCAGGGTCAGCCCAGAGCCCCCAGGCCCCCCGCCCCCCAGCACTGTCCAGACTCCTTACCACAAAGATGGCCAGCGCCAGTTTAACCTGCTGAGCTCCATAGGCTGAGGAGGAAGCAGGGAGGGGAGGCCGTGAGGGGAGGACACTAGGGCTAGTGCCCCAAGGGCTCGCTCGAGGGTGGGGGTCAGGCTGAAGCCACTTACTGGGGGGCGTGTAGAGAGGGTGGTTGATGTAATAGGCCATCCATGCTGCGAAGCCCCAGTAGTAGGTGCAGTTCTGAAAGGAAGAGGGCAGGGATGGGCCGAGGGGTGAGAACCGGGGACGCAGGGCCAGACGGGTTTCCCGGGCAGACTCGGGGCCAGACGGGTTTCCCGGGCAGACTCAGGGCCAGGAGGGTGCGTGGCGGGCGCCCACCTTGAAGATGTTGCGCAGGGGCATGGTGCCATGGGAGAAGCGGTGCACGAACAGCGTCTCCAGCAGGCGCTTGACATAGTGCAGAGAGTGGCAGGTGCAGGCGAGGCTGGTGGGGAAGCAGGGGCTGGTCCAACAGGCCTCCTGTCCTTTGTCCTCCCCCCTCCCACCCACCTGACCCCACTCACTGCACCACTGTGTGCCGACTGGACGTGAAGTCATATTTGTGGCCATAGATGAAGGGCACCCGGAAGTAGAAGAGCAGGTAGATGAAAAGGGGCCCAGCATACTCTGTCAGGAAGACCTGAGGGCCCAGGGAGCAAAGTGAGTCTCCCGATGTGGCTGGTGGCAAAGGCGAATGGTGGAGGGGTCAGGACTCACCGTCACCCAGCTGATCTGGGCCCCCAGGTCCCGGAAGTAGAGTGTGGCTGTGGTACCCACAGGCAACTTCTGCAGCACATCCTCGTCCTTCAGGGACTTGCCCTCTGCAGAGAGGTGGGCCAGGACTCAGGGGCTGCCCCAGCTTTTCCCACTGCCACCCGGAAGCCACAGGGTGAGCCCAGCGGACAGCTGTACTCACTGGGGTCCAGGCGGAGGGACTGGCGGGCGGGGTACCACTGTGGATCTGTGGGGAGAATAGTGTCACAACCCTCAGCCTGGCAGGACCTAGCCTGCAAGCTTCCCACCCACTGTGCCAGCTTCTCAGTGTTGCCAGGGCTCAAGGACCCCCCAACTCCCAGGCAAGGCCTCTGAGCCTGTGTTGTTCCAGGACACAGGCCAGGATAGCACTGCCAGAGCAGGATTTTGTCCCTCCGAAAGCCAACAAGGGCACTCCTCCTGATGGCCATGTGGGGGCGCTGCTGCAGTCAGTCCCAGAGAGGTCTGGGTCACACGGAGGCATTTCTACATGTCTCCCTCAAGGGAGAAACACACAGGACCTGGTCCCACCCAGAGGACCCTGCCCAAAGGAGTGGCCATGCTCATTGTGGCACTCCTTGGACTCACGAGTCTTGGTGAAGAGGTTCTTAATCTCTGCAATGGTGGCCTGGGGCTCCACCTGGGGAAAGACCAGCAAGGAGGCATCAGCCCCAGGATGGAGAGGGGTCAGGAGAAAGGACTGGGCCGCGGCTACGGGCACAGGAGAAGAATGGGGTCCAGGCCCCCACCTACTGATCAAGGCAGGTACAGCAAAGGCTCTGCCAGTGTGAACTCAGCAGGGGTCTCCAGTGCCACCAGGAAGCCAGGATGGCCCCCAGCCCAGCAAGGCCAACAAGGCAAGTGGGGCCTGCTCCCCTGCTGCCCCTCTCTGCCCAGGATTGGTGGGGTCCAAACCCCTGCCCGGGGACTGGCCTCAGAGGAACAGGTCTCAGTGCAGACCATGGGCTCCACTGAGGTTGCCTTGCTTCCTCCCCTAGCCAGGAGACCAGCTCCCAGGCACACCCAGGGGCCACGACTGCCCACTCTGTCCCACACATCACAGCATTCCTCCTGGGCCCTCTGAAGGGAAGGGGTAGAGGAAAGAGCTGGAAGGAGCTGGGGCCTGTGGCCGTGTCACGGGCACTGCGGTCCTACCTTGTCCAGGAAACACAGCTTCTCCCGCGTCTTTGCATCTAGAATCTCCACCTCAAAAAAGAGAACAGCCTTTTTAGGTTTCTTGGTTGTCTTGGGAGGTGCAGGCCGGGGGAAGCCGTTGAGGCCAGGGCTCAGCCCCTGGCTGGCCTCCCGGGCCACCAGGCTCAAGCTGATATCCATACTGCCCGCCACCAGCCCGGCTGCTCTGCTCTGCCACCCAGGCTGCCACCCCAGCTGCCGGCCGTCAGCCCCCACCACGGACCTCCCCACGAGGAGCAGCTCTGGGCCGGGCTGGCGCGATCAAATTCTGCCGCGATGCTGGAAGAGATCCCGCGCCTGCCCTGGCTCTGCCGACTTGTGTGCCAGATGTAACCCGAGTGGCACCAGAGCCACAGCACAGCTAAATATAAAACTGTCCCAGACTGAGCCCACTAAGGAGTCATGCCACAGTCCCCTTGCAGCGGGGGCAAGGGGGTCCTGAGGGCAGCCCCTAGGAACCAGGTTGTCCTGAAGGAGGCTTTGGAGTAGACACAGTCCCCCAACAGCACCAGGGCAGCCAAGGCAATCCCTAGAGGCAGACGCCCGTCAGCCCCTCCCTGACCTGAGCAGAGTAGGGGCCTCCGGCCAGTGGCCAGAAGAGGGTGAGAAGCCGGCCCAGGCCCCAGCACCCAACTCAGGCATAAGCAGTTCATTGCGCTTGGAGAAACCCCAGCTATTTTGAGAATCCGTGAGATAGATCATCCATTTCCCCTTCTGAGCTGTAAAAGACACTCGGATTATTTTCCTTGTGCATTTGTGTTCCCAGGAAGGTGACAGATTCCACAGTTATTGGTGCAGAAAGCCTCTCTAAGCGGAAATGACCCGGAACAGGAAGTTGCAGGCAAGTTACAAGGTCCCGACCCCCTGCCTCCCGAGCCTCCCTCTCCACCCATTGCTCACCAGTTCCCCCCAAGCCTTGCTCAAGGCCACCAGTAGGTAGTCTTCCCATGGTTCAGCCAGCACACCCTCATCCAGGCCGGAAGCTCACACACAGCCCGGTGCAGAGGGGCTGCCCTGGGCAGGAGGGAGCACCAGGGACCAGCAGTTCAGAGAAGGCTGCTGGAGCAGGGGTGGGCAGTGCCCAGACTGGTCAGGAAAGACCTGAATGCCCCAGGGGGCAAAGTCATGGTGAGCAAAGCTGGAGGTCACCCCGAGCTGGCCCCTGCCGGCCCCTGCTGTGGACCCTCCCCACTCAGAGCTCCAAGGCCCCCAGTTACTTGCTGCCTGAGAAAAAGGGACTAGACACACTGCTGCAGGACCTGAGGCCCAGAGCAGGCCCATCAGGGCCGCTGAGGGGGTGTCCACCCACCCAGAGCCCACCTGAGGAAGGGGCTCACCTCACACACTCCTGACCACAGTGGCAGGGACAGGGCACACTGTGAGCTGTACCCAGCCCTGCCCTGCAGCCCAAGTGCCCTGGGCATGGCACGTCCCTGTGCCTCAGCTCAGGGGCAGGCAGGGTCTCCTGGGCCAGGGCACAGGAAGCACCAGCATGTCTGACAGACGGGAAGCAGCCATGACAATGGGTCCTGGGGACGGGAATGAGAGGTCCCCCAGGAGGGAGCCCTGCCCAGTAAGGCAGCATGGTGGCAAAGGGCAGCAGCCTGTGTTCATATCCTGGCTTCCAGCTGACCAGCAGGTCCAAGCAGCACTTGGGCCAGCCTGCCCGTCCCCGACATGCCTACCCCACGGCCTGGACCTGAGGGGAGGAGGGGACAGAGCCCAGGAAGTCCTGGCCAGTGCTGCCTAGTTGAACCGAATCAGAGACATCACCTGCTATCATCTCTGGGCTCTGCTTAGTCCTGTGGCCTTGGGGGGCAGGTTACTGAACCCCCACAGGGACAAAAATGGCCAGAGAGCAGCTGGCATATGGAGAGGCCTAAAAAAGGGAGCTGGTCATACCCCTCGGGGCCCACCAGAGACACGAGGAGAGGACAGCACTGGCAAGGGCTGGAATGGCAGGGCGCAGGCGGGCACAGCGCCAGCCCCGTGGCTGCAGTATATTAATAGTTCCTGGGCCCCTGGCGGTCAGTGCCCACATGCCTTCAAGCCGGTGTGGCCCACAGGAGAGCGGCAGTGTCCACCAGGACAGGAGGTCTCCGAGTTCCTGCTGAACCACTCAACAGCTTAAAATACAACCAGCCCCTCTCCCTGCCGGCCAGCTGCCGGGGGAGGGCTGAAACCCTACCTCTCCCCCCCACCCCCACCCCCAGCACCAGACCACAGCCTCGGAGGGGGGGCACCAGCCAGGCTGTTGGGACCCCAGCTGGCTGCTGGGAAAGGAAGCCAGGTGGCAGGAGGGGGCAGCTGGGAGAGGGGCCACAGTCACCGCAGCCACAGCAGCAGCGCCCAAGCCGGTGCTCGGCACCCAGAGGAGCTGCCACACTACAGAGAGGTAAGCCAGAGCCACAGGGCAGCACCCAGTGCTGGCCAGGGTGGGAGCTGCCCCAGTTCAGAGCCACCATAGCACGATCTGTCCTCAAGGGATGGCTGTGGCTTTGCATGTCCTGCCCGCACGCCCACGCCCAGCAGCCATCTTCTCCCACAAAGAGAACTGGGAGGCTCTGGTGGGTGCACGGGTGGGGGGTGGGGGACAACCGCCTCTACACTCTTTACCAGACAGAAAGTAAAATATGTTGTGTTACACAAGGGGGTCGGGCCGGTAAAAGCAGCCGGACACCGAGTTCCATATGCATATGAAATGCTCAGGGTAGACAGCAGACTGGGGTGGCCGGGGCTGGGGGCTGGGGTAGGTGGGCATGACTGCCCAGGGCTATCTGGTCCCCTCCTGGGGTGATGAAAAGGTCGTGGAACCAGGCAGCGGTGGTGGCTGCACAGCACTGAGCACGCACTGAATGCCACTGGACTCTGCATTTTTTCTTGAGACTGGGTCTCACTGTTGTCCAGGTTGGCCCCAAACTCAGGAGAAAGTCCCGCCTCAGCCTCCCAAGGGCTGGGACTACAGGCAGGCGCCCCACTGCACCCAGCTTGGATCCTACGCTTGTAAATGGTTCATTTTATTTTATGTGAATTTCACTTCAACAAAGAACTTTTTTTGTTGCTGAGACTGGAAGCCAGGCTCAGCAGCTCCACCTGACTGACCCGTAGGCAGCTGCAACATTTATTTTTTCCACAGAGGGTAACAAACTGGTCACACCTACCCATCAAAATGAGAAGCCCCCACCCTCTACCCTGAAACTGAGGCCTAATATGGGGAGCTCACCTCACTCTTCCCATCCCCCACCCCACTGCACCCCACCCCACTCACATGGCCTGCCCAGGCCTGAGGCCACCCTGGGCTGGTGGTTACCTAAGGGGCACAGGGCACAGGTGTCTGCTGAGCAGGGCCCCAGGCAGAGGATCCTGAGCACAGAGAGGCTCCAGGCTCAGACCCAGCCCTGGGGGGCAGCAGGGAGGGGAGGGAGACATTCCACGGATAGACAGGGACACAGGGAGGCTGCGAGGGGGATCACTGACAAGATCCCCACTCTGGTGGCAGGCAGGGGGTGTGGCCCTGTGTGGCAGGCACAATGGACAGGCAGAGGACAAGGACGAGGGCAGGAGCCCTGGCATGGGATGCAGGAGTGTGGCTCTGTGATGACAATTCCACTAGCCTGGGAGGCATTCTCACCCAGAGGCCCCAGATTCCAGGAGCCAGCCAACAGCATCCCGTGCTTCCACAAGGTCAGGGCACGGCCAAGGGCTGGCTTGGGGGGGGGGGCTGAAGCCCACCCTGCAGCTGTGTGGTGAGGTAGGAGGAGTAAATAGAGGCTCCCATCTTCCATCTGCTTGTTATGAGCTAGCACCAGTGCCTAGAGCCACCAAAGAAGCAGAGCTGCAGGGCTGTCCCCATCTGGCACTTGAGGAAACCAGAGTGGCAGAAAAGCACAGCAGTGCGATTACGGGAGGAGCAGGGTCTTTGCACTGGCCGCCCCCTCTGCCTTAGCTCTGAACCAGACCCCAGGCTCCACCTCCACAGGCCCTCAGAGAGCCTCTGGGCCTGGCCATCTATTTAGAGGACTGACCCCAGACATTTCCTAAACGTCTCCACTGAAGTGTGTGGAACTGCCCCCTCTGCACCCCACCCTCAGCCCGCCAAGCCCAGGCTCTTCCTCAGTTCCTCCTTCCCCATGCTGCAGAGGTACTGCCCAGCACCCTGCCCCAGGGCACAGGAGCTGCCTGCAGGAGACCACACTCCACAGCGCAATCCTGTGGGGCCCAGCACTCTGGCTACCCGGCCCTCCTTCATCTGCAAAGTTAGCTGCCCCTACATGTCATCTCATAGGGTTATTTTAAAAATTACAGAGAAAACAGTATCCAAAAAACTACGTTAACATTTCCAATCTAGAATAAATCTTATTAAGAATAAATATTATTGGTCAGGTGCAGTAGTACATGCTTGTACTCCCAGCCACTCGGGAGGCTGAGGCAGGAGGATCATAAGTTCCAGGCCAGTGTCAGCCATTTAGCAAGACCCTGTCTCAAAATGAAAAGGTCTGAGGGAGCGGGTGGTGGTAGAGCACTCCCGGGTGCAACCCAGGGCCACAATAAATGGATAAATGAGTTCTAGCAAAACAATTGTGGCAGTTGCAGAAAACAGTCAAGGCCCTGGCTGAGCACTCAGGCCCTTTCTCCAGAAATCCTGACCATGGCTGTGAGGGGGCCCAAGGTCAGAGAGCTTACGCCATGATGCCCCACCCACCTAGTGGCCTCCAGTCTAAACCCTAGCAACAGCAGGACACCTGTGTGTGGGAGAGACTAAGCGGTGGCCGCCTGCAGAGGCTGAGGCACTCTTCACTGCCCCCTTGTGGCATGACTGGAAAGGTACCCACTGCAACCAGCCCAAAGCCATCAAGGAGGTGGCTGGAGTGTAAAATGTCACAGAGTGAGTTCTAACCCTGACTCTCCAACTGACCAGTCAGAGACCTTGGGAAGCCACCGCCCCGCACTCATTTGCTCCTCCCTCCGTCCCCAATATCTCAGGCACAGCTCTCGGTCCTAGGACACAGCAGTGCACAAAGCCAAGCCTCTCCCTACCTTCATGGGGCTTGCACCCTAGTTAGGGAGGTGAGCAGAGGCGGACAACAGTGGCTTGACTTGTTTTGACACCAAGAATAGTGGAGAATAACAAGCTGAGAGAGTGGACAAGAGCGAGGGGATGGGCATTTTAAACAGTGGTCAGGGAAGGCCTCCCTGGGAAAGGGTGTCGGAGCAAAGGCTGGTGGGAAGGGAGGAAACCGCCTCGTGCAGCCGGGGGCCGGGGTGTCCAGGCAGAGGGAGCAGCAGTGCAGAGGCTGCAGGGCCGGGCTCTTCGGGGCCTGTCAGGAGCGAAAGGAAGCCAGAGCACAGCGCCCAAGGGGAGGGAGGTGACAGGTGACAGGAATAGACTGAGAAGGGCCATGGGCCTTGAGGGGGCCTTGGCTTCATGGGGGTAGGGGGGGCGCTGGGCAGGGTTCTCAAGCAGGAGAGGTGGCTTGACTCTTGTGTCAACAGCTGGCTGCTGCCAGGGGAGTAAATGGGAGCAGTGGGACAGACACTGGGAGGCCAGGGCGGGGTCACAGGAACGCGGGCAGCGACCACCTGGACAGGGCGAAAGAGGTGCAAAGAGTGAGGTTTCTGACTCAACACCAGCAGGGAGCACAGGCCCTGCCAGGCCCAGGCTGAAGAGCCGAGTGAGTGAGTGACACCGGGTGCCGCAGCAGCCAGCAGGCAGGCTCACTTGCAGGCCTCCCGGGCCAGGGTGTCCTCTTCACAGACAGCTGGGCTGGCGCTCCCCAGGCTCCTCCCTCTGTAAACAAGACTGGGTGGCCTTGCTAGCTGAGGAGCCCCCACCATGAGGCCAGACCCCCACCATGAGGCTGAGGGCCAGTGATGTTGTGGACCCCCGCCAGCCCATGAACCTGGAACTTCTGTGTGTCCTAAAACCCGCCCCATGGTTGCAGTGGGGACAGCAGCCAAGATTGCCTCTGAGCCCAGACCACAGCAGACTCCCAGACGCTTCTCACCCATGCCCATGGTGGCCCCAGGGAACAGGACAGGGGCCATCAGCTCCATTTCACAGACAAGGAAGCTGAGGTCCAAGGCTGAGGAGCGCAACCAGGTCACCTGGCAGTAAATGCCTCAGAGCCCCGACATTCTCATGTGCAAGGCCCCCACACCCCAGGCCTCCCTCTGGAGGCCCCACACGACACTGGTCAGTACCCAGCACACACAGCCTTCAGACAGGCAGCTCCAGCAGGCTCTTGGGCCTTGACAGCCTGGCCAGCACCTGCCTGGATGGAGATGGCGTGCTCCCTGCTCCGTGCCAGCCTCTCCGAGCAACCAGGGCCCAGGCAAGTATACAGACAGTCCAAAAGGTCCTTCCACCTACCAGCCCGGGAAACAGGTCCTCACATGGGACACAAGGGCTGGTGCACCCACAGCCTGAACTCCTTGGGGACACTGCCCAGCCCCAGGGTGGAGGCCTGGCCTGAGCAGCACAGACAGACACACCCCATCACCAAGGCAAAGAGGAGGGTGTCACCTGACGCAGTCAGCATTTTCGGCTCCCTTCCCTTTTACTTTCCAGAAATATCAAGTCACAACCCTGATGCCAGGATGGCTGAAAAGACCCGGGGCCCAGCGGCCAGGAAGCCAACAGGCCGCACCTGCTGGGACAGAAATACTTCCTTCCCTAGTGGCCTCAGCTGTGACCTCCTTTCTCCATGGTGCGGGAGTGGGGGAGTGGGTTGTGCCAGCCTCCCCCAGGGGCCATGTGGGAACAGAACATCACCCAGGGTGGGAAAGGTGAAGACGAGGACCTGGTCCTTGACCAAGCCACTCCCATCTGCCCTCTGCTAGCAAGATGAGGAGCCAGGGTCCAAAAGACCATGTCCATGCGGCTCTCAGATCTGGGGCCAGGGCCAGGTGCAGAGGCAGAGTAGGCCCAGGGCCAGAAGAAACTGGGTTGCTGTCCCAACCTGGCAGAGGCCAGGGCAGAGGCCCTGGCAAGCCGGCAGCACCTGCCTCAGAGGAGCTCAGCCGAGTGCTCACAAGCTCCTGAGCTGGTTGACGCAACCACTGAGATGTTAGAGGAGGGAGACACTGGATGGACGTGGCAGGGACTTGGGGGCCCCTTGGCCACAAGCCCCCTGGGCATTCCCAGGTGCAGGAGGCGCTGGCCTACCCAGGGCAGCTCTGCCCAGGCTGCTTCATCCAGGCGTGCGGCGGTGGAGACTCACTCTCCCAGGCAGCACCTTCGCCCCTGCACTGTGCAGAGGCTGCGCCTGTGGGGCTGGCCCCGCCTCCCCCGGCTCTGGTGTCAAGGACTGGGACCCGCTGGGCAGCTCAGAAAACTGGGGCTTGAAAATAAGGTCAACTTAACCCAAGGCCAGGAGCGAGCAGTGCCAGCGCTGAGACTGCCCCACAGGCCCACAGCCCCTGCAGCCCCCGGCTGCCCACTGCCTCTCCCGATGAGAGGGTCGAATGCCCGCAGAGCACGGGAAGGACAATCCCCAGACAACCAGAAGCCGGCTCACTGGCACAGCCTCAGACCCTGCTATCTGGGAGCCTGGGGCAGGAGGATCCCTTGAGCCCAGGGGTTCAAGGTCATCACCGGAAGACCCCATCTAAAAGGGGCCAGGTGTCTCTCCGTCGTGGAGTGCTTGCCTCGCACACACCACATGCGGGGTCCACCCCCAGCACCACACACACAAAATAAAACCCTGGATGTGTTCAGAGGAACCCCACCCACTCACACACCAACCCCAGCTCACCACCTGCACGTGTTCCAGGACACTGCTGGGGACCCCGAGGGCTAAGCCTCTCTTCTTGTCACCAGGAACCCCCATGCCTCGGCCTCTGCCCACTCAGCCTGGCACAATCAGGCCATACCCAGAGCAGAAGGTCTGTCACCTCCTGACACCATCCAAGGGACCTGGATAGGGTGGGACAATGCTTCCTGCAGGCTTCCCTGACACAGACGAAGGCAGCTAAGGCAGTGCTGCAGGGGGCAGTGTCAAGCGTCCTGCCCGTCCTGCCGGAGCCTCTGCTCCGCCCTGGGGTAAATGTCCCCAGGGGTTCCTACCTCTCAGGGATGCTTGGGAATTAGAGACAACCATTGAGGCCAGTCAATGGCTCTAAGCCGCCTGTCAGGCTCACCCAGAGTCCTGACCTAGAGCCCAGATCAAACACCCAGAGCAGGCGTGGGAGGCGCGGCTTCAGAGCTCCCAGGAGGGGGGTGTGGCCCAGGGGTAGAGTGTGCTTCGTGTGCCTGAGGACTCGGGTCCAAGCCCAGCACCAATAAATAAATAAATAAAAGTTTCCAGGGACAGATGGAGGTCCCTGTCCTTTGGACGAAGGGAAAGCCCTTATCTCTCCTGACAGGCCTCCGTCGACCCCAGGCCATCCTTGTTCCCTGTCCTTCCGCCCACTCTCACTCAGTGAGACACCTAGCTCACTGGCACCCAGGCTCATTTGAGTGGCACTGTTAACCCACTTTAAACATAAGAGTCCAAGGCTCAGGGAACACAAGTCACCCACCTGAGGACACACAGGCTACAAGTTCCAGGGGACAGAACCCACTTGCTTTTATTCCTTAGGACAGAATGCTCAGGGCCGCACCTCGGCGTTCTGCCTGTCACTCTCCTTCCATGCCCCGGGCCCCTGGGGGCAGCCCAGAGCTGCACCCCCACCCCTGCTGCCCTGTTGCAATGGTGACCACACATGGGTCTCTCTCCATCTCTGGGCAGGAAGGTGCAGTTAAGCCAAGAAGCTGGCAGAGGGCCAGAGACCCTGGACATGCTGACCGGAGGAGCAGTTCATCCAGCTGACGCCCGCCGTGCCCACTGCTCCTGGCCCAAGGGCAGCAGGCAGGTGAGTCCACCCCTGAGCTCAGTGTGCCACTAGCCCCAGCTGGGATCCCCACAGCGGGCTTTATCCTCCCACCGAGCCCGTCCTTAACACTGACTCCTGTCCTATAGATGAAGAACACCCAGGCACTCTAAGGGCTCTGAGGACTCGGCTGTGGAAGGAGAGACAAAAGTCCTTGCCAGGGGCTGGGTGTGTGGCTCAGCAGCAGAGCACTCGCCTAGCATGTGCCAGGCCCCAGCACCACTTCAAAACATATACGTTTTCTTGCATATGTGGGGCTGCCATTTGACTAGACAATGAAATTAATATTTTTACACAATATATTAGAAGGTGACATGTGGCAGGGAAAAAAACAAAAGGGGATGGGGAGTGGCTGGTGCACAGAACAGGTGCAGTTGTATACAAATTAATCAAGAAAGATCTTCCCAGGGGCCTTGAAGCCAAGGCCTGAAGGAATAAAGACCTGTCAGTTGTCTAGGGAGAGCATCTCAGGGAGAACAACCTGTGCAAAGGCCCTGAGGTATAGCATGGTCAGTGTGCTGCAGCCCATGTGGCAGGAGGGAGTGCACAATGGGAGGTAGGAGGAGATGCCAGCAGGTAGGTGAGGAGGACTTCAGCTTCCACTGAGTGAGGTGGGAAGCCAGGAAAGACTGTGGGCAGCGCAGGATGTGGCTGACGACTTTTTCTCTTTTTTTTTTTTTTTTTTTTGGCAGGACTGGGGATTAAACCCAGGGTGCTTTACCACTGAGGCACTCCCCAGCCCCCTACCTTTTTCTTTTTTGAGACAGGGTCTTATTAAGTTGCCCAAATGGCCTCAAACTTGGGATTCCCCTGCCTGAGCCTGCGAGTCCCTGGGATCCCAGGTGTGCACCACCACTCCCACCCTGACTTGAGTCCCCAAAGGTTTCCCTTGGACTAAAAGGAATAAGGGTAGAAACGGGCCCAACTGGAAGTTGAGGATACAACCCCAGAGTGGCCATGGCTTTCACGGTGCCTTTGTCCCCTTTGGAAGGCTGGCATTCTGTCTTTGTTGTGAAGCACTAGTACTAAGTTTGGTTTTGGTTTTGGTCTTTTGTGTGTTTGTCTCCACAAATATCCCCCACGGAGGCAGGCATGGTGGCACACATGACTTGGGAGGCCGAGTCAGGAGGACTGCAAGTTCAAGGGCAGCCTGGGCAAATGCAGCAAGATCTCCCCCAACCCCATCTCAAAAAACAAAAAACCCACAAAGATTTTAGACTAGATCTCAATTAAAGTCCTACAAATACATGTGTATGTTCTTAAAACTGCTCCTGGGCTGGGGGGGTGGAGCTCAGTGGTAGAGCCCGCCCAGCACAAAAAGAGGACACCTTTGACAAAGGGGTCTTTGACACAGGGGTCAGCGCCTTCCAGCCTCAGGCCATCTCTGTCCACCTCCTATCTTCATACAGCCCAAGCATGGCTTTTCTATGTTAAAATGGTTGTGGGGAAAGAAATCAAGGAATCCCATTTCATGACCCCTGAAAATGACATGAAATGCTAATGCCAGCATTTCATGTTAAGCAAAGCCTTATTGCAGGTGGCTGTACTCCTGGTGGCACATGGGTGGTCTTGTGCCACAATGGCAGAGTGGAGGAGGAGCTGCCGGGTCCCAGGCCCACAAAACCTGAAAAGCCTGGAGACTTACCGGCGGCCCTTTCCCGGCTTAGGCCTGGTGATGGGGTGAGACTGATGAGCAGGGGTTCAATTCCAAGTGTTCTCAAGGCTAAGCCCAGGGATTTGCTGACTTTGGGACATAAGAGAAAAAAACAATTAAACAACTTAGGGCACGGGTGACAGGGAGGCTGGAACTGCCGTTAAGCGGGCAGGATGGGTGTCTGGATGCAGGTGGGTGTCTGGAGCCAAGTTTGGGACACATTAAATCTGAAATGCCCACTAACCATCCAGCTGTCTGGGAGACTGGGGAGGAGGCGCAGTGGTCAGGCCCTGGCCCACCCTCCACCTGAATCACATGGAAGCATCTGCAAGTGACCAACTTATTCTCTGCATCATACTTTGTCATTTCACAAATGTTATGCATGTTTTGGTGGTGGTGGCATTGGACCCCTGGGCTCAAGCAATCCTCCTGCTTCAGCCTCCTGAGTAGCCGGGGCTACAAGCATGGGCCCCCTCACCCAGCTCCCCCAGCATTTCTTGTTCTGTTTATTTTTGGCTTTCGAAGAGTCTCTTTATTGCCCAGGCTGGCTCCATACTCCTAGCTCAAGGGATCCTCCTGCCTTAACCTCCCATGTAGACAAGACTGCAGGAGCTCACCACCAAACACAGCAGACCCTCAACTTCTTTTTTAATTTTTTAGTTGCAATATCTTTATTTTGTTTGTTATTTAGTTTATTTATTTTTATGCGATGCTGAGGATCAAACCCAGTGCCTCACATGTGCAAGGCAAGCGCTCTGCCACTGAGCCCCTGCCCCAGCCCAGCCCCCCAACATTTTCAAGCTGGCATCTAATATTTTTTACCTAAGCTTGAATAGTTAGCTTTTTTTTTTTTTTTTGTGGTGCTGCTGGGAATTGAACCCAAAGCCTTGTGCATGTGAGGCAACCACTCTACCAAATGAGCTATGTGCCCATGTCCCCAGCCCAAGAAGAGTTAGTTTTAAATGATGCAATTTCTGACCTATTGTAGATTACTGAAACTTTTATATCAAGGTTATGGGGCTCTATTTACAGTCTAAATACTTCAGTATGTCTACAGTTGGAGGCAGTGGCACAGTCTCCAGTCCCACCTACTCAGGAGATTGTGCAGGGGCATCACTAGAGCCCAGGAGTTCAAGGCCAGGGGCAACAGAGGAACTCTGCTGAGAAGGGGTGGGGAGAGAGGGGGAGAGGGAGGGAGAGCATGGAACAACTCTAACACTGGCTCCTTTTTGGCTGGAAGTTGAATTCTGCCCCCCTCCGCACAGCATCTAACCCTAACACATGCTTAGGTAGTTGTTACTAGTCTTCCTACCATATTGATCAAATTGAATTTTTTTTTCTTTTTTTTTAGGAGCTGGGGGTGGAACGCAGGACCTCCTGCATGTTAGGCAAGTGCTCTACCACTGAGCTCCATCCTCAGCCCTGAAGTTTGATTTTTAAAACACATTTCAGGGCCCTAAGGCTCTATATGTACAAAGAAAAATCCTTTAAGTTATTGCTACAGTATCAGCATAGATCATAAATCAACAGCATAGATCTATAGCAAACATTAATGAGTATCAAACCATAAACAGAAGGTTACAGTCACCACCTCTCCCAATGGGACCTTTCTTTCCCAATTAGTTAATATCCCTAAAATGAATATTTCTTTTTTTTAATATTTTTTTAGTTATAGATGGACACAATGTCTTAATTTCTTTACTTGAGGATAGAACCCAGTTCCTCACACGTGCAAGGCAGGCACTCTACCACTGAGCTACAGCCCCAGCCCTGAGACAAATATTTCTTATTGCTAGAATGGGACAGGGTTCAGCATCACTTTTATTCTGCCATTTCTTTATTATTCCATTTTTTATTTATTTGCTTGTTTCTTCGGGCGGTGCTGGGATCCAACCCCGGGGTGCCACGCATGGGAGGTAAGCACACTCCCTTCCGCTCCAGCCCAGCCTCTGTTATTCTCTTTTTTAATATAAACACTAAGAAGTGGTGTTCACATAAAAAAAGCAGATGGAAAATAGGTTGAGTTTTGTTAGAGCAAAAACCATCCAATGCTACAAACCTCCTCTGCTTGTACCGATCTTCCAGCTGAC
Organism: Ictidomys tridecemlineatus; assembly: GCF_052094955.1. Classification (NCBI taxonomy): domain Eukaryota; kingdom Metazoa; phylum Chordata; class Mammalia; order Rodentia; family Sciuridae; genus Ictidomys; species Ictidomys tridecemlineatus. The sequence goes on along the minus strand of NC_135478.1, from coordinate 10,706,589 downwards.
TAGGTCATGAGCCCCCAGCCCCCACTATTCTTCTTCTTTTTTTTTTTTAAAGAGAGAGAGAGAGAGAGAATTTTTTAATATTTATTTTTTAGTTATTGGCAGACACAACATCTTTGTTTGTATGTGGTGCTGAGGATCGAACACGGGCCGCATGCATGCCAGGCGAGTGCGCTACCGCTTGAGCCACATCCCCAGCCCCCACTATTCTTCTGAAAGCTAAGACTTGTCACCACCTGAGGTGCAAAAGGATGCTCACTTCCTCACCACCCACTAGCTGGTCACCAAGAGCCAAATAGCACAGTGGGCATTACCCAGCCAGGGTGGCCCTTCTGGGTCCCAACTCCTGATCGCCTCCCCAGAGTTCTGTGTAGCCCAGAGGAGTTCCAACCAAGTCCATCAAACTGTATTCAACACTGCACGGCTCAGCCAGCCATGACCCAGTTTCCAATTCTCCTTGGGGATGGCAGGTTAAGGCTGGAAAACCCTCAGGGCCCAGGAAGCCACTCGCTTCCTCCACAGAGCCCAGAGGCACTGCACCTGCAGCAGAGACCACGCAGCACTCAGCAGTGTGCAGGGTGCCTGCACTCCGCCAAAGCCTCTTCTACCAACTAGGCAGTTCTCATTCTTCATGTGCTCAGCAAACACTCACTGGGCTCCTCAATGTGCTGGATCTGTCCTAGGTGCTAGGCTCAGCGATAATTAGGACTTGGTCCCCAGTCAGAAAAAGTCTGAGTGACTGCAAGATGACAGGCAGTGTTTGAGGTGCTGGGATACGACAGAGAGTACAACATGCCCAGCCTCCTGAACTTGCTCATACTCAAGGGCAAAGCACCAATTACATACCACTAGGATGCACCCAATGCCATGAAGAAAAGCAAGGTAGCCGGGCACGGTGGTGCACACCTATAATCCCAGCAGCTTGGGAGACTAAGGCAGGAGGATCACGAAGTCAAAGCCAGCCTCAGCAAATTAGTGAGGCCTTAAGCAACTCACTGAGACCCTGTCTCTAAATAAAATATAAGAAAGGATTGGGGATGTGGGTCAGTGATTAAATGCCTCTGGGTTCAATGCCCAGTACTACTACTACTAATAATAATAATAAATAAAAATAATAAAATTCCAAAAGACATAAAAAAGAGTGTAGATGGCACAGAGCGGGTGGTCAGGAAAGGCACTGCAAGGGAAATGATGTCTGAGGCATGAGGGCCAGCACAAGACTCCTTAGGGATATGCAAAGGTCCTGAACATTCGGTGCTTGGCAGGTTCTCATCTGTAGTCAGGGGTCTGTAACTGACACACGATCACCGGTTCCACAAACACCCACTGAAACTGACCAGGGACCTGGCTGCAGTGCTCCATCAGAGGGTGCAGAGTGTTACACAGAAAAGTAAACAAAAGAAGTTACTTTGGTTAGAGGGAGATTATGAAAAGATGAAGATCTAGCTGAGACTTAATGGCAGAATTACCAGATAATCAGGGTGAGGTGGCACACACCGGTAATTCCAGCAGCTCGGGAGGCTGAGGCAGAGGACCATTGCTCAGGCCAGCCTGGGCAATGTGGAGAACTGCTGTCTCTAAATAAGAAATAAAGTCTGGAGAGGTAGATCACCAGTAGAGTGTCCATGGCACAGGGACTCCCCACCCAGGTCCACTGCCAGCTAGGCACCCAGGTTAAACTCCATTCTCTGCAACAAGTAGTATTCAAGCCACATACAGCAGCCCTCTGTATCTGTGGTTCCACATCTGCAGAGTTGACCAACATGGATCAAAAAACTTTTTGAAAACCACATCTAGGAGGCTGGGGTTGTGGCTCAGCGGTAGAGCACTAGCCTACCACACGCAAGGCACTGTGTTCAATCCTCAGCACCACATAAAAATTTAAAAAATAAAGGTATTGTGTCCAACTACAACTAAAAAGAGAACTTTAAAAAAACAAAAAACCACACACACACATCTGGAGCTGGGGCTGTAGCTCAGTGGCAAAGCACTTGCCTTGCATGTGTGAGGCACTGGGTTCAATTTTCAACACCCTATATAAGCAAATAAATAAATAAAGTTCCATCAATAACTAATACAAATATTTAAAACACACACACACACACATCTGGCCAGGTGTGGTGGTGCACACCTGTAATCCGAGTGGCTCAGGAGGCTGAGGCAGGAGGATGGCAAGCTCAAAGCCAGCCTCAGCAATGGTAAGGCACTAAGCAACTCAGTGAGACCCTGTCTCTAAATAAAATACAAAATAGGGCTGGGGAGGTGGCTCAGTGGCCGAGTGCCCCTGAGTTCAATCCCCAGAACCAAAAACACAAAAACAAAACCATCTGTATGAACCCATCCAGTCTCTTCACTGATCCCTCAGCAATACACTGTAACAGCCATCTGCACGGTGCCCTCGAGGACCTAAGTCTAGGGGAGGACTCTGTCGATCCTCTGTAACCACAGCTGTCTCTCTATAGAAGGGAGACCTTGAGCAGCCAGGGATTTTGGTGTCCTTGTTCTAGAGCCAATCCCCTGTGACACCAAGGGACAACAGTTCTCTTTTAGACTACATTTATGCCCCCAAAAGCGGCCACGTTCCCGCAGCCTTCCTCCCGAGAAGCACCAATGTGGCAGCTCTGCCCCCCCAGCCCACCTCCTCCTCCCCTCCTGTGAGCAGTTTCTCCTCCCCCTGGCCCTGGGGGCTCCAGCCCTGTGAGCCCCCAAGCTGCAGCCTGTTCCCTGGTGTTCAAAAGCCCAACGCCTGTGTCACCCTCCTCCCTCGACTTGGCAGGCCCACCCTGGGGACAGGCATCATTCCCATGCACCCCCCGAAAGGCTGCCCCAGGAGCCAGCACAAAGCCCTGAAGGCTGAGGGCTGTCTTGAATGGCAGTGGGTTGTGCTTACATAAGGGCCTGGTTGGAGCAGAGACAGGGAGGAACGGGAGTATGGCAGCCTGGCACAGCTCCTGAGAGGGCTTTGTCCCCAGTGGGACTAGGAAATGCTCAGGGCCATCTCCAACTAACCACGTGGCTGTGGACAGGGGAGTCCCAATCCTCCCACAGAGCCCCTCACCATCCAGAGCCCCTCTCAGAACAGGAAAACTGCCCTCTATATTTCTATTACTAATTTATAAGGCGAGTACCCTTCCTCTCAGATTTAAAAATACAACCCCCTCTGATAGTTAAACTTTTAGGTCAAAGCAACAGAAAAAGGGATTTTATTTCCCCCCCACCTAGGTCCTCTGGGTAGCTACAAAGCCCTGCCAGCCAGCTTCATTTTTTTTTTCGTTGTCAATGGACTTTATTTATATTTATGTGGTGCTGAGAATCAAACCCAGTGCCTCACACATGCTAGGCAAGCGCTCTACCACTGAGCCCCAGCCACAGCTCCATCTTTTTTTTTTAATTATTTTTCAGCTGTAGTTGGACAGAATACCTTCCTTCCTTTCTTTCTTTCTTTCTTTCTTTCTTTATTTTTATGTGGTGCTGAGGATGGAACCCAGGGCCCCACACGTGCTAGACACACGCTGAGCCACAGCCCCAACCCCTAGCTTCATCTCTTGACATGGGACACCCACAAAGCCTGGCTCTCAGACCTCTGTGCACACCACATGGTTCCCTCTGCCTAGAAGACTGTTCCCCTCGCCTTCCCCAAGTACTTCCTGCTTCAGCTTAGATGAAACAGCCTGGAGGGCAGAGGCCTGGTCCCTCGTCCTGGTAACCCTTGCATGATTGGTGTAGAGAAAAAAGTGTGGAACAAATCCAGGAATGGGTAAGTGATGGGCTGGACTGGCAAACAGGCAGAGCTCTGTGATAAGAACCCTGGCCAGCAAAACCTGTGTGGCGAGGGGTGGCCTAGAGCTGTGACAGCAGTCCCTTGTCAGCAGGCCACAGAGGAAGGAGCAGGGAGCAACACAGCCAGGGACAAGGTGGGCCCACAGCTTGTGGACCAAGGGCCACAAGCAGCCAGCCTCCCTGTCAAGACCGCTAAGGACTGGCCCCAGGCAGCCACAGCCCAAGGTGCAAGGCACAGGGCTCACCCAGGGGCTTGCCCAGTCCCTAGTGCGGCCCCCACTGGCCCTGCAGCTCCAGGGAGCCTGACGCAGGGAGGAAACGCACTGGCTCTTGTCCCAGACCAACACCAGGAGCCACAGAACAAGGCTCAGTCCCTGTGCTCACGGGCTCAGTCTGACTAGGTACCCAAAAGACGGGCCAGGGAGGGCACGACTGGGAGCTGCTGGGACGGGGCGGGCCATGCTGCAGGCAGAGGGTCAGGAAGGCCTCTGGGGTGACACTGAAGCTGAGCAGCATGTGAAAACTGAGGGCGGAGCATCCAGGCCTAGCACGGCATGTGCCCAGGGCAGGAGCCTCACTGTGGTGTCTGAACAATGGCAGTGTACTGGAACAGCAAGGGACAGATGAGGACGCCTCTGAGGGAGGGTTTGAGTGGGGGAGTGCGGAGATCCTCCCACTCGGTGGGAAAGGCCCTTAGGCTGCAGCCGGTGACAGCCTGGAGGGGGCAAGGACAGTGCTGAAGCGGCTGCACTGGGCACCAAGGTCCAGGCTGAATCCAAGGATCTGCTTCCTGGGGGGTTCTTTGTTACAAGAAGTTAAAAGTTGGCTGAGTGAATTGTGGGTGCTTGTTTTCCCCTTTTTCAATACTAGGGGTGAACCCCAGAGCTTCAGGCATGCTAAGCACAACTCTGCCACTGAGCCACCTCCCCAGCACCATGTGAGGTTCAACTCTGCCAAGGGTCTACCCATGAGGAAGCAGAGCTGACCGTCCCAAAATGTGACTTCCTGATGAATGACAGTATGTCAAAACCGTTAAATGGCATCTGGACTTCTCCCTCCATCTCCTGGGCTAATTAGCTAGCATGAGTCCATCTCTTGGAAGCTAAGGAGCCCTGGGGACTAACAACTTTTGAGGCCTTCAAGAGGGACTGAGTGTCCTCCCGAAGCATTCCAGATGTCCTGGAATGTGAATCTGTTCTTACCCACAATCTGTCCTTATCTGCCTAATGACTTAGACCTTCACTGGGTTCCAGGAAGCAATCTGGGGTACCTTATACTACCTTGTGGCCCACGGAGACAGGTGTCTTTATCCTGGTTTCACAAGTGATAAAATTCTAGCAAGTTAGTAACTGTCCCAAGGATGGGCCACATGGCCTCCAAAGGCCAAGTCCCTCACCACCGTCCTTGATTCCTTCTTGGTGCATGACCCCCTGGACCCACCCACAGGGAACCCACTATGCAGCTGAGAGAATCCCAGCTCCGTCACTTACTAGCTGTGGGCAGGTTGTTTCACTTTCCTTTGCCTCAGTTTCCCCACCTGTCAAGTAGGAATAAGAACAGTACCTACTTCACATGTTTATTACAAAGATTAAAGCACTTAAGGGGGGGTGGGGGTAGCTCAGTGGTAGAGGACTTGCCTAGCATGTATGAAGTCCTGGGTTCCACCCACAGCCAGACACACACACACACACACACACACATACACACACACACACACATGCAGTTAGGATAAGCATTAAGTATTATATTAGCAGTAGCTTTACTATGATTACTACTGTGCTCTGACTGTAGGGGAAAATGTCCCCAAATGTTAAAGCATTCTCAGCTGTCAATGTCAATGTCAGCAAGAGGGCATTAAGAAACAGCCTGGGGAAGGGAACATAGCTCAGTTGGTAGAGTGCTTGCTTCACATGCACAAGGCCCTGGGTTCAATCCCCAGCACCACAAAAAAAAAAAAAAAAAAAAAACAGTCTGGTGGGGTACGAGATATACACCTGTCATCCCAGCAGCTCAGGAGGCTGAGGCAGGAGGACCACAAGTTCAAAGCCAGCCTCAGCAACTTAGCAAGACCTTAAGCAACTTAGCAAGATCCTGTCTCTAAATAAAATGTAAAAAAAAGGACTGGGGATGTGGCTCAGTGGTTAGGTGGCCCTGGGTTCAATTGCTAGTACCAAAAAAAAAGAAAAGAACCAGCCTGACCTTGATCAAGCCCAAGGTCTCTGGCCTTTCTCACCCAGCCAAGCCTGCTGGTGAAACCCAACAACTTTATCAGAGCCAAGATCCTTCCAAGCAGGCTCCCACTCAGAGCTTCCTTTCTTTCTCCTCAGGAGCCAGTGAGTCAAGAGGCTCTGCTGGGCTCAGAGGGCCTCTATTCCTCATCGTTAGGCTGAAATGATGCCCAACTGATACCCAGAACCTACCTCTCAGCCAAGCTTGGTGGCACATGCCTGTAATCCCAGCAACTCCTAAGAGGATCACAAGTTTGAGGCCAGCCTCTGCAACTTAGTGACACCTTGTCTCAAAATAAAAAAGGGCTTAAGAGCTGCTCAGTGGCAGAGTGCCCCTGAACTCAATCCTACTGGAGAAAAGTAAATAAAACACCACTTACAGCCCCTCCTGCCCTCCTTCTCCACCTTGGCCCTGCCTCCTCCAGAGGCCTGGCTGCCTCCCGCCAGCGAAGAGGTCTGCAGTATTTGTTAAAGGTCTGCTCTGTGGTGCCTGGCATGGTGCTGATGCTAGCCACCAGCTCCAGCTCACACCTGTGTGTCATCTTAGGGAGGAGGAAACTGGCTCCAGAGGTTAAAGGACCTGCTCGTGCACCTGGCCCAGCCACACATGACTGTAATCCCAGCTACTCAGGGAGGCCCAGGAAGAGGCTCGCCAAGTTCCAGCCCAAGCTGAGAACTTAGGGAGACCCTGTCTCAAAATAAAAAATACAAACAGCTGGAGGTGAGACCTACTATGTGTGAGGCCCTGAGTTCAGTCCCTAGTGCTGCAAAAAATAAAAATAAAAAAATAAGAGAAGAGTCTTAATCAAAAGAATCTGCCAGCTATTACAATCTGCTCAGTACAAGAAGCTGAAAAGCCTGACACCCCCTCCCCACAAACATGGGCCTGGCCTAAGGCATGCTGGCATGGGCCGGGGTTCAAGCTCACCAGATCTCGGCTCTCACCTCCAGGACTCAGGGGCAGTCCTTCCAATTGAGGCCACCACAACCCACAACTCCCCACCCTCTGAAAAGAGAAGCTCTGAGCTTGGGAGCAGCTCAGCCACCAGCCACCTCAGTGCAGCCTCCACAGAGAAGACAGTGACAGGGACAAAACTGGAGCCAGATAAGCCAAAGAGCAGGCTCAGCTCCACGGCTTCCTGACACTATGACCTGGAGCAACTGAACCTGACTCTCTGGGCCACGTCTGCCCATCTGTAGAGCAGAAGCAGCCCAGGTTTCCACCTCATCAGGTGCTCACAGGGCTCATGGACGGCCAGCTGCCACCAGCAGCAACCTCTTCCCCCTCTGTGGCCCAGGCTCTTCTACCCACCGGGCACAGAGACCTGGTCGGATCCCACGAGGAGACCTCGGGGAAGTTCCTCGCCCTTCTGGGCCTCAGGTTCCTATGAACAAAGCGTACTGAAATCTCAGGGTCCTCGGAAGACACAATAAATGGGATCTGTCCTTGATATTATTTGCCAACAACAAAACAAAAGGACGGTCCTGGGGTGGAGGGGGCTCAGTGGTAGAGTACTTCCTCATGCGCTCACCACCAGTTTGGGAAAAAAAAAACAGAAGCAATTCCAACTCCCAGGTTTAACAGATATTTACATTTTCCTTCAGATTTACTTCAGATTCCTTAAAAAAAAAAAACAAATGAGTTAAAGCTCCCCCACTACTTCCTGCTCAAATAAGCAACAGCCCCTCTAACTACTATGCTATGACCATAAATTTATAAATTATTACAATTTATGCTTTTTTTATATATGACCATAAAGAATAGAAATCTCATTTGGTAGGATTTTAATTTGGGGGGGAGGGTATGGATGAACTCAAGGGCACCTGGCCACTGAGCCACATCTCCTGTCCTATTTTGTATTTAGAGACAAGGTCTCACTGAGTTGCTTAGCCCTTCGCTTTTTTTTTTTCCCCACAAAAAAATAAAAAATAAGAGAAAGGTCTCAACCAGGAGAATCTGCCAACTGAGTTACCATCTGCTCAGTACAAGAAGCTAAAAAGCCTGAGACCCCCCTCCAACAAACTGTGATCCTGGTAGGAGGCATGCTAGCATCGGAGGGGCATTCAAAGCTCACCAGATCACAGCTCTCCAGGCCCAATGCTGCTCTCACCTCCAGGACTCCAGGACTTGTGAACTGGAGATCCTCCTGCCTCAGCCTCCTGAGCCATTGGGATTACAGGCAGGCACCCATGCTGAGGGATTTTAAATTTTTTAAGTTTACAGGATCTTGGGTTGAGTGTGTATCTCAGTGGTAGAGTACTTGCCTAGCACGTGTGAGGTCTTAGATTCAACCCCCAGCAAAAAAAAAAAATACACACACACACACACACATATTTATATTTATAGGATCTTTTGCGACTTGCTTTTTTCCCATTCAACATGAAAACATGATATTTGGGGATTTATTAAAGGATTGTGTACTTTCAGGATTTTCTTCTTAGAGTGGATGTGCACAGCAGTTGAAATGGATGAACCTCTTTCTTCCTTTACACATAACCTTTACACATAGATATGTCTAGCCATTTCATAATGTTCTGCTGCTGCTTTCACAATCAAGTGAGTTTCAACCACAGAAAGGCATAGAGAGGTTAATTAATCTGAGTCAAATAACTATTTAATTAACACAATGCCAGGATTCAGCCCCAGGCCTGTCCAAAGTGCACACACCTATGAGACCATTATGTACAAGTTGTCTACTTTCTCCTTAACTGTCACCTTCCTACCCAATTTTCTGACTCCAAACAATTGCCCCTTGACCAGAACTCTGCTTCTAGAACTTTCATACTTATTTTCATGGAGAAAATTAAAGCAAGAACTTGCCTGAGGTAAGATATTAAACTGGTCTAGGATGACTTGCAAGATGGGTACCAAAAGCACTACCCTTGTCGGGAGATGGAAGATTCTAAATAAGGGCTTCCTAGCCTCCAGGTTCTGGGCTGCAGGAAATGGATGGTAACCTGAGCTCCCACAGGCTAAAGATGGATTGATTTCCCAGAATTTATAGGCTCATTTGTCAGATGCAACATCTGTTTTCCTAGCTGCTACTGGGATCATCTTTGCCTATAGTGGTGAAAAACAGCAAAAAAAAAAAAAAAAAAAAACTCCCATAGCCTAGGATAAGCAGTTCTCACCCATGCTCTGACCCCAAATAATCCCAAGGTCGGCTCTGCCTTTCCAAGGAGCTGGCTGCAGCTAAGGCCCAAGGGTGACCTGTGCTACGAGCTTCATCTCAACTAGGCCACACAAGGAACATTTTTTTTCCTCCTAGATGAGATTGGCAAGTGATATGAAATTTAGCAAAACAGCCAGGTATGGTGAGCACACCTGTAATGCCAGCAACTCAGGAAGCTGAGGCAGGAGGATCGAAAGTCCCAAGCCAGCCTCAGCAACTTAGTGAGGCCTTAAGAAACTTAGCAAGACCCTGTCTCAAAATAAAAACAGGCTGGGGATGTGACTGAGTAGTTAAGAAAGAAGAAATTTAGCAAACCAGCTACCAATCTCTCCTCCAGTTGAGACACTAACTGCCATGCATCAAATCCTGACCTGACACAGACTAGCTATAGGACAGTGAAGGAGTCCTGCACTCTGCTGAGCATCACTTCTATCACATGTACACAGCACTTCGGAGGTGTAGCTTAATGGTAGAGTGCTTGCCCAGCACACATGAGGCGAGGGGTTCCATCCCCAGTACCACAAACAGTAAAAAATAAATTACACTTCATATTCTCCAAGTTCTCTCCAGGGGCCAACCTGTCAGTGGACTGGAGGATGAAGGACAGACTTAGTCCCAAGCAGAAATATATTCTTTCACGTGGAAAACTGAAACCTCTTCTCAAACTGCTAAGTATGAGTGAAAGCCTCTCCTCTATTTTCATTGCTGTGAAGAAACACTTGGGAGTAAAACTAATCTGCCTGCCCAGAGAACTGGGCTGCAAGACAACAGCTCCTCAGAAACCTGTTTAGCTATCACCTCAGTAGGTTATTGGGCAATGTTAACAGAGAATGATAACAAGAACAACTGCCCCTCACCAGGTCATTGATTTTTATTTTGCTGGGGAATGAAAACAAGGGTCCTCCTGGCAGAGAAAAGTTTAAGTAGAGTCTAACATGTTTTCAAGTTCAATCTATGTGCTCAAGCTGCACCCAGCTTCCTGGAAAAAAAGTGCCCAAGCATCCTGACAGGCCTGCTTTAGCAGATTCCCATCTGCGTTTTTCCTACTGAACATGGCTTTTTCTCCTGGGTTAGACAGAGGGTTTGAGAGGGGAACCTACATGAGAAGAACTTTATTCTGGAATCCTAAAGATGAATAGGGCATAAGAGATTATCCACTCCTACCTCTTTGTTCTTGACATCATGTCAAAAATGAGGATTTCAATCAAAGGTTCCAAAGGATACTGGGCAAATTACCAAAAATAATAATAAAGGGAATGGGTAGAGGTAGTGATATCCTTGTATAAAAAACAAAAAGGCCAGATGTAATAGAGCATGCCTATAATCCCAGAGACTCAGGAGGCTGAGGTAGGGGGATCAAAAGTTCAAAGTCAGCCTCAGAAACCCAGCAAGACCCTGTCTCAAAATCAAAAACAAAGAAGGCTGTGGATGTGGCTCAGTGGTCAAGTGGTTCAATTCCCGGTAGCAAAAAGAAAACAACAATAAAAAAAGATCTCTTCTTCTTATTCCAGGTTCATTAGAGACAAGAATAGTGGGTGCCACAGGCTGGGGGAGCAGGGAATAGGGACTTATTGTTAATGGGTACAGAGTTTCAATCTTGAAAATAAAAAAAGTTTGGGAGATAGCTCATAGGGGCAGCTGCACAATAATGTGAATGTACTTGATACCACTGAACTGTATACTTAAAAAGGTTGAGGGTAAATTTTATCACAATTTTAACATTTGAGGAGGAGCGAGAACAAGAAATCTCTCAATTTGATACTTTTCATTTAACAATTTGTAACTGAACATCTTTTTTTCCTTTGTTTTGGTGGTACTGGGGATTGAACCCAGGGCCTTGTGCATGTGAGGCAAGCACTCTACTAACTGAGCTATATCCCCAGCTTCATTTAACAATTTGTATGGCAATTTGTAGCAAGGAATTATGACCCTGAACTCCTGATTTCTTCTGTTGGCATTTACTAGCTGGAGATCTTTGGACAAGTCACTTCTGAGACTTTCTTCTTCTACATGAGGGGAAAATAATCTTCTACCTCATAGGACTGTGAGGATGAGAACAGTGTAACAGAATCTCACTAGCACAAGAGTAAGCACTTGCAAAATTATTCTTCCTATGATGCATAATACAGTAGTTTATTATTTATGATAATTACTTAAGTCAGCAATAAATTATTAATATATTATCAGCTAGATCGATAAACACATCAGACGATTCGTTTTAAGAGAAAACGAAACCTAAAATTAAGAGTCAGATGACTTGGGCTTCAAGAGCGGCTTCGGGCATAAGATTTCTCCTTGGTGACAAGCAGGGATTGTCAGAAATGATCTCTTAGGTCACCAGAAAGTCCGATCTGCTTTGCTGCTCGGCAGGAACGGGCCGTGGAGTTGCATCTCCCTCACTGCCTAGGCTCTCAGGGAACTTGCCGGGTGAAGGATGGGGTCCAAGGTCATACAGGAGAGGACTGATTGCAGAGCCCCTTCCTGAACCCCAGGCGGTAGCACGGTGCAAGGTTTGGGCGAGACTCCGGGATTGAAAGCAAGGGTTCGCCACCTTCGCTCTTTCCTGGACAAACTCTAGAACTCGGCCCGCTGGCGAAGCTTCAAGGAAGCTTTTCCCACGCTCTATACAGACCCCAAGAGAAGGCACCCCCAAAACAGCCTGGGTTGCAGATTTATAAATACCATGCCCGCACATGCGCTCTGGGTTTTACGAGCAGCCTCGGTCGCAGCGCTCGCCCACTGCGCCTGCGCGTCCGTCCGGCTCTCGCCGAGGCAGCAGACGAGAAAGCGGGGATACCGTGGCCCCGCAAAGTAGAAAAAAGAATAGGTCTACGGGGCACTTCGGTACGTTTCCTCGTTTCTTACCTCATAATGCTTCATGGTTCCCTCACAGTGTGGCTCCTGCTTCTACTACTGCGGATACGGCTTTCTATCTCCGCGAAACACAGAGAACAGCCCCTCACACGCTCGCGACCGCGGCGCGAGACTGCGGCTCCTCAGCCGCCCCGCCCTTCCCTGCCGCGCGCGCCCTGTCCACCAATCAGTGAGAAGGGAGCACACCATGGCCCCCACCTCTCAGCCACAGTCCGAGCGAAAACCAGACACTCGTACCACAGGCCTGGCCAATCAGCTGGCGGGACCCACTGAGGCGGGGCGGAGCAAGGGCAGGAGTGGCTAAAAGAAGGGGCTTGGCCACCCACCAATCAAAAGAGAGTGACGGCGCCGCGCGCGCCCTTGACCCGCCCCTTAGTGGCGTAGCTGTGGAAACCGAGCGAAGCGACGGTTACGGCGAGGCTGGGGGCGGGAGAAGTTGAGTGACAGGGAGGGCAGCGTCCACATGGCGGACGGCGCAGCTAGGTGAATTCCAAGGTGGGCGGCCCTGGGGTACTGGGGCGCTTCTGGAGAGGCCTGGGGGAGTGAGGGCGCGGGCAGGAGAGCCGGGGTGGCACGGCCGCCGTGGTGAGGGGATTCCATCTGTCCTGAGTGGGAGGGAAGGAAAGGAGAAATGGAGGGGCTTAAATCTACCTCGAGTCCCCCAACCTGCAACTTGAACCCCAGCCCCGTTTCGGGGTTGTGTTCATTGCCCTTTTCAGTAACAGCCCCCGTCCCACCTTGCTCGGTCGTTTGTCCCTACCTGCGCAGTTGTCCAGTGTGGTTACTACTGGTCACGTTGGCTTCTGAGCTCCCAAACTGTGCCGTTAATGTTAGAATACAGATCTCAAACAGGATGACAGGGTGAATGTAGAGAAAATGTTTCATAATGGCTGTTTTGTTTAATGAAAAGATGGTTTTTATTTCCATCTTGAATGACTACCCTACCATTATTTAAATACATCTGAAAAAATCCTGAAAGAAATTAAACTGAAGGCAAAGGGCAAGTAAAAAATATTTAACTGTAAAATAAATGAGGGGCTGGGGCTGGGGCTCAGCGGTAGAGCACTCGCCTAGCACGTGCAAAAGGCCCTGGGTTCGGTCCTCAGCGCTACATAAAAATAAATAAACAAAATAAAGGTATTGTGTACAACTAAAAAAATAAATATTTTTTAAAAAATGATTAATTAAATAAATAAAATAATTGAGAAAATGCAAATATTTCCACTGTAGCAATAAACTATGAATGTTTCCATCACTAAGTCATAACATTTTATGATGATTACAGGTTGAAGTGATATTATTTTTGCTGCACTGGATTAAAATAAATGAGTAACCCATGATGTCCCATTGTCCTATGTAAAATTGAAAACTTGGGACTTAATGGATTAAAATTAAATTCCTTTTTTTTTTTTTTTGGTACTGGGGAGTGAATCCAGGGGTGCTGAACCACTGACCCACATCCTTGGCTGTTTTTGTATTTTATTTAGAAACAGGGTCTCACTGAGTTACTTAGGGCCTCCTTAAGTTGTGATAAAGTTGCTGAGACTGGATTTGAACTTATGATCCTCCTGCCTCAGCTTCCCAAACTGCTGGGATTACAGGTGTCCACCACCATGCCAGGCCCCTTGTTTCTTTTTACTTTTTTAAAACTAGCGTCCCCTTCCCAACTGAGAACTGAACCCAGGGACACATTACCCCTGACCTCATCTCCAGCCTTTTTATTGTTCTATTTTTGAGCCAGAGTCTTGCTAAACTGCCCATCCTCAAATTTGCAATCCTCCTGCCTCAGCTTCTCTAGTCACTGAAATTACAGCATAAGCCATTGCACCCAATTCTTTAATTTTTTTCTTACTTCTTTTTACTTTAATGATGTGCCTATTCTAACTTTTTTTCCCCTTAATCTTGTGGTGCTGGATTGAATCCAGGGCCTTGAGCATACTAGGCAAGTACTACCGCCGAACACCCCCATCCTCCTATTCAAGCATTTTAAATACCAGCTAGTGTTTGGTCTTCTCATAGTCTTTCTACTGGCGTTGCTAGTCTGGGGCCAATGGCATGCTTTTGTTCCCTTGATCATGCTGTCAGGAGCTACCAGGGAGATTGAGTACCAACACAACGGGACTCATGCACACACTGAAACCTTCAAGACAGGCTGAGGAGCAAACAGGACTTGTCTCGATTCACTTTTTCTCCTCCTTACTCCTGTCTCCAGATCCTACCCTTGAGCCTTCATCCACTGTTGAACCAACCCTTCAGAACTCAGGCCTGGCATCAGGGGAACAACAGGAGTCCTTACAGGTAGATCTCTGATTCACAGGGGAAGGGGTTGGGACCAGGGTGAGTCAGTGCTTGGAATTTAGTCATCCACATTCCATTCTGGAAACTTGTGAAACTATAGCCTTTGGGGATTCTCTTCTCCAGAGCAAAGGAAACCAGTGCTGTGGTCTTCAAAAACTCATCACTTTTTCACTGGGGTTAGCTGGTCAAAAACAGGTGAAAATGTTACCGCTGTTGACCGGTGACGAGTCCTTGCTTCCCCAATGTTGAAGAATAATACCAGAGAAGCACGCCAAGGCAAGGTCAGAGTAGAGATTAGAAGTTTATTAAAGGACAGCAGAAAAGACTTCTCCCGGAGGAAGAAGGGGACCCAAGAGGTGGAATCCGTGGAAGTACGCTGTCTCCCCTTTTTATAGTTCTTTCAGTGATGGAATGTAGGTGGGAAGGGGTGGGACACAGGTGAGCCAAAGAAGTCATCTGGGCAGGAAGGACTTCATTAACACTTCTCTGGGATGGGCTATCTCCAAATCTGTTGGGGGCTGTTTCCTGGGCTCCATTAACATTCCTCTGGGATGGACTTTGGGCCTAGGGCCTTTTCGGGACTTCGTTAACACTCCATGAGTTGTCCTGCGTTTCCCGGAATCATTCTCAGCATGGCCTCCATTTTAGATTTCACTCCATATTATACCCGATTTACCTAACTACACTGACTACCTAATTTTAAATCTGGCTCCAAAAACACAAAATTGTTTTATAATTGTGCTTTCAAAAGCAAAGATCTTTTTTTTTTTTCCCCCTGTTGGCAGTGGTAGGATCCACAGTATTGAGGCCCTTTGTGTCCCGACCTGAAAGCCTCTCAGCCCTTCTGGGGACAGGGAGGGGGTAATTTACTCAAAGGTTACCAGATATAACCTACCAAGTTGAGTTATCAAGGCTTTAACTGTGGAAGGCCAAGGAGGCAGGATCAAAACCCCTAAAATCTAGCCACATTTTGCCACTTCCCTTTTCTGCCAATTCCCTGCTTCTCTGATGTGATCTGAGTAGGTTAGTCTGTATATCTGGGTTCCAGTTAGGCAAAGCATTATGGTGTTCAAACAGATGTCATTTTGTGGAAATCTCACACCTAGTCCCATGAACTCAGAATGTTCTGGAAATTCCCTTTGGTGACTGCTTTTATGAACCCCACACTTACTCAGCAGGCAACAAATCTTTGTTGTGCCACCTACATGCTGGGCGCCAGCTAGGCATACAAATAATTTCCACCCCCTCATCACCCCCAAGAAGCTCATATCATAGAAGGGCAGAAGCAGCCTTGAGAAATAGAATTTTTTTGTTGTTGTTGTTTGGTTTTGGTTGGGGTGGGGGCTGTATGTGGTTCTGGGCAACAAACCCAGGGCCTTCTACAGTCTAAAGACATAGTCTCCCTCTGAGCTGCAGCCCCAGTGCCCCCTCTTTTTTGGGTTTTGAGATGTTGCTCAGGCTGCCCCTGGAACTCCTGTGCTCAAGTAATCCTCCTGCTCAGCCGCTTAGTAGCTGAGGCTTCAGCACCCCCACCATGCCACGCTTGCCCTGTTTTTGATGAGTGTTGCAAGCATGAGGAACCCCTTGTTTGCCTCATCTGGATTCCAGTAACCAATCTGTCAGCAGAAATCCAATTCACCCTCAGAAAAGAGGACTGGCCACTTTGTTCAAACCCCTGATGACACTGTCCTGTGGCCCTGACCATAGGGACAGTTAGACTCTAATTGTGTCTTCACATCCCTAGCACAGTGGCTGATGCATTCCTGATGGTAACTGGTGAAGGACCTGTTTAGTGTAGGCTTAGCCAGTTGTAGCAAAATTCCTACTTAAAGATTTTCAAGAGGGAAACTGCAGAGAGGTCTTAAGCTCTAGCATGGAAGGCTGATCAGAGCCTCAGGTTTGGGGAACCCAGGGTCATTCCGATGGCCAGGATCTAATGTGTTTGGTGATGTCTGTTTCACAAGCTCTTTCTGTATTTCCCGCATGCAGGTAAGGTAGGATGTGGATTTTCCCAGAACCTGACTTGGCTTGTTTTGGGGTGTGTGCCCCTGCTGGTTCTGAGCCTGTGAAGGAAGGCGAGGCCAGCCAGGGCAGGCCAGGACTGGTTAGCAACTTTCCGCTGTGTCAGGAACCCCAGATGAGGTTCCCAAGCTCTATCCTATCTTACCTGGCATGTTTGGGGTTTTTTATTTTTCTTTTCTTTCTTTTTTTGTTGTATTTTATTGAGCTATAATTTACACGCAGTAAAATCCTCCCTTTTAGTGTACAGTTCTGAACATATACAGTTATGTAACGTCCCCCACAATCAAGATATAGAACATTTCCATCATAAAAAATTCTCCTGCTCCATTTGCCAACCCCTGGCAACAACTAATCTGCTTTCTGTTCCAATACTTTTGTCTTTTCCAGAAGGTCACAGAAAATGGAATCACACAGCCTTTTGAGTCTGGCTTCTTTCACTAACATAATGCATTTGAAGTGCATCTGTATTGTTTGCTGTGCCCATAGTTCACTCCTTTTTATGTCTGAATAATATTCCATTGTATAGATGGATCAGTTTGTTTATCCATTCACCCATGGAAGGACATTTAAGTTTGTCGGGAATTTCTCATGTAGCCCTATTTGTTTCCTGGGCAGTTCTTTTCATCGCATAAGGGTATCCCACTAGGAGTGGAATTGCTGGCTCAGGTGGCCATTATGCTTTTGAAGATTTTTTTGATGGACTGGTAGAGTTGAAGAAGGGTATTTTTTAAATTAAGGCTTCATAATCATTTATGTCACATTATGAACAGGCTGAGTGTTTACCATAAACGCTCAGTGTGCTAAACACTTCAGCATTTTACTCATTGGGTGACCTTGAGCAAGTCACATGACTTCTTAGAGCCTCAGTTTCCCTGACTGTAAAATACGTGTAATGACAGTCCAACCTCTTTGGGTTGTTGTGATGATTAAATGAGTTAATAGGAGCTGGGGGTAGCCAGGCACAGTGGCACAGGCCTGTGATCCCAGCAGCACAGGAAGCTGAGATAGGAAGATCGTGGGTTCAAAGCCAGCCTCAGCAAAATTGAGGTGCTAAGTAACTCAGTGAGACCCTGTCTCCAAATAAAATACAAAATAGGGCTAGGGTTGTGGCTCAATGGTCGAGCAGCCCTGAGTTCAATCCCAGGTACCAAAAAAAAAAGAGAGAGAGAGAGAGAGAAAGAAAGAATAGGAGCTGGGGGTGTAGCTCAGTGGTAGAGCACTTGCCTAGGATACACAAGGCCTGGGTGCCATTCCCAGCACCACGGAAAAAGAAAATTAAAAAGAGTTAATATATGTTGAGCACTTAGAATAAGCTTTGCCATGTCAATGTTAGCTATTCTTTTTTAAAATAGTTTTAAATTGTAGATAGATATAATACCTATATTATTTATTTTTATGTGGTGCTATGGATCCAACCCAGTGCCTCAATTGTGCCAGGCAAGCGCTCTAACACTAAGCCACAACCACAGCCCAGTGTTAGCTATTCTTTTTTTGGGGGGAGAGGGGGCGTACCAGGGATTGAACTCAGGGTCACTTGACCACTGAACCACATTCCCAGCCCTATTTTGTATTTTATTTAGAGACAGGGTCTCACTGATTTGCTTAGCACCTCACCATAAGGCTGGCTTTGAACTAGCGATTCTCCTGCCTCAGCCTCACAAATTTCTGGGATTACAGGTATGTGACACCATGTCCAACTAAAGTCTACTCTTAGAGTATAGACGTACCAGGGATCAAGCAATTGTGTAATATCACACAGTGAATAAGTAAGTAGTGGGTATAGGGTTTGAACTGAGGCAAGTCACACCACACTCACCTGCTTATTCCAATATCAACAGAATTTTACCAAAGAAACAGAGTAAATGTCATGGGAGGGCAGAGAGGCAATTTATTTCAGGAGCTAGGGATGTAGCTCAGTGCTTCCCTAGCATGAACAAGGCCCTGGGTTCCATCCCCAGCACTGCAAAAAAAGAGAGGAGATTGATTTCAGTGAATTAGCTTGCATGATTACTGTAGAGACTGACTAAACAAGTTTGAAATCTGCAAGCCAGCAGGCTGGGAACTCTTGAAAAGAAGCTGTTGGCTTCTTCTGTGGGGATCCCTGATGTTTGCTTTTAAGGCCTCTTGACTGACTGAGTACGGCTCAATCACATCATCAAGGGTCATCTCCTATACTTACAGTCAGCTGATCATAGGTGTTAACCTAACCACATCTACAAAACTACCTTCACAGCAACACTAGATTCATGTTTAATTGAATAGATTCTAGAGCCTAACCAAGCTGATGCACTAACGCAACTTCTCAGAGTTGACAGTCCATATTTGTTGAGGTTTCTGAAAAGGCCATGTTCCCAGTCTGAAGTACCCAGTTCTTACCAGGTCAAAGCACCATAAGGGCCAGTGCGGTGGCACATGCCTGTAATCCCAGTGGCTTGGGTGCCTGAGGCAGGAGGATTGCAAATTCAAAGCCAGCCTCAGCAACTTAGCAAGGCTTTCAGCAACTTGGACCTTGTCTCTATATTTTAAGAATTAAATATAAAGGGCTTTGGTATGGCTCAGTGGTTAAGTTCCCCTGGGCTCAATCCCTGGTATTTAAAAAAAAAAAAAAAAACATAAACAGAGTCATTGAGTTGGCTTGGTGTTTTGGTAGTGGTGGTGGCAGTAGTGGTGGTGGTTGTTTGGTGCTGGGGATCAAACCCAGGGCCTTGCACATGCTAATAAATACACACTCACCCACTGAATACATTTCCACAGGCTTGGGAATTAACAGTTGAAATTTCCCAAATATGATCCGGACTTACTCAAGAAGAAGGGAGTACCAGCCCTAAGGTTGCCCCCAAATATGAGGATATCCCTTTTAGTAAGATGTTGCCCTCCAGTGTTACAAGAAATTTTACTACAACCAGATAGGCCCATCTAGAGCCCTTTCTGTAATTCTAAATTAAAGCTGTGCTATGAAATACTAGAGTAATCAGATGAGGAAGTCCACAGACTCTGGGTTTTCCCCCATGATGATGACTCTCTTGCTTTTTATTAATGTAACTTTAAATATTATCCTCTGTCCCTTGAGATTGGTCCAGGACCCCTCTACTATGCTGGGCTCCTGGGCACCCAGCCCCAGCTGGCCCCATGGTCCCGGTGGGCCTGTGTGCATCCATCCTAGTTCAGAGTCCTGACTGATTCTGTTTCCTCAGTGGGTAGGGAGAGCCAGAATTCCCCAGCTGGACAGCAGGAAAAGGCCATGATCCTCTTTCTCAGTAGTCCCATCCTGCTAAGGGCAGTGGTCACCAGAATCTTTCTACTATGGAGCTGCCAGAAAGGGTGTGGCTCAGCAGCCCACCACTAACAAGACAGTCACCCCTTAGACAAGGCTTCCTTTGTGTGAGGCCTGTTTTGAGCACTTTACAAATATTGACTCATGTAAACTTCAAAGGCTTCTTGAGGTGGGTACAGTTTCCATCCCCACTGTACAGAGGAGGAAGCTGAGCCCAGGGTGGCAGCTAAGTAACCAGCCCAAGATCACGCAGCTAGGGAATGCTAGAAGCAGGGGATTGTCTGGTTCCAGAGAGGCCTTGACCTTCCAGCCCTTTCGTTCAGGAGCATCTCCCCTTTGGGAACCACCACTGCTTACACCACTCCTGTAGGTCCTTCTCAAGTGGTGCCCCCTTCTAAGCCTCTTTTCCCTCATCATCAGTGTGGTGTCCTTGACCAGGGCCACCCCAGACTTTCAGAACCAAACAAGATCACTACGTAACCTACAGATGATCCCCAGATCATAAAGGTAGTGGGAAGAGAAAAAGAAGCACGCGTGTAAAAACCACTAGGTGTATTTATGAAGTGTGCGCTGCAACTGTGCCAGACCCTGCCGCAGGTACTGGAGACCCAACACGGGGGCCAGTGCCTGCCTCGTGGCAATCCCAGACTGGAGGAAGGTGACATTTAGCATGAAAGCCAAGAACAAGCTAATTTCAGATTTAGCTCTTTAGAAGACTTAAAATGAAAGGCCTGAAGGGCAGACTGTGAAGGTCTCCTCAGGGAGGTGAGCTTTGGTCCCGGGTCTTCAACTCGCTTGACGGGATAAGGCACAGTCTTGGGGCTCTCGGTTGCATCCCTACAGCCACGAGAGGAGGCCAGAGGGTACTTTTAGCCCGTGTTACAGCAGGAGAACCTGGGCGGAGAGGTCGGGTAGTGTGCCCAGAGCCACTGCCAGCAGTGAGAGAGCGCAGCAGTCAGACTGTCACCTTCCGAAGAGGCGGGGCAGCCTCGAGGAGTGGGGTCGCCTCAGGCCCCGCCCCTTCCCGGAGGTTCAGGAACGCCTCGTAACCTATTGGTAGGGACTGGACGCTAGACGGGCCCTGTTATCGGAGATACGGAAAGAAGATCGCGATTGGCTCTCTCTGGAGGGTGGGCGGGACTCCGTCGGTGTGCGCGCGCCACTAGGAGGCGTTGCCCAAAGCACAGTGGGAAGGGGCGTATCCCCGCGCGGTCGGCCGTTGGC
Organism: Ictidomys tridecemlineatus; assembly: GCF_052094955.1. Lineage (NCBI taxonomy): Eukaryota > Metazoa > Chordata > Mammalia > Rodentia > Sciuridae > Ictidomys > Ictidomys tridecemlineatus. The sequence goes on along the minus strand of NC_135478.1, from coordinate 10,685,719 downwards.
GGCTTGGCCCCGCCCCGGATGTCGCGCGTCACGGACTGAGCACCGGCGATTGGCCGTCGCGGCGCGAGGGGCGGGGCGGAAGGTTCTGGAGGGGGCTGGCGGGCTCTGGAAGCTTCCGCCGGACGGGTATATAGAGTCCGGGACGGGGCGGCGGCGGAGCCGGGGGACGGCGACAGCTGGGCGGCGGGCCGCAGGTGGGGGCCATGGGCAAGGACTACTATCAGACGCTGGGCCTGGCCCGCGGCGCGTCGGATGAGGAGATCAAGCGGGCCTACCGCCGCCAGGCACTGCGCTACCACCCGGACAAGAACAAGGAGCCCGGCGCCGAGGAGAAGTTCAAGGAGATCGCCGAGGCCTACGACGTGCTCAGCGACCCGCGCAAGCGCGAGATCTTCGACCGCTACGGGGAGGAAGGTGCGTGTGCGCTCGCGCGCGGTGCGGGTGCGCCCCCGCCGTTTGACAGGCGGGGAAACTGAGGCACGCCGAATGCTCTCCGGCCCCCGGGGGACTAAGCGGGCCCGGGGCGGGTGGCCCCCGCCCTCTGGCCGCGCGGCCTCCGCCCTCGGATTGGCGGCCTCCGGGTGGGAGGAGGAGTCCTGGACGCGCCGCTCGCTCAGAAGCTTCTAGTAGGTCTGGGGCCGCCCCTCTCGGGGTGCCGCCCACGTCCCCGAGCGGCCCGGGGCGCGGGAGCCCGGGAGGGTGAGGGCGGCGCGGCGGGGCCCTGCGGCCGGGTGAGGTAATCCCTGCGAGACGCTGACCCAGCTCCGCGCCAGGCACGTACGGGGCGGGCCGCGAGGCGGCTGTCCAGGTGCGGGAGCCGGCGGCGCGCCTGGGGCCGGTCTGCGACCCTGTCGTCCGCTGGCCGCCGATGACTCAGACTGACCTCTGGGCTTGAGCCCAAGAAATAAACTGATGTTGTGTTTCGGGGTGATGGCGATTGATGCCAGAGAGAACTTGAAAACTGTCGGTGTGCTAACCTTCATTGATGCCTACTCTCGGCACATCTCCAGCCCTCGGGCGTTTGGAGTAGGCCCCTCTGAATGCTCCTCTGAATCGTGCCCTTTTTCTAACCCTTCTTTTAGTGAGTTTTTTTTGTAAAGCCTTGTAACAACTGGGAGGATGGGTCAGTCAATAAGTGGAAGGACCTGAGTGGCACCTGGAGGTGGCCAACTCGGAGCTTAAGCCCTTTGCCACTGACATGTCACAGTGAAGTAGAGTGGGTGGTCTTTTTATTGCTGCTGCTGCTGCTGAAAGTGGTAAAGCTTAGGATTCTTCCTTGACAGTCTTTAAAGAATTCTTGGTCCAGGGTTCCCAAGTTTTTGTTTTTGGTTTTTTTCTCCATTAAGGAAAGCTAGAGAGAAGCACCTGGTCAACCAACTGACAGACTCTGATTTTGCTTTTCAGGCCTAAAGGGCGGTGGCCCCAGTGGCGGTAGCAGCGGTGGTGCTAACGGTACCTCTTTCAGCTACACATTCCATGGAGACCCTCATGCCATGTTTGCTGAATTCTTTGGTGGCAGAAATCCCTTTGATACCTTTTTTGGGCAGCGGAACGGAGAGGAAGGCATGGACATCGATGACCCATTCTCCAGTTTTCCCATGGGCATGGGTGGCTTCACCAACATGAACTTTGGTCGCTCCCGCCCTCCCCAAGAGCCCACCCGGAAGAAGCAAGATCCCCCTGTCACCCACGACCTGAGGGTCTCCCTTGAAGAAATTTACAGCGGCTGTACCAAGAAGATGAAAATCTCACACAAGCGGCTGAACCCCGATGGAAAGAGCATTCGAAACGAAGACAAAATTTTGACCATTGAAGTGAAGAGGGGGTGGAAAGAAGGGACCAAAATCACCTTCCCCAAGGAAGGAGACCAGACCTCCAACAACATTCCAGCTGACATTGTCTTTGTTTTAAAGGACAAGCCACACAATATCTTTAAGAGAGATGGTTCTGACGTCATTTATCCTGCCAGGATTACCCTTCGAGAGGTAAGGGACTAGGTGGGGACCTGTGCAGGGAGGCAGCTGCTTTTTGAAGCCATTCAGTTTTTGTTCTATAAGTGTTTCTGAGCATGTGGTTTATGCCGGACTTGGGGGGCACAGAGCAAGACTGACCAGAGCTTGAGCTTCCCTGCTGGTGATATGGGCAGATTTGGGGCAGGGTCTTAGCTGCAGAGGCCTGATGGATCTGACCCTGCACCAAAAAACCTGTAGGCAAGAGTTGAACTTCCTAAGCTGTCTTTATCTAATGCTGTCCATTTGTTTTCCAAGGCTTTGTGTGGCTGTACAGTAAACGTCCCCACTCTGGACGGCAGGACCATACCCGTCGTATTCAAAGATGTCATCAGGCCTGGCATGCGGCGAAAAGTTCCTGGAGAAGGCCTCCCCCTCCCCAAAACGCCGGAGAAACGCGGGGACCTCATTATCGAGTTTGAAGTGATCTTCCCAGAAAGGATTCCCCAGACGTCAAGAACCGTACTTGAGCAGGTTCTTCCAATATAGTCACCTGCGTTCCCCAAGGACTAACCAGGGACCTTTCCACAGCTCAAGGATTTCCGGACCGTTCACCAGTTGTGGACAGAGAGAGGCGGGAGGGCCCAGGGAGGGCTTTCGTACTGCTGAATGTTTTCCAGAGAATATATTACAATCTTTCAAAGTCGTGCACTAGACTTAAGTGGTTTTTCGAGCGATAGAGCGGCAGGTGGTGGGCACAGCAGAGATGGGCATTACAGTCTGCCCTACTGGTTCCTGCAGCCCTCCTGGGATGGGCCCACCTTCTGCTCCTCCAGTCCCTGCCCAGGGGCAAGAGACAGGCCCACAGCTGGACTTGATCCCTCTGTAGTCCCTTTGCTTCCTGCTGTTAGATGGTGTCAACCTGCCATCTTGGTCACCAGACCCTGTGCACTCCTCAGTTTGTGTTGTATGATCGGTTTGTGTTTTATTCTGTATTTGTCTCCTACACCTTGCTTGTCCCCTGAAGAATTCTCTTTTCTCTTTGACCATCTCAAATTGAGAACCTAAATCAGTTCTGCAAAACTGCCTGGCTGGCACCACAGCAATACCTCGTTCCAGCAGGACCAAGGGAGCCAGCTTTCAGGGAGTGAGTCTCGCACCCACCTCTCCCCCCAGGTCCTAGTGGCCTGGCTGGAGCAGGGGGTCCTCCTGACCTCTGGCTCTGGTGACACTGAAAGTGCTGATTTATGGGTCACACTCTTTTCTTTGTCCATAAAGCAATCCTTTGGCACACCTGAGGCTTAACCAGTGGCCCAGGTAATTTTTTTGTTTAATGGACTCTGGACTCTTCTCAAAGGGATCTGATCCCTTTGAATTTTGCACAGCCCTAGATATAATCCCTTTTGATAAAAGGGTCTTTGCTTCTGATTACAGGAGCACTGTGGAACGTCTGTAAATATGTTTTTATAATTCCATGTAAAGTTGGTGTGCACTCAATTGAAAATAGTCCACGGCAGCTGCTGCTCTCTGTACAGAGCCAAGAATCAGAAGAAACCTTGGGAGTGGGAAAGTTGGAACAAAAAAAATGTCTGTTCTCTGGAGATCAGTCTGGTGCTCAGACCTTTAGACTTATTGTAAGTTGCCACTGCCGACACGAGACCAAAGTGTGTGACTTGTCATTATGCAGCGTGACAGCATTAAAGACTGATGCTAAACCTCAGGGGAGCGGTCCTGCGACTCTGTTTGAGGGCTCTGCTGGTTCTGGGGATGGGGTGGGGGCCTGGGCATCCCTCCAAAGGCAGGCAGGGAGAGGGCGGGGTGGGCAGGAGGCAGGAGGGGATCCTCTGCCGGGCAAAGATAAGTCTGCCTTGCTGGGTTAGGGAATGCTAACCCACCCAAACAGCAAGACTCAAGTACAGTGGATGCTGCTCATTTGGTGAAGGTTAGGGCCAAAGCTGGGGTAGGGGCTGGCTCCTAGATGTTCTTTCCTGTCTTCCAGGGAGGACTCTGGCTTTGCCTGGTGACCTGGTCACCGGGGCCAAGGAGAGGTGTGATCTGCATTTCTAATGCCCTGTCAGGCTTTCTGCCAGGGCAGGCTGTCTGACAGGCTCTGCCAAACCAGAACTAGAATTCTGGCCTCCCAGGAGCTGACCCCGCCCTGGGAAGATCCATTTCCTGCCTCCTATTTGTTGGCTACTGAGGCTTTTACTTTGTAACTTTTTAAGGAACTGGTTTTATTATAAGGTAAGTAATTATACAGGCTTACAAAAACATAATGCTATTTAGCTACAAAGTGGTACTTTGTTTTTGGCAATAGTGGAGGATAAAACCAGGGCCTCTTGTATGCTAATCCCTGCTGCCTCACTGAGCAAGGTGGGAGATGCTATTTAGTGTTTAAAAAAAAAAAAATCACACTGCTTGGGGCTAAGAACAGCCACAGTCTCAGCACTGCCCAAGGCAATTCTCCAATAGTGGGAACAGCATGAAGGTTAAGATAGTTGCAGTGCTGCAATCACAAATGAAGGGTTCAGCCACCATGTGTTTGTGGCTAGTGGCATCTGTTGGATGGTGCAGGTCTAGAGGGTTTTTTACCACGTATAATACCCAGGTAACTTCAAAGAACAGCTTCGTGCAACCAGGAGAGGCTCCCCCAGGTAGAAAGTGAGCCTGAGACTGGAGCCAAAAGTATTGAAAGCTGTTCACCAGCCCAGACCCCCGGGCCACATTTGCTACAGAACTGACCAGGCCTCCGTTGGGGGGGTTCCCCCCATACCCCTGCCAGAGTTGTCTTTCTGAAACAGGTCCCTGTGGATTTCATATTGAAGTGCTGCAGGTGACCACAATGTTCCTGAAGTTCTAGGAACTTCGACAAACAGTGTGGCTGAGCTGCCTGGTGACCTGGAGAGGAGGGTAGGAGATGGGAAACTCCTTGTAGTAAGGGGCGGGGTGTGTGGCTCAGCAGCAGAGCGCTTGCACAGCACCTACAGGGCCCCGGGTTCCACCCCGGCACTTCAAAAACAAATGGTATAACCCTCGAAATGTCCATGTGGTGGAGCTGAGCTCTGACCCACCCTTTCCCACTTCACCAGGACAGGCAGGCAGTAGTGCGACACTTTTTTGGTGTGAATCCAAGGGTGTGCTTACATAAGCATGAGCATAACTGCTCATTTTTGAGTTTGATTTTTGTGGCTGCACAGGAATAAAAACTGCAAAAGGTTCAGGGCGTAAAATCCTCCCTCAGCCGCGGCGTTCACCTCCACCCCCAGTGTTCCCACTTTCCCAAGTACCTTTCCTGAGGTGCCGCAGGGAATGCAGTTTTTTTGTTTTAACTCAAATGCTATGTACCCTACACCCCCTCCCGCCCCCCAAGTGATACGACACAGTAACGGAGCCATCTTGTCAACTCTACCCATATCGTGTGAAGTTTCAGTCCATCATTTTGGTGGCCCCTGATTGTTCTGCAGCCATTATTCCTGCTTCCAGGTTTGAACCTCGGCTTGATGACTTTCTAGCTAGGTGACCTTGTGCAAGTGACCTACCCTCTCTGGCCTTCATTTCTTCAGCTATAAAATGGGCATGAGATAGTACCTCTCTCCTGGGTCTGTAGAATGTCATGTCTACAGACAGGCATGTGCACACTAGGGAGGCACCGGCTAGAGCGAGCACTGTGTCCCAGTTCTTGTCATCATTCCTCGGGGATGTGAAGGGTTCTTGGCCCACAGCTTGTAACCCCAAAGAAGGTGAGTCTCGAGTCATTTGGGTCAGTGCTCTGCTGAGCTCCAAGAGCCAAATCAGCCAGCTTGAGGAAGCCCCTAAACTTAGCAGGCTCCCTCCCGAGGCCTCTCCTGACAACCCACTCATTCAATAGAAGAGCACTGGGCTCCAGAGCTCAGCGACCTGGGTTTAGATCCGGGCTTTATCACTCTGCTGCTGTGTATCCTTGGGCAAGTGACCATCTGATTCTCAGTGGCCTCCTTTCAAAAATGGGAGAAACCAAGGTCTTTTAGGGATGCTGTAACAACTAGTGAGGGGATGCATGAGGGAAGCACAGTGACAAAGCAGCTCCCAGGCGAGGGGTAGCCTAGCCGCACAGCAGGCTCTTAGCCTGCACAAGACCCTGGGATGGATTCCCCCCACCCCCGTGGGCAAAAAATAGCAAATATATCTAAAGTACCTTGCAGAAAACCTATCTTAAATATTTGTTGTTCTCATTGCTAATGACAGTGCCAGTCACTTAATTAGCACTCATCCATTTAATAAGCATTTATTGAGCACCTCTTGTGTGTTGGCCAGGTCTTGATTCTGGGAACACAGAAGTTAAAAATTTCTGTCCTTGGGCTGAGGTGCAGCTCAGTGGTAGAGTGCTAGCTTGGCGTGTGCCAGGCCCTGGGTTCCACCCCAGCACACACAAAATAAAATCCCTATCCCTGTGGAGCTGATGGTAAGTAAGGGTAAAAAGAAAATAAGCATAAATAAATAAAATGTAAAATGTGCTAGATAATGGAGAAATAGAAAACTAGTGGGTGGAAAGTGTTGGGTACATTTTAAAATAGCACAGCAAATGGCCTGCCAAAAAAGTGACATTTGAGTAGACAAAGGAAGTCAGGAGCAGCTGTGTGGATACTGAGGGAAGCGCATCCAAGAACAGGGAATAGCCTGTGCAAAGGCCCTGAGGCTGGGACATGCTTGAGTTGTTGACGGAGCCAGTCAAGGGCCCAGTGAGGTTGGAGCACAGGGAATGGTGTGAGAGTTGGAGGAGGAGAGGGCAGGGAGGTGATCAGGCAGATGATGCAGAGCCTGTTGGGCAGCCAAGCAAACTGTGGTTTTCACTCTGAGTGTGTTCAGAGTCTGCCAGCATTTTGAGTTTCTTTTGTTTTCCTTTGCATGTAGCAGGGGCTGAAGGAGGAGTGTGGGTGTGCATCCTTTTACACGATGACTTCAAATCCCTGAGATGGGTCATCGGTGTCTTGAGATCTCACTGCACCAAAATTCCATCTCAAAACAGCACAATGCGGACAATAAACATGTAGATTCTTTTCCATTTAGATCTAGGCTTTCAAGTTCCTGTACTCATTTTTTCTCCCCCAGATCTTAAAAATGCTTTCATGGTTGGCTAATTCCATCCCCGAGAGGCCTAGAGTTCTCAAACTCTGATTATTCAAATGCACATCTCCCTGTCAGGAGGGAAGGAGCGACAACCTCAGGGCACCACTCAGAAGGGCCCCTTCCAGAGTGTCCCTGAGGTCGCCAACCTCGTCCTAATGAGCTTTGCGTCGCCAGTGCCCAGAGTGACTCTGGTCCATCACTGACTCTCAGAGCGTTCCTTGACTGAGTAATTAAGTGACAAAGTGACTCTGACAAGAGCACTCACAACATTTGTCCCCTGGTCATTCATGTTAAGGAATGTGCAGAAGCAGCTCCACCAACCCGGGGCCTGCGGAAGTCCCCCATGACCCACATTCCAAGGTTTTTTCCTGGCTCAAGGAGAGCCCCTCTTTCTTGGGGACCCTGCTCCTACTTCCTGGTTCATGGATGAGTCACTGGGCACAGTTGTTGAGGAACAGCTCAGGCCAGACCTGGGAGACCCTTTAGGTAACAAATGGCCATCTTGGAGCAGCCTCAGAAAGCTCACAGTCTCCCGGGAAACACGGACCCGGAGATCCCAGATTCCCGTGGCTCCCGTCACAAATAACCACAAACCGAGTGGTTTAGAAACCGGAAATCTATTGCCTCGTGTTCTGGAGTCCAGAAGTGCAAAGTCAAAGTGTCAGGAAACTTACCCTCCTGGGAACTCTACAGGGGCATGCATCCCATGGCTGGTGGCTGCTGCAGACACCTCTCTGCCAACATCTTCACACGGCCCTCCCCTCAGTGTGTCTCTGTGCTCCTCCCTCTCTGTTTCCTACAAAGGCTTCTTTCATTGGATTTCAGGCCCAGCCTAATCCTGGACGGTCTCAAGATTCTTCACTAAACTGCATCTTCCCAGGCCGGCCTGCAGCTCAGTGGCAGAACACACGCTCAGCATGAGTGAGGCTCTGGGTTCTACCCCCAACGCTGTAAAGACAAATACATAAATGAACCGCACCTGCCCACACAGCCTTATTCCAAAGAATGTGGCACCCACAGGTCCTGGGATGGGGACATACCTTTTGGTGGGGAAGACGCAGCATTCAGCCCACTATGCCGACTGCTAGGAGCCTGATAGACCCTGCGCCCACGGGAGAGTCACAGGGGTTGGCCAGGGGTCAAGGATGGGCCTCCTAAGCAGATGGGGGCCCAATGAGGATCCCTCCCCCTCCCCCACCTCAGACCTGGGGAGCCTTAAACAGAGTGAGCAGGGCAGGGTGTGCCCAGAGATGACACAGGCCCGGCGTCAGGGTCCTGCTGAGGCAGGCCCTGCGTGCCTGAGGACCAAGAGAAGCCGGTTGTGAGAGTTTGAGTCAGAGGGGACACGGCTGGGGTGGCTTTTCCCTGGGAGGTGGAGACGGGACCTGGGCGGTTTGGGACCCAAATTTCCCCGGGAAAGCGATGCCGGGCATCTGTGCGGCGAAGCTTGACTCCGGGAGAAACCCTTCTGCTCACAGAGCCTTTCTGTTCTTGGAGGGCAGCAGGCTTGCTGGGGGACCCTCAGCAGAGGAGGGTCCCGATCTGATTCAGGTGCTCACAGGCGCCCTCTGGCTGCTGTGGGTGGAACAGGCTGCGGAGGAGCCCAGGCCCCAGGCGGGACGTGATGGAATTGAACCCAGGAGGGCTGTGAGGAGAGCCCAGGGCAGGATTCAAGAGGTGTTTTGTTTTGTTTTGTTGTTTGTCTTTGCCACTGAGGACTGAAGCCAGGGATGCTTTACCACTGAGCTACCTCCCCAGTCTTTTCTTTTAATTTTTGTTTTGTTTTGTTTTGACACAAGGTCTCACCAAGTTGCCAAGGCTGGCCTCTAATTTGCAATCCTCCTGCCACAGCCTCCAGAGTAGCTGGATTTAAGAGGTATTTGGAAAGTAGAGGGCTGGAGGTGAAGCTTATAGATATAGCACAGGTTTAGCGTGCATGAGACCCTGGGTCCCATCCCCAGCACTGCAAAAAAGAAAAAAAAAATATGGAACTGCAGAAACTAGCAACATAGGTGGATTATCAAGGCGCAATGCTAAAATGCACAGCAATACAGTGCTGAGTGAGGAAAAAATAATTCCAATATTATAACAGAACAACCATTGAAACAATGCACATTTTCAAGGAAACACACAACTGGAAAGATACACACCAAACCCACCAGAGGGTCCCCTCTGGGATGCGAGAGAAATGTAGGTATTTCCCACCCCCATGTTATTTTGCAATTTTCTTTTTTTTTAATATTTTATTTATTTTTTAGTTTTCGGAGGACACAACATCTTTGTTTGTATGTGGTGCTGAGGATCCAACCCGGGCCGCACGCATGCCAGGCGAGCGCGCTACCGCTTGAGCCACATCCCCAGCCCCTATTTTGCAATTTTCAAACCTGTCACAAACTTAAAAATATAAGAAAATGGGGCTGTGGGTGTGGCTCAGTGGTAGAGCACTTGCCTTGCATGTGTGAGGCACTGGGTTCAATCCTCAGTGCCATGTAAAAATAAACCAATAAAATAAAGGTATTGGGTCCATCTAGGACTAAAAATATTTTTTAAAACAGATTAAGAAAATGAATACCCACAGACCACCCTCCTGGTTCCAGCAAGGGTTAATATTTTGCCAAATTTGCTTTCTCTTTACCCCCACCATATATACATACTATAGTGTATTAGCTACGACATTCTGTACACACACTTTTTTTCTGAGTCATCTGACATATGCACTCATCGCAAGTTTACCCCAAAGAATCCTCCTCCTGAGGACGAGAGCATTTCACACAGGACAATGACGGCACTCAGGACACATAACACGGGTACGATGCCATTCTCCAACAGCCACTTATGATTCAAATTTCCCCAGTTGTCCCGAGAACATCCTTCATATCTGTTTTATCTTCTTTGGAACCTTTATTAAAGATCCCGTGAAAGGGAGCCTGGCAATCATGCCTCTCTGTTTCCTCCCATGTAGGACTGTCGCCTCAGCTTTGGTCCAGTCATTCATTCACATAGTGAATCCGTTGCTGATGCAGCCTACAGCTTTGATCTGTTTGAAGAGTCCAGGCCAGTGGCTTTGCAGAATGGCCCTGGATCTGGATGCATCTGATTGTTTCCTCATGATTAAGATTCAAGGTTGGGGCTGGAGTGGTGGCCAGTGGTAGAGCGCTTGCCTAGCATGAGTGAGGCCCTGGGTTCGATTCTCAGCACCACATACAAATAAATGAACAAAATAAAGGTCCATCAACATCTAAAAAATTTTTTAAAAAAGAGATTCAAGGTCAACTCTTCTGGGGGAACCATGTACTTCAAAGGCAATGTTTGGTTCTCAGTGCATGACAGCAGGGGGCATGTGAGGCTGGCACTTTGATCACCTAGCTCAGGTACCTAAATTAGCCTGGAAGGCTTGGTTAAAACAGTGACTGACAGGTTTCTCCTCCGTTCTGTGTGTGGCTCCTACTGAACGTGCATTGCTTTCACACCATCAGAAACCCAAAACATTGGAAGTCGAAACTTTGTCAGAGAAACACCCGTATATGTTCCCTTTTCCCGGTCCTGATTGAAAAATGTCATCTCTAGGGCTGGGGATGTGGCTCAAGCGGTAGCGCGCTCGCCTGGCATGCGTGCGGCCCGGGTTCTATCCTCAGCACCACATACCAACAAAGATGTTGTGTCCGCCGAAAACTGAAAAATAAATAAATAATTAAAAAAAAAAAAAGAAAAATGTAATCTCTGAGCTAATCCTTGATGTGTCTTTCGTTGAATCAATGATTTCTCTGGAAGCTGCAAATGGTGATTTTTCTAAAACAACCTTTGTCTCTGCATGTATCAGGGGCATTTCAGAATGGGATTTTTTTTTTTTTCCTCCAAAGGGACGGAGGTGACACTCAAGTTTGAGCTCCTCCCCAGTCTCAGTTTTCAGGAAGCCTCCTGAGCTGTAAACCCAGTAGATGCCCAGCCCTGTTCGCTGCCCTCGGGCCATCCCATAACCCTCTTCTCCGGGCACTTCCTTATCAGCCAACGGGAGGCAGGCAGATGGGGCTCAGGACTCTACAGCCTGGGTTCGCTTGTCCCTGAGGCCTCACATCTGCCCTCTCCAGGTGTGCAGGGGGGCAATTCTGATGCCAGGCTCAAGCAGGGCATGGGGCACAGGCCCAGCCAAGGCCACTCTCACCCAGTAGGGGTGGCAGAGGTCAGCAGAACAGGAAGGGAGGGACAGTGGCTGTGCCCATCGCCCTGGCCATGGCAGATCCTTGTTTGCTAGCTGGGTGGGGCCAGCCGGGAGGCTTTACAGCTAAGCCCAAGGCCCATGCTCCTGTTTCTCTCCGCCCTTCTCCAGGTCTGGTGAGGCTGGGATGCCCAGCAATTCCCCCTGGTGACTGCGAAGACCCTGTCATTCAATACGATTCCCTGAACACACAGCAAACTGCTGCTCCAGTGGCCGCCTTGGAACCAGAACGGAGGAACCTCATCTGTCCTGGAAACTGAGCGTCCTAGCCGGCTCCAGGTGAGTTGGTGTCTTTCTTTCTTGGATCTGAGCCCACCTGAGGGCTGATAAACTCTACCCGACTCATCCATCCACACGGGGTGGTTGAGATCCTGTTCTGGGCCAGCCTGGAGGGTGAAGCGTGTGGGGTGTGGGTGGGGGATGTGGTTGGCAAGGGACACTCAGCCTTGGCCCTCGGGGAATTCGGTTAGATGGAGGGGTCAACTTCCTGAGAGCAGAAACTGGGCTAGTTGGTTCACGCCTTCGATCTATCACATAGTAGGTGCTCAACTAACCAAAAGAAAACTTGCTTTGTCTTCTGTTCCATTCTGCCTTTCTTGGCCTTTCCTAGTGTGGTCCTCTCCCTGGCCTGCACCTTTTTGCTCAGGCTGTTCCCTCCACTGGGAGCACGTTCAGCCGTTCATTGATCTGTCTGTGGAGGTAGACCACGGCCTGGCACGGAGGAGGGGGCGCATTAAATATTTGACGACTGACTGAACGAATGAATGAATGAATGACTGCCTTTGTCCATTGTACACCCCAAGAAGCAGGGACACTCGGGACCCTCCCTATTCTTCTCTGTCCATCGTCCGCCCGCCGGGGATGAATGCATCTTTTCATTCGCTTGCAGGATGGCAGGGCTGGGGCAGAGAAAGCCGGGCGGGAAACTGGGTTGGGGGCTGTCACCTCCCCCGGCCTCCTCGAGGGTCTGCTTTTCTGGAGTTTGGGTCCTCTCCCCGAAACTCGGCCTGGGTCACCTGACTCCCACGGCCAGTCCCCCGCGCCTTAACGCCAGGGGCTCCCCAGACTAACACTCCGCCGACAGCACGCGGTGCAGGGGTCCCAGCTTTTTATTGGCCGCTTGTCTCCTTTCTCCCCGGCGATTGGCCGGAGCCCAGTCGCAGCTCCCCCCTCCGCTGCCCTGCAGTAGTACAGCCCGCCGCGGCTTAGGCGGGGCGGGATGGTCCACTACGCCGCCGCGCAGGGGGTTCGGGAAGAGCCGGGAGAGGCGGAGGGATCCCCCTGGAATGTTTCCGTCGGGTCCACCCAAAGCGGGGCAGCGCGGATTGGCCGCGGACGCAGGGAGGCGCCTCCGATTGGCTGCCTCTGGGCGCCGGCCCCGCCCCCTCGCCGCGGCCGCCGGAGAGGCCCGGGCCGGAGTTTGCGGAGGGCCGAGCCAGGCACGCGCAGGGCGACGGCGCGCTCAGGTGAGTGTCCCCCGCCCGCCAGGTGCCGCCGCCCCGTCGGGGGTGGGGTGCAGCGCCGACCCTGGGGTCGCGGACCCGCGAGGATCCAGCAGGTCGTGCGAGGCGGGGCCGGCTGCGTGGACGCAGCTGGAGGTCGAAACTGGGCGCGGGGATGCCCCAGACCCCTTCGCAGCGGGACAACTCCCTTCCGGCTGGTGGCAGGGGACAGCGCCTCCCGCCGCTGGACTGGGGTCTCCCGCCGTGCCCTTGCCATTCTTTGCTTAGCTGGATCGTCTGGTTCTGGTGTAGACAGGCGGGGGGTCGGTATTTCTGACTCTTCCCGGGATACCGTTCCAAAGCTGGGGGGACGCGGCGAGGACCGAGGTCTGGGTGATGATGGTGATGATGATGATGAAACTCACCCTGGCCAGCGTTTCTGAGACTTCCTTGTCAGCCATTTACTTGCGGATCACTGAATCCAAACACCTCATGGGAGGGGCTTTCAACTTCTTTCAGAGGTGCAGTTTCATGCCCAGAGAGGTGGAGTGATGTGCCCAAGGTCACACAGCTAGTAAGTGGCAGATCTGGGTCTCCCAACCGTGCCTTAGGGTCCAGAACTAGAGTCTCGTCCACTAGACCAGATGCCCAGTGACTCCAGGGCTTAGGTGTTCGTGACCAGCTCCTGAGCTCAGCCCCACCCCACACTCACATCTGGGCTACACCTGCTAGTCTACGCTTTCTGCCCACCCAGAGCTCCCAGAGCTCTCCAGACACCAGCACTCAAACAAGAAGCTGGCTCGTGTCCCTTCTCCCCTGGGCTGCAAAGGAAAGGCCTGAGTACCTGGGGGTCCTGAGAGAGACCAGCGTCCAAGGAAATGGGCAGGGAGCCAAGATGCTGGAGTCCCGGGCATGCAAGGCCTCCTGGCCTCTGGGCAGCCTGCGCCAGGACTGGGCAGTGGGCGGTTTCCCCGGAACCACTCAGGGGCCGGTTTTTCAAGAATGAATCAGAGGCCTCCTGCCTTCCTCCTCTCCAAAGCAATACTCTGCTGGAGGGGGGAGCCAGGGTGTGGTGTGCCCCCCCACCAGCTCACATGGGCTCCTGGGAACCCCTTCCCTACTTCCTGCTCCCCTCACTTTGCTTCTGGGTGGTCTAGTTGCTAAGTTTCAGGGCCTTCCCAGAGAGGGTGGGGGTGTGCTGGAATTTCGCTCAACCTGTTTGATGCCCAAAAGCTCCTCTTCATGGGTAATTGGTGTTGTGGGAACTACCTGGCTCACAGCAGGCACGTGAGGGTGGGGCCCAGGCAGTTAGGTGAGGCTATAAGACACACGTTCATTCATCCTAAGGTTTGGGGGGCTTTTCTGGCAGTGCTGGGATGGAAGCCAGAACCTCGCACATACGAGGCAAGTGCTGTACCTCGGAGCTAGATCCCCAGCCCTTACAAGTATTTATTGAACACCTACTGTGTGTTAGGCACTGAGGTTGGCTCCAAAGGATACCTATGGTGAGCACCACGAAAATCCTGCTTTCGGGGAGGGGCCCTCTAGTGGAGGCAGAACAGGCAACAGACAAGTTAACAAGAACATAGAGGAGATCACTTCAGGTCTTGCTTAAGTGCTATGAATAAAACATGAAGGAGTGGCATCATAGAGAGTAGCTGTGGGCTGGGGGTGTGCTCTAAGAAGGTGGCTTTTTCGGTGGCAGTGGGATGGAACCCAGGGGTGCTCTACCCCTGAGCCACACCTGCACACCCTTTTTGTTTTTTGATTTTGAGCTGGAGTCTACATTAAGTTGCTAAGGTTGGCCTTGAACTTGTGATTCTCCTACCTGGGCAGAGGATGGAGTCAGAGGGGTGACTCTGCGGGCGTCTGTGGGTCCGGGTGGCGGGTTTGTTGTGTGTGCTCTTTTCCCCCTGTAAGGTGGGATCCTGTTGTAAGATCTGAGGCAGAGGAGCAATGTCATCTGGTTTACGTTTTAAAATAGAGACACAAAGTTAAATAACAGCCTGATGCTGGAGGACAGCAGTTGTGTCAGGGCAGCATGTAATTAAGTCCGCAGGCCTGAACCGACTGGACCATAGAGGCTGGTCCAGCAGGCTAGAGCAAGCCAGGAAGGCTGCCTGGAGGAGGTGCTGCGAGTAAGCCTCAGCAGACACAGAGGACAGGGGTGTTACCCTGGGCAGAGGAGGGAAAGCCTTTGAACAGTAGGAAGGACAGCAGTGGCTGGGGTCCAGCTCCGGGGTGGAATGCTTGCCCAGCTCGCGTGAGGCTCCGCCAGCGATCCCAGCTTCCCTAGGTGGCAGAACAAAGTGCCAGAAGGTCACGTGCGAGCACACGCGCGGATTCCTAGAAGCACTCCCAGAGACAGGAATTCTGCCCGTTTTTCAGGTGAGGAAACTGAGGCCCCATGAAGTGAAGTGACTTACCCACGGCCGCGTGGCTGGTAAGTGGCAGGGGTGGGATTTGAATCCAGACCAGGATGCCTCTAATGGCCCCGTTTCCCTCTCCACCAGTGCTCCCCTTGCATAGGACACCGGGCTGGCCGACCCCAGGGCTGTGGTGTGGTCAGAAAGAGTCAGGAGGTTGGGAAGGGTGTGTGACACTTGGGAAGTGGGGATCCTGGAGATTGGTCTTGGTGACTGACTGAAGGACGGTATTGATGGAAATTGTTTAATAATCATCAATATTTATAGACCTTTATTATGTGCCAAGAACTGTTCCAAGCACATGCATAGTTTCCTTATAGCTCAGAGAGGTTAAGCTACTTGCCCCAAATCACACAGCTAGTGAGAGGGGAAGCCAGGTGCCAGACACATGTTCTCAGCATCCTACCTTCCAGCAGATGGATCGGGGTAGTGATGATGACAATTGGTGAAGGGTGGTTTTTTTTACTTTTTTCTCCATTCCTTTCCTTTTTCCTTCCTTTCTTTCTCATCATTAAGTTTTCGGAAATAACATGAGGGCGCAGTACTGTTTTATTCATTGAGATTTTTTTTTTTGGTCAAATATTTAGTGAGTGCCTACTGTGTGCTGGACTCTGTGATGGCTGTTGTGGACGAGAAATGAGGGGAGAATAAAAGACTGGTATCCAGAGTCTATAAAGAGTTCCCCCCGGGCTGGGGCTGGGGCTCAGGGGTAGAGCGCTCGCCTCGCACGGGCAAGGCCCTGGGTTCAATCCTCAGCACCACATAAAAATAAGTGAAATAAAGGTGTCGTGTCAAACTACAACTAAACAATAAATAATAAAAAAAGAGTTCCCCCAAATCAATAAGAACAGAACTAGGCCACACAGTTTAAACAGACCGTGCATTAAAGGGGAGGGGGCCAAGGCATAAGCAGGCAGTTCACCAAGGCCAGTCCCGAGGCCCAGGAAGTGTCTGGGAAGGTGTGTGCGCCCTGGTCCTCAGGGGGGTGCAAACAGACCCACGGGGAGGCTGAGGGAGATGTGCCAGGCAAACTGCCAGCAAGGGGCCGGGGAGCGGCCAGTGGAGGGCCAAGGCTGGACTGTGTCGGAGGGAGGGAGGGGGTGACAGGTCTGTGGGCCACGGGACGTGAGATCGGAGGCCTGGGAAGGGTGGCAGAGGATGGGTGTGAGGTGACATCTGTTTCACAGGTCATTTGGCTGCTGTCTTGACAAGGCTCTGCTGGGCGAGGGCAGACCAGAGGCCCCAGGAGGCAGCCTGTGGTGTGGGTGAGTGAGGGTGCGGCCAGGGGCTGGGGAGCGCCTGAGCAAGGGTGGACAGGGAGTGGCACCAGCCGGGCTCCCGAGAGTCCCTCCCAGGGCAGCAGACGGGCACCGACCCATGAGGTGGGTAGGACGTTCCCCTTGAGGATCAGCAGCCGCGGCCCAGGGAGGTGGAGCTGCTCGGGGGACAGATTCACGGTCGTGAACTTGGGTTTGGGAGTCAGACTGCAGGTGCCTCTTGGCTCTGCGACTTTGGACATGGGACTTAAAAGTAAAATCTAGCTGCATGCGGTGGCACTGGCCTGTAATCCCGGTGACCTGGGAGGCTGAGGCAGGAGGATTGCAAGTTCAATGTCAGCCTGGGCAATTTAGCTAGATCCTGTCTCAAAATCAAAATTAAAAGGGCTGGGGCTGAAGCTCAGCAGTAGAGCGCTTGCCTCCTACATGTGAGGCACTCGGTTCGATCCTCAGCACCACATCAAAATAAGTCAATAAAATAAAGGCATCGTGTTTATCCACAATTAAGAAAATCTTAAAAAGTTAGAAACTAGATATGGGATTAGAAATGATGGTGGAATGTGTTGGACATTACTATCCAGAGTCCATGTATGAAGACACGAATTGGTGTGAATGTACTTGTATACAACCAGAAAAATGAAAAGTGGTGCTCTGTGTGCGTAATAAGAATTGTAATGCATCCCACTGTCAAATATAAATAAAAAAATTAATTTAAAAAATGTCAAAACTAAAATAGAAAGGGCTGGAATGCAGCTCAGTGGTAGAGCGCCCCTGGGTTCAGTCCCCAGAACCACAAAACAAACAAAAAAGTGAAACCTGAGCCCTGCCCCAAATGACCAGGCGGGGGCTGCACGGGGTCACCTCTTCTCCTCTCACCTTCTCCCACTTACTCTGTGGCTCAGACCCCTCCCATCTCCTGAGATCCAGAGGCCCTGTGTGTTGTGTGCCCTGTCACCTCTCTGCCCTCCCCTCCCCTACGCTGACCCACACAGGCCTCCTCCCCATTCCCCACACAGGCCAAGCACGTCCCCACCTCTGGGCCTTTGCACCAGTTCCTGAACATTCTTGCCGCAGATCTTCGCAGGGGGCTTCCTCCTGTCCCTCACGTTCACCTTCACTTGCTCAGAGGCCCTCCTCGACCTTGTGCTCAGAATCAGTCTTGAGTTATTGTCTTCCTAAAACTATTAGGGCCACTTAGCGTCACTAAGTTGCTGAGATTTGGACTCAAATTTGCGACCCGATCCTCGTGCCTCAGTCTCCCGTGTCACTGGGATTACAGACATGTCCATGCCCGGCATACAGTCATGTCCACGTAACAGTGAGGATACTTCCTGAGACCCTCCTCATTAGGCAAGTCTGTCATTGTGCAATTAGCATATTAGAACTGACAGTAGGTGTTCCCACACTGGCCGGCTCTAGACGTGTTTTCTGAGGAGTATGATCAGAGCCCCAGCTAGCTTAAGTAGCTCCCGAATGTGAATGGGAAAAAGACCCGCCTTTCTCCTGGCAGACACCGCCACACCAGGTATGTAGTTTGGCAGACAGAAGGCAGACCGAAACTCAGTCCTGCCTGATACCTTGGTTTAGTACTTTTGCCCAATAGACAACCTGTAGAACTGCCCTGGTGTTCCTGCCCTGGTCTTATTAAAATGATAAGTGGAATGTACTAAGTACCCCCTCCAAATGTTTCCTTAAAGGGAGGGAGAAAGAGAGAAAGAAACAGGAAGAATAAAGAAGAAGATAGTCATATCCACTTAACAGTGAGGATACTTCCTGAGACACACATCATTAGGCAATTCTGTCATTGGGCAAACATCGGTTTCACTTACACAGACTATGATGCCCCTGGGTGATCTAATCTTGAGGGACCACTATTGTATATGTGTTTCTTTGTCCACTGAAATGTCATGCATCACATGACCATAAGTCCATCGGGACAGGTTTTGCTGCCATAACAAACATCCCCCAAATATTAGTGGTTGGACCAACCAAGGTTTAGGTTTTGTTCTTGCTGTGCATCCACTGGAGCTCAGCAAGAGGTTGTATTTATTGTAGTCTCCCAGAGCCTGGCTCACAGAGTTGCCACCATATCACATGTGGCCGATCACCCTGCCCGAGGCTGATGACCCCATGAATTAAATGCTCCAGCTCAGAATGTCACATATTGCTTCCTCTTATAACTCATTGGCCAGAGGCAGTCCTGTGCCTGTCCCATCCCAGGAGGATCAGTAAGTGCCATCTGCCTGTGTGCTTTGATGGGGGAGACCCCAACTTTTTGCACACCTCATTGATGACTGTGACTGATAGGAAGATGAAGGAAGGCCTCGTTTCCAGCCTCCGTTCTCCTCATCTGTTAAATGGACGTGATTATCACATGATGTGGTCTCTTCGTTGTAGTGTGGGGTGAGGATGAGGTCGCAGGCAGTTGCACAGAGTCGTGGTAGATACTAGCTGGGGTTACTTCTGTACAGTTCAACACCAAGTCGAGAATTCCGACCCAGACTCATCTGTGTTCTGAAGAGTCGCTCGGCCGTGTCTGTGGGTTCTACGTCCACCGATTCCACCAATAGTGGATGGAATACCTGGGGAAAAAGTTGGCGTCTATACTGAACAACTGGACACAGACTCTAACTTATTCCCTAAATAATATAATGCAACAAACTGCCAGGTGCCGTGTCACACACCTGTCATCCCAGTGGCTCTGGAGGCTGAGGCAGGAGTTCAAGGCCAGCCTCAGCAATTTAGCAAGGCACTAAGCAACTCAGTGAGACCCTGTGTCTAAATAAAACACAAAATAGGGCTGGGGATTGGCTCAGTGGTGGAGTGCCCCTTAGTTCAAGTCCTGGTACCAAAAACATATGTATATATAATGTAACAACTTTTTTTTGGAACCAGAGATTGAACCCAGGAGTGCTTGACCACTGAGCCACAGCCTCACCTTTTTTAATTTCCTCTCCTTAAGTTGCTTAGGGCCTCACTAAATTGCTGAGGCTGGCCTTGAACTTTCAATCCTTCTGCTTCAGCCTCCTAAACTGCTGGAATTACAGGCGTGTGTCACCACACCCAGCTGTAACAATGATTTTTATAGCATTGGTTTCTTGTAAGGTATTTTAAGTCATCTACAGTTGATTGAAAGTCTCGGGAGAGGCTGGGGTGTCGCTCAGCAGTAGAGCAGGCACCTGGCAGGCACAGGGCCCTGTGTCCCATCCCCAGCACCATAAATATAAAAATAAATAGTTAAAAATAAGATATGGAAGGATGGGCCTGTGCAAATAAACTCCATTTTATATCCCGGACTTGAGCATCCAAGGGGCTGGATGTCATGGAGGGGTCCTGGAACCAGTCCCCACGATACTGAGGGGCAAGTGCACACCATCGTCACTTGTCGGTGTACGGGTGGTACTCGTGGGGGGGTCACCCGAGTCCTGCCGGCCCCTGAGCCCTGCCTCCCGTCTGCAGATCTCCTGGGTGTACCCCCACTTCTCCCTGCTCATGCCGCTGGGACTGGGGCGGCGGAAAAAGGCACCACCCCTGGTGGAAAATGAGGAGGCTGAGCCCGGCCGTGGCGGGCTGGGCGTGGGGGAGCCGGGGCCCCTGGGCGGAGGTGGGGCAGGGGGGCCCCAAATGGGCTTGCCCCCCCCACCCCCAGCCCTGCGGCCCCGCCTCGTGTTCCACACCCAGCTGGCCCACGGCAGCCCCACGGGCCGCATCGAGGGCTTCACCAACGTCAAAGAGCTATACGGCAAGATCGCGGAGGCCTTCCGGCTGCCAGCCGCCGAGGTACCTGTGGAGGGCCGGGCAGGGCGCCAGGGTCCCCAGCGGTGAGCCGGGGCTCAGGTGCCACCGCTGTGGGTGCAGAGGTGGTGTCCCCCTCGATGGTGGGGAGCCGGGGTCACTGGTGGAAGCCACACTCCCGTCAGGCCTTTCCAGGTCTGTGCCCCCGGGGCTGTGGGGGCAGAAGAGAGGCAGGCAAGGAGACAGGTGGGCTGGGCAGTAAGTGGCCCCAGGCAGGGAGGAGGGGGTCTGCCCCTTGATTCACTCCCCAGGCACTCACTGAGTCTTTGTTAGGACAGATGTCCTAGAGCTCAGAGGGCGCCCAGGCCCTGGGGTGGAGACCCCTAGCCCTTTGCCAGCCCCCGCCCTCCCCCCCCCCAGGTGTTAGCAAAGGGGCCCGGGGAGGGAAGCCAGGGACGAGCATCTCCCACCCTGCAGGTGATGTTCTGCACCCTCAACACCCACAAGGTGGACATGGACAAGCTCCTGGGGGGCCAGATCGGGCTGGAGGACTTCATCTTTGCTCACGTCAAGGGGCAGCGCAAGGAGGTGGAAGTGTTCAAGTCGGAGGACGCTCTGGGGCTCACCATCACAGACAACGGCGCTGGCTATGCCTTCATCAAGGTGCCTGGGTGGTCGGGGCACCAAGTCCTGGGCCCAGGGCAGGCCATGGGCCCCAGGTAGAACCGCCAGGGCTGATGACCCCTCTCCTTCCCAGCGCATCAAGGAGGGCAGCGTCATCGACCACATGCAGCTCATCAGTGTGGGCGACATGATCGAGGCCATTAATGGGCAGAGCCTGCTGGGCTGCCGGCACTACGAGGTGGCCCGGCTACTCAAGGAGCTCCCCCGAGGCCGCACCTTCACCCTGAAGCTCACGGAGCCTCGCAAGGCCTTTGGTGAGGGGCTGCCTCCTGCCCCCCCGCCCCCCCGCCCGCCCTGACCCTGCTCTCGGCCCCCTCCGCCTGCAGTGCCTGGAGCCACCAGCAGATGGCGGCCGTGCCTGGCTGGCTGCAGGGGAAGGCGGGAAGCTCCGCCCCGCCCCAGGAGGGCGCGCTGGCTCCCCGCCCGGCCTGGGAGCAGGGGCGGGGGTGGGGGTGGGGGTAGGAGGAAGTTGCCCCCACACCCCGCTTTCAGGAACCATTAGCCCAGCCAAGCGCCCCCAGCCCTGAGAAGCCAGGCTTGGCTGCCCTGTGCCCGCACCCCCACTTCTCCATCTGGCTTCACTAACTCCCAGGAATGGGCCCCAGGCCCCTGGGGCGGGGGGAGGACTCTGAAGCCTTTCCCTGCGCAGACGGCCGGTCTGTGGCCGGCAGCTATGGCCCCCACCCCCAGGCCGTGGGGACAGTACTCAGAGGCCAGTTCCCATCCCCTCTCTATTCCTCGGGGAGGAGCAGTGGCCCCCTCTGGTCTCCTCGCTTTCTCCAGGCCTGGGCTCTGGCCCCCGACCTCGGGGTCCTGGAGAAGCTTGGAGAAGGTGGGGAGGGGGTTCGCTGAGGCCCGAAGGCTGGTCTCTGGCCAGGGCCTGCTGAACT
The DNA here is from genome assembly GCF_052094955.1 of Ictidomys tridecemlineatus. Classification (NCBI taxonomy): domain Eukaryota; kingdom Metazoa; phylum Chordata; class Mammalia; order Rodentia; family Sciuridae; genus Ictidomys; species Ictidomys tridecemlineatus. The sequence continues at coordinate 10,663,994 of NC_135478.1, read as the reverse complement.
CCATCTCCCCTCCGCCCCCTCGCCTCTTCCCTGCCTCCCACAGACATGATCAGCCAGCGTTCAGGGGGGGGCCGCCCCGGCTCCGGCCCACAGCTGGGCACAGGTCGAGGCACCCTCCGGCTCCGATCCCGGGGCCCTGCCACAGTGGAGGATCTGGTGAGTGAGCTACCCAGCTCCAGCCCCTGCCCTTCATGTCGGGTTGGTGAGGGGACTCTGGGCAGCCTGCCTGGATTCACATCCGCTCCTGCCCCCCCTGAACTCCGGGAACCCACACAAGTGGGCCTCGGTTTCCCCACTGTGAAATGGGAGTCATAATAGCAAATGTCATGGGTGAAAAGATATGTGAAGCCCTGAAAAGGGCACTTAATAAAGGCACTAAATAAGTACCGTGACAGTTCCTGTTATGATGACGTCCCTGTCCCTGCTCCCCCCAGCCCTCCGCCTTCGAGGAGAAGGCCATTGAAAAGGTGGATGACTTGCTGGAGAGCTACATGGGAATCAGAGACACGGAGCTGGGTAAGCGGCTGGGTCGGGAGGGCCCCGGCCTGGGAGGGTCTTGGGGAGGGGGCTTCTCGAACCATCTGTGCCTCCACCTCATCTCCTCCCCCACACAGCTGCCACCATGGTTGAGCTGGGGAAGGACAAAAGGAACCCAGACGAGCTGGCCGAGGCCCTGGATGAACGGCTTGGTGACTTTGCCTTCCCGGATGAGTTCGTCTTTGACGTGTGGGGTGCCATTGGGGACGCTAAGGTTGGCCGCTACTAGGACTCCACTGGACCTCATGTGATCACCTGGGCCCAGCCTGGAGGGATCCCCAGAAGGACACCAGGGCCTGGGCCCGAGTTCCCAGCCTGGGGCAGTAGCTCAGCAACCCAAGGACAATGCGGAGCAGAGGTGGGGCCTGCCCCGGCCCCAAGCCAATCGGTACCACCACTCTCCCTGCTTCCCAGCCTGGCTGGGGTCCCCAGCCTCCCTGTCCGGTTCCCCATCTACCTCAGCCGGGCCAGGTGCGTAGGAGGGATGGCCCAATTGGGCGGCTGCCCCTGCCCCCAGCAGTCCCCACCATGGCTGCCAGACTGGTCCCAGGGTCTCTGGGGCCTCAGGTCCTCTCTGGGGGCTGTGACCTCTCCAGGTTCCTGCTGCAGGGAATGCAGAAGGGGGGCACCCCCCACTGCCAGCAAATGCAATAATACCCTCCCTTCTGAGAGGAGCCCCTCAACCTGGATTCTGTTACCTCCGCATTTGAAGAGTCTGCTGTGAACCCCCACCTCCCCACACCCTCACGTCCAGGCCCCAAACCACAGCGGGAGGGAGGGACTTTGTATCTGAATTCGCGTCTGGAACATAAAGAATCTATCTGCTATTGGACCTGGTGGCCTCGGGTGGGGGGGAGGTGGGCCTGTTAGGGAAGAGCACAGCAGCTGAAATCTATCTTCCCCGGGCTCCAAATTGAATTAGGAGCTGGCCGGGCCGCCGCCCCCTCCCACTGCCCTGACGAGGCTCCTGGCCTCCAGCCACCAGGCTTCCAGGCAGTGCGGAGATTCCTGGCCTACTAGGGGCTCAGCTCCTGGCCCCCGCCCGCATCTCCCAAGCCAGTGTTGAGCCTGGACGCGCAGGGTCCGCAGGCCCATGGCACGTGACCCCTCCCACGGACATAAACCCGTGGCTTGTTTTGACAACCCACTTCATCCCAGAGGATTGAGGGGATCAAGGAAGGGGAGGGCGGGACCCTGGCCAGACCTGGAGAGAAGGGAGAGGGTTGAAGGAGGGGAGCGGGGCCAGAGGTCTCCGCAGGAATGTTTGGGGGTGAGCGGAGGTGCGAAGGGGGTGGGGAAGGAGCCACAGGGCAGGCAGAGGCACGGCCTTAAGATGTCCCCGGGCATTTGAGGACTCTTGGTGAGGCAGTGCCAGGGGACAGCTCCAGGGGGAGGGGTGTGGCTGGTCTTGGTTTCTGTCCGTGTTGATGGTTGGTGACCATGTTGAGCAGGACTGCAGGTGCACGGTATGGGTGGGGGTGTCTGGCCGAGCTGTTGGAGTAGGAGCTGGGAGGTGGCCTCACCGTTTCCAGGGGTGCCCCTCCTTGCGTCTTGGCATGTGCCTGTGGGTCCTCGTATTGCTAGGGAGTGTCTTCCCATGGCCTGGCCTGACAGGGACTCTCGCAGAGTCTCAGGTCCTCGACGCTAAGGGGTGTGTTGGAAAGGTCATTTCAGGGGGCTGTGTTTTGAGGTGTCAAGGAAAGTGGCTGGTGTCACAGGGGGTCAGACTTTCCTGCGGCATCTCAACGCCCCCATACATAACCGCAGGGACCTATGACGCAGCTCCCCTCCAGTCCTCTCCCCTCTCTCCAGCTCTGGCCGGGGTCCTGCCCCTCCCTCCCTTCCCCTCAGTCCTCCAGGAGGGTGCTGCAGGGGGGCTGGGTCTCAGGGTGAGGCTGTGTGGTGGGCCCCCAGGGGTGCCCATCTCAGGGCACGAGGTGAGGCCGCAGTCTGTCCAGGGTGCGTCTTCGTGCCTTGGGGGTCCCACATGTGCTCAACTCACCCTAAAGCAGGGTGCAGAGGCTGGCCTCATCTCCAGGCTTCCTGGCTCCCCTGGGCCCTCAGCCTCCTCCCTGTCTCCCAGGGTGTGACTCCCCGCCGCCCTGGCCTGGGCTTAAGCCCCTGTGTAAATAGTGGGCGGGTCCCCTGACCAGGCTGGGCCTGACCCAAGCCAGTCTGTCCAAGGCACTGACCACAACCACCCATCTTGATGCCCACAAAGGTTCTGGCAGGTCAGGGAATAGTTGCTGCCCCCCACCACATGTTAGATCAGCCCCCCAACCCTCAAACCTGGTGGAGACAGCACCACCCCTGCAGCCCGCCCAGTTTGCCCTGGGCGACGCTCATATTTTCCAGTGTTTAGATTTTATCCGCTTTATTAATGAGGCAGGCAAGAGGCCCGAGCCCGGGGGGAAAGGGGCTGCTCCCGCCCCACTGGGAGGAGGGGGTCACAGGAGACCAGGCCGACTCTCGGGAGCCTGCCTCCTCATAGAGGAGGAGCTGGGGCCCCCAGTGGTCTCCACCCATTGCCAGGAGGACAGACTGGGGGTCTCTGCCACTCCAGGCCCCCAGCAGGCGTACAAGGGGTGGAGCGGTCCCTGGAGGCCAGCAGGGCTGCGGGTGGAGGCGAGGAGCCGCCCCAGGAAGAGGGAGGGAGGGAGCGGCCGCCCAGAGAGCCAGGCGCAGCGGGCGTGGGCAGCCGGGCCTGAGCGGTGGGCCATGGGGACCCAGTGTCCCAGCGCTGGGTAAGAAGGCTGGGTTCAGGGTTGGGTTTGGGAATGAGGATGGGACCTTGGCTATTTTGGTTGATACTGCTGTGTTCCCTGGATCTCAGTCCCTGTGTGTCTGTCCTTGGGTCTTACTCTCTGTCCATCCACCTTTCCCTCTGGCCCAGGGTGAAATCCGGCCTTTTACCCCCCACCACCAGGGTGTGGTGGAGTGGGAGGGGGAGAGGGAGGCAGGATGTGGGTCTCCCTGAGGTCTCTGGGACAGGGAGGGGTCGTGGGCAGTGTGGGATCGTGGGCCTCCAGGTGAGGTGGTGGTCAGGGATGGTGCTCGGGTGAGACAGCAGTGGAGCCCAGAGACCACCGTGGAGGACCGAGTTGGCCATGGGCACAGATATGACCACAGGGCCCAGAGACGAGGTTCTGGGAGAGTGCCAAGGAAGCCAGAGATGGGACTGTGGGGACAAAGACATGACTATAAAGATACAGTGCCATCAAAGCAAAAAATGGGACCAGGCTGTGAGACACAGAGATGGTCCACAGACAAGAGATGGGGCTGTGGGGGGAGGGTTATGGGGACAGAGACAGTGCCATGGGAGTCAGAGATGGGTCCATGGGGACGGGGATGTCTGTGATAGTGAAGTTGGAGCTGGGGACATCAAGGATGGGACTGAAGTGAAGGTGACATGGTGAAGGTCAGTGCGGGCACCTTGGAGGAGCCTGTCCCTGGGGTCAGAAATAGGTGTCCCAGATGGGGTCCTGGACCAGGAGTTTGCTGTGCTGTAAAAATGGGAAATGGGGGTCAGAGGTGGATCTCTGGGGTGCAGAAGTGGGGCAGAGACCCGGGGGGCTGGTCCAGGGCAGCCTTAGAGTGGTGGGCATATGGGAAGGAGGCGGCAGAGTGGAAGGAGGAGCAAGAGATGGGCTAGTGAGGGGCATCAGAACAGCTAGGGTCATCTGGAGTTGCCACAGGCAAAAGGGCCTTGGGATCAGATGTGTTCTGGTGAGATGGGACAGTCAATCCGCGGTCTCCCACGGTGTCCCTCCAGCCTCACTTGCCTTCATCTCCTCTACCCAGCCCTCCTGGCGCCTGACATGAGTCTTTGCGGGCCCCTTAACCAGAGCCTGGCCGGCGAGGCTACCACGTGCTCGGCGCCCGGGATCCCCAACGTGTCGGCGGTGCCGCCCTTGGGTGGTACCGGCGGATCACCAGCGCTGCCCATCTTCTCCATGACGCTGGGTGCAGTGTCCAACGTGCTGGCACTGGCGCTGCTGGCTCAGGCCGCAGGCCGCCTGCGGCGCCGCCGCTCGGCCGCCACCTTCCTGTTGTTCGTCGCTAGTCTGCTGGCCATCGACCTGGCGGGCCACGTGATCCCGGGCGCACTAGTGCTGCGCCTGTATGCTGCGGGGCGCGCACCGGCCGGTGGGGCCTGCCACTTCCTGGGTGGTTGCATGGTCTTCTTCGGCCTGTGCCCGCTCCTGCTGGGCTGCGGCATGGCAGTGGAGCGCTGTGTGGGTGTCACCTGGCCTCTGCTCCATGCCGCGCGCGTCTCGGTGGCCCGCGCGCGCTTTGCGCTGGCCGCATTGGCCGCTGTGGCCTTGGCGGTGGCGCTGCTCCCGCTAGCACGCGTGGGTCACTATGAGCTTCAGTACCCTGGTACCTGGTGTTTTATTGGCCTCGGGCCACCCGGCGGCTGGCGCCAGGCGCTGCTTGCCGGCCTCTTCGCAGGCCTCGGCCTGGCTGCGCTACTCGCTGCGCTAGTGTGCAACACGCTCAGCGGCCTGGCCCTGCTGCGCGCCCGCTGGCGCCGCCACTCCGGACGTTTTCCCCAGGCCTCCCGCCCAGATAGCAGCCGACGCTGGGGGTCACGAGGCCTCCGCTCGGCCTCCGCCTCATCTGCCTCATCCATCGCTTCAGCCTCCCCAGCCCTCCGCAGTTCCCGGGGCGGAGGCTCAGCACGCAGAACCCGCGCCCACGACGTGGAGATGGTGGGCCAGCTCGTGGGCATCATGATGGTGTCGTGCATCTGCTGGAGCCCGCTGCTGGTGAGGGGCACAAGAGCCCCTCAAGTCACATGCCTTCCCCGGCCCCGCCCACTCTTCTCTATCCCTATAGACCCTCACCCAGCCAAGGCTCCACCCCTTTAAGACCCCACCTGCCAGGAAGGCGACCCTTTGCCTTCTCGTTGGCGTCCGTTCTCCCAGCCCCGTACTCTTGGTCCTTCCAGGGGTCTGTGTGAGCCGCCCCGACCTACACCAGCCCCCAAGCCCCTCTCCCCTAGCCGCCTCCTCCCTCTTTCGTGGCTTCCCTTTCTCCTGTGTGCTTGGGGAGACTTGGCCCTTGTATCCCTTCTGGCCGACGCCCCCACTTCTGGAGGCCTTTGCTTCTGCACCCCTCCTTCCACAGCTCTTTCCCACATAGATAACCATTTAAGGTCCCCATGACACTCTGCCCCTCCCCCAACCTCCTTCCAGCCATGCCCCACCCACCCCAGCCTCACCCTCCCGCCACCCATCGCACAGCTCACACCAGCTTTCCCCGCAGGTGTTGGTGATGCTGGCCATCGGGGGCTGGAACTCCAGCTCGCTGCAGCGGCCGCTATTTCTGGCCGTGCGCCTTGCTTCCTGGAACCAGATCCTGGACCCCTGGGTGTACATCCTGCTGCGCCAGGCCGTGCTGCGCCAAGTGCTTCGCCTTCTGCCTTCAAGGGCTGGCGCCAAGGGCGGCCCCGCGGAGTTGGGCCTAACCCGGAGCGCCTGGGAGGCCAGCTCTCTGCGCAGTTCCCGGCAGAGTGGTCTCAGCCACTTCTGAGTGCGCCCGAAGGCTAAGCCATCCAAAGTGCTCAGCGCAGCGCCTTTGAGGAACCAGAGTTTTGTCCCGTCGGGGCTGCAGCACACACTGGGGCCGCGTGGGGGCGGCAGAGGATCCGTGTGCGCCTCGAGACCGGTGCAGTTCCGAGGCTTGCCACGCGAGGGCGCAGACACCTGACGCTCAGTTGTCCAGCTGGGAATCCAGAGCCAAAGCCACAGGAGCATGCGCTCAACGCCAGGGCCCCAGCTCCGCAGTGACTAGAGCAAGAGTGTTTGGGGGACACTTTCAGTCACTGCGGCCGCCAAGACAGATTCTGTTCATTAGATCCTGAGCTCCTCCCAAACAGCCCAAGCCATGCACCATCATGGCCTCGAACTCCCAAAGCCTCCAACAGACCCTGACCCCCCTCCCATCGCAGCTCACCACTCCTTCCACCACAACAGCCCTGAGTCCCACCCTCCCCCGACCCTCTTCAAATGAACCCCCACCGATCTGCCCCATCACCTGGCCCTACCTCCAAGCATGTCCATCCCCCAACCCCCTCTCGGCGCACAAGAAGGGCCAGGATGCAGGGCTGGGGCAGACCCCGGAGGCCTTTTTAAAAACTAAGAGCTCGGGGCAGGGGCGGGGATGGGCTAGCAGCCGCTGGCCACGAAGTCGAAGTCCTGGAAGGCTGCCTGCTCAGCGGCAGTGAGGGGCCGCGCGTCGCGGGGTGGGCTCAGCGTGGGGGCCTCGCCGGTGAACTCCTCGTCGAAGTTGCTGACATCCGTGCGCCCCGACAGCGTGGGCACGAAGGGTGGGGGCAGGCGCCGGGCCAGCAGGGCTTCCCAGCCCAGTGTCTGGGAAGGCAGGAGAGGGAGGTCAGGATGGGAGGCTCAGGGCAGGCGTGGCTGAGAGGCCGGTCCTGGGTTTGTGGGGTCGGCACAAGGTGGAAGAAGAGGGGTGAGGCTGGGGCAGGGGGAACTGGCTCACCCGGGACATGGCCCACCAGGCCAGAAGGAGTGACTGGGCCTCCACGGGGCGTGTGGGAGGGGAAGGGAGGACACAGCCCGTGGCTACGGGCCCCCGGGGTGGGAAGGGCGACTGGCTCCTGGGGTCTCACCCTGAAGAATGGCTGCTTCTTCACGTCCTCTGCATCTCGCTCACTGGACCCCAACCTCCGCTCTGGATTCCTCCGCAGCAGCTGCAGGTGCAAAGCTGCGTCAGGTCTGTCTCCCACCGAGGCCCTGACCCAGAGCCCCTGACCCAGAGCCCCTGACCCAGGGCCCCTGACCCAGAGCCCCTGTCTGGGACGTCCCTGCCTGGGAGTCCTCACCCTCCGCATGATGCCGATGGCCTCCGCAGACAGGAAGCGCGGGTAGCGGACCTCATCGTTGACGATGCTGTCAAACACCTCCTCCTCATCATCCCCTGGGAATGGCGACTGGGGACAGGGGTGGGGTGAACGAGGCCCCTCTCCGGGATACCACACCCAGTTCCACCCGAACCACAGGGACTGGCTTGAAGAGGGGCGAGTATCCCATTTCACAGATTGGGCACTGAGGTCCAGGGGCAAAGCCACCTGTCCTCCTCACCCAGCTGGGGCGGAGGCAGAGTTGCGTCCTAGCCCTGGGCACAGGCACACTCCAGGCCCCGTGGGGGCGCCCTGGGGCCTCACCTCACCGACCAGCATCTCGTAGAGCAGCACGCCCAGCCCCCACCAGTCCACGGCCCGGGTGTAGGACGTGTCTGTCAGCACCTCGGGCGCCAGGAACTCCGGGGTTCCGCAGAAGGTGCTGGTCCGGTCCCCATAGCCCATGCCTGGAGCAGCAGGGCCAGGCGAGCTCAGCGGGTGGCCCAGCACCGCCACCGTGGTCCACACAGCCGGCCGCCCCTCCCTGTCCGACCCCAGGCTCCGCTCCTCACCCTCTTTGCAGAGGCCAAAGTCTGCGATCTTGACGTAGCCCTCAGTGTCCAGGAGCAAATTGTCCAACTTGAGGTCCCTGTGGGGTCAGAGGTACAGAGAGGGACAGGCTGGTGTGGGGGGGCTCTGGCTGTGCCAGGGCCGAGGCGCCCCCGCAGCACACACCTGTAGACGATCTTGTGCTCGTGGAGGAACTGCAGCCCCAGAACCACGCAGGCCGAGTAGAAGCTGCGGAGAGAGTGGGCGGGTCCTGGGAGCCTGGAACCCGCACCCTTGGGCCCCCAGCCCCCAAGAGCTCCCAGAGGCCGGGGAGGCAGGGCCCAGGGGTGGAGGGTGGCACCCGGGCTGAGAGCCTGGGCAGTGGCTCACACGGCTCGGGGCTCGGAGAACACGTCGCTGTGGATGTGCAGCATGAGGTCGCCGCCCGCGGAGTACTCCATCACGAAGCACACGTGCTCCGGCGTCTGGAAGCAGCCGAAGAGGTTCACCAGGAACGGGTGTCCCGCGCTGGTCACCGCTGCCAAGATCCGCTTCTCACACATCAGGCTGGGAGGGGACAGGCGGTGGGGGGCACAGGTCATGGACATCCCCAACCCCCAACTCCCACTCTCCCCGGAGTCCTCAGTCCACCGCGGATACAGCTGTGCACTTCGGATAAATTGCTTACAATCTCTGAATCTCAACAACCTGATCTGCTAAAGAGGCACCCAGAACCCATCTGTCTTCCCAGTAACTGCCCCATGACCTTCCTTTGGGGAACCACAGGCCTGGGCACAAGGCCCAGGCCACTGGGGTGCTCCAACTCTTTGGCCAGGGATTGGTTCAGGGATGGGCAAGCCTAATCAAGGGACTTGGATTGAGGTCCCTGTGGGGTCAGAGGGTACAGAGAGGGATAGACTAGTTTGGGAGGGGGCTCTGGCTGTGCCCAGTGGCTGAGGCGCCCCCACAGGGACTCTGCTTCTACCACTGGATTGCCAGGGTTTCCACTGGAATTATTAAGGAATGAAGGCTAAAGCTGGGTGAATCTCAAGCTGTTGGAGTACAGAGGTATCTTTGCCCTCTGGAGGGGACTGCAAGCCAAGCCCGCACACAGGAACACAGAACTGAGAAACCTCATCTGAGCACCTGGATACAGCCATGCCTGAAGGCACTCACCCCAGGACTTTTCTGGTCCAGCTCAATAAATTCTTTTGTTTGTTTAAAGCTTTCTAAGCTGAGTTCCTGATTATTATTATTGGGAAAGCTGGGGACAATCTCAGTGCCTCTGTTGAGTGTTTATAGGGATTAAGCTCTGTTTAGAGTACTTCAGATGAATCCTCTCATTTACCCTGCAAGAATGTTATCATTCCCCTTTGACAGATCAGGAGACTGCAGTACTGAAGGGAGAACTCAGGTTCTCCAAGCACATCCAGCAGAGCTGGGATTTTAACCTGGGGCCCTGACCCCAAAGCAGAGGCAGTGCAGTAGCACCAGCTTCGGAGCTGAGGCCCTAGGTTCAAAGCTGGACCTGCTGCTTACTGGCGTGTGACTTTGACAAATTGCTCGATCTCTGTGTGCCATCAGCAGAAAGGGACTATAACAGTATTTACTACTTGAGAGAATAACTGCTCTTTAAATTGTCACTATTATCTTAAATATAAGAGTAATAAGTTCCTGTGGCTGTTATGAGTCACTCTCACTACGGCTCCACAAACAGGATGGCTCTGTCTCTCATTTCCCAGAAGAAAAGACAGAGGTCCCCAGAGGGTCAGAGCAGGGTTCTCACCTCTCTACCTCGTCTCGGGCCACAATGTCCCCTTTCTTCAAAGCCTTGATGGCAAACAGCTCCCCGCTGGACCGGAATTCAGAAAGCAGCACCTGGAACCACAGGTAGCCTGAGTGGCCAGCCCAGGACCCAGCCGGACAGGACCCCCAGCCCCCAAATCCTTGCCCTGCACTCACCTTCCCAAAGTGACCCCGGCCAAGTACTGCCAGGAACTTGAAGTCCTCGAGGGTCAGAGGTGACTTCCTCAGAGGGCTGTGGAGAGAGGGCACTGGTGGGGACAGGGACGGGGGGGGGGGGGGGGGCAGGGCTGGGAGTGGGGACTGGAGAGAGGCGTCACCTGCACAGGGCGGGGCCTGGGGTCTCCTGGGTTTCCGGGGGCAGCTCAGGAGTGCTGACAGTTTCCTGGGTGGGGGAACTCTACGGAGGAGAGAGGAGGTCAGGTGGGGGGCGGGATGCCCCTGGCCCTGACCTGCGCCACCTGACCTGGACCCCTCTGTCCCGGCTTTTCCCACACCCGCCTTGCGCACACCCCGCCAGCTGCTTGGCGTCCCTGCCCTGCACACACTGGGCACACTGTGTGTGCCTGCCAACTTCTGACCTAGAGCCAGACCCAGGACAATGCCGTCACCTTGGCAGGCTCCCCTGTCACTCTTCTGTGAGTGACCCCTATCTGGCATGGCAAGATCCTGACCTCTGTCATCCACAGGAGCTGTGCAGGGCCCAGAGGCGAAGCTACTTGGCGCAGGACATGCAGCAATGAGGGGGAATGCAAGCAGCCGGGCTCCCCATTCCCTTTTTTTTACGGCTGGGGATGGTCCCCAGGCCTTGCAAGTGCTCTGCCACTGAGCTACACTCCCAGCCCCTGAACGCAAGGATAGAAAGCCAGGCTCCAGTTCTCCTAGAGACACGCTGTGCCAGCCCAGGGAAATTCCTGGCTGTCTCTGATAGTGGACCAGGATGCCCAGCGCAGCTGGGGCCTGGTGGGAGAGGGGACAGACGCCTACCAGGCTTGACGGGCTGGAAAGAGGCCCCTGGAGGCTCTTCTGGGGCGAGCTGTCCGAGTCGGCTGCGAGGTTCAGCTTCTCCACGGAGATGTCACTGCTAGAGGGGAGGAGGGTGTGTGGGACCCGGCAGCGGCTGCGGCTGCGCAGTGAGAGGCGGCTGGGAGCCCGGGGCGCCTCCTTACCCTGTGGTTCGGGCCTCGGACCCTGGAGAAGGCCCGGGACTGAAGGTGCCCGTGGCGGCGGCGTTGGGAATGAGCCTCCGAAGCAGCCGCACCCACGTGGCGACGTCGATGTTCATCTGCCTGGCACGCTGGAAGGCCTTTCCTGAGACAAGACCAGGGGCCGTCACTCCCTGGGACCTTCCGGGCCGCCTCCCCGCCCCAGGCCAACCTCACCTTGCTGCTTGGAGAATATCTTCTTCTGCCGCCGCAGCCGCGGGATCCTCTCAATAACGGGGTTGCGGAAGGTGACCTGGGCGGGGGAAGGCGAGGACCCCTGCTCACTGAGGGCAGCCTGGTGAGGACCCTCAGGAGACCAGCTGTGTCCACCGTGCTCTGTGGGTTCTCATCACCATGCGCTCAACCGCAGAGAGCCGGGTGACAGGGCACCGGCCGTCCCCACCTGCCTCCTGCCTGGAAAGGGAAGGAGCAGGCGACCAGGCCCCCAGAGGGGGAGGGTCCGGCCCATGGGACTGACATCTGAGCCAGCCACCTGAGGTCCGGCAGCACCCACTGCCCTGATTCCCCAGGTGTGGCCCAGGCCAGCTGACCTGGTGGCACCGGACACTGTGGTCTAATCTGGAATGGCCTGTGTTAAAGGCTGGTCCCGGGCCTGTGCAGTACTGGGGGGCGGAGCTCCTGGGAGGCGGGGCCTGGGTCAAGGCCATCAGGCGAGGGACACGCCCAAGCCTGGGACACCAGGGCCCCAATCCAGGACACCAGGGCCCAGCCCCAGCCCGTTCTGCTCTCGCGCGGGGCTTCCAGCCGCCATGAGGAGAACAGGACCGTCTACCACGTGCCCCTGGCAAGATGTGCCGGACCCCACAGGCCCGGAGTAACGGTGCCGAGCAGCCGCTGACCAAAGCTATGAGACAAACACCTCTTTTGTCTTTTAAGTTGACCACCACAGGTATTTTGTCACAGCGGAAGAGTTGACTAACACCTGGGAACTTGCTTGAAATACAGACTCTCAGGCCCCCATCATGGACTACCGAGCCAGAAGCACTGGGGGTGAGGCCCGCCAGGAGGCCAAGGTCCTCCCACACGGGAAACCACGGTTTGGCTCAATCTTCCCAACTCCAACAGCTTCTCCCGGGTTCTGAAGTCCAGAAGCACAGTGTCCTACACGGTCACCACACATGGTGACTTAAATTTAAATTAGTTGAAACTTAAGTACCATTAAAACTTTGGTTCTCAGTCACACTGCCACGCTTCAGATAGGAACACTCCAGCCACAGCAGAATCCAGTGACTGTGGCTCTGCGACAACAGAGCGGCAGCAAGTTCTGTGGCTGGAGCTTAGGGGCCTCCGACACAGACAGACACAGACAGACACAGACAGACACAGACAGAGGCAGGCGGGGAAGCCTCGCCCGTGCGCTGCCGCCAGCCCCTCCTCCTGGTGTTTCTCTTGTTTGTTTGGTTTTGGGGGAGCTGGGGATGGAGCCCAGGGCCTCTCCACTCAGGGAGGCCCTCTCCACAGGGCCTCGCCCCAGCCCAGAACCATTACACTGCCCACCACCAAAATGGCCTTTCCTTCAATGACCAGGTTACATAAGAGTGTCCAGGTGAGAGTGTGAGACAGGAGACAGACTCTTGTTTTTTTGTTTTGTTTTGTTTTTTGCTATGCTGTGAAGGGACCCAGGGCCTCACTCATGTTAAGCACGAGCTACCACCGCGTCCCATCCCGGCGGGTCCCATCCCAGCTCCTTCACTACTTCTTTTTTTTGGGGGAGGGTACCGGAGATTGAACTCAGGGGCACTCAGCCACTGAGCCACATCCCCAGCCCTATTTTGTATTTCATTTAGAGACAGGGTCTCACTGAGTTGCTTAGGGCCTTGCTTTTGCTTTTGAACTTGCAATCCTCCTGCCTCAGCCTCTGGAGCCGCTGGGATTACAGGCCTGTGCCACTGCACCCAGCTCGTTCCTCTACTTCTGGTGGAATTACACCCCAATATGAGGTTGAAATGTCGTAAGCTACAATGCACTGAATGCCCCCAAACATCATCCTCTGCCTCGCTGCCAAAATCCTGCCAGAACTACCCGCCAACCCCACGCCTGCAGTTGAGCAGAACCATCCACCGCACACCTATTTAATCAAAAGGCATCGACTAGTTGAGGTGATTTATTGACTATGGTACTGAGGGTCAAGGTCAGTACAGCTATGCTAGCAGGTGACACAGGGTTTCTACTGCATGTGTTCTCTTTCTCCCAGGGTCATAAAGTTGAAAAAACATAAGTCCATGCTGGGGGTCACTCAGGAGCAAAGCCCCACCAGAAAAGAAGAGAAAAGGGATACACACGTAGGTGCATATAAAAAGAGTTTTTGAGGGGATGGGGTGGGGCTCAGTGAAAGTGCTTCCTTGCATGGGTGAGGCCCTGGGTTCCATCCCCAGCACCACAGAAAAATGAATAAAGATCCTGTGTGTTCATCTACAACTAAATGAATAGGAACAAAAAGTTTTTGAGAAAAATCTGGCCAATGAGGGGGGTCAGAGACTTTCCTTCTCTGTGCCTGAGTTTCCCCCTCTGTCAAATCCAATTAATAATGGTCCTCTGTGGGGCTGCTCTAAGATGTGACAAGTTCACACCAGCAAGGTCTCAATACGAGTCTGGCTCCACGCTCCTGGGATCTGCTAATTCCACCTGTTCTCCACCAGGGGCCTCCTGTCTGGATAGATATGTGCTTTTTTTGTTTGGTACTAGGGATTAAACCCAAGGACACTTCATCACAGAACTACATCCTCAGTCCTTCTTATTTTAAGAGACAGGGTCTTTGCTGAGGATCTTGCTAAGCTGGTCTGGAACTTGAGATCCTCCTGCCTCAGCCTTTGCCTCCCTAGTCACGGGGATTAAGGCATGTGCCACCACGCCCTGATGGAGATATTTTTGACTGTCAGAACTGGAACAGGCCTGGGCAAGGTGGCACACCACGCCTGTTATCCCAGTGGCTTGGGAGGCTGAGGCAGGAGGATCAAGTTCAAAGCCAGCCTCAGCAAAAGCAAAGCGCTAAGTGAGACTATCTCTAAATAAAATACCATTGTATATTTTATACAAAATGGGGTTGGGGCTCAGTGGTCGAGTGCCCATGAGTTCAATCCCTGGAACTGAAAAAAAAAAAAAAAAAAAAAAAAAAGCGCCCTACTCTGCTACTGTACACAGGATGCCCTGCCACAGAGAATGAGGAGGATCCAGCCCCCAGTCAGCAGTGGCAGGGAGGGACCTTGCTTTAGACCCTAACCTAAGGCATCTGTGGGAGGAGCCTCCGCCTGCCTGTGAGGCTCTGGGGCAGGCTCCACCCTTGCTTTCTTTGCGGGCTTGATAAAAGTTTGTGATTTTCTTCCCCGCTCAGTGCTGGGGACGGCACCCAGGGCCTCCTGCACACCAGCCAGCGCTCCCCCCGAGCTGCACCCCCAGCCTTTTTCAGAGAAACAGACATTTCCATCCCTATGCAGACGCCGTGAGAGCACTTCACACAAAAGATGGTAAAATCAGGAAAAACCACGCAAGGTGGCCACGTCATCACTGAGCGGTGTCATCTTATGGGGTCCCCCTTGTCTACGTGGTCTGTCCTCTGCCTCAGAACCGAACCAACCAGCATCACTGATGGGACTGAGTAAGGGGCCGAGGCCCATCCAAAGTGCGTCCTACCCTCCCAGGAAACGGGGGGGGGGGGGGGGGGGGCGGGGGGCAGGAAGGATTTTCTCGGGGTCGGGGTCAGGGGGCTGTACCTCAGCCACCAGGCAGCCCTGGGGCTCCATGTCCAGCTGCACCTCGTGCCTCTCGTTGTCCAGGAAGTCCTCCAACTTCAGGAACTTGAGGGCACACAGGCCCCGCTGGTCCCTCCAGAACACCGCCAGCTCCAGCTCCCGCGCCTCGGGGGACAGGAACAGGGCTGTCACCTGGGGTGTCCGGAGCCCAGAACTCCGCTGACCCCATCTGTCCAACACAGCTCACCCTCTCCAGCTCCAGGGTGAAGCTCTGGTCCCAAGCGTTGGGGCCACACGGCTTCCAGGAAGTCTGTCCCACCACTGTGTTGTCAAGCTTGAGCACGGTGCTGACCTCACCTGCAACAGGGGAGCAGGTCAGGAAACCGTGGGGGGTCTCTAGGGTCTTCTTAAAGAAATCCCAGTAACATTCTGCTTTACTATATTGGCAAAGTTCCAAGTTTTGCCTGTCATGTTAAAGGCTTTGATCCAGTTGACTTTTTCATATGGTGTGAGGTAGGGATCCAAATTCACTTTGTGTGGGTACGGTACTAGGGATGGAACCCAGGGACACTCTACCACTGAGTTACATCCCAAACGCTTTTAAATTTTTTTTTTTTTAATTTTGAGACAGGGTCTCAGTAAATTGCGCAGGCTGGCCTCAATTTGCAATCCTCCTGCCTCTGCCTCCCAAGTAGCTGAGATAATAGCTGTACACCACCACTTCCAGGCAGATTCACTTTTATTCTATTCAGAAGTGCCAGCAGTATACTCCTACCCTAGGTAAATGCTTTCAGGCATTATACTTCAGGAGATGCATACATATGCTACTTATATAGTAGACCTAAATCAAGAAATATCTTACTGTCCATTAATAGGAGAATATAGGTTGCATACCCCCAATATGAAAATCCCAAATCTGTAATGCTCCAAAATCTAAAACTTTTTGAGCACCAACCTAACCTTCATTTTTGAACTTAGTTTCATGTCCAAGATCACTAAAAATATATAAAATTACCTTTGGGCTATGTACATAGAGTATATGAGACATAATGAATTTTGTGTTTTGACTTGGGTCACATTCCCAAGATATTTCATTATGCAAATTCTCCATAATAAAAAAAAATCTATATTGTTGGAGACAAACAGGTGCTAAAACTACAAAGGAAAACAAGGAAAGGAAATTATAATCGTAAGCATCAGAAGGCCAGCTACCTGAGGCTGGGGTTGTGGCTCAGTAGTAGAGCGCTTGCCTAGTATGTGTGAGGCACTGGGTTCGATTCTCAGCACCACATATAAATAAATAAATAAAAATAAAGGTCCATTGACAACTAAAAAATATTAAAAAAAAAAAAAAAAAGAAGAAGTCTAGCTACCTGAGGGTAAAGGGATTAGAATTGAACAGGGGAGAGGAATTCTGGAAGGCTAGCAATATTCTATTTCTTTTTCTTTCTTTTTTTGATATTAATTGAACCCAGGGGTGCTCTACCACTGAGCCACATCCCCCAACCCTTTTTAATTTTTTTATTTTGAGACAGGGTCTTAGCTAAATTGCTAAGTTGCTGAGGCTGGCCTCAGACTTGTAACCCTCCTGCCTCAGTTTCCAGAGTCGCTGGGAATACAAATGGCAACAGTCTATTTCTGGGCCTGGGAGGTGGTAAGATTTGCTTTATTGTTATTCTTTTGATTTCTCTTGTTTTGAGTTCTTGGGTTTTGTTTTTGCAGTGCTAGGGGTGGAACCCAGGCCCCTGAGCTAGGCAAGCACTCCCCCACTGAGCCACGCCCAGCCTTATACTCACGTTTTTGTACATGGGTACATCTTTTTTCTTTCTTTCTTTTTAAATTAAACCAAAATGCACATCAAATTCACCACCATGATCACTGCTGAGTGGGCAGCTCTGTGGCACTGAGCAGTACCACCACCACCACCACCACCATCTCCAGAGCTCCTTTTCATCTAACCCAACTGAAACTCTGTCCCCACAAACTCCCCACTCACCCCTTCAAGTCTCTGGTACCTGCCTTCTAATTCTGCCTTTAAGATTAGACTCATGGGGAAGTCACGCGGTGTTCGACTGTGTGACTGGCTGACTTCACTTAGAACGTTGCCTGAAGGTCCTCCATGTTGTAGGAGGGGACAGGATCTCCTCTTTCTAAGGCTGAACCATGTTCCCCGTACGGCTACAGCACACTGTGCTTCTCCACTCATCCACCAGTGGACACCTGGATGCTTCCACCTTTTGGCTACTGTGAATAATGCTGCCATGGCTGGGCAAGGTAATGCATGCCTGTCACCCCAGTGGCTTGGGAGGCTGTGACAGGAGGATCACAAGTCCAAGGCCAACCTTAGCAACTTAGGGAGGCCCCATGACACTTGGTGAGATCTTGTCTCAGAATTTAAAATAAAAAAGAAGTGGGAAGGGCTAGGGTAGTGGCTCAGTGGTTGAGTGCCTTCCTCACATGTGGGAGTCACTGGGTTTGATTCTCAGCACCACATATAAATAAATAAAATAAACGTCCATCAACAATTTAAAAAATTTTTTTAAAAAAAGGAGTGGGGATGTAGGAAGTACTTCAGTGCCCCTGGGTTTAATTCCTGGTACTAAAATATAAATAAATAAATTATACTGCTGTAAATGTGGGTACACAATGTCTCTTGACGATCTTGTTTGATATGCCAGGTGCAGTAGCAAGCACCTGTAATCCCCATGGCTTGGGAGGCTGAGGCAGGAAGATCGAAAATTCAAAGCCGGCCTCAGCAACTGAGCAATTTAGGGAGACAATCACACTGTACAAAATAAAAAAGGGCTGAGGATGTTGCTCAGTGGTAAAGTTCCCCTGGGTTCAATCCCAGTTACCAAAAATAAAAAAAATAAAAAAAAAAAAGAAATTTCTTCTAAGATCTTATTTCCAATTTTTAAAAAATTTTTGTTGATAGAATTTTATTTTTATTTATTTATATGTGGTGCTGAGAATCAAACCCAGTGCCTCACACATGCAAGGCTAGCGCTCCACCACTCAGCCCCAGCCCCAGCCCTTGTTTCCAATTCTTTTGGATGAATACCCAGAAACAGAATCACTGGACCATATAACTTTATTTCTTTGTGGCATTGGGGACGAAACCCGGGACCTCACAGGTGCTAGGCCAGTGCTCTACCTGAGCCACCGCCCAGGCCATGCTCCATGTTCTGAGGAGCCACGGAGTTCTCCACAGTGTGCCCTTCACATTCCCACCAACTGTGCACAGAGGTTCCAGCTTCTCCAGGTCCTCACCAACACAACACTCTGCTCTGTTGTGGCTGTCACTGCTGTTGTGATAATAGATGAATTGGGGGGAGGGGATGTTGGTTGGTTGTTTTAGTGTTTTTTGGGTTTTTTTCCTTGTTTTGGCTTCTTTGCTTTGTTTTCTGGAGATGGGGTCTGGCTCAGGTATTCAGTTGGCCTCCCACACAGCTGGGGTTACAGCCGTGTGCCACATGTGTACTGTTTAAAGTGTCACAAATGTGGGGTGTCCAGGGCCCCATCCATGCCCCACCCTCAGGCCCGGTGCCCACTCACTCGTGTTCTCAGCTTCTGCTTTGAGGCTGCTCCGGCCGCTGAGGCTTCCACTTCGGCTGTAAAGGCCCCGAGCTGGGCGGCTCAGGAAGGTGGTACGGCTGTCGGGGGTCCCAGGTGCCCCCATCGAGGGCGAGGGGTTCCAGGGGATGGTCTCTGGGAGGTCTCTGCAGCCCACCACACGCACCTCCAGGGTTCCTGCAAGAGGGGCAGGATCATCAGGGGCCACTGCAGGAGCAGGCTATGGGGCCCATACGAGAAGGGACACATCCCAGGATACAAGTGGGAGCCCATAAAGGACCATCGGGGTGGGGCAATCGATGGCTGTGGCCAGATATGAGAATAGGGAGAGGTACTCTAGAGGGTCTCGAGGAACTCGCTAGGACCCAGGGGTCTGGGGTAGGATCTGGTGAGCTGATTTGAGGTTTGAGAGGGGCTGAGGCAGAGGTTAGAGGTTCAGGGCTGAGGGGTTTGTTGGGCCAGGAGCCAGGTGGAGAGGAGGGGATGGGGCAAAAATCTAGAATCAGAAAGCAAAGTGGGGTGGGAAGCCAGGCTTGGTAGTGCACGCCTGTAATCCAGCGACTCCCTGTAATCAAGCTGCAAGAGGAGGGCTGCAAGTTCGAGGTCAGTTTCAGTAACCTAGCGAGGCCCTAAGCAACTCAGTGAGACCCTGTCTCAAAATAAAATATTAAAAGGGCTGGGGATGTGGCTCAGTGACTAACGTCCCTGGGCTCAATCTCCAGTACCAAAAAAAACCAAACAGGTGGGAGCCCACGTGCAGAGGGCTGTCTGGCCTGCGGACGTGGGGTGCAGGATGAGAGAGACAGGTGGCAGGGAAAGGGAGAGGACAGAGGGACAAGACTCTGATTGGAAAGCCTGGATCCAGTTCAGTGGTCTCAGGGCTGGGGCAATATAAGGGGTCAGAGGCCCAGAGCCGCCAGGGCAGGGCAGACAGGGGCGCACCTGTGAGCGGCGCAGGCTTGCACAGGGTGCTGTAGTGCATGGCGGGGAAGGGCCCAGTCAGGAGCGCGCTGAAGGCGGCGGACGAGGCCACAGCGAGCTCCTCCCGCAGCAGCCGCCCCTTGGGGTGGTCGGCAGGCAGCTCCGTGAGCCTCCGCTCCAGCGCCTCTCGAAGCAGCCCCAGCTTCTGGTTGGACTCGGTCAATTTCTCCTGCGCCTGCAGTGGGAAGGCAGGGCTGAGGGCGGGACTGGGCGGCCTACCCAAGCACAGATCTGGGTACTCCCCCAGCTTGGGTTCCTTCTCTAGGGGTTTAAATTTCAAACCACTCTTCCTGCCCTTGAGCTCCCGGTAGACCAGACCCTGCCCCTTACTAAGGCCCATCCCTTGCAGAGGCCACACCTCTTACCAGTTCAGACAGGCCGAGGCCCCGCCCCTCACCGAGGCCCCGCCCTATAGTGGCCCCATTCCTAGTCCAAGCCCCACCCACTGCTGAGGCCCCACCCCACGCTAATGAACCGCCCGGCTGAGGCCCCGCCCCTCCCTCACCGAGGCTCCACCCTCACCAGGGCCTGTTCAAGTTGTCACTGCCCCTCACTGTAGCTCCGCCCACCGCTGACGCTCCAACCCCTCACCTCCCCAAGGGCCTTGCGGTCTGGGGTCTTGGCCGCGCTGAGCAGGCGCAACACATTTTTGGCACCCTCGGCCACCGCATGCTCCACTCGGAAGTGATGTCGTAGCTCCTCGATGCGGAGCTCTACTGCTCCCAGGTCTGGGTCCCCTGTTGAGATGGAACTTCGGTCAGTGAGGCTGACCTGCAGGTCCCCGGGCAACCTGGCCCCAGACACAAAGCCATGCAGAGGCACAGGCGCTGGCCACAGACATAGCACCGCCAGGACGCATCCCGCTTCTCCCCAGGGGCAGTCACGTAACAGTCACGCTGCCACTGGCAGGCAGGCCACACTCAGCCAGACTCAGTCACTCTTATCCAAACACCACCCCTCACAGAGAGCGTCCTAAGGACATAGCAGGAGTCACTGTAATGAAACACAGGCACGCTGTCAACCTGGGCTTAGGGACAGTCCCACTGTAATTGCTGGTCTTCATTCCAGAGAGCAGCGGGGGACAGGCATGCAGTAATCCAGGGCAGTCACAGAATTAGCTAGAGTCAGTCACTGTCATCCAAATAAGACATTACATTTTTCACCCAGGGACTGTCACCCACAGGGACAGGGACATAAATCATGCTGTCATAAGGTGTTGACACACTTCACTCCCCAGTGAACAGTCACCATCCTGCTGTCACAGGGTCACCTGTGGGCATTTGGACAGCCACAGGGATTCAATGACACTGCACTCACGACGCTGGAGCAACAGCCATCCTAAGACACAGAGTCCTGGATGCTCCGACCCCCATGGGGCACGTTGGAGCGGGGGCCTTGGGAGGTGACAAGGATGAGTGGAGTCGTGAGGGACACTTGGGATAGCACTGAGGCCCTCAAAGGAGAGAGACCCGGGCTGGGTGCAGCCCAGTGGTACAGCACTTGGCTGGCAAGCTGAGACCCCATCCGTCCCCAGCATGGCCAAAGAGACAGAGGGACAGAGACCAAGAGCCTGCCACGTGTGCTCACTTGAGCACCTGCTGCCTTCCCCTCCTCCCCACCTCAGGACATGGCCAGAAGGTGGCCCTCTGCAAGTCAGGAAGAAAGCCCCTGCCCACCACGCTGTCACCCTGATGTCACCCCAGGACTGTGGGAAAACAAATGTGTTCATTTCAGCCTCTGGTTTGCAGTCCTGCGACGGCAGCCCAGCCCAAGGCGGACCTGCGGGCACCCTGTTGCCCACAGGGACAGAATGCCATCACCACCTGTCACCTGCAGTGGAACATATAGGTCACAAAGACACAATCACACTGGCACACAGGGACACCAACACAACAGACTCTGTCACCATACAGACACAGGCCATCAACTTGGCACAGGGACACACCATCACAGGGGCAGAGGGACCTGGTCAAAAGACAGGAATGACTTTATGCCCAAGCCCAGAGCCAAGAAAAGGGACACAGTTACACTGCAGCAAAAACCCAGGAACTAACTCCAGCCCGGGAGTCACAGAAGCATGATCACACCACCACAAGGGCAAGGCATGGGGACAGCCAAGAAATGCCACCACACTCCTCAGAGGCGGGGCTGTATCACTGAGCCCACAGAGACTCAGTGTCACAGAGAAAGACTGGGTGTCAATGCAGATGAAGGCACAGGGACAAGCCACATCCCAACACAGGAAAGATCCACCCAATGGCTCGAGGAGCACATCCTGTGACACAGGTGTAGGAATCTCATCACTCACAGGCACGGGTCACAGCTCACTTGGCTATGGCTGTCAGTCGCTAGGATGGTCCTATAGTCCTGGGTAATGTCCCAGCTCAGACCCTCACATTTTATCACAGAGCCCGGTCAGTCACACTGTGCCTACAGGTGAGTGGCGCTCTCCTAGACAGGAACTAGTCACAGGGATGCTGATGTTCACAGCATGTCATCTTACAGTCACACAGGGGTTCCCAGGCATGCTGGTGCACGATGCTCAATATGCCACAGAGACTCAGGGATAAAACTACAAGCCACTCACGGTAACAACACCCAGAGGCAAAGGGCCACAGCACGTCACCGAGAAGCACACAGACACACCACAGATGCACACAGGCCCCAGACACACATGCTGCCACCAGTCACAGGCCAACAGCTGACCCTCCGATACGTCTCCTGTGACACACTAGACATATAGTTGTCCCTTGATATCCACAAGAGACTGATCCCAGGATCCTCCTCTGGTACCAACATCAAGTCTCATTTATAAAATTGAGTAGCATTTGCATAGAACACACACACATCCTCCCGTAAACCTCAAAGCACCCTTGGGTGGCTTAAAATTCAATGTGAATGCGGTGTACATAGATGTCACCCCGCGTCATTTACAGACTAATAACAAGAAACAAAGGTCTGCACGTGTTCATCAGAGGCACAATTTTTCCTCGAAATATCTTCAACCTGTATTGGCTGAATTTACAGACAGGGAACTCAGGGATATGGGGGGCCAACTGAACATCAGCTCCTGGCCCCCATCCAAGTCACATTAATGCTGACCCACATCAGTGGTACAACCACCGCACACAATACAACAAGACCCTGCCTGCGCTTGGGGCTGGCAGTCTCAACACTTCAGCTCATTCGTACCTGCAGACCCAGACATGCAGGCTCATGCACAGACACGTGCGTGTACACACACACACACACACACACACAAGGATTTGTCCTAAGGGTGAGAGTTGACTGATACCTGATTTAGTCCAAATTTTAAAATGGGACAAAATTTCAAACAGACCCAGAGAAGGTCAGGAACAGGTAGGTTACAGTCACACAGCAGGGTCATGGTACCTGCCTCCTTGCCCCAGAAAAGAATGCTTTGTGGAGCTGCAGATTGAAGCCTGCAGGGTGGAATGCAGGCCAAGCTATCTCAGGATGAGGGACTTGCCTTGGGCCTCCTCTGGAGCCACCTGGCTCTCCAGCTGGCCAGCCTGCAGTGCCCGGCGGAGCTGCATGCGGATGATGTCAATCTTGGTCTTGCTGTCCTGCAGCATCTGCTGGGCTGTCAGCAGCAGCTTGCGGTCCTGGAGGCAGAGAGGGGTTGTGAGAGGAAGGCTGGAGAGCTGCTTCTGTCCACACCACGCAGACCCTGGAAGGCTGTGTGACAGTGAGTGTTCACGTGTAGGTACAACAGCGCACACTCCCATAGAGTCCTGGGAGGTGATTAATATAGTCCATGGGGTTTGAGTCCTCACTCTGCCACTCCACCTCTCTGGGCTCCAGTTGCCTTATCTTCAGAGTACTAACGGCACTCGTCTCCACTGGCCCGATGACTGAAGGAGCTGGTCTGTGTGCAGAGCGCAGAGCCAAGCCCGCTAATGTCTGCATTAGCCCTCAGAGTGACGGGCATGTGGGGAGGCGGTCCCCCAAGGCCACGCACAAAAGGCTACGCATTGTATTTATGTGAAGCATCCAGAACAGGTGTCCATACACACAGAATGGAGATTCGCTGTTGCCAGGGGCTGAGGGAGG
The DNA here is from genome assembly GCF_052094955.1 of Ictidomys tridecemlineatus. Classification (NCBI taxonomy): domain Eukaryota; kingdom Metazoa; phylum Chordata; class Mammalia; order Rodentia; family Sciuridae; genus Ictidomys; species Ictidomys tridecemlineatus. The sequence goes on along the minus strand of NC_135478.1, from coordinate 10,640,694 downwards.
GCAGGGGGGCTGACTACTAATTAAGACAGTTTCCTTTTAGGGTGCCCCCTGAAATGTTCTGGAACTAGACAGAGGTGCTGGTTGCACTACATGGAGTGCACATAATGCCACTAACCTGTGCACTTTAAAATGGGTACCATGGTGAGCTGGGTGCTGTGGCGCAGGCCTGTAATCCCAGTGACTCAGGAGGCTGAGGCAGGAGGATTACAAATTCAAGGCCAGCCTGGGTAACCTGGTGAGACTCTGCCTCAAAATAACAATTTTTTAAAACGGGCTGGGGATGAAGTTCAGTGGTAGAGTACTCTTGGGTTTAACCTCAAGTATCACAAAAATAAATAGGTAAATATATAAAATGGTTTAAAAAAATGATGAATGCCTGGACACTAGATGAGTTTTTGATTGTTTGTAGTACTTGGGGGAACCCAGGGCCTTTCACATGCTAAGCACATGTTCTGCAACTGGGATGCACCCCAAGCCCCAGGGTGATTTCTACTATGCTGTGCTTGGGGTCTGTCCTTGTGAGACTCAGTACAAAACAATCCTGGCACCTCCCCTGGTCTCCCCCATGTGACCTCTCAGGTGCCCGGCTGCCTCCCCTTACTGTTCTGCCATGAGGTCCTCCCCAGAAGCCGAGCAAAAGCCAGGCCCACGCTGCACCTCCAAACTGACCTAAAGTCATTTTTTTTTTTTTAAATAAATTATCCAGTCTGTGGTTTAGCCAGGTTCAGTGGCGCACACCTCGAATCCCAGGGGCTAGGGAGGCCGAGGCAGGAGGATCGCAAGTTCAAAACCATCCTCAGCAACAGTGAGGCACTAAGCAACTCTGTGAGACCCTGTCTCTAAATAAAACACAAAGTAGGGCTGGGGTTGTGGCTCAGTGGTCGAGGGCCCCTGGGTTCACTCCCTGGTACCAAAAATAATAAATAAGCAGTCTGTGGTTTTCAGTTATAGCAACTGAAAATGGAGGAAGAAAATGTGTGTGATCGTGTGTGCACACACATGCAGGTGTGTCCGTGTGTGAACGTGCAGGTGTGTGCCCGTGGGGAGGGTCTGCGCTCGTGAGTGTGCACACAGGCCCATGTGCACCCGACGCCCACCTTGGTGCTGCCATTGCTGTAGGTCTGGATCATGTTCTCCGCCCCCTGCTTCACCTTCTGCTCAATGGCCAGCTGCTTCTCCAGACCTGCCACCAGGCTCAGGTTGGTGGCCGAACAGGCAGGGCCGCCCATACCTGGGGATTGGGGGCCATCTGGAGGGAACAAGAGGAAAAGCAGTTACCACTCCTGTCACCTAGCTCTGTCTAGGACACGTTGCCCCAGCCATGAGCATCCATCCTCAGCCCACCTGGGACGTCGGATGTTACCCAGGGGCAGAGGGGCAGAGGAGCTGCTGCCACCACACAGAGGGCCAGACACCAGGGCCCAGAAGTCCTGTCACCCAGCTCTCCCCAGGAAACCCCTTAGGACTGGGGTCAGGACCCAGAATGAATGAAGATGACCCACATCCAGGTGAGTGCCTGCCTTTGGGGTTCACTGGTAGAAAAGGCCCCCAGGTGTTCACACGGCTGTGGGTGAGCCCACGGGGTGAGTGTGCTTATGTTGGTGAACCGCAGATGTCACCCCCAATGCTGGCACAGCTGTGAGACACTGGGAGACCCTGGTGTTGGCTGTTCTGTCCACGACACCACTCTGTTTGGGTGTGCAGGGCTGGTGTCTGGGGCGTCTGCATGAGTCTTTGAAGGGTGGTGGGACACAGGCATTGGAGCTGCAGAAGCAATTGCGTGGGATCCGGGTGTTGGCTGAACTCTGTGCCTACATGCAGGACACGGTGACAGGCTCTGTGCGTGAGGTGCTGGGCACTGGTGTGGGAGTGTGCGTCTCTCGGTCTTGTTTGGTCACAGATGTCCCTCTCTGGCTGCCCTGTGTCCCCGCCTCACCTCCAGCAGGGTCCGGCAGCACCACGTGGGCGTGCAGCTCCTGCAGCTGCTGGTGCAGCAGGTCCAGGCGGCGCGAGGAGCCGCGCAGCAGCAGCTCCACAGGGCCCAGGCTGCGCCCCAGGTCGGTGGTGGCCCGCCGCAGGTTCTCGGCCCCCTCCTTTAGCTTCAGCTCCTTGCGGATCTCACGCCGCAGCCGCTCCCGCTCCAGCTCCAGCTGCTGCTGCACCCCGGGGGCCGCCAGGTCTGCCCCAGCCAGGCCCAGCTGCTCCAGCAGGGACCAGCTGCGTGGCTCGCTCTGAGGGGGACACAGCAGGCGGGGGTGAGGGGGACTCTGGGTGCAGCCCCCACCGCACAGCCGCCCTGGCCTATGTCCACCCTCAGCAGCCGGAACCTTCCAGCACTTACCCCACCTCTGACCCCAAACTGCTTCCTGTCCCCCAAACTGAACGTTGGAGAGCAGGTCAAGAGCAAGGCCTTCCTCTCTCCCTGTCCCCTAGACCAGGGGACCCCAGGTGCAGTCCCGCTTCCCTTCACCTGTCCTATAGGCAGTGGGGTCCAGGGGCAGTCCTACTGCCCCCTGGAGGGGCCTGAGGGAAGATGCCTTCTCCCCATGGCTGCACCCCAACTAGGAGGTCCTGAGGAAGGCCCGGTGTTCCCTCTCCTGAACCCCAAACTAGGAAATCCCAGGGACAAGCCTCACATGCTAATGTACCCCCAAACTAGGAGGTCTCAAAAGCAGACCCTCCCTCTGCCTCCTAAAACTGGGACTCCACAGAGCAGAACCCGTCTCCTTCTTCCTGTCTCCCCAACCTACGAGCCCTGGAGGCCCCAGATACGTTTACCCTCCGCACAGAACTGACAACCACACCGCGTCCCCTCCACAGTCCCCAGCCAAGAGGTACCCAGGGCAGGGCCTCCAGCTGGTGTCACTCGGGGTCCCCTTCCACACACACCCGCAGGGACCCCAGCTCCCACCTCCAGCTCCTGCTCCTTAGGGAAATCAGCCTCCGCCATCCTGGGTCCAGGCTGAGGGCCCCGCCCTCTTCCTGAACCTCAGCCCTGCCAGGGCCTCTGGGCCACCACTTCCTCTTTCCTGCCAGCTCCCAGCACCCCCTGCGCCAGGCCAGCCCAGGGGCATCTGAGAGGCCCTCAGGGTCATGCCTGCTGTTTCAGGGCACCCCAGAGACAGCCCTCGCTCCCTACAGATGTCCACAGTGTGGATACCCAAAGTGTGCACATGGCAAAAAGGTTCCCGTGAGGGCACACAGGCTCCAGAGAACAATGGGTATGCGCATGCTTTCATACATCTAAAGGAAGGTGCACACAGCACAGGGTCACAGATGCACACACTTACAGGTCTGCAGGTGTGTACATGGAACACAGGCGTGTACATGGAACAGCAGTTACTATAGGCCCTCAATGGGCTGGGGCTGGCCTGGTGCTGGCTTGCCCAGCATGCAGAGGGCAGCGGGTTCCATCCCCAACATCACACACACACACACACACACACACACACACACACACACACACACACACAACAGGTTCACAAATATGTGCAGGCTCACAGGTACACACATGCACCCCTATGTATGTGTGAATAGGACAGGGCTCATAACTATGAGCACACTTCCCTTCCACACCTTCAGGTGTGCGCCCAGGCTCACCTGTGACACTCCTACTCCCACTGCATGCACACTCATATGCAAATGCCTATGAATTCTTATCTGGGTCACTCCAGACCCCACACGATACACACTCCACCTGCCCAAGTGCACACAGCTCACATGCTCACACCACACGCACACTTCCCCAGGCACCACGGCCTCTAGCCCCAGTACTACCTACCCAGGCATACCCTCCCACCGGCCTTGTGTCCCCAGCTTCCCCTTTGGGGTCAGAACAGGCAGTCCTGCAGAGGCCAGGCCCCCTTCCTGCAGACAGGCTGTCCTGACTTCCTGCTTCCTCCCTGTCCAGACAGCAACTGCTGCTGGCCACAGCCCTGAGGCCTAGGGGTACCTCCCTGAGGCCAGCACCATGAGAAAATAGCACTGGGGGGCAGGGACAACAAGTCCTCCAAACAAGCAGCCCACAAACCACTTGCTGAGCACACGGTAAAAAGCTCACCTATCCATAATAGATGCAGGCTGGGGCGGAGCTGGTGGCCGAGCGCTGGTCTACCATGCGCAAGGCCCCAGGTTCCATCCCCAGCACCACCAAAAATAGCAACAGCAGATACTACGAACCTCCCCCAGGTCTCAGCTAGCACAGTCCTGTGACATAGGTGCTATTATCAACCCATCTCCAAGATGAAGAAACTGAGATCCAGAGCACTTGCCCACAGTCAACAGGAAGCAGGGCCAAGATTTAAAGAGCACTCAGAAACCCCACGAGAGTTGGAGGTCCCCACTGCATTATATCCCCTGGCTCTGGGACTCTTGTTTCATAGGTGAGGAAAGTCCTCCTTGGTACCTGACCTCAAGGGCAGCTGCCCCCAGGATGGACCATCACAGGCCAAGAACTTAACTCCATGACCCTACCATCCCCCAGGACACCCCTGAGCTGCTGCCATTGCTCCCCCATTTTACATCGGAGGAAACTGATTTTGTCCTCACCCCAGGGGACACGACCCTTGGCAATGTCTGGAGACAGTTTGGGTGTCACCTCTGGGGGTGTGGAGGTGGCATCTATCCATGGTGCACAGGATAGCCCCCACCACAAAGAAGGGCCCAGCCCCAAAGAAGGCCTCTGCCCACCGAGTGTGGCCCCTGCCTGTCTCTCTCTCCGGCTCTCTAGGCCCGCCTCCCCCTGGCAGAATGGAGGCTCCGAGAAGGGAAGGCATTTGGTGCAGAGCACCCAGTTAGGAAGGGACAGTGCTGGAATTGAAACCTAGGCACACCTAATACCACCCTGGCCCAACTGGGCTCCACCCACCACCCTGCTGCCAGCCCCACCCTGTCCCCAGCAGGCACAGCAGACATAGCCAGGAGCAGGGCCAGCTCAAATGGGGGAAGTCCAGGCAGAGAGGAGGAGTGACCTCCCTAGCCCCACCCCCAACAGCTGAGGCCTGAGAATATGCAAAGCAGGGAGGAAGCTTGGGAAGGAGGGAGACCGGGCCTCCTGGGTCCTCCTACCCTTGGGTGACTCACTGCTACCCAGGGGCAAAGGGTCACCTGAGGGCCAGAAGGGGAACCCAGGAACCAGGCCTGGCATGGCCTCGGAGAATCCCTACTCCTCCACCTCTCACCCCGGAGCAGGAGACACCAGACCCAGAGTTCCCCCCTCCCAGAATTCCCCTCTTCCCAGAGCAGCCAGGGACCTAGACCCCCACGTCCTGAGATTTCAATGCCTTGGGCGGTTCAGGAATCTGAACAGGACATCCGTTCGCCGGACACAGAACAGACAGGCACACATTGGGACGGAGGGACAGGGCAGCAAGCCCAAGCAGCCACAAGAAAGGGATGACCAGGAAGGGAAAAGAAAGTGGGCAAGTGGCAGGGACAGGGACCAGGGCATGGGTCCAGCCTCATTCCAGGAATCACAGCCTCCGTGTGGGTCATGTGTGGCACACGCCAAGCGCATGCATGCGCCAGGGGACTCCTACACAGCCCTTCCTGGCCTGTGGGTGGAGGCAGGGACCCAGGCCCATCCCAGCCCCGAGGTCTGACCTTGTGTGATCGGCAACACCAGATACGCCCAGCTCCTCGGCAAGGCTGGCAGGCCATCAGCAGGACTGGGGGGAAGGGGGCACAGGGAAGACACAGAGGGGACGGAGGCAGGTATAGAAGATGAAAACCTGGTTACACAGCAACCACAGGACAATGGACTGGATGGTGAAGCACCAGTGGAGGCAGAGCAACACACACTTCTCAGATTTGGGTCCTTGAACCAAGAGGGTCAGAGGTCACCGTGGCCCCAGATTGTGATGGGAGGGGAAGGTGAGTCCAGGGCAGTGATGCCCACCAAGTGGCACCAGGCAACCTGGTTGAGCAGCAGACTGGTGCCAGTCACTGTGTCTCCGTGTGTAGGGGGTTCAAGGGTGACCCAGCAGTGCCACCCATGCATATGTGTAGGATTCTAAGTACGGGAGCATCCTGGTCCGTGGATACGGACACTCCCCATCTGGGATAAGGTTCCAGCAGGCAGCCTCTGGCAGCCTGAAGGATGGGTGTTGGGGTCCCCAATCCCCGAATCTAATGAAGTGACTCGGGCACTTCCGCCAACAGGTGCCTATCCTCAGTCTGGAGGCGGGGTGGCTGGAGCTTTGTTGTGCGGAGGAGGGGCACGAGCCGGGCAGCCTCCTCCCCTCAGGGGCACGGCGCCAGACACCTGTCCCAGGTGAAGCGGCACCTGCCAGGAATCGAATGCTGAGGAGGGGGATGAAACGCGGACCAGAGACACCAGGATGCACAGCCAGCCACAGACACCCAAGGGGGGGTCTCCACTGCGCCCCCACAAATTCTTGGGAGGGGTCGAGATTGGAGGTGCGGTAAGAGCCTCTGGGCCAGCACCCCCTCCACGGACCACGTCTGTGCCTCCACCTGCCAAGAAGGGGGCCGCGCTGGCTCTCCGGTCCCGGCCAAGGGAGAGGACACCAGGCGCTAGGGGGGTCCCCGCCCTCGCCGCCCACGTCCCGGGAGCCCCCGCAGCTCCCGGGCGGGGGTCCCCAGCGCCGTCCCGCCGCCCCGGGGGTGCGGACGCAGGTGCGCCTACCTGCACGGCGTCGCTGGCCATGTCCTCCTGCCGCCCGCCAGGGGTCCCCGCGCGGAGGGAGGGGCGGCGAGAGGAGCGCGCGTGCGCCCCGTGCGGGGCGGGGAGGGGGCGGGCGCGGGCGCGGCGCGACCCTCCCCAGGCGCGCGGCCCGCTCTGGCCTGCTCCACTCCGGCCCCGCCTGGCCAGGCCGCCGCGTCCGCGCGCCGCGCCCTCCGGCCCCAGCGGCCGCCGGGCCGGGTCACGTGACCGCGGAGGTCGGCGCCCGGGGAGGGGGCGGGGCCGAGGGGCGGGGCTCCCGGCGGCCCCCGGGGCTGCGGGGTCCCCTTCCCTCCAGCCCAGAGCGCCTCCTTGCACCCCTGCTTGCCTCCTTCCGGATCCCGCGGAGACCGCGCTCTGCGCAGGGTTCCCACATCCAAGCGCGCGGGAACCCCAAAGAGATGGATGGGCCTCGTTAAAGCGGGCTGTGCAGAGGCCTCTGGGGCTCCCGGGACCACTGTAAAAGCAAAAACGCCCATTTATCCCCCAGCATTGCAAGCTCAGGCCGCCTGAACCCACGGTCCCCGGTCGGTGGTTGGAAGTTTCCCCATTGCCTGCGGACGAACTCTGGGCGGGTCTGAGTTCGAATCCCAGCGAACGATGTCGAGGGAGCCCCAAAGCCGAACGCTTCGTGCGTGAAATGGGAAGGGTTTACTCACCTCTCGGTAAAAATTAAGTGCCAAGTGCATGCCAAGTGCTGAGAACACAGTAAGTGCTCAGTAAGTGTTGGCCATCGTCACTTTTAAAGCTACTGTCACCATTATTCAAAGGGATTCGAGTCGCAACGCGGCCTCGGACTGGCTGCCACTGTGAACCTCGGGAGCGTCTGAGCTTCGGTTTCCTCCCCCCCGCGGTGAAGTGGGGACCGGGCTCTTTTTCCGTAAATGCAGATTAGTACCCAAGCGAAATGTGGAGGTTTCTGCAGAATTTCTCCAAGGTGCTGGAGTCCCCCGGGGAGTGCAACTTGGTTTGTGGCCGCCGCCGGCCCCCTCTCCCCCTCAGGAATCCCGTGAAGAAGCCAAACCTTGGTGCCCGGGGCTCCTGGCGGGGAGCGCTCCCTGGAGGCGGTGCTCGCACTTCGGCGCCCTCCCGGGACCGGCCAGAACGCGGGGTTGTGGGTATCTTGGTTACCAGCCGCGCAGCTCTACGGGTGTCTGTCGTCCCAGAGATCAGGCTGCGGTGTTTTCTCTTGTTTGCTTCTGGGCAACTCTTCGGAGGATTTTAACAGAGAAAGGAGGAGCAGAAGCGTGTTGATAGAGAATCTGCTCACTTCCAACCTCCTGCCACCCTCTCCAGGTCCAGCCTTCACACCACTCATCTGGACCAGTAGTTGCCTTCTCCCTCTTCTCAAGGCCTTGTCCTCATCCCCCACAGTCTGTTCTCCCAAGGGATCCCGTGGACACCTGAGTTGGGGTATATCTCTCTTCTGCATAGAACCTGGCGCCCAACTCACCAGAAACGAAACAAAACGCAGCCTACAAGACCCTGCACAATATGCCCTTATTTCCTCCTCCCATCTCTCCTCTTCATTCCCTCCAGCCAATTGGCTTCCTAGCTGTTCCTCGGATGTTTGTTGAATGAATTCAATAACTCTTCAAGCTAGTTATTTTGCTCCTAGTTATTAGCAGACAAAAACAAAAACCCTGAGAAGCCTCTTACTCTAATAATCAAGATAGGATATTTGCCAGGCATACCTGTAATCCCAGAACTCCTGAGGCTGAGGCAAGAAGATCACACGTTCAAGGCCAGCCTTAGCAATTTAGCAAGGCTCTAAGCAACTTAATGAGATCCTGTCTCAAAACAAAACATAGAAAAGAGTGGAGGATATTGCTCAGTGGTAAAGTACTCCTGGGTTCAATCTCCAGTACTGAAAAAAAAAAACACAGGATATTTATGATCCTTGCACTGATGGACATAGCATCTCTATCTAGTTTTCTCCCACCCATTTAACAGAAGGGGAGCCCAAGGTAGAGAGGTTTCCAGGGAGGCCAAGGATGATTGGCAGAAAGCATCTTGCCCAGGGATGAGCCCTCGCCCGCCTGCCAGGTCCCAGGCTGCTTCCCTGGATGCAGCCGGGGAAATCAGCCAAATGTTCTCTTCAACCTTCCCGCATTCATTTACTCAGTGAACATTTATCAATGCCCGCTGGGGACTTCAGTGGCACTGGAAACAGAGTTGCAATGGGGATCTAAAAGGCAGACAAAGGACTAACTGTACTCATCAATCCACTCTGGGGCCCTGGAATCCCTAAAAGATACCATCTCCCACCTGTCCCTGCTGGAAAACCTGCTCCTGGCTTCCCATCAGTCTTACAAAAAACTTCTCACCCCTTACCTGTCCTGCAAGGTGTTTTTGTCAGCCACCCCATGGGGGCAGCAGCCAGCATGGGCTTCCCAGAAGGGCTGGCACTGAAGTTGAATTCCAAAGGATGAATTAGAAAATCGCCAGGTGGTTAAAGAGGGGCAAAGGCCCAGAGAAGAGTCAGAAAAACCAGGCACATTCTGGGGACGGCTGTCCTCCATCCTCATCTCCCACCAACTCGATGATCATTCCACTCTGGTGGCACATGCCTCAAAGGTGCAGAGCCTGTCTCCTGCCAGGGGTCCTCTACCATTAAGCTACATCCCTTTTTATTTATTAACTTTAATTTTGAGACAGTGCCAGGCTTGGATTCAGGAGGCTGAGGCAGGAGGATTGCAAGTTCAAGGCTAGCCTTGGCAACTTATTGAGACCCAGTTTCTTTTTTCTTTCTTTCTTTCTTTTTTTTTTTCTGTGATACAGTCTAAGTTGCAAGGCTGACCTCGAATGTGGCAGTCCTCCTACCTCAGTCTCCAGGATCACTGGCATGACAGGCATGCACCACTGTACACGGCTCATTTCCATCTTTGTGCTCCTTAGAGAAGGTTTCTCTGATTGCTCCCCCATCTATAATAAATCCCATCCCATCCTTTCCAAATTTCATCTCTCACTTGGCTTGATTTTTCTTTCATGCAAATTTTAATAAATTTTCTTTACCATTCCTTATATATCTCCCCCAAAAAGATGTCAATAATCTAAGGGCGAACATTTGTCTTGTTCTCTGCTGGGTTCCTGCCTCCTAAAACAGGGTCTGACACATACTAGATGCTCAATAAACAGTTGCTGAGGGCTTGAGGTGTAGCTGACAGCCAGCTTGTATAGCATGCATAAGGCCCTGGGTTCAAGCCCCAGCACTGTAAAATAATAAATAAAGTAGCTGCTGAATTAATAAATGGCGATACAACCCAGACATCATACAGCTGGGCTGGAATTTTTAGTGCTGATAAACTTCAGTGTGGATGCGGCAAGTTCCAGACACTGCCCACGGTGTGGTGGGAGTTTCAATTTGACCCTGAGGACAGTGAGAACCAGTGATACATTCTTATCAGGGAGAAACATAATGAGACTGTATTTCCCAAAGATAAAGTTCTTTGCAAACCAAGTGTGGATCAGCAGGAGCCAGAGAAAGAAACGAAATGGGAGTGGATTAAGCTGAGAGCAGAACTAAATGTACCAATGAATCTACCTCAAAAAAAAAAAAAAAAAACATTTCCCAGGAGACCATTGTGGTGGCCCACGCCCATACATCCCAGCTACTTAGGAGGCTGAGGCAGGAGGATTACAAATTGGAGGCCAGCCTGGGCAACCTAGTAAGACCCTGTCTCAAAAATAAAAAGGGCTGGGGATGGACTTCAGTGGTCGAATACTTCCCTGGGTTCAATCCCCAGCAATAAATTAAAAAAAAAAATACAGTGTGATATGATTTTCTATTGATTAATAAAACAGAGAAATAACGTATAAAGGTAGGAGAGCCTTATGGAGCTCACACTAATACGGACAGCTCAGGCAGGTTACTGTTCTGTATTTCAGTTTGTTCATTTGTTTAAAAAGGATGATAATAGCAGCCCCTAATCATAGGATGGCTGGAGGCTTGAATGAATTAAGTCTTCTGGAACACAGGGCCATGATTATTCAGTAGCATTATTTTTTTATTTAGGGTATTGTTACTGTAGCAGGGCAGGTGGTGAACCAGAGTACTTTGACTTTATAATGTGTTATTTCTTTTGTTTTAAACTATTAATTATTTTGGTTGAAGGACATTTTAGCTATGGTAAGATAAACAGATCTTTGGGTGGGGGGTGTGGCATTATGATTTTTTTTTTTTTTCCTGCAGCGGGGATGGAATCCAGGGCCTGGTACATGCTAGGCAAGGGCTCTATCACTGAGCTACAGCCCCAGCTAATTTTCATATATGTCTATACCCGGGTGATCACCACTTGGTCCAGTCTGCCACGAGGAGTTTAGCTTGTGTCTCTGCCTAGGCAAATTTCCTCCTATAATTTCTATTATCATCGATTGAGGTTTTCCTTGAACTTTGTATTTCCTGGAATCATCCACACGTGCTTTTTTTGTGACTGGCTTTTTTTGCTCAACATGTTTTAAATTCATTTATTTATTTTTATTGAGATTAAATTCACAGACCATAAAATTCACGCTTTTAAAGGTGTTTGACTTGCTGGGTGTGGTGGTGCGTGCCTGTAATCCCAGCAATTTGCAGGCTGAGGCAGGATTACAAATTTGAGGCCAGTCTGGAAAATTTAGCAAGACTCTCTCTCAAAATTTAAAATAATAATAATAATAAAAGTAAAACATGAGCCAGGTGCAGTGGCACACACCTGTTATACCAGAGGTGAGTCAGGAGGATTCCAAATTTGAGGCCAGCCCAGGCAAACTGGTGAAACTGTCTGTCTCAAAGAATAAAAAAAAAAAAGGGCCGAGGATGTAGGATGTAGGAAAACATCCTTGAGTTCAACCCTCAATACCACAAAAATTTAAATAAGTAAATAAAACTAAAAGTGTATGATCCAGTGATTTTGATTATATTTATAGAGAACGTGTTGGCTTTGAGATTCATCTATAATATTGTGTGTATCATTACTTAGATTTTTAAAAATTTTCTAGCAATTTAAATTTCAAGGGTGATTGGTTTCAGGATCCTCCCAATACCAAGTCACGTGGCCGTTCAAGTTCAACTCCCTTTTAGGAAAGGGTGTCACATTTGCATAGAACCCATGTACATCCTCCCATGGACTCCCCCCCTCCCAGTTCTGGGAATTGAACCCAGGGGTGCTCTACCACTAAGCTATATCCTTGCCCCTTTTTGTTTTCAGTTTTGAGACAGGGTCTGGCTAGTTTCCTCGTGCAGACATTAAACTTAGGATCCTCTACCTCAGCCTCCTGAGTCACTGGGATTATGAGTGTGGGCCTGAGTGCCCTGCTCTTCCCATATACCTTCAAGGGTCTCCAGATGACTTATACTACCCAAAGCAATGTAAATGCTCTGTAAATAGTTGTTATACTGTATTGTTTAGGGAATCAGAACAAGAAAAAATTCTGTATATGCTCAGCACAGATGCAATACATTTGGCTTTTTATTTATTTATTTATTTGTTTTGGGTGCTGTGGATTGAGCCCAGGGGCACTCAGATACATCCTCAATCCTTTATGTTTTTTTTATTTTAAGACAAGGACTCTCTAAGTTACTGAGATTGGCCTCAAACCTGTGATCCTCCTGTCTCAGCCTCCCAAGTAGCTGGGATTAAAGGTGTGCACCACAGGCCCTGCTTCTCCATTCACTTTTTTTTTTTTTTTTTTGAGAGAGAGAGAGATTTTTTTTTAATATTTATTTTTCAGTGGACACAACATCTTTGTTTGTATGTGGTGCTGAGGATCGAACCCGGGCTGCACGCATGCCAGGCCAGCGCGCTACCACTTGAGCCACATCCCCAGCCCCTCCATTCACTTTTTATGTGGACATTTGAGTCATTTCTAGCTTGGGGCTATTAGGAATAAAAGTATGATCCTTGCTCATGTCTTTTGTGAACAAAAAAGCATTTCATCGATTGTTAGGTCCTCACCTAGGAAGACTGCTTGGCATGACACAGGTCTGTTTAACGAAGGGGAGCAGGGTGGGTCCCAGGGTGCGAAGGATTTTGCCCCTTCCTCTAGGGGGAGCCGTGAACAGTGTCTGGGTACATCTTTGGTTATCATGACTAGAAGGGAACACAGGTATACAGAGGCCAGGAAGGTTGATCAACATCCTACAGTACACAAGATAGTCCCCAACACCAAGCTGAAAGAAAAGTCAAGGCTGAGGTTAAAATGCCTCGTGATCCTTATTAGGAACTGCCCCAACCGGGGCTGCAGGTACAGCTCCGTAGCAGGGCTCTTGCCTAATATGTACAAGGCACTGGGTTCTATCCCTGGCACCATAGAAAACAAAACCCTCAAAAAATAATGCTCAGCCACTTTGGGGCCTCCTGGCTAAGATGAAGGCTGCCCAGAAATTTTCCAAAGTGGTTTTGCTGGTTCACCAGCCTCCAGCAGTGGGTGAGGGTTCTGCCAGCACCGTAAGCTCTCCAGCCATCAATACTGTCAGTCTTTCTTTTTAGCTCTCTGGGTGGGTGTGTTTTAAGTCTTTTCTATCTTAAAACATTCTGAAGTGGATCGAGCCAATATGACAAATGTTAACATTTGCTAATCTTGGGTGGTGGGTGTATTTTAGGAGGCTCTGATCTTTCCTGTAAGTTTTTTTTTTGTAGAACCTTCTCACAGGCTGCATGGATGGTGAGCCACTGTTTCCCTAGACTTCTCAACAGGACTCAACTAGCTTCAGCCTCTATAAACTCATTTCAGATGATCTAATTACTCCAAGTGCACCTCCCACCTCTTTCTCTGGGGCATCTCTCTCTGGGGACTGATTTTCCCCAGGCTTCCAAGTTACTTGGCCTTGGGGATGTGGCTCAGTGGTAGAGTGCTTGCCTACCCTGCATGAGGCACTGCGTTTGACCTCCCTAGCACCACCAAAACCAAACCAAAACAAAACAAAAATCCTCAGCCAAATTACTTGGCCTCAGCCTCTGTCTCCACCTTCAGAGGGTACAGCCTAAGAAAGGGACACAGCCTGGCTTGGATCTCTGCCAACTGTGTGACATTGGGCCTGGGGTTAATCCTCTCTAGGTTTTAGGCCATGTATCTGGCAAAAAATATGCTAATACCATCCCCTCACTTGCTCCACATGGTGATTAAACGTTTGATGGAATCTGTTGATAGGTTTAGATTTCTCAGGATAAGGGCTAGCACCTAAGCCCAGGACTAGGGATGAAGTGAGAAACTGGCTTAGGGCATAAAATTCAAAATGCACCATGTGTGCTGGATATGGTGGCATATGCCAGAAATCCTAGCTACTCAGGAACATGGCAAGTTGCAGGCGCCAGTGTGAGCAATTTAGCAAGACCCTGTTTCAAAAATTTAAAATAGGACTGGAGAATGCAGCTCAGTCATAAAGCTTCCCTGGGTTCTATCCCCAGTAACATAAAAAACAAAACAAAAGGAAAAGACAATGTGTTAATGCAGTATTGGTGGTGGTGAAAGGTGAACAGGGAATTGAACCCGGGGCATTTAAACACTGAGGCACATTACCAGTCCTTTTTATTTGAGACCGGCTCCTGCTAAATTGCTAAGATTGGCTTTGAATGTGGGATCCTCCTGCTCCAGCTTCCCCAGCCCTATTTCAAAATTTTTAAAAAGGGATGGGGATGTAATTTAGTGGCAGATCAACCGGGGTTCAAGCCCCAGTATTGGGGGGTGGTAAATCTACTAAACCCAAACCTTGCATACACAATGGTATGTGGTCTACCTTTCTACTCCTAGGAATCTGACTCCGGAAAAATCTGTTCACAAAGGTACTTGTACAAACTTCATTAACACCGGCCAAAAGAGATGTGGTGGTACCTCGCCTAATGTTCCCAGATACTGGGGATGCTGAGGCAGAAGGATCGCTTGAGCTCAGAGGTGCAGGGCTATCCTGGGCAACAACAAAACGCTGTCTCAGCAGGGAAAACAGGGGCTCAGGGTGCATGCAGCTCAATGTCAGTATGCTTGCCAGGCAGCACAAGGCGTTGTGTTGTTGAAATACACAAAATCAACAACAACCAATTGATCATTAACAGATGAATGGAAAAAAAAGTATATTGGCTCTATTGTAATATAGCCACACAATAAATACTACTCCAGGAGAGAAAACAAAACAAACTGCTGGTATGCCCAGCAATTTGCCCTCATATGGACATTTTGCTAAGCAAAAGAAGCTAAGCCAGGCGGGTGTGGTGGCACACACCACAACACAGCCCTCCCCTGGGGCTGAGGAGGCTGAGGCAGGAGGATTGTGAGTTCAAAGCCAGCTTCAGCAAGTCAGCGATCCCTGACTCTAAATTAAAACAGAAAAAGGCCTGGGATGTGGCAGTGTAAGCGCCTCTGGGTTCAATCCCTGGCACACACAAAAAAAAGCTAAAGAAGCCAGACACCAAAGACAAACCTATTGCAGGATTCTACTTCTGTTAAATTCAAGAACAGACAAGAATAGTCACTGGAAGCCTCCAAGCCTCCTGGGAGTCCTTTCAAAGCCTCCAGGGTGGAGGGCCCCCACGCGGGCGGGCAATGCTAACTCCGGGAGCACTGGATTTAGCGTCAAGGACCGAGGCCACGATTCTAAAGGGTGGGGCACAAGTCAAAGGCTAATTATCTGCCCTTCAGTTGCCAGCACTAAACATGGCGGCACCCATGGAGGAGTGAACCCAGATCACATGACGGGGCGCCGCCCGGTGTAGATCTCATTTTGGCGCGCCTACTTTCAGATTGACCAATGAAGCGGAGGCTTGAGGCACGCCCTCTGTTCTCCTCTCCACCAATAGCCTCCTGACACCTTCCTTATTATCCAATCACCACTTCCGCTTCTCTTGACTGAAAAGCAAGGTGTCCTGTGAGCAGAACCACAGTCTTACTGAGGAGGCAGGAAGCGCCGCAGCTCGTGTCGCGGCGCGTGCCGGGTAACCGGAGTCAGGCGGCTCTCCTCTTAGCACGCGGAGGCGAACGGAGACCCAGGTAGGCGGCGGCGCCGGGGGCGCGGGGCCGCGGTGCGGGGACGTCGGACCTGTGGATAAACGGGCGAGAGCAGATACCGCGGGTTGAAGGGGAGCAGGAGGGGGGGCGGGGCAGTTGGGGCTCCCGGAGCGCGCGGTGGTGGCCGTTGGGCGCCGGGGCGCATGCGCCAGGACAGGACCGGGCCGGCCGTTGGCGCGCAGGGCGCGGGCCGGCTTCCGGGAGGGGGTGTCATGGCGGTCTGTCTGCGGGCTGGGCCCGAGTTGGGGGAGAGAATAGACCCCGGGGCGGCTTGGGGCCTTTTGTGGGAGAGACTGAGGGGGCTACACCGGAGTTTGAGGCCGCGGTGGGAGAAGCCAGAGCTACCAGACGGGTTTCTCCAGGTCCGAAGGGCGTCCCCCTCCCCCACTGCACCTTGTTCTTGCCCCCTGCATCGGCGGGACTCGAGTTCCAGACACTTAGAGCAGAAATCATCTTCTTTTGACATTAGAAGTTCCCAGTAGGGAATCAACGCCGGGGTGAAAAGCCTATCTGAGGACAATGGAGGGCAGATGGGTGCGCGTGGCATGTCTGGGTTGTCATTTACCCCGGTGTCAGCTTCCAAGCCCTGCTGCTTCTGGGACCTCAGCTGTCGCGGCGGCCTTTCTGGGCTGTTAGACCACACCAAATCCTGCCTTATGACCCGATTTGTTTCGAGCATAGGACTCTGGCCAGCCACTTCTGGGAGTTGCCTTTTCCCCCCCTTCCTCTCTCTGGAGTTGGAACCCAAGACCTCGCACTGGCTTGGAAAACGCTCCACCACTGAGCTACATCCCTCGCCCCTTCTGTGCTGCGAATATGTCTCCACATCAACACAAAACAACTTGGC
This sequence comes from Ictidomys tridecemlineatus, assembly GCF_052094955.1. Lineage (NCBI taxonomy): Eukaryota > Metazoa > Chordata > Mammalia > Rodentia > Sciuridae > Ictidomys > Ictidomys tridecemlineatus. The sequence continues at coordinate 10,624,186 of NC_135478.1, read as the reverse complement.
TTGGTCTGTGTATTTTAAACACGCCGTCTCTTGGCCACCCAGATTTGGAAGTCAGAGGAGGTAACTCTGGTTCTTTTCCATCTGTGGGTTGCCCAGGTGATGCCTGTCTCTGACCTGTTTGGTGTCCCGCGGTCTCCTCTCCTCTCCTTCCTTACTTAGCCAGCCCCCCTCCCGCTTTAATTCCCTTCCATTTGGTGACTGGTTTTCCTGGCTCTTGGTGTCAGCCTCCTCTGCGTCTGTGGAGTAAATTCCTCTTGGGTAAATGCTGATTGACTCACTCAACTCTGAAACCTAATCAGCGATTCCCTATTGCTTAGTAAATTAAGCATAAGTGCCCTGGGCCTGACCAGCTCTTCCAGCTTTGCTGCCTGTACTTCAGCCAGCCAGTTGTTCTTCATACCCCAAAAGATCTGGTGCTTTTTGGACTGATCTTTTTTGGCTCCTGTTCTTTCTTTGCTGTTGGTCTTTTCTCTGGTGCTTGGAAAATGGACCCCTCCTGTCTTTGCCAGTAAGAATTCTTAGGGTTGGTATCAGATTGCTTCCAGATTCAGAGACTTGCACACTCTGCCTTAAGACCTGATTCTTGTTCCATTCATTCAGCCATTGCTTTTGAGTGCTTATCTGCTCTATGCCAGTCCGCTTTTAGGTTGGGGCTGTAAGGAACTGCCCTTTTGGAGCAATGGGGGTCCAAAAGAAGTATCGGGCAGGGGAGTTCTTTACTGTTCCAGGCGCCAGAGATAGCAAGTGCTGAGGTGTGTTTGAGATGCAGCAAGGCTGGTGAGGTGAGTAAGTAGAGAGTCAGCATGGAGAGGGGGCTGTGGTGCTGACTTGAGTGTTATCTGAGCACAGTGGAAGCCTGTGACAGGTTCTGAGCAGCATAGTGACATGTCAGGCCCAACTTAGCTTTAACAGACTCCCTTTGACCGTTTTGGGTAGAAGGGGATGGGAACAGGGAGCCACTGAGGAGGCCGTTGGCATAGTCCAGCCAAGAAGTGATGGCACCCAGATAACAAAGATGTGTTAATGTGCCCACACAAGGGAATATTATATGGCTATAAAAAGGAGTGAAGCACTGATCCATGCTATAAAGTGGATGAACTTCGAGAACATGATGCTTAGTGAAGAAAGCCAGACACAAGGCCATATGTTGTATGAGCCTTTTAATGAGAAGCGTCCAAAACAGGCAACTGTAGAGACAAGAGATTAGTGATTTTCTGGGCTTGGGGTTGGTGGCTGAAGCCTCTGATGGTACAGAGGCTTTTTTGAGCTGATGAAGCATTCTAAACTTGATTGGTAATGGTGACACATGTCTTTGTGCTAAAATCCACTGAATTGTGTACTTTGAGTTCTATAACACATGAATATCTCTGTAAAGCTTTTCTACTTTTAAAAACGACATGGCAGCTTGGGGTCAGTGTAGTAGCATGAGTGAGAAGTAGCACCTGCCTAGCACGGGTGGGGCCCTGGATGGATGTGGTGGAGGGATTCCTTGGCTGATCAGAGAAGGAAGTTGAGGGAGAGAGAGAAGAGAAGATTCCTTCAGAGAATGGAATTGTTTTGTAGATGGGGATGCAAGTCTTCAGGGGAAAATGGGGAATTTTCCTCTGGGCATTTTGAGTTCAACTTTTAGTGTCACCCAAGGATGTGAAAGTGACACCTGGTGACTGGGTCTGTTTAGGGAAGGGGTTTTGACTAGAGACACAGGGCCATCAGCATAGAAATGGTTAAAACCATAGGGCTGGATAAAGTCCACCTAGCACCCTTAGTGTGTTGGCCCAGGAAGAAGCACTGTCTCACCTTCAGCTGAAGGCTGCCATGGGGGGTGGGGGAGGGGGGAACAAAAGCATATTCACAGTTGGGTCCCTGGCACTTAGTGTCTATTGCTAGACATAGCAAGGAGATGAGTGAACTTTGTATTAATTCCATTTACCATCTCAGCTCTTTGCTTGGCCAGCACCTAGTGGGAGGCCTTTTCATGAAAATAGTTATTCCCCTGGGTGGGCCACAGGTAGCAGAAGATACCAGAGCTGGGCAGGCGCTTCTCGCTTCCTCACATCCTCAGTTTTCTTTTTTTAAATATTTATTTTTTAATTATAGGTGGACACAACATCTTTATTTTATGTAGTGCTGAGGCTCAAACCCAGTGCCTTACACATGCCAGGCTAGCGCTCTACCTGTGAGCCACAACCCCACCGCACATCCTCGGTTTTCTCCAGCCTCTGGGCAGCTACACCTGCAGGTGTCTGGGGTCCTTGAGGAGCGAGGGGGGAAGGGGGATTCCTTTGGGCTCATTGATCCAAGCAGGTCTTGAACGAGTCTCAAGAACTGAGACTTGAATGTTGAGAATGATGTTTTTGTGCAGAATGTTCCCCCGGGGGCAGCAGGGCTTTAAGGCTTGGCATGGGGGCTCTGTGAGTCTGCGCAGATGAACAGAGCAAGGGTGGTGTGCAATATGGTAGGCAGGGGCTGGACCCGGAGGGTCGTGAGGACTGTGGAGCAGAATTGGGATTTCACTGGGTGCTATGGGAGCCCTTGGAGCTGGAGGATGTTGATGGGCATGTGAGGACATGAGGAGAGACCTGGTAGCTTGGAGGAGGGTGGTAGGAGTGGGAACCATGGGCTGAAGCTGGGTGGTATTGCACAGGTGGAGCTGGTGGCGGTGTTGAGGCAGAAAGGGATCTGAGGGTGAAGTTACAGCTCTGTCGGTGGCTTGCTTTTTATTTTTTGAGACAGGTTCTTGTTAAGATGCTTGAGGTGGGGCGGGGGTTGCCCCTCAGAGTAGAGCACTCACCTAGCATTGTGAGGCACTGGGCTCGATCCTCAGCACCACATAAAAATAAAGTTGACAACTAAAAAAAAATAATTTAAACAAGATACTTAGGGCTTCTCCAAGTTGCTGAGGCTGGCCTTGAACTTGCAATCCTCCTGTCTCAGCCTCCTGAGTCTTAGGATTACAGGCCTGCACCACCATGCCCAGTGCTCCATTAACTTTCTGTGCCACCTCATGGGGCTTGCCCTCCCATGAAGGCCTCTTTTGGGTGTGTGTCAACAGCTTATGGCTGCCAGGCCATGGTCTCCCTTGCTGGGTAGATTGTCCTGCTATACTTTGTCACTTCCCTTGGCCCTTCCTCTCTCTTCTGTTCTCAGTACCATGGCAGAGCAGGATGTGGAGAACGAGCTCTTGGATTACGAAGAAGACGAAGAGCCCCAGGCTCCTCCAGAGAGTACTCCAGCTCCACCTAAGAAAGACGTCAAGGGGTCCTACGTCTCCATCCATAGCTCTGGCTTCCGAGACTTTTTGCTGAAGCCAGAACTCCTGAGGGCCATAGTGGACTGTGGTTTTGAACACCCATCCGAGGGTAGGCCTCCCTGATGATGTTCACCCGCTGCCCCAGCTCATCTCCCCAAAACCAGCTTTGCCTGCTCAGAGCAGCGTAACCTCTAGTGTGTCCTGGATGAGGGAGGGTTTGCTTTCCCTGTGGGTCAGCTGTGCAGTTGTCCTGGGAGGTTCTGCAGCATGGCAGTCTGCTCTAACTGGGGGAATACCCCAGACAGGCAGATGTCTGTGGTCTGGCCCAGGATTGACCTGTGGTTGCCCCATCTGGGGTCCCCTTAGTCACCTTCCCAGGAAGGTGTAGAGAATCTGTAGAGAAGGAATGCCCTGTTTTCTGGTCACTCACATGCTCCTCCTTCCTCAGTCCAGCATGAGTGTATCCCCCAGGCCATCCTGGGCATGGACGTCCTGTGCCAGGCCAAGTCTGGGATGGGCAAGACGGCTGTCTTCGTGCTGGCTACTCTGCAGCAGATCGAGCCTGTTAACGGACAGGTGAGTGCTGCTTCCATTCCAGGTGCAGACTGCCTGGGGCAGCAGAGCCCCAGCTCCCCTTGGTAAAATTATGCTCCCACATTCTTTTTGTGGGCTTTTTGAAATTAAGTAGTTAAAATTTAAAAAGCCAATAAGGCAGAACTGGAAGGTACCTGCAATTCATAAACCGCTCAGAGACATTGCTGCTGCTTCAGTGGGTGCTTCCCTCGTAGCTTATGCTTTGGGAGGTAGAATTGCCCTGTCTGGTTGTTCCTGCTGATGATAGGCCTGGCGACCTCATGTCATTAACATTGAATTCCATTATCTGGGTAATAACTTGGTGAATTCTGGTGTTTTGATCTTAAGAATAATACAGGGGTGCTGGGTGTAGCTCAATTGCAGCACATTTGGCCGCCATGTGTTGAGGCCCTGGGTTCCATCCTCAGCAGCAAAAACAGAACAAACGAGTCATGCCAGGTTTCATATCCTTGTGTGGTGTGTTGGGACCTGTACCCTTGTCTTGGGGCAAGTCCTGAAGGATGGAATCTTGGTGGAAGACTGGTGTGACCAGTGTTTGACATGAGCAGGAAGGCAGGTGCAGCTCGAGCAGAGGCAGGATGCTGTTAACTTGGAGCCTCTGTCACCCTGGGTGGGCAGGTTCTACCTTTACCCAGTCCCTTCTCCGTCTGGCTTTGTTACGGGTCCTATCGTCAAAAGATTAGGCCTCAGTAGCTATGAGTTTTGCGGCAATGAAGGGCTGTGAGAAGGTGGAGGGATGCAAGGCATTTGGACTGGGCCTTCAAGTGGCCTGAGGCATAGGACACTGAGGTGTGGCTGGTGCCCTGTCAGGTGGGGACCAGTTAGGTGTGGTGGGTATGAGCTCTGGAGAGGGAGGATTTAGGCTGCCTTCCTCAAGGATTTCTTACATATTCATTTCCCAGGTGACAGTCCTGGTCATGTGCCATACGAGGGAGTTGGCCTTCCAAATCAGCAAGGAGTATGAGCGCTTCTCCAAATACATGCCCAGTGTCAAGGTGAGCCTCAGGCAAGCAAGCAGGGTGCCCCATGGTCTCTGTAGCCTCGCTGGCCCCAGCACTAGGCCAGCCAGCATTTACCAAGCTTGGCTACAGCAGCTGCCTTTGAGGTTTGCGGTGGTTTATGCTCCTTTAAAAGCCTGATGAATTATGCATGGCCTCTAGGGGCCTGTGCCCATCCCAGCCTGGGGCTGCCGTTCACTGGCACTGGGTTCTGAGGCACCAAGGCTGGAGTGTTAGGCACTCTTGGCACTGCTGGGGCCTGAGCTCTCCAGACCAAGGATGGCGTGTGAGTATGGACAGCCCCAGATATGTGGAAGCAACTTTCTCTTCATGCCTGTAGGTGTCTGTGTTCTTTGGGGGCCTCTCCATCAAGAAAGATGAAGAAGTGTTGAAGAAGAATTGTCCCCACGTAGTGGTGGGGACACCAGGCAGGATCCTGGCCCTCGTGCGGAACAGGAGCCTCAACTTAAAAAACGTGAAGCACTTTGTGTTGGACGAGTGTGACAAGATGCTGGAGCAGCTGGGTGAGTGTCCCTACCAAGCCTGTGGGGCTACCTGGGGCCCGCCCGCCACACCTCCCACCCTTGCAGGCCCCCAGACTCCAGAGTCGGTTTCTAAGTGGGTTGTGGCAGTTTCTAAGAGTCCCATAGTGGGTCACATGGATATGGCCAGAACACAGGCCTCTGGTAAATGGCTCTAAGGGAAGTTCTGTGCTGGCAGAGTGGGACGTGCTGCTTCTAAGCCAAGCTCAACGGGACCACTGTGCCCGAACGAGCTGCTAGCCCTTCCTGGGCACATGAGCATGCCTACATGCACCTGGAGGAGCAGAGCGGCTTCTGCCACCTGTTGGGTTAGTCCTGGGTGCCATCTGCCCTCAGTCAGCTGTGGCAGGACCCGTGGGAGAAGGGCTTGTGTCCTGGGAGCAGCTACGGCTCTCACCCCAGCGGCTATCTCTGCCTCAGGCTCCCCTCCCCGAAGCGCGGCCCGAGGCGCATTGGCACAGCTGCTCCGCTCTGGCAGCGTGTAAGTCGACTGCAGTTCCTCCCGCGCCTGCGCTCACTCTCCCCTGAGTCCAGCCCCTCAGGCACCTGGGACTCTCCCTCCTGCCACTCCCTTGACTCCCTCTGTCCTCGTCATGGTGCCAGTGGCTCCCTGACACAGGTGGGAGGGGCTGGGACTAACTGGGCTGGGCTGGTGGTCTGGCAGATACTCATGCCCCCCTGGTTCTTGCCTTCCCCACCCAGACATGCGGCGGGATGTGCAGGAGATCTTCCGCCTAACGCCTCATGAGAAGCAGTGCATGATGTTCAGTGCCACCCTGAGCAAGGAGATCCGGCCAGTCTGCAGGAAGTTCATGCAGGATGTGAGTAGGGTGACGCCCCGGCCTGCCCGTGGTGGCTGAGACCTCAGCGCAGCAGCTTCAGCCCTCCCCAGGGGCCTGGGGCCGCTCCACGACACCCACATTGCCCTCACGGCTGGAAGGATGCTGGGAGGCCGGCTGAGGCTCCTTCTTTCCCCTGTTTTGTCACACTGAGAGTCGAGTGTGGTCCACGCCTGAGCCAGACCAGAGCTCACATCCAGCTTTTGGTAGAGAATTGTTTCTGAGGTTGGGTACAGCAGGCCCTCTGGGAAGCATCGCTGCAAAGGAGCCACTCCCTGGAAGGTTCTGGGCAGGCGAGACGCCCAGAAGTGAGCCCCGCTCGCCCCTTCCTGCTTCCCTTCCCACACAGCCCATGGAGGTGTTTGTGGACGACGAGACCAAGCTCACGCTACATGGGCTGCAGCAGTACTATGTCAAGCTCAAGGACAGCGAGAAGAACCGAAAGCTGTTTGACCTCCTGGATGTGCTGGAGTTTAACCAGGTGATGCCCCCGTAGCCTGTCCTGGGCTTTGGGCCTCAGGAGCGGGTACCCGGCCAGGCCTAACCGCTGCCTCTCCCACAGGTGGTGATCTTCGTCAAATCCGTGCAGCGCTGCATGGCCCTGGCCCAGCTCCTTGTGGAGCAGAACTTCCCAGCCATCGCCATTCACCGGGGCATGGCCCAGGAGGAGCGGTGAGTGCACGCCACCTGCCGTGGCCAGAGGGAGCAGCGCCCAGGAGCCCGTGTCTGACAGCCTCCACTTATTTCTCCTGCACCCAGTCTGTCACGCTACCAGCAGTTCAAGGACTTCCAGCGGCGGATCTTGGTGGCCACCAATCTCTTTGGCCGAGGGATGGATATTGAGCGCGTCAACATCGTCTTCAACTATGACATGCCCGAGGACTCGGACACCTACCTCCACCGGGTAAGAGGTTCTCCTCCCGGGATGACAGTGGGTGGGCACCTGGCTCTGCTCATCATCAAACCCTGAGTGCGTGTCTATGGCCTGACCCTGTTCCTGCCTTCCTGCAGGTGGCCCGCGCAGGTCGCTTTGGCACCAAAGGCCTGGCCATCACTTTTGTGTCTGATGAAAATGATGCCAAAATTCTCAATGATGTCCAGGACCGGTTTGAAGTGAATGTGGCTGAGCTTCCGGAAGAAATCGATATCTCCACATACAGTAAGTGGCTGGGGCAGGGCCAGCATTTGGGGATGCAGGTCCTGGGCAGAGGACCTCTCCCTCACTGCCTCCCCTGTTGTCTTTGCAGTCGAGCAGAGCCGGTAACCACGCGCCTTGAAGACCCAGCCGCCCTGCTTCCCACGTGCTGCTTCATGTCCTCTTTCTAGGCAACAGATGGGTGTCTCTTTTTACTGTTCAAAAGCTGTAGATTTGTGTAAGAATAAATTTTTATTATGGAAGCCTGACTCCCACCCCATCTGTTTCTTTGTCGTCTGTCAGCATTTCATGGACACGGCCTGGCCAATGAGCAGCGCCACCTTCTGTATCATGATATTTAATTTTTTTAAGTGTCAACACTGAGAGATTTACACAGATAAAAAGACATTACACAACATCCAACCTTCACAACAGGGAGACCCCTCTGCCCCTGCAGGTGGGCAGCCAGGCCTCTGTACCGTGAGCGTCAGCGGCAGCCAGCTTCTCTGCCTCTGACTTCAGTCTTGGCTTAATAGGCAAGCTGAACCCAGCATCCTGGCCCCTTCTGTTCTGTGGCAAAGAGCTGAGGGTAAAGGGCACCGGGGTCTGCAGTCTGTCCTCAGAACTGGCAGTATGTGCTAGAGCAGTGGGTTGCAACCCTGGGCCAGTTTCTGTCCCCACAGCTTTCGTGGGGCACAGAGATGGTCAGAAGCAGGACCGCTGGCAGCTCACCCCGTTCTGGGGTTGAGTGTGAGATGAGCTGTGGCCCGCTTTACTGCAATGGGGCCCAAGGTGGGAGGACAGCAGCAGGAGGATAGCCTTCAGCACGTGCAGGAGTCACTGGCTTGGCGGTGATCCTTGCCTTTACATACCAGACTCCGATGGCCTGAGCTCCTGGGGAGAGAGGAGCCTGTGAGGACTTGACCCCTGACCAGGTGCCCTCCCACGTACCCTGCCTCAGGCACAGTCCCTTACCCGAGTCTGATTGTGGCTGGTGCCAGTTGTGGAAGAGGCAAACTCGGAGTACTTGCTCCCAGCAACCATGCAGGCCCACTTGCGGTACTCTTCCCTCACCTGCAAGCCCAAGGTGCCAGGTCAGGGGAGAGGCCACCCCAGGACTGAGGCATAGCTCCTCCCACAGCCTCCCCTGGCAGCCCACCTTCTTGTTGAGAAGGCAGAGCAGGACATAGAGGAAAAGTCCCTGCAGGCAGTTGAGGATGGTGAAGATGTAGGTCAGAACCGAGCTGTAGGGTTCAAAGAGGAACAAGCCAAAGACCCAGGTACAGCCCAACACAAAGAGCTGGGCAATGGCTGTGACTGTCAGCACCCTGCAGGGGAGAGAGGGACAGACACTGACCTCTATCCTGCACTCCCTTCACCCCAGCCCCTTATCTCCACCCACAACCTGCACCTCCAGGCCCCTCAGGTCCCAGCCCCTTCGCTGATTCCAGCCATCTCACCTTGCCTTCCGTAATTTCTTCAGGTCTGGGTTGATTTCAGAAAACTTCTGAGTGAGCCTCCAGACGGTAATCACAAAGATCACAGCATTGCACTGGGTGGGGGATACAGATTGTGGATGAGAGGGGTGAAGGTGGGGACCCTGTCACTCAGGCTTTCTGTAGAAAGGGGGCACTTACCAAAATGATTAAGGCCAGGGGTCCTACGAAGCTCCAGAAAAAGCCATGCTTTTTGCTCAACCAGCAGCTGGGAGAGAGAAGGGGACCCATCAGACCCCAGAGGGGCACGGAACTGGGGTGCTGTCACCTGGAAACCCAGCCCCCGCCCTTGCCCCATCCAGTATACTCACTAGGTCTCGCCGACGTAGCCCTCGCTGGCGGTGGCCGCCGAGATGGCCACGATGAGCAGGGGCACGCCGTAGCCGATCAGGCAGAGCCAGCGTGTGCTCAGGCCCTGGCCCTGGAACACGCGCACCACGAGGAAGTACAGCACCAGGCCCTCCAGGCTCATCCAACAGAAGGCGGCCAGGAAGCAGTAGTGCAGCAGCCCGGCCACCAGGCGGCAGCGCGGCCCCGCCTGCGGGAGCAGAGGAGGGGCCGGGCGACGTCAGCGCGGGGCGGGGCCGCGTCGCCCGAGCCCCTCCCCCGGCCCAGGGGGCGTGGCCAGGCGCTTCCGGGTCGCCTCTGACAGCGTCCTGGCGGGTGGGCCTGGGGGTGGCACGTGCCTCCAAGGCCGGCGCCCTTCGCCAAGACCGCGGCGGCAGGCGGAGCCGCCTGGCCTGGGGGTCCCAGGGGAGGGCGGGGCTCACCGCTTCTGGGTCTCCCAACCCCACCGCAGGGCCTCACCTCGCCGTCTGGGGTTTCCTTTTCGATGCCCGCCAGGAAGACGGCGGAGCCCAGGAACAGGCAGACGCAGAGGTGCAGGTGCACGGTGGTGCGAGAGCTCTGGATGGGCCGCACCAGCAGGAAGGTGAGGATGCACAGCAGAAGGCAGACGAGCGACAGCGACAGTCCCACCTTGGTGATCAGCTCCAGCTTCCAGTCCTAGGAGCGGGATGGGTGGGCGGAGTCCCGTCAGGACCCGAGGGCCACACTCCATCCACGGGGTAGTACTTGCTGGGCCTCTGGCTAATTTTGGGTGACTTTGATTGGCCCAGCTACCTATGGATCCTCCCTTAGGCCACATTTAGAAAACTGTGCTACTCTGGAGTATACTACGTGGGGAGGTTTTTGTTTTGTTTTTTGGGAACCCAGAGGGGCTCTACTACTGAGCCACACCCCCAGCCCTTTTTATTTTTTGGGACAGGGTCTTGCTAAGTTGCTCACGGCCTTGGTTAGTTGCTGAGGCTGGCCTGGAACTTGCAACCCTCCTGCCCCAGCCTCCCGAATGGCTACGTGGGGAGTTTTTAGCAACATTTCACAACTGGTGCCAGTTCGACAGGCAGAGGGGCACTGGCTGCAGTAGGGCTGTGCCAAGCAGCACAGCTGCTGGGTCATGAAGTCCCAGAAAGGGTGACAGAGGGTGTGGCATAGGGCCACTTGACTATGCAACCACAGGGACAGGGACATATTTGAACAACCAGATGGAATGTACCATGGAGAGCCAGCTGACTGTCTTGCCTAAACTGACCTTGACACCTGTGGGCCCTTTTCTTTTTTTTGGCAGCACCGGAAATTGAACCTGGGGTGCTCTACCATTCAGCTACTTCAGCCCTGTTTTTGTTTGGTGCTGGGTATTGAACCCAGAGCCACTTAACCACTGAGCCCCAGCCCCGCCCCCCACCCTTTTTAAAAATTTTGAGACAGGGTCTTACTAAGTTGTTTAGGTCTTTGGTTAGTTGCTGAGGCTGGCCTCAAGCTTGTGATCCTTTTGCCTCAGATTCCCAAGTCCCTGGGATGACAGACGTGCCCCACTGTGCCAGCACCTGTGGCCTTTTGAGGCTGTCCTCTGCCCCTTACCTGTATGTCATAGTGGGCCATGAGGATGGCAAAGCTACTCAAGTGGTTGCATTGGCAGGTGGTGCTGTTATCCCTGCTGCCCAGCTTCCAGCAGCCGGTGGTGTCCCAGTGTCCACTCTTGTTACTGTCCATCTTCCAGAAGGCACAGATGACCTCTTTACGTTTCCCGGGTATCTCCCCCTGTGGGCAGAGGGGGTGAGCAGAGCGGTTGGCCTGGTGCTCACTTGGGTCCGGGGCTTAAGCCAAGTAGTCTGCTTTTCATTGGACAAGTATTTACTAAGCACCTATTGTGTGCCCCAGGCTTGGGCACATAACAATGAAAAAGGCAGACGCAAGTCCCTGCACTTCACAGAAGAAATACAATCGGTCAACAAATATTAAAAAAAAAAAAAATCAACATGTCTAGAAATTAGAGAAATGAAAATTAAAACTACACTGAGATTTCACCTCACTCCAGTCAGAATGGCAGTCATCAAGAACACAAGTAACAATAAATGACGTGATGGTGAAGGAGACGATCAACACATCATAGGCCTCAGAACAGCCAGAGCAGTGCTCAGTGAGAAGAGGGAAGCGGGGGCCCAGTGCAGGCCTTAACCTTCAGGGCAGAGCTACGGTAACAAGAAGGCGCGGTGCTGGCACCGAAGCAGACATGAAGACCAGGGTACCGAATCAAGACACAGAGACGATCCCACAAGAACACAGTCACCTCGTACCAGACAAAGTACCAAACACGTACATTGGAGAAGAGACAGCCTCTGCCACAAGTGGTGCTGGGAAAACTGGAAACCCATAGGTAACAAAGCAAAATCAGACCCCTGTCTCTCACCCTGCCCCAAACTCAACTCAAAGTGAGTCAAGGCATGAGGCCAGAGACCCTGCACCTACCAGAAGGAAAAGCCGGCCCAACTCTCCATCATGCCGGCCTAGAAACCAACTTCCTCAACAAGAATCCTCAAGCACAAGAAGTAAAATCCAGAATCAATAAGCGGGATGTATCCAACTAGAAAGCTTCTTCACAGCAAAGGAAACTATCCAGAATGAGAAGACAAACCCTACAGAATGGGAGAAAATCTTTACCACCTGCACCTCAGAGCATTAACCTCCAGGATAGACAAAGAACTCAACACCCAAAAAACAAAGAACCCAGTCAATACACAGGAACTGAACAGAAGAAATACAACGGTCAACAAATATTAAAAAAATGTTCAACATCTCTAGAAATTAGAGAAATGGAAACTAAAACAACACTGAGATTCCACCTCACTCCAGTCAGAATGGCAGTCATCAAGAACATAAGTAACAATAAATGCTGGCAAGGATGTGGGGAAAAAGGCCCACTCACACACTGCTGGTGGGACTGCAAATTAGTGCAACCACTCTGGAAAGCAGTATGGAGATTCCTCAGAAAACTTGGAACCACCATTTGACCCAGTTATCCCACTCCTTGGTTTATACCCAAAGAACTTAAAATCAGCATACTGCAGTGACACAGCCACATCAATGTTTACAGCAGCTCAATTCACGATAGCTAAGCTATGGAGTCAACCTAGGTGTCCTTCAACAGATGAATGGATAAAGAAAATGTGGTATGTATACACAATGAAATATTACTCAGCCATAAAGAAGAATGACTGTGACATTTGCTGGTAAATGGGTGAAACTGGAGACTATCATGCTAAGTGAAATAAGCCAATCCCCCCAAAAAAAGTCTGAATATTCTCTCTGATATGTGGATGCTAACACACAATAAGGATGGGGCGGGGCAAGAATAGAAGTTCATTGGATTAGACAAAGAGGAATGAGGGGAAGGGAGGGGGAATGGGAATAGAAAAGACAGAATGAATGGGACGTAACTTTCCTGTGTTCATACATGAATACGTCACCAGTGAAACTCCACATCTTGAACAACCAGGAGAATGGGAAGTTATACTCCATGTATTTATAATATGTCAAAATACACTCTAGTGTCATCTACAACTAAAAAGAACTAATAAAAAAATTTTAAAAATAAATAGGATGTTGGGCTGGGATTGTGGCTGAGTGGCAAAGCACTTGGCTCAAGTATGTGAGAACTATATTCAACGCTCAACACCACAAAATAAAAACAAAAAAAATAAAATAAAGACTGTGCCCAAGTATAGATACAAATTCAAAATAAATCAATAAATAGGATATTATTTTGCAGCTTAAAAATTATGTCATAATTTTAAAAAATAATGAATAAATCGTAGGCCTACTAAGTCCCCCCTCCCATGCTGGGATGAAGCCCAGGCCTTGCACGTGCCAGGCAAGCACTCCACCATGAAGCCATGCCCCCAGCCCATGCGTTTTGATTTTAAATAAGGAGGTCAGGGAGGACCAATGAGAAGGTGACATTTGAGCAAAGACTAGAAACAGTTAAAGGACTGGGTTCCATAGAGGAAGTGTCCCGGGCAGGGCCTCAGCAAGAGCAAAGGTCCTGAGGTACATGTGGGAAGGAAGCAGGTGGCTGGAGGTGGGGAAACGAAGGCACTGCGGGGCACTTGATTTGGCTGTGGCGTGAGCGGCAGGACCCTCCCCTCCTCCCGCCTGTGGACTCACCTCGTGGGAGAAGGCGAAGGTCACAGGGGAGGCGAGCTTCTCAGTGTCGTTGTTGGTCAGAAAGACGGAGTTGACGGGCGAGAGGATCTGGATGCGCGCGCCCCGGAGAGGGCCTTCGTGGGCCTTCTGCAGCTCCTCTTCCTTCTCCGGCTCCAGAACCAGGGAGGCGTTGACCAGCAGCTTCCCCATGTTGGGGCTGGACAGGATGCCCACCACAGTGGTGCCTGGGGACAGACGTGCTCCATGCCTCTCCTTCCGCCCAGGACACCCCAGTCCAGACCTGGCCACCCCCGAGGCCCGGAGCCGCCCACGTTCTAGACCTGCCCAGCCTCCCCCCACCCTCGTGCCACCTCCCCCCCCCCCCGCCTCCCCCTGCACCCCCCCCCACGGCTCCTCTGGGGACCCCACCTGTGCTGGAGTTCCCGGCTCCAGTTGCGGTGGCCCAGTCTAGGTGGATCCGTGCGTGGCTCTGGCCCAAAGTGACATTTCCATTCCCTGGCTTCTGGTTCATCAGGGACAGCTCTGAGGAGAGAGGGGCAGTGACTGGGGACCTGGAGTCCTGCCGGGCGGGCGGAGGCTGGAGAGGGCGGAGGAAGCCTCACCTGTGTCTGAAGGGGACCGGTAGGTGAAGGGGCCTTCAGGCAGAGACTCCGCCAGGGTCCTCAGAGATTGCTCCAGGCCCAGGAGCAACTGCGTGGCCACCTGGTGCCGGACAGGCAGGGCAATGTCCTCCACGTCCCCAGGGGCTTTCAGCAGCTCGTCCATGGCCCCAATGAGGTTCTGCAGGTGACAGAGACGCCGGGTTATTGGACCCCCGGAAGCCACCTGGCCTGAGGGACCTGACCTCCCCTAGGACCAGCGACACGTGGAAAACGGCCAGGTGGATGGCGGGGGACAGGCCTGGGAGAGTCGAGAGGACACAGTGGACAGAAAACAAGGGATCAGTCTGCGCCGCCGCGTGGAAATCTCCCAGCGGCACTCAGGTCGGGCTGTCGGCCACCGTTCCCAGGGCGCTGCACACAGCGGTGGCCGCCAACCACAGGTGCTGTGCGCACGGGGCGGCCGACCTGCTCCAAGGGGCGCACACCGGGTTCCCTTGGAAAAACTGAAGGTAAACGGGCTCCACTTGCTCTCATGGTCCCTGCTGAGATGGCCGGCATCCTCTGCTGAGTTAAAGGAGCTCCGGGACTGGACAAGCACTGAGCTGCAGCCCAGCCCGCCTTATTCTATTTTAAATATATTTTGATGGATCTTTATTTTATTTTTATGTGGTGCTCAGATTGAACCCAGCCCTATTTTATTTTTCTTTTGAGACAGGATCTTGCTAAGTTGCCGAGCCTTGCTTTGGCATTATTATTATTATTACCACCAGGTGTGGGAGACCAACCTTACACATGACTGAGTCACACTCCCCGGCTGGGTGCTGAGGCGCTCAGTCGCAGAAATGTGGCAGAGCTTTCCCCACCCTTCTTGAGTCCGAGGGTCCCTGTCTCGTGCATGGGTGTGTCTTGCTACAGCCCCATGATGAAGCTATGCTCACCTGTTCCTTTGTAATATAACCCCTTGCCCTGTTTAGGATAGAATCTTCCATGGAAGTGCCTTGTGTGTGTCCCCTTCTCTTACTGTGCCCTTGGGTGTGGCCTACCCAGGTGTCAGTCAACCTGCTGACAGTGGACACCATGAAGATACTCAGCCCCCTGAGACCTGACCCCTTGCCTCATTTGAATAGCTTCTCCTCAATAAAAGAGGTCAGCGCGTGCTCTCTCTCTCTCTTTCTGCAGACCCTTAAAGTCAGAGGAGCCGTCACATCGACCCCAAACAAAAAGGTATTTGTGTCTCTTGTGTGGTTATTTCGTGCAGCTCAGTCAGCCCAGTTTAACTGGAGTGACCCCCTAAGCCTTTTAGTCTTGAGAACTGAAACCTGGCAACCAGGTACTGAACTCAGGGCACTCAGCCACCAAGCCACCTCCCCAGCCTTTTTTATATTTTATTTAGAGACAAGGTCTCACTGAGTTGCTTAGGGCTTCAGTGCTGAGGCTGCCTTTGAACTTGTGATCCTCCTGCCTCAGCCTCCCGAACTGCTGGGATTCCAGGTGTGCACCACTGCACTCAGCTTATTTTTACTTTTTGAAAATGTAATCACTAAAATGTTTTAAAGTGACTCACATTTCTTTCCCCTTTCTCTTTCTTCCCTTTTTTTTTTTTACATTATATTTCTATTATGTTTCTCGTGTATGACACTGTTCTCTAAGCTTTATTTCTACCAGTAGGGTTCACTGAATCCACACCATTTTCATGCTTGTGTTACAGATGAGGAAATGGGCCCGGAGAAGGGAAGTCAACTGCCTGAGGTCACACAGCAAGAAGTGGCAGTGAGGAGGTTTGCATTGTTGTGGCCCAAAGCAAGGGTATTGACTGCTCCCATCTGTTGCATTAGCACCCTAGTGTGTGCGCATGCTTACACCAGGGTGCATCTACAGGTCTGTGTGCGGGAGATGGGTGAATGTGTGGGCACATGAGTGTCCAGGCCCCTGCCCGGGTCAAGGGCTGTCTCTATCCACATGGAAGCCTCCCCCACCTTTCCCACACCATCCTAGGGTCCCCCTGGATCCTGCCCTTACCTGGATGGTGTTGGTGGCTGCGACTGGCTTGAAATCCTTGTGCAGATTGTTGACTTTGTCAAAGAAGTGGGAGAGACTCTGGGGAGGTGAGATGAGGGGTCACGGGTGGGTGGGAAGCTCAGGGCCAAGGGGTGGACAGGGTGCTGCCCCAGGGATCCCCACCTCCCTGTCCTGGCTGGGGCGCTCACCTGGCTGTGGACTCCAGGGGGCAGAGGCCAGGTGAAGAAGGGCATGACTGCAGGGACAGGACAGTGGTTCATTAGGAGGAGTGCACGTGTGCGTGTGTGGGTGTGTATGAGCATGTGCACGTGGGTGTGCACGTGTGTGGGGTGGGGGAGGTTCTGGGGTCAGGGCAGGCTGGGTACCTTTGCAGATGGTGCTGTTCCGGCCATTGACGCTCCCAGGAATCAGCTCCCAGCCTGGGCGGCAGTGGCACTGGTAGGACCCCAGGGTGTTGGTGCAGATGGTGGACTGGTGGCACTGATGCTGCCCGGAGCTGCACTCATCCACATCTGGGGACACAGACAGAGGGGTCATTCCCGCCTCAGCCAGGACCAGTGCTCTCTGCCATCCGAGCTCCACCTGCTTCTTCCCGCCATTAGTGCCCTGCCTGGGCCGCTGAGCGGCCACCTGGAGATCCAAACCCTTGTGAGGTGGGTGCCAGATCAAGGGGTGTGCGAGGCCTGGTGCCCCCCAGATCTGCCCTGTGCAGGTGCAGATTGTGAGGCTGCGGAAACTCGTAACCAGTTAGTCACTAGCTGCAGCCCGGGGCCCCGGGAGTATCCTGTCAGACCCCAGCTCCTCCCCTAGACCCCTCTGTCTGTGTCCAGCCCCTGGAGCATTAGCTGGCACAGATGCCGCAGGTGCCACAGCACTGGACGTGGTTGGTTTGCCCGTGAGGGCTGCGATCCGGGCTGGACTGTGGGCCTCTGAGTGTGGCCTCTGAGCCCGCACCTTCGCACACGGTGTTGTTGGGGCCATGGGGGGATCCGGGGACCGGCTTCCAGCCTGGTCGGCAGCGGCACCGGTAGCTGCCCACTTGGTTGAGGCAGTGAGTGGATTTGTGGCACGGGTTTTGTCCAGAGGCGCATTCATTCACATCTAGGACAAAGCAGGGGGTCAGTCCCTACCCCTGACCGGCTCCCATGCCCCGCTCACTGCACCCACTTCTCCATCTTGTCGCAGCCCCAAACCAAGGACCTCTGCATGTGCCTCACTGGTGACCTTCAGCTTCACCTTCAGAGCACCTCAGGTGGCCTCCCTGCATGAAGGGCACAGCAGGGACCCTGGTCTCCAGTTACAGGAGGTGGATCCAGGAGGGAAACTGAGCCAGAGGGTGGAACCTCCTGACCAAGGACTCTGGTCTTCCTCTTCCTGGCCACGGTGGGGGCTCCTCGTCAGAACTGAAAGCGACTCTTCTACTCTCACATGAATGATGGGGATGGGGCTGAGGTCTGGGGCTCCACACGGACCCAGAGCTCAAAGGCCCTGCGGCCACCCTGCCCCGTGGCGAGAATTCCTGGAGGTGATTCCTCAGGTGGAGCCTGAGCCCCTGGACCTTGGGAACCTCAGGTCTTCTCCCTCCTTGGGCCCAGGACCTGCCTCTGCTGCACCCGTGGCTCCTGTCCACCCTCAGGGGTCCTCCTGGGGCCTCTACCTGTGCACAGCTTCGGGTCCTCTGGGTTGGGCTCAAAGCCAGGCAGACACTGGCATCTGTAGCTGCCCTGAGTGTTGATGCAGGTGCTGCGGCCCTTGCAGATTCTGGGGTTCTGCTTACATTCGTCCACGTCTGCAAGAGGAAGAAGTGGGGCAGGATGTGGGCAGCCGGCAGCTTCAGGTGGCTTGTTGGGTTGGATGCGAGTGTTGTGATCAGAGGGTTTGGCTCTGTCAGCCCAGGCTGGGAGTCGGCCAGGTTCCTGGCATGGAGGCATGGGGTGGACCCGCTGTGTCCCCAGGTTCCTTTCCTAAACCACAAGGAGGCTCTCCAGGGGGAGCATGGTCTCCAGACCCTCTGTTGTCCTCCCAGTGCCCTCTGCCTCCCTGGGAAGCTCCCAGCTGGGCCAGGGTGTCATGGCCACATGTGTCCTGGCTTGAGGATTTGGAGCAGAGGCCAGATGGGTCCTCCTGGGACCCGAGTGCAGGGGAAGCACTGAGCTCCCTAGTGGGGCCGGTCTTGGCTTCCAGGGTGGCCTTTGGCCTGATTCTGGCAGTGTGACTGCACGATGGCTGAGTTGTCCCTGGGTCCCAGTGACCTAGCAGGACAGGTTCTCTCATCCCACTAGCTCTGAGAGCCCAGCTCCAAGGAGAGGAACTGAGATCCGCCCCTCAGCCAGGCCCACTGGGACAAGACTTAATGGCAGGGACAGGAGTGAGGACCATGCCAGAGAGCCCAGGGTTGACATCCAGCCAGGCAGCCCTGGGACCGTGCAGGTGTCTTCCTGACCCTGTGAAGCATCCTTGTCCTGTGGAGGCCAGCCATGGGTGGACAGCAGTAGAGAGTGGAGGCATGGGGACCGGGAGGGGTGGCAGGCATTTCTGTCATCTCTTCTTCACCTCCACTGAGACACAGACCTGTGGCTTGCTGCGTGGGACCCAGCATCGTCTCTGTCCCCAGTGGTCAGGCCCTTAGCATCTGGGCTGACCTCCTCCGGAGAGGGGTAGGGCTGGGCAGTGAGTGGTTCCATGTCACCCTCTCTGTGTGTTCCAGACCGAGCGTCTTCCTCCACCCTGCTCCATGTCACCCTGCTGACCCTTTCCTGACTCCCTCCTCCAGTGCCTTCAGGTGGACCAGTTAGTGGTGAGTCAGGATGGAGCAGAGAAATGAACGAGGGCGTGGCTGATGAGCGAGTGCCTGTGGGCGTGGTTAGGGGTGTGGCCGTGGAGGGCGTGGCCGATGAGGGTGGGGTTGGTGGGCGTGGCTAATGAGGGCGTGGCCGAGAAAAGCGTGGAGCAAAGAGGTGTCTTCTCCAGGCCCAAGTGCTGGCTGGGGACTGGGGCCTACCCTCGAGTCTCCTTCCTCCTGAATTTCCCGACTGGGTCCCTGGCTCCACCGTGGCTTGGGGGCCCGAGTGTGTTCCAGGTGTGGCTGAGCCCCTGTGGTCCCCGGAAGGGGCAGGGCTCGTCCTGGCAGCCGCTAGCAGTGGAAAGAGGACAGAGTGGCGCTGGAACGGGCTCCCCGCGGGCTCCAGGGCCAGCTGGGGCCATCTTGACCCCTCCCCCTTGCGGTTCATGCAAAACAGATGCCAGATGGGCAGCGGGGTGTTCCGAAGGTCCAGAAGTGGCCCTCTGCGGAGGGTTCTGAGTCTTGGGCGTTGGACAAGGTTGGGCGACCGACTGTCTTGCACAGCCTAAGGTGGGCCAAGGAGCCAGGGGCGGGTCCCAGGTCCCCTGCCCATCACAGGAGTGGGACGCTAGTGGACGTATCCTCTGCGCAGCACAAGCCCAAGTGCTCAGTGAGGAGCTGAACCTCAGGTGCTTCTCCAGAGGAGCAGACTGTTTTCTCTGTCACCTGCCTGGGGGCCCATGGTATCCCCTATGTCACTTCACCCCTGTTCATCCTATTCTCTGCCCAGCCACCTTGCCCCCTGCCGCAGCCCTGCTTGTTTCTAACCCTCAGCAGCCCACCTTCTTAATATGGATGACCACTTGGGACGCAGCATGCTGGGAGGAATCCATGACCACCAGGTGCCGGTTGCTCACTGCACCAGGGTGTCCACCAAGGGGGCCGAAAACACTGTGTTGGTCATACCATGGCTGTGTCCACGCGGAAAGGGGGCCAGCCTTTTCCCAGTTCACACCCAGACTGTCCCCTGGCTGAGTGTCATGCATTCCTGGTACGCACATTTCTGCTCTGAGGCCCAGCTTCTCGGGCCTGTTATCCTTGGCTGTCTGTTTACCCTCAGGGCAGGAGGGTCAGGGCTGGGATCTGGGCTGTGGACTCTTGTCATTCTGCAGAGAGGGAAGGGGCTGCTGCCCTTCCTCAGGGTCCTCTTAGACCCCCAGCTCAGCCTCAGCTCAACATCCGGGTGCTAGCTCCCTCCTCTCCCTGTCCTGGGGTACTCTGCAGTAACCCCCTCTCTGGGAGGCTGCACACGCCCACTACTGGCTCCCCCTGCTCCCCCCTGCCAATGCCTGAAGCCCCTCCTCTGCCCAACCTATGGGAAGGGCACAGCCTGACCAAATTGCCCACCACCCCAGGAGCCGGGTCAGGAGAGGGTGCACCGACCCCAGTACTCAGAACACAGTCTGCTGGGGAAGTGCTCAGAGGCGGAGGCTGCGTGAAACGTGAGACCTAGCACCAGAATGCAGTTGTTTGTTTTGTTTTTTGTACTGGAGATTCAACCCTAGGGCACTTGGCCACTAGGCGACACATCCCCAGCCTTTTTGTTTTTTGTTTTGAGACAGGATCTCATTAAGTTGTTGAGGCTGGCCTTGAACTCTCTATCCTCTTGTCTCAGCCTCCTGGTGTGCTGGGATCTCAGGCATGGGCCTCCATGCCCAGTTTAAAAAAAAAAAAATTAAGTCCGAAAGCCATCACTACTGTGGCACTTTCTGGGAACCAGGACCTGCCCAGTGCTTTTGGATCTCATTTCCCCTCCTTATGACTCCCTGCCTCACCCCGTACTGGGGACTGACCCAGGGACTGGCACCTGCTAGACAAGTGCGCTACCACTGAGCCACGCCCCAGTCCACGACTCCCCTTCTACAGATGGGCAAACCGAGGCACAGAGAGGTGAGGTGACTTGTCTGAAGTCACACAGTGAACCAAGAGCAAAGCTACCTCTGGTTTGGGTTTGATTTTCTGCAGTGCTGGGGAGGGAGCCCAGGCCCTGCTCATGCCAGGCAAGGGCTATGCCCGGGAGTCGCACCCCAGCCTCTACCTTTGTAGCTTTAGAAGATCGGGGCTCCTTCCTGTGGGTTATTCTTTTTTTCTCTCTCCCCCACTTTTTCCCCACCTGGGATGGGGTCTCTCTGTTTCCCAGGCTGTCCTCGGACTCCTAGGCTCTAGTGATCCTCCTGCCTCAGCCTCCCAGGTAGCTGAGACCACAGGCCCAGGCCATTGTGCCTGGATTTTTTTTTCTTTTTTTTAAACACAATGATGTCATCACATCTCACATGTCCACAGGGTTTCCTGATAAGCACCCTGGCCATCATCACAAGCAGAGCTATCAGGATGGGCCAAGCAGCTGGTCCCAGAGTGCCCTGACCCTCCCCACCTCTTATGCTGGTGACGGGTGCACGCACAGCTGCCCCATCTCACAGTCCGGGTGCTGAGGCTATAACTGGGCGCTGTCCCCAGATCAGCTCTGGTGCCCTGAACTGCATGTGGGGTGGGGGTGAGGGGGGGCCTTACCTTGACATGTGTTCTCACTCGCATTAGTGAAGTTTGTTCCCCCAGAACGGAGCTCATAGCCCGGGCTGCACGTGCAGTAGTAGCTCCCCTCCACATTCTGGCAGTCAGCAAGTTTTCCACAGGACACTTTCATGGGTGGCACACATTCATTGATGTCTGCAACATAATAGGACCAAGGGTCACCTCCCAAAGGTGTGTGTTCTCTCAGGCAAGAGGCTCCTGTTCCCTTCCTAAACCCCCAGCATGGGGTCTGACCTTGAGTTAGTGTCTTCTGGACAGAATCCTGGGATGCACTGCTGAGGCTGAGCTGGAGCTGGAGCAAGCCCTTCCTAAAGGCCACATAATCTGCTCTGTTCATCTCAGTCCTCTGGCTGACACTCCCAGTTTGGACACAGGGGACAATGCCAAGGTAGTGTGTGGGCTACAAGCTCAGTGTCACCTTCCCCAGACTTAACAGCAGGCTGAGACCAACTCCTGGGGCCCAGGTCCTCTCTGTGCAGGAAGCCATGCCATTCCCTGGTCTCTCTGCCATCTTGCTGTTTCCTTTCTGTTTTCTGTCTTTGATGATGGCCTTGAGGTCGAAGGCTCAGCCTTGACCATTACCCATGACCCCACTGGCACTGGGCACCCCCAGTCTCTGATGTGCCCTGCCCCTCCCCCATCCTCTTTACCGTCACAGATCTCCAGGGGGTCAGTGAAGATCTCTGTGGACAAAGAGGCAAACCCCGGCTTGCAGCGACAGGCGGTGGCACTGACACATTCTGAGTTGAGAGGGCACCGGGGGTTACAGCCTGTGGGGGCACAGGCTGGTCAGAGGCTGGGAGGGGGCAATGGGGTCCCAGAGGAGGTCCCAGGAGGTGGGGAGCTGCCCTGAGCCTCCCTGCCCAGGCCTCTCCTCCCTGGGCTGGGGTGCAGGGCCCTCCCAGGCTCTGGCTGTGGACACGCTGCTCCCCACACTCACCCCGAGAGTCCTGGGCTCCGGCTCTGGAGAGACTCAGCAGGACACACAGCAGCCCTGTGACACAGAGAGGGTGGGTCAGCAGGCCCAGCAGGAAGAGGAGGCCGGAGGTGATGCACTGGAGGGCAGGGGCTGAGGACCCTCCTGGGGTCAGACCTGGTCCACTCCTCAGAGGGAGCCCAGGTGGCGCCTCCCAGAGGGTCTGGGGGTGGGAAGGGGCTGAGCCTGGCAAGCTCTGGGCTCCAGCCGTGGCTCTCCTGGCCTGTGGGTGGGGGACTGGAGCCTGGTGGCCCTGGTCAGACCCTGGAGCACAGGCAGGCTGCCTCACTGCCCTGCCTCAGTTTCCCTTTCTGTGGAGTGGGGACAAGATGACACCCACGTCCTAGGGTCGCGTGGGAACAAACCCCAGTGTGTCAGGGTGTTTACCACCATCCCTGACCTTTAGGTGGGAAGGGAGGGTCAGGGCCAGCTGTCCTCTCAGGTCCCCTGCCTGGTCTCCCTGGTCCCCACCCTGACTTTCAGAGGATCCAGCCTTGGGGACACAGGTGCACACCCACCACACCCACCCGCTGGCTCCAGCTGTACCTGGAGCATCTGAGAGTCCCATCTGATGCCATGGTCATCAGCCCCAAGGCCCATCCTGGGACCCTGTGGTGACATTTCACCTCCCACCCCCCACACAGAAAAGATGCCGTGGGCACGAGCTGGGCTCCAGCTGGAGGGGCCCCCTCCTCTGTTCCTGCCACTCAGGGGCATGTCCTGGGGAACCGTCCTCAAGCCACCGGGGGCCTCCTTGCCCTTCTCCAGAGAGCGACAGCCAAGGAGACAGGGAGAGCGAGAGGAGATGGGCGGCAGGTGAAGAGATGGAGAAAGGAGACGGGTGGGGGCTGGGTGCGCACCCTGGAATCCCAGGGACTCGGGAGGCTGAGGCAGGAGGATGGCGAGCTCACGGCCAGCCTCAGCAACTTAGTCTCAAAATGAAAAGTGAAAAGGACTGGGGTGTGGCTCAGGGGTGGAGCACCCCTGGGTTCAGCCCCTGGTACCTCCCCCAAAAAAGGACAGATGAACAGAGATTAGAGAGAGAAAAAGAGGGGGGGCCAGGGGATAGAGGACAGAAGAGAGGACAGTGACACGGGAAAGAAGCCACAGGTGGAAAGAGAAGGAAGGTGGGGGACAGAAAGTGCAGGCGACAGAAGTGACAGGGAAGACGGTAGAACCTGCAGAAGGCGAGGGGTGGAGGAGACGGGCTGGAAGGCACAGGCAGGGACAGACAGACAGACAGGCAGGCAGGGGGTGGATGGAGCAGGAGGGCGGAAGGCGTCTCCACAGCAGCAGGTGCTGAGGGGACAGCTGGGGCCACCGAGAAGCAGTGAGGACCCCAGTAGTCCAGGGATCCCCCAAGGGGGTGCCTGGTGGAGGGACCGGGACCAGGAGGCCGTGTGAGTCACTTCCTGGGGAACAGATGACTCACCCGTTGCCTCAGTTCAACCCTGGAAGGGGCTCCCGGGGCAATCTGGGGTGGGTCACCATGAGCATCACTTGGGGGGCTGTAGGGGACCCCCACTAGAGGATGCGCTGACCGCTCAGTCTGTGCCTACCCCTGGGGCCCCTCAGGCTGGCGGTGGGCAGAGAGCCCCCTGAGTGGGGTACACCGAGGCGGGAGTGCCCTGGCCCAGCCCCAGGCCCTCCGCGCTGGGATGCCCCTCGGCCCCGGGATGCCCCCTGTCCCTCTCGGCCCTCCTTGGCACCAGGGCTGGGCTAGTTCCCCTGGGCAGGGACCCACTTCCTCTTCTCAGGACAGACCACACAGTGACCTCCCTTCCCCCGCTCCCCAAACCCCACATCACTCCTTTGTCTCAAGGCCCTCCCCGGAGGCGGGGGCTGCGTCCGAGTCCATTCCACTCTCGGGGAAACCGAGGCTGGAGGCCAGAACAAGATCGGGAAGCATCCAGGGAAGGGCGGCTTTGAGGGGCAGCTCCTTCCCTCACTCCCTGCCCCTCCTGGGCCGGGCTCTCCCCACCACCGTCCCGAAGCTGCTGGGCCATCTGGGGCCTTGGACGGTGACCAAACAGGAGCCGGGAGAGAAGCCGCTGGTCGCTGCTCCCGGCCCATCTGGTTCTCATTCCGGGGCCCGGCAGAGCCCGGAGCAAGAAGAGTCCCGCCTGGGACCCTGCGTGGGGGTGGGGCGCCCTCCGCCTGCTGCTGAGGACCCAGGTTCCGGGGCCTGGAGTGGCTCGGCTCAGGGGCTCAGAGAAGCCAACCCCAGCATCCCGCAGGCGTCCCACAGACCGAGGTCCCTAAACCGAGGTCCCTGGTGAACTGGCCAGAGCCTCCAGACCCAGCCCGTCCCTCCCCCTGACGGGACCGAGAAGCTGCAGCTCTCTGACGGGGCTCTGTAATGCAGCCGGGCCAGCCGGGCCGCTGTCCCCCACCCAGTGTGCCCGGGCGCGCTCCCGAGCCCAGGGGGCGCTGGGCTGCCACCAGCCACCAGCGGCTGACAACAGGAGAGTCCCTGTGGTCAGGGCAGCCCCATCTGCACCCCAAATGCCATTTCTTCACTCTTTGTTGCCCCGTTGCCTGGGCAACCGCTGCCCTGATAACCGTTAGAGCCACCCTGGGTGGGGCGGGAAGGGAGGCCTCGGGGGAAGCCACACCAGGCTCCAGTCCAAGCCCATAGCCCCCCAAACCCCGAGGGCGCCGAACCCCAGCCAGTTCCTCCTGGACCCAGAGAGGTCTCTGGGGCTGCCCCTGCCACTGAGACAGCAGGGGACACCATCCTGGGGACACCCAGGAGCTGGAGAGGTCCAGGCCACCAGCTCTCCGGCCACCCCCGCCCCCCCGCCCTGCTTTGTAAGGACAACAGGTGCCCGCGGGCGCCGGCACTTGTTGCCGCCACCTTTCCTCCCTGGTGCCTTGGGGTCCCCTCTTAGGGTGCAGCCTGAACACCTCTGGGCAGGGCACAGGCAGCTCCCCATGGTCTCTGTCCCCATGTGCCCAGCGGTGCACGCTTCCTTCCTGGATGGGGAGCTGCCAGCGGTGCCTCCCATTTCTCAGCAGCCGCCTGGGGGCCCGCCAAGGTCCCCGCCCCTCCCCGCGGGGCCCAGAGCTCTTACCTGGAAGGCGCAGGGGGCCCCCCATGGTCCAGCTGGGGCGGGGCGGCGCGCAGGGCGTGGGACAGGGCCGCTGTGTCCTGGGCCGGCAGCTGTGTGGCCGGTCGGGAGGCAGGCCCTTTATGAAGAGGGGCGGTGGGGACAGCGCTGGCCAGGGCCCTCCCCGGAACTGGCGGGGCAGCTGGAAGCCAACAGGAAAGTGCTATGAACACACGCGCACACACACGCACACACACGCACACACGTGCAGGGGACCTGCTCCCTGCAACCTGCTTTCAGTTCTCTGCCGCCACGGACGGACGCTCCCGGGCCCTGAGGGCTCCAGTGAGAGGCCAGGGGAGGCCAGGCAGGGGAGCCTCCTTGGCCGCCTGGCTCTGTCCCCAGGCGGCAGGGCGGGCCTGGGGGGCCAAGCTGGTTACCGGCCAGGACAGAAATAGCCCCGGGCTCCCTCATCTGGGCCGCCCTGCGCTCAGGTCTGAGTTGTCACCCTTTGTAGCTGAGCGGACGGCGCCTTCCCGTCCCCCTCTCCAGATGTCCAGATGGGGAGCAGACACAGGGAGGCCAGCGTCCACCCAGGAGCCTGGGAAAGGCAGAGGGCCCCCCAAGGGTGCCAGGCAGGCGCTGGGGAGAGTAGTTTGGGGGGCTGGGGTGCGGCTCAGTGGTAGAGTAGGAGCCAAGTCCTGGGTGGGAGCCCAGCACGGCCCAAAGAGAAAGGGAGAGAAACTTCCAGACCCAGGGCGGCCATGTTCCTGGGCTTCCTGGGCCCGGTCCAGGGGCTCGTGGGTGTCACACCATCAACAGGGAATCGCGGGATGGGAAAGTTCCCTGAGTAGATCCTGCGACCCCTGGACTCTCCATCCCTCTCCTCCGTCCAGTGATCTTTGGAAGCACAGTTGTTTACGAAGCAGTGAGTCTGCACCTGGCCCGGTCCTGAGGGCTTGGCCTATTAGCACTCAATTATTCCTCAAAACACCAGCAGGCCTGCCCAGCCAGACTCCCACTCACAGAGGGACAGACCAAGGCACGGCACCGCTCATGAGGGGCCCCGCCAAGAGCCGTACAGCCAGCCCAGACCCCAGTCTCTACAAGGAGCCCAAGGCCACCGAGTAAGTCCTGGCAAGTGACCCTGAGGCTCAGCAGGCACAGTATCCAGACCTGGCTTTGTGTCCCCTGAATGCACATTTCTTTTGGTCTGGGGTGGTAGCTCAGGGACAAGGCACTCTCCCGGCAGGCAGGAGGCCCTGGGATGGATCCCAGCCCCACAAATAAGTAAATAGGACTTTCCGCTGGGCGTGGTGTGCGCATCTGCAATCCCAGCGGCTTGGGAGGCCGAGGCAGGAGGATTGGAAGTTCAAAGCCAGCCTCTGCAACTCAGTGAGACCCTCCATCAGGAAGGGAGAATTTGTTTCAAACATTTTAAAATTAAAAAGGCTGGAGATGTAGCATCCCTGGTTCAATCCCCAGTGTGTGTGTGCGGGTCTGTGTGTGTGTGTGTGCACACGTGTGTGTGCTGGGAAGGGGACTCAGGGCCTCCAGCAGTATCCCCAGGCTCCTCTTCACAAGAAAGGATCCAGGGTGCAAAAGAAAATCAACAGGACAGAGGAGTTCAAGGAGGCAGGAGCGTGGCTTTGGGGTGGTTAAGTCACCAGTGGCCTGTACAGGTCTGTGGGCGGCGGACAGTTGCCTGGCCTGTGAGGCCCGGGTGCCTTCCCCACCACACCAGGAGGCAACCGAGCCGGAGTCAGAGACCCTGAGGGGTGCAGTCCCAGGCTGCTGCCCGGGAGCCCAGGGGTCTGGGAAGGGGAGTGGACAGCAGGGGAGGCCACGAGGACAGGGGCCAGCTCCCTCCAGAGTGGATTTTTTGGCTTTTTCCCTGGAAAGCTGGAAAGCCCGGCTGAGGGCTCCGCCCTGCAGACAGCAGGCCAGACAGCTGGTGTCTGGAGAAGCCATCGGGGAGGCCGGAGGGGCTGCCCGCTGCCCAGGCGGTGTCCCCACCCTTCTCTGGGATGGTCCTGGGCCCCTGGAGGAGGTCTGGCCTTCCTGGACTCGGGATTCTGTCTGTCCAATGGGGACTCAGATGCTGGACCCGCCGGCCGCCCAGAGCCGAGGAACCAAGGATCAGGTGGCAGAGGACAAAGGCCTCCAGATGTTTGTCCCGTTCTTGAGGAAGGCCTGAGAAGGGACATCCCCGCTCCCACCACTGCCACCCCATAATCTGGCCCGTCAGCAAGTCCGGCGGTTGTGCCTTCAAATAGACCCAGAATGACTTCTCCTCCGCGGCTCCACCCAGGCCCAGCCTCAGCCTCTGACCCCGTGCCCCCGGTGCCCCGCCGGCTGCTCAGTCGGGGCCCACACCTCAAGAACCCTCCTCACTGACACTCAAGAACTCCCACCTCACTGACAGCAGAACCCCTGCCCTCCCTGGGCCCCGAGGCGCTGCACAGTCCGTCTCATCACTGCCCGGTTCTCGTGCCTCCTCTCTGTCCCTCTTGCCTTCACAGTTCCAGTTTTCCTTGTGGAGAGGACAGACACAGGGCCTTTGCATAGGCTGTTGCCAGGGCCTATGAACTGCGCTCACGCCAGCAACCTGCAGTCTGCCCTCTTCTTCAGGGTCTTAGTCAGACACGCCCTGACCACCCTCACCCCGATGCAGACCTCTCCCAATACTGCACAACTTTTTTTTTTTTTTTTGGTGGCCTGCAGATGGCCTTGGGCTGCAGCACATGCCCTGCCCCTGAGCTGCATCCCAGCCCCTCCTGCTTTCTTGGTTCCCGTCCCCATCATATAATCTGCTTGCCTTGTTTACTGTCTGCTCCTGTCCTCTGCTGGACCCTGGCCAGGGGCAGGACTCTCGTCCTCTTCCCTGCAGTGGCCTGCGGGGGTGGGGCTCCCGGGGGGAGGGGGGTGGACGGGCACCTGACGTCCTTCACTGCCCCTCACTGGAGGAAGCCTCCCCAGGCCTCCTGATCTGACTCCTGTGCCCCGAGGGTCCAGCTCCCAAGACCCAAATGTGGCCCCTGGACCAGCTCACGACCTGGGTTCCACCTGGCATCAGGAGGGACAGGAAACCGGGCACCTGGGGAGGGGCTGAGGTCGATGACCCGGGGTCACCCCTCCAAGAGGACAGGGGACTCATTATGTTGTGAGAAGAATCCCATCATTTAGAGGATTGTCCCCTCCACGTCAGCGTGTCCAGCACCTGGCACTTCTGGGCACTCATGGTGACAGAGCTCACCCACCCTCCCGGGACCTTGGGTGGCAGGGCTGTGGTTCCCACTTGCCGGATGGAGAAACCGAGGCCCGGGGTAGGTGTGTGCACTGTCTTGCCCAGAGTCCCAGAGCACCCCGCGCGTCCTGTCCCAACCCCTCCCTGTGTTGCACTGTGTGGCCCTCTGGCTGGTGACAGGGCCTCTCTGGGTCTCGGTTCCACCTGGGGCACAGGGGCAGGGGTGGCTGGAGGTGGCTGCTGAGCACAGCCTGCCTGAGGCGGGTGGGTGCTGGGGCTTCTCCTGGCTGCCCTCTGCAGGGCCCAGGGAGGAGGGGACCCGGTGTCCTGCTCCTCGGGTCACCAGCCGGTGCCCAGCACCCTCATAAGCCTGGGCCCAGGCAGGGGGTCAGCTGGGGTCCCGGTGGAGGGGGCCTAACAGGATGCCCCGGGCTGGGACACAATGGCAGAGGAAGGGGCCGGACAGCCCCGCGGATGGGCCTGAGCGGCTCCGGCCAGGCGGCCGCTATTGTGCGCGGCCACAGCTGTGGGAGGCAGGAAGCCGGGGAGCAGGGAGGAGCGGGGCCCGGCGCCCCGACCTGGGCAGGCCCTCTCCTCCTGCAGGCGGGACACCTGGGGGCGCCCCTGGCGGGCCCGCAGCTCCAGCCATGTCCCCTTAACCCCTTGGTCCCCGCCCAGCCCGGCCAGGCCCGCGGAGGGCGGGAGGCCGAGCAGCCTCCTAAATACAGACGGAGCCACGTGGAGGCGCTGCCCTGGGACCGGGGCCCCAGGACCCGCCTCTCGGTCTCCTGGGGCTGGAGCTGCCGGGGTCTCAGGGGCAGAGGGGGACAGAGATGTGGCAGAGGAGCAGCATGAGGTGGCAGTGGCTGGAGGCGCCCTTGCCCGCTGCAGACAGGTCCCAGCACCTGGTTCCTCCGCCCACTGCGCCCTGCGGTGGCAGAAGGGGGCTGAGCTGCTACTTCCACGTCCTCAGCTTCTAGGAAACAGCCCCGAGGAAGCTGCAGGGCGCCCCCAACCCCAAACAACCCCACGCCTGCCACACACTTCCCCTTCCCCGGGTCCCAGCTCACTGGTGGCCCCAGCTGGGGGCTGTGACGCGGGGTGGGGGCGGGGACGGGCTATAAATAGGCTGTATATAAGCAGCTGCTGAGACTGCAGGCCGCGGGTGGCCAGAGCGCCGAGGGCTCTTCACTGGGCAGCTGCGTTTCAAAACGTCCCCAGCTTTGCCTCTTCCACAGGACTGACGATCACCCAGATTTGGGCCAGTGCCCGGGAACAGGGGGGAGGGTTACTTAAAAGGGCAACTTCAATGATTCCCCTCCCTCCTCCCGCTGTGCTGGGAAAGGAACCCAGGGCTTCCCACAGGCGCAGTCCCTGTGGGTGACTGACACTGCAGTGAAACCCAGGCAACTCCCCAGGGGTAACTGCATAAACAGGTGAAATATAATACAGCCAGGAAAAAGAACCACAGGAGTGTGCAATGTGATGGCTGAGTCTCCATATCACAGTCCTCTCAATTTAAAAAACTGAGGGGCTAGCTCATTAGTGGGGTGCATACTTAATAGGTAGGTCTGGGTTCCTTTTCCAGCACCATAAAATAAAGAGAGAGAGAGAGAGAGCGCTTCAATTTGAGTGTGACAATTTCATACAGAATCTTTTTTTTTTTTTTTAGAGAGAGAGAATTTTTTTTTAATATTTATTTTTTAGTTCTCGGCGGACACAACATCTTTGTTGGTATGTGGTGCTGAGGATGGAACCCGGGCCGCAGGCATGCCAGGCGAGCGAGCTACCGCTTGAGCCACATCCCCAGCCCTTCATACAGAATCTTGAGGAGGAAAACCAGAAAAAGAAAAAAGTCCCCAAAACCCCATAGGAAAGACCTCTTCACCAAAAATCTCAGATCCAAAGAAAACAAAACAAGATCTGGTTTCAGCGTACAAACATATGTGAGAATATTTTCTTAAAAAAATAAGGATGTGAGGCTGTGGTTGTGGCTCAGTGGTGCGGCCTAGCATGAGGGAGGCCCTGGGTTCCATCCTCGGCACCACTAAAGAGAAATAAATAAAATGAAGGTATTGTGTTCATCTATAACTAAAAAAAAAATTAAAAATATAAGGATGTGGAAAAAACCTGCAATCCCAGCTACTGGGGAGACTGGGGCCGGAGGACTGCAAATTGGAGGCCAGCCTGGAAAATTTGTCTTAAAAAAAGAAAGAAAAGGAAAAGAAGCAAAAGAATGAAGGACAAAAAATGGGTGTGTGTGTGTGTGTCTCCTGTAGGATAGGCAGGGAAGGGACAGAGCCCTAGTTCTCGGTGGCTGAGGCTCACAGGTATGTATTCTCTTGTGTTTCTTTCTTTCTGTTTTTCTTCTCTTTCCTTTTTTTTTTTTTTTTTTTTTTTGGTGGGGGGTAGTACTGAGGCTGGCCTCAAACTTGTGGTCCTCCTGCTTGAGCCTCCCGAGTCCCTGGGATTAGAGGTGTGCACCCCACCCCTCGCTGTCATGCTTGTCCTTATCTATTTCCTTGCGTGTACCCGCCTTTGCTAAGTGAAACTCTCTCTTCCCACTGATTGTAAATAAGTCCACGTCTCTGAATACAAGTGTTTTCTCAAAGTGACGGCCGTTTAGCATAATGTCATGCCACACAGAGGAGGTGGGGTTTTGAGGTGAAAAACAGACATGACTTTATAAAATGAGAGAGGAAAGCAACAGAAACCGGGTTCTGAAAAGAGCTTGCTTCAAGCAAGAGACGGAGAACGGGGCCCGGTGACATGGGCCAGGTGACACCCACCCGTGATGGCAGCCACCTGGAAGGCAGGAGGATGGCAGGTCCCGGGCCAGCCTGGGCAATTCATAACTCTGCCTTGGCCCATTTCACGGGATCAAATCCATCTGTGGGCGGAGCAGGATTAGCCCCCGATGTCCCATGTCCCATGTCTTCTTAAATTGTTTTTGGTGCTGAGGACAGAACCCAGGGCCTCACTGACAAGCCCTCTGCCCTTGAACTCCGCCCCCAGCCCTTTTTTTTTTTAACAAAATATTTTTTAGTTACACGTGGACACAATATCTTTGTTTTTATGTGGTGCTGAGGGTCGAACCCAGGGCCTCACCTGTGCGAGGCGAGTGCTCTGCCACTGAGCCCCAGCCCAGCCTCCTTCCTAATTCATATTTTTTTTGAGACAGAATCTCACTAAGTTGCCCAGGCTGGCCTCCGACATGTGATCCTCCTGCCTCAGCCTCCAGAGTCCCTGGGATTACAGCCTCGGATATCATTTTACAAAGTAAATGAGGCCAGGTCTGGTGGCCCCCCACCTGTGGAGCCAGCTACTTCAGGAGGCTGAGGCAGGAGGATTGCTGAAGTCTCGGAGTTCAAGACCTGCCTGGGCCACATGATGAGGACCATCTCAACAAAACTGCTTTACAGAATAAATTAAAGTAACTTGGGGCTGGGGATGTGGCTCAAGCGGTAGCGCGCTCGCCTGGTGTGTGTGCGGCCCGGGTTCCATCCTCAGCACCACATACCAACAAAGATGTTGTGTCCGCCGAGAGCTGAAAAATAAATATTAAAAAATAAAAATGTAAGAAAATAAAGTAACAGGCAGCCAGTCGTGGGCGAGAGGCCGCGACCCGGGAATCACATCACTGAATAGCTTCTGTGAGCCTGGGGACAAGAACTGGGAAAATAACGGTTCCAGGTGCCGGGGTGGGGCTCAGCAGCACAGGGCCCTGGGCTCCATCCGCGGCAGGGAGGGGAGCAAGTCTGGTGGCCACAGGCTCTCCTGGGCAGCATGGAGGGGCCAGGGGAGGACCCTGGAGCTGGGCCTGACGCTGGGGAGGCGCTGGGGGTGGGGACTGGCAGAGGCCACAGGAAGCTCTGCAGTTCTGAGCGGAGACAGCAGGTGACACTTGGCTTTTCCGTCACTCTCTTGCAGTCCCTGGCCTCTTCCTCTTTCTGCAAGGGCTTTTGGGTGTAGCAAAGCGGGTGGAGGCCATGCCCAGGGGAGGGTGGGCTCCTGCCTCCGGGGGGCGCTGCAGGAGGGGTTGGCCCAGGACCCTCACGGTCATTGGGGACCGGGGCCGTGGATGGCACCGAGGGACGTCGCCCGTCCTAGGAAGAAGTGACTGGTGACAATAAACTACCTCCCCCCCAACCACCGTGCACTCTGCCCATCGGGCCGGGGTTTCTTCTTGACAGCAGTGAGAAACAGGTTGTCACTTCCTCAAAAAGTGACAGGTCGTGCGTTAAGTTACTCGGTGACACAGCTGTTCTAGCCTGGGTTACGCGTCTGCAAGAATGGACGCGGGATTCAGAGGCTCCAGTTCCACGTCCCGTCTGTTTCCCGCCCGGCCAGGGTGGACACAACCCAGTGGATGAGGAGGTCAGCCAAAGGCATAGTGGAATATTAGTCAGCCACTAACAGGCGTGCAGCTCCCACAGCGTGGGTGGACCTCCCCAACAGGACCCAGAGAGAAAGGGGCCAGTCACGGAGAAGCACGCCGCGTGACTCATCCACACGAGATGCCCAGAACAGGGGAATCCGTAGAGGGGAAAACAGATCCGCGGTGGCCCGGGGCTGGGGGCGGGGCATGGGGTGACGGCTAATAGGGGCGGCACCTCCTTTCGGGGAGAGGGACGCGATCGTTGTGCAGCGTGGTCCCTGGTCCGTGTGCAAATGCCCCTGGGCCATTCACTTTAAAATGGTTCATTTTGTGTTCATCTTACCTCAAAAAATTAAAAACCTGATCCAACTAAGCAGGTGCTTCCCCAGCCCCACCCTGGACCTCGTCCCACCTGACACCGTCTCTCCTTTGTGGCCACCAACTGTCCCTCAGTTAATCTTCCTGCAGCCCTAGAATGAGGCAGGCATTTTTCTCCCTCCACAGCCGTGTCAATCGTGCATTCACTCAACAAACACTGCCTGCCCGGGGCTGCTCTGGGCCATGGGGGACGGAGGTGTGAACAGCCAGACAGAGGCCTGCACCCCGTGGGGCTGACTTTCCAGCAAAGAAGACAGTGAGCGTGACAAATGAGCTCCGCGTGCAGAATGCTCAGGATAGGAAGATGAGGCAGGTGACCCAAGAAGGAGGGTGGTTCCTGGGGGCTGCAAACTAAAGAGGGCTGTCGGAGACACTCAGCTGCCGTTCCCACGTTGAACACCCGGCCAGGCCTGGGGGCTGCCAGCTGGGACGTCCACAGGCAGCTGCCTGCGGGTCCTGGACTCTGTGGCTGTGTGTCTGTCACAGGGGACGCGGAGGTACAGAGAGGTCTCCGGGCCGTGAGGACACACGCAGGCTGCCCAGGGAACCTGCACCTGGCTCTCCCGGCTCCTTGGTTTGTCTGCAGGAGGCTGCGGATCTTCTGGCCCTTCTCAAGCCCCAGATGGCATCTCTCTTGTCCCCGCCTCATCCCTAACAGTGTCTGCATGGCCGCTGCGTCCCGCTCCCCCACCATCCCTGCCTGACACCTGGGGAAACAGAGGCTCCTGTCAGGAGGGTGGCTCAGGGTCGCACAGACGGGGGCAGAGCTGGGGTTCCGCAGTGGTGGCGAGTTCCAGAATCCACACCCTGTCATGGCTCACCTGGGTCAGCCGCCTCTGCCCTGGCCTCCCTCCAGGGGGCACCGGGGAACACCTGGTCTGCAAGAACCTTCCAAGGCTCCCACCTACCTGGCCCAGAGCAAAATATACAGCTGGCGCTCAATAATGGTTGAATGAACGAATGCCTGAGCCAGGAGTGGTGGCACAGGCCTGTAATCCCAGTGACTCGGGAGGCTGGGCAGGAGGATCCCAAGTTCAAAGCCAGCCTCCGCAATTTAGGGAGGCCCCGAGCATCTCAGCGAGACCCTGTCTCTAAGTAAAATACCCAAAGGTCTGGGCCGTGGCTCGGGGTGAGGCGCCCCCGGCTCATTCGGGTCTATTTGTGACCCCCTCGAACAGCTCGGGTAATTGCTTTCAGTTTTCTCTTTTCTTCTTTCCTGTGTGTGTGTTACTGGGGGTGGACCCAGGGGGACTCTGCTACTGGGCTGCAGCCACCGCTCTTTGGATTTTGAGACAGGACCTAGCTACATTCCCAGGCTAGCCTTGAACTTGCGATCCTCCTTCCTGGGCCTCCAGAGCAGCCTGGGAGGACCCGCGTGCGCCCCTGTGCCCAGCTCTTTCCGTTTTCCTTTCATCTTTTCCTGCGGTGGGGGGCTGGGACCAAGGCTCTACCACTGAGCCCCGGCCCAGCCTCCCTCGCATTGATTTCTTCCTTCTTTCTTTCGAGTACTAGGGAGTGAACCCAGGGGCCCCCAACCCCTGAGCCCCATCCCCAGCCCTATTTTGTATTGTATTTAGAGACCGGGTCTCACTGAGTTGTTTAGGGCCTCGCCCTGGCTGAGGCTGGCTTTGAACTCTCAATCCTCCTGCCTCAGCCTCCCAAGCCATGGCGCCTGGCCCTCATTTCTTTTCCTTTGTGTCTCTCCTAAAACTTTTTTTTTTTTTTTAAAGAACAGTTTTTTGACAAGAGTGGCTCTCTGGGTTCTGAGAGTGCAGGCACAGCCCAAGAGGGTGGCCCCTAGACTTGGCTCAGGCGCCTCCTCTGAGCCGCGGCGGCTGCGGCATGAGCGGAATCCTCCCCTCCTCCCCTCCTCCCCCGCTGATGGCTTTCCTTCGCCCTCTGCTCATGGAGAGGGGCCCTGGTTTCCTTTTGTGGTAGTGGCATGAAGTTTCCTTTCTAAATAAGTTCATTTAAGAATTTTTAAAAAAGGAAAAGTGAGCTAATTGAGAGAAAAAAACAAATCTGTGGTCGGTGGAGAGGCTCCGGGTGCCGGAGGCCGGGGAGGAGGGGAGGAGGGTCCTTATCCCTGGATCTGCTCACACAGCGACGGGCGGGATGTCCCCTCCAGGAGGGGCCACAGCGGGCTGGGACAAGGAACCGCACTGGGCAGATGGCATCACCTTTTCTGAGCGGTTGGAGGTGGCATTTTGTAAGTGCACTTCCTGCGGGCACCCCCCCTACAGGGCACGAGGGTGTCACTGGGAATTTCTGTGGCCGTTGACGAGTCTTCGTGACACATTTCAATATCAGGGCCACCCCCCCCCCGGAAACACTGCCACCACCGCTTCTCTCCCCCAGCTTCTGCCGGGGACTGAAGTGCCAGCCCTGGAGACCCCGTGGCCAGATGACCCTGGCATTGGCCGGAAGGGTGACACCCACACCCTAAACTTCCTTCGAAACCGTCGTTAAAAGCCCCGCTGGACAAACAGCCAGTAAACACAGGAAAAGATGCCCGACGTCTAATCTCTAGGAAACGCAGAGCAAAACCACAGTCAGATGCCACTCGACCCCGCTGCGGGGGCAGTCACCCAAACTGCACAGGGTCTCCCGTGGGGTCGGGGCCGCCGGGGAAGGCAGAGCCCTGTACACCCCTGGCAGGAACAGAAAAGGGATGGAGGTTCCTAAAAGTGACACAGGACTACCACAGGGTCCAGACCTGCGCCCCCTAGGGCCCAGCAGCTCTCCCCACCCCAGCCTCACTCGAGGGGCAACCCAAGGGTCTGCAGATGGATGGATGCACATAAAGGAATATTATTTGGCCTGAAAAAGGAAGAACATTCTGACCTACGCGACAGCCAGGGTGGACCTGGAGGACAATATCCTGAGTGAAATGAGCCAGTGCCCCAGAGACACGTCCCTTAGATTCCCACATGGTTCCATTTTTATGAAATAATAAAACTAAAACTAACTCCACTAAAACTCATAGAATCGGAAAGTCAACAGGTGGTGCCAGGGGCCGGGAGGCGGGGTGGGAAGTTCCTGTTTAATAGGGTGAGAGTTTCAGTTTTGCCAGACGAAAAGGGCCCTGAGGTCCAGGAGCACAGGACTGCGAAGGCTTCTCCCTCCCAAGGTTCTGTTAGGAATTGTCAGGGGCACGTTGATGCTATTTTTAAAAAAATGCAATTAATAAAAATGAAATAAGGAAGGAAATTCTGACACGTGCTGCCTTTTGGGTGGACCTTGAGATGAAATAAGCCCGACCCCCGAAGACACAGGCTGTAGGAGTCCCCTCATCCGAGGTCCCCAGAGCCATGAAGTTTGGAGAGGAGAAGGGTGGGTGCCCTCCGCGTGGGTGCCCTCCCGGGGAGCGGGAGGGGGAGGCAGCGAGGGCGGAAGGGTTTGCCAAGATAAGATCTTGAGGGCATGAGATGACCACGGTGACCACGGTGACCAGGGAGGTGACCACGGTGGTGACGGTGGCACCACAGGGTGCATGTACCGAGTGTCCTTCACGGCACACCTAACAGTGGCCACGATGGTGAACGTGTCACGCATGTCATTATCCCACACTTCAGACCGGCCCAGAGGGTGACACGGGGCGGAGGCGGGAACCAGCGCTGCAGGGACCCTGAGTCTCTCTGCACTTAGGGGGTGGCCGGGCCCTCGGTCCCCGCAGGTGCCAATATCGATCATCAAGGAGCCTGGGCCAGCTCCCCACGAGGACCTCCCTGCTGGCTCCAGACACCCGCTGTCCCCGCTCCCTGTCGTGGTCCCTGTCGGTTCACCTGCGTGATCCAGCTCCAGCTCCAGGTACCGGGTCGGGAGGGCATTGCCCCGCCCACAGCGCGGCCACGTGGCCCGTCTCGACCAATGAGACGGTTTGACAGGCGTCGCTGGGGGGAGGGTTAAAACTGGGGCGGGTTTTGCTATATTTTCTGTTTCTTTCTTTCTTTACTTTTTTTCTTTCTTTTTTTTTTGGACGGGGGACTGAACTCAGGGGCGCTCCAGAATTGAGCTACACCCCTAGTGCTTTTTGTTATTTTTACTTAAAAATGTTTCTGTTTTAGTTGTAGGTGGACACAACACTCTTATTTATTTAGTTAGTTATTTGTGGTGCTGAGGATGGAACCCAGGGCCCCACCCGGGCTGGGCAAGCGCTCTACCCCTGAGCCCCAGCCCTGTTGTTTCCATTTATTTAATTAATTTTTGTTTGGGGGGGGGGGTACCGGGGATCAAACTCAAGGGCACCTAACCCCTGAGCCCCATCTCAGCCCTATTTTGCATTTTATTTAGAGACAAGGTCTCACTGAGTTGCTCGGTGCCTCGCTTTTGCTGGGGCTGGCTTTGAACTCACGATCCTCCTGCCTCAGCCTCCCGAGTCACTGGGATGACAGGTGTGGACCACCCAGGTCCTTAGCACCTCTTATGGGGCTCATCTGGCCCCACCTCTTGGTTTCTCATAGTGAGGATTAAACCCCCACATGAATTGCAGAGGGGACACACCCCATGCAAATCCCTCCCACCCCTCTTCTCCTCTCCCCTGGGGCTTCCTAGGGTCGCTTCCCATAAAGTACCCACGCTCAAGTCCTGGCCCTGGGCCCTGCGACGGGCTGGGGGCGTTGCGGGGCTCGGCTGGGGGTAATCACACTTTTCTTCAACATGGCAGAACCCATGACTCTGGGTTCCCCTCCTGACTTCTGGCTGAATCTGCTCTGTGTGTTGTTGCTTGATGTTTAACAAATGAAACCCAAAGTTAGGGGCTTAAAATATAGGTCATGCATCACTTAGCAACGGGAACACATTCTGCAAAACACAGGCCATGAGGAGAATCTGTGGTGTCAACATCACGGTAGGTACTTAACACGACCTGGACAGCATGGTCCATGCGGCCTCTTGAGGTGCTCCATCCATGTCATAAGTCTGGGGTGGAGCTCAGGGGAAGACGCTTGCCTAAGGGTGCAAGGCCCCGGGTTCCCTCCCCAGCCCCGCAAAGCCCGTGTGTGTGTGTGTGTGTGTGTGTGTGTGTGTGTGTGTGTGTGTGTGTAAGGCTTGCTGGGCATCTTGGCGTACCCTCGGGAGGCTGAGGCAGGAGGATCTCAAGTTCAAAGCCAGCTTCAGCAACAGCGAGGCTCGAAGCAACTCAGTGAGACCCTGTCTCTAAACAAAATGCAAAATAGGGCCGGGGTGTGGCTCAGTGGTCGGGTGACCCTGAGTTCAATCCCCGGGGCTCCCACATTCCTCCACACACACACAGATACACCTCAGGCTGCTGGGGGCAAAGCCTGTGACGGCGTTTCACAGCAAACTTCTGTTCTAAGCAGAAGGCGCACACTCGACGACAATGATGCGTGACAGCAGAGAAAGTCACAACCAGTAACAGTCAGGGGTCATCGTCACGGAGCACCATGTGCTATACACAGGTTCCCGTGCTACACCTTCACCGCCCTCACCGGTGACACCGCAGGCTTGTGTACCTCGCATCACCAGAGGCACGTGGAGAAGGCATGGCACCATGACGTCACCACGACTGTGATGTCACTGTGCAACGGGACATTTCAGTTCCATGATAATCGTGGGGAGTCGCCGCGGTCCAGGCGGCCTGTGGTGACCAGTGCAACCTCACGTGGCTGCTGCTGGCTCAGTGTCCTGGGTCAGCAGGCAGTGTGGCCGGGTCCTCTGCTCCGGGGCACGCCCAGGCTGGGCTGCCTCCACCTGTGGAGCCTGGGGCAGGGAAGGCTGTGCTTCCAAGCCCCCTCACCACGTTGCTGCTGGATTCAGGTCCTCGCTGGGATTGACTCCGGGCCGCCCTCAGTTCCTTGCCATGCGCGTCTCCGACAGGGCCCGTTGTCACAGCCTGGCCAGCGGCTTCATCAGAGCAGAGAGCCAGCGTCTCTCAGAGCAACGGGGGAGTCACAGTCTTTTGGAATGGAATTTCAGAAGGGACACGGCAGCACTTTGTCATGTTCTATTGTTAGAAGTGAGTCACTAGGTCAGTACAAACTCAAAGAGAGGGGCTCACACAGGAGGCAGGTGCCAGGAAGTGAGGATCACGGGGCGGGGGGTATTCAACCTTTTTTCTTACTGTAACAAAATACTTGAGACTTGTCAATTTTATAAAGAAAAAAGTTGGGCTGGGCTGTGGCTCAGCAGTAGAGCGCTCGCCTAGCACGTACGAGATGCTGGGTCCGATCCTCAGCACCACATAAAAATAAAATAATTAATTAAATAAAGGTCTAAAAAATTATAAAAATAAAGAAAAAGGGTTTAGCTTGCTTGCAGCTCTGGAAGCTCAAGGGCATAGCGCTTCAACCAAGGGCATTGGCTGTGCTACGGGGAAGGCCTCCCAGTAGTGGAAATGTGAG